>NC_090266.1:14624416-15256023 GCF_040414725.1 Anabrus simplex
TACTTATAAGGAGCCTGCGTGGCTCAGGCGGCAGCGCGCTGGCCTCTCACCGCTGGGTTTCGTGGTTCAAATCCCGGTCACTCCATGTGAGATTTGTGCTGGACAAAGTGGAGGCGGGACAGGTTTTTCTCTTTTCTCCGGGTACTCCGGTTTTCCCCGTCATCATTCATTCCAGCAACACTCTCCAATATCATTTCATTTGTTATTCATTTAATCATTGCCCCAGTGGAGTGCGACAGGCTTCGGCAGGGCTTTTTCATTCCATTCCTGACCCGGTTGAATGACTGGAAACAGGCTGTGGATTTTCAATGTACTTATTCTGATCATATACCGATCATTTATAATCTCTCCTGGGTTCGTTTTCAAGAGCCATCTTTTCCTTTGGAGAACCTTCTTAGATTACAGTAGATTCTTCTAGCATATAAACAAAAAGTTTAACATATTTGAAATAAACGATAGATATATGATTGATCGTGCAATTGTTCACCTCTGTAATAAGGTCAATAATGCACAGAAGTCTTATCATTCTTATCGCCAGAAGTCCTGCGCACATGCCTAAGGGTGACAATGGTTCTGGTCATACTGCCATCAATGACAACGGCAGCAGATGTAATTTACCGCCAAGTAGACGTTCATTACCGCCAAGGCACCCAAGACGACACCACGCCGGATCTCCACAAGGATCTGATCCACATTAAAAATGCTTATAGGAAAAATGGCAAAGATTTAGGGATCCAACTGACCGGGTGGAATATCTGGACCTATCCCGGGAAGTATGAAATCGATTGCTGGAGAAAAGATTGAAAAATGGGAAGAACGTTGCCGTAATCTCTCAGAAAACGAGTCAGATCACGAATTTTGGCGGAATCTCTCAGGAAACGAGTCAGATCGCCAATATCGGTGGGTTATATATAAAACGATAAGCATTCAATTATAACTTTCAGTATAATACCGTAGCGAAGCACGGGTATCTTGCTAGTTTATATATATAAGAAAACATAAAGGTCCAATAATACTGCCTTGAGGAATTCCCCTCTTAATGGTTACAGCATCAGATACTGCTTCACCTACTCTAATTCCCTGAGTTTTATTTTCTAGAAATAGTCCCCATTCAGTCACTCTTTTGTCTAGTCCAATAGCCTTCATTTGTAATTTGTGTCTCTCAACAATATGCAGATGACTGGAAGAAAGCAACTGAAATCCTGACTTTTAAGGGGGGGAGGGGGGGGACAGGCTGCTAATGGACAACTATAGACCCATTAACCTAACGTCCACTGTATGTAAAGGGAACACCTCATTTCAGACTATCTAAGGGAATCGTGGAAGAAAATGTTGTGGATTAATGGTAGGCAACATGGTTTTAAGAAAAGTTTCTCCTGTGTGAGTCAGTTGTTGTCACCCTTTTAAGATAATAGCAAGCCATTAGACACAAGTGCGCAAGTTGATGCTATTGTAATTGATTTTGTTAAAGCATTTGATGGAGTACCACATAACATCCTTATCTGAACGTTGGTGAAGAAAAACATTGATAAAAGGGTGGATCCGGGAATTTTTGACAGACCGCATGCAGAGGGTAAAGATAGGGAATAAATATTCCGATGAAGTTTCTATAATGTCCGGAGCAGTACAGAGTCGTGTTATAGGGCCACTCCTATTTACGATGTTTATCAATGATCTGCTGAGCGAAATTCGAAGTGACTACAGACTGTTTGTGGGCAACTGTATAATATACAGGAAAATACACAATGCTGGCGATAATAGGTTATTACAAGCCGATATAAATATACTCCATAAATGGGCACTCGATAACAAAATGAAAATAAATTCATGAAAAAGCAGACTCAGGGAAAGAAACGTAGGCAAGGGAACTTTCAATATTGTCTTGGATCGGATGCTCTGGTAGAGTGTGACTCATGCAAGTACCTAAGAATACACGTAAAGAGAGATCTAAAATGGGACATCCACGTAGGAAATGTAATTACACTTCATGATGAGGGTGTTAAAGGGCAGCGAAGGCATAGGGCTAAATATCGCTCACTAGGGCAGTCCTGGAATATGGGATCCATTCACAACAGGACTAATTAAGGAACATTAAGATGGTACAGGGAAAGGCTGCAAGATTTGTGTTGAACGATTTCAATCCTAGAAGTATGGTGACAAGTATGATAGAGAAACTCTGGTGGGAGACGTTGGGGACAATAAGGGAATGGAATAAATTACCTGCAGCAGTCTTTGATAGATTCCCTTCCGGTATCAAGTCATTTAAGAAGACCATTAGTGAAAAGTAAAAGTTGTAAATTACGGACACTGAATTTGTAATTTTCTGCTGGGTTTAGATTGTGAAACTACAGTAGTGTCCAAAAGTTAAGCATAATCACTAAACGAGGCCATACTGCCTGATACGAATGTCAGACAGATTGCTGAAGAAACAGAAGCTGACTCACACATCACATGTCAGACAACAGTTTCAGTAAGGTTCTGATAGCTAAGGTACACCTTTGACAACAACTAACAAAACTTGGCAATGTCTTCCACAACAAAATATGCTGTTAATAGGGTTTATGGTTACCCCTAACAGCCACACATGCTTTGCAGCGACGTGGCTTGCTCTCTATCAGATGGTCCAAGAGCTCTTGTGGCAGTAGATCCCATTCTTCCGAAAGGGCAATGAGAAGGTCTTGGAGGGTCCTTGGTAGAGGTTGACGAGATGCAATTTGCCTCCCCAATGCATCCCAGGTATGTTCTATAGGATTCAGATCCACAGACCTCGCTGGTCAGTCCATGCGGTGAATGTCTTCCCCACCCAGAAATTCATCCACCAGAGCAGCGGTCGGGCATTATCGTCCATTAAGAGGAAGTCTGGACCAACCGCACCAACCCTGTATCTCCGAGCGTTAACAGTGTTCCTCGGACCACCCATGAAGACGGCCATTCAACATGATGCCGCCCCACAACATGAAGCCACCACCACGATACTGGTCCCGTTCCACGATGTTCCTGTGGGTGTATTGGCTACCCAGTTCTCTCCAGATTAATGTGCAATGGGAATCGTTTTGCAAACTGAAGCGGGATTCATCTGTGAAGAGCACATGCCTCCATTCATTCATGGTCCAGTTTCAATGTTAATGGCTCCACAGTAAACAGTGAGCGGGACGCACAGCGCTGGATGTCGGGCAAACAGCCCTCCTGTTCTGAGCCTCTGGTACACCGTTTGCCAGGAAACAGCAACCCCTGAGACGGCTGCAAGCTCTGCCGACAATTGTCTTGCAGGTGCACTCCGATTTCATCAGGCGGTTAAGGCCAGATATCGGTGCTGCTGTGTGGTGGTTACCCTTGGTCGACCTGGTACTGGCCTATGACTAACATCTCCTGTGTCTCAAAATCGTCTCCAAAGCCTGGAAATGACACTTTGTGGCACATTCAAGGATACAGCGACTTCGGTCTCTGTCTGGCCTGCTTCCAAACGGCCGAGTATTCTACCCTGCAAAACGAGGTCCAAATGGCGTCGTTGTGCCATTATGTTGTCATGTTCACCACAAGGCTACACTCCGCACACTATAACAGGACCAACACAACTGAGGGAATATGGGGCGCAGGCACTGGCTGTGTTTACCTTGCGATTATGCCGCTAGTCAAAACAGGGAACACTCCTTTCCTATACAGAGCGAACACGTAAGGTTGGTAGGTGCGTATGTCGTGTGATTTGCGGTCTATTTCTGTTGCCCTGCTTACTCGTAACTTAGGCCTATGCTTAACGTTTGGACACTAGTGTAGTAGTTTTTCTTATGGTATTCTCTTTCCAGGGAATTGCTTGTTGTACTCATGTTGTTATTGTTGTTGTTGTTGCCTAATTACCGATGTTTTTAACTTTACTTTATTATCACTTGTAATGTTAAGCTAGTAGTAAGCTCAACCTATAGTGTTTTTTTTGCTACTTGCTTTACATCGGACTGACACAGATAGGTCTTATGGCAACGATGGGACAGGGAAGGCCTAGGAGTAGGAAGGAAGCGGACATGGCCTTAGTTAAGGTACAGCCCCAGCATTTGCCTGGTGTGAAAATGGGAAACCACGAAAAACCATCTTCAGGGTTTCGAACCCACTATCTTCCGGATGCAAGCTCACAGCTGCGTGACTCTAACCGCACTGCCAAATTGCTCGGTCAACCTATAGTATTGCAATTGCAAGTGACTAATCTCATGTTTTAATCCGTATTGAAAACTGTTGATATACAATAATAAAGTTTTATTATGAATCCACCTGTTCAATACATTAAATACATTTACATTAAATACATCAATCAATCAATCAATCAATCAATCAATCAATCAATCCTGATTTGCATCTAGGGCAGTCGCCCAGATGGCAGATTCCCTATCTGTTGTTTTCCTAAACTTTTCTTAAATGATCACAAAGAAATTGGAAAATTATTGTACATTTCCCTTGGTAAGTTATTCCAATCCCTAACTCCCCTTCCTATAAACATTTACATTAAATACATTTAATGTATTTAATGTATTGAACAGGTGGATTCATAATAAAACTTTATTATTGTATATCAACCTATAGTATTGTAAGCCATAGTGTTAAGTCCTGAAAATACTTAAGTTGAATATGAAATTGTATACGAGCTGGATTTAGAATGTTAAACTAGTAGTATTTCTTGTAATATTTCTTTCCATGAAATTGCTTGTTGTGCTCTTGTAGTAGTAGTAGTTGTTATTGTTGTTGTTGGGTAATTGTGTTTTTAACTTCACCTTATTATAACTAGTTAAGCTAGTATTAGGCTCAACGTATAGTTTTGTAAGCCATAGTGTTAAGTACTGGAAATACCTGCATATGAAATTGTATATGATGATGATGCTGGATCAATCAATCAATCAATCAATCAATCAATCAATCAATCAATCAATCAATCAATCAATCAATCAATCAATCAATCAATCAATCAATCAATCAATCAATCAATCAATCAATCAATCAATCAATCAATCAATCCTGATTTGCATCTAGGGCAGTCGCCCAGATGGCAGATTCCCTATCTGTTGTTTTCCTAAACTTTTCTTAAATGATCACAAAGAAATTGGAAAATTATTGTACATTTCCCTTGGTAAGTTATTCCAATCCCTAACTCCCCTTCCTATAAACGAATATTTGCCCCAATTTGTCCTCTTGAATTCCAACTTTATCTTCATATTGTGATCATTCCTACTTTTAAAGACACCACTCAAACTTATTCATCTACTGACCTCCTCCCACGCCATCTCTCCTCTGACAGCTCGGAACATACCATTTCATCGAGCCGCTCATCTCCTTTCTCCCAAATCTTCCCAGCCCAAACTTTGCAACATTTTTGTAACGCTACTCTTTTGTCGGATATCACCCAGAACAAATCGAGCTGCTTTTCTTTGGATTTTTTCCAGTTCTTGAATCAAGTAATCCTGGGAGGGTTTCATTCACTGGAACCATACTCTAGTTGGGTTTTACCAGAGACTTATATGCCCTCTCCTTTACATCCTTACTACAACCCCTAAATACCCTCATAACCATGTGCAGAGATCCGTACCCTTTATTAACAATCATATTTATGTGATTACCCCAATGAAGGTCTTTTCTTATAGTAACACCTAGGTACATACAATGATCCCCAAAAGGAACTTTCACCTCATCAACGCAGTAATTAAAACTGAGAGGACTTTTCCTATTTGTGAAACTCACAACCCCGTTTATCATCATACCATTGCCTACCGTCCATCTCACAACACTGTCGAGGTCACCCTGCAGCCGCTCACAATCTTGTAACTTATTTGTTACTCTGTACAGAATAACATCATCTGCAAACAGCCTTATCTCTGATTCACTTCTTTACTCATATCATTGATATATATAAGAAAACTTAAAGGTCCAATAATACTGACTTGAGGAATTCCCCTCTTAATTATTACAGGGTCAGATAAAGCTTGGCCTACTTGAATTCTCTGAGTTCTATTTTCTAGAAATATAGCCACACATTCAGTCACTCTTTTTTTTTCTAGTCCAATTTCACTCATTTTTGCCAGTAGTCTTCAGTGATCCACCCTATCAAATGCCTTAGATAGGTCAATCGCAATACAGTCCATTTGGCCTCCTGAATCCAGGATATCTGCTATATCTTGCTGAAATCCTACAAGCTGACCTTCAGTCGAATAACCTTTCCTAAACCCAAACTGCCTTCTGTCAAACCAGTTATTAATTTCGCAAACATGTCTAATATAATCAGAAAGAATGCTTCCCAAAGCTTACATACAATGCATGTCAAACTGACTGGCCTGTAATTTTCAGCTTTATGTCTATCACCCTTTCCTTTATACACAAGGGCTAATATAGCAACTCTCCATTCATTTGGTATAGCTCCTTCAACCAAACAATAATCAAATAAATATTTCATGTATGGTACTATATCCCAACCCATTGCCTTTAGTAATCTTCAGAAATCTTATCAATTCCAGCTGCTTTTCTAGTTTTCAACTTGTGTATCTTACTGTAAATGTCATTGTTATCATAAGTAAATGTTAATACTTCTTTAGTATTACTCACATCCCCAACAATCTTTACATACTGCTGACTGAATACTCCTGCCGTTTGAAGATCGTCGCATACATACTCCCCTTGTTCATTTTATTAATCCTGGAATGTCCGTCTTTGAACCTGTTTCTGCGTTAAAGTACCTATACATACTCTTCCATTTTTCACTAAAATTTGTATGACCACCAATTATGCCTGCCATCATGTTATCCTTAGCTGACTTCTTTGCTAGATTCAATTTCCTAGTAAGTTCCTTCAATTTCTCCTTACTTCCATAACCATTTCTAACTCTATTTCTTTCCAGTCTGCACCTCCTTCTTAGTCTCTTTACTTCTCTGTTATAATATGGTGGATCCTTACCATTCCTTACCACCTTTAAAGGAACAAATCTATTTTCACATTCTTCAACAATGGCTTTAAACCCATCCCAGAGTCTGTTTACATTTTTATTTACCATTTTCCAGCGATCATAGTTACTTGTTAAAAATTCCCTCGTGCCTGTTTTATCAGCCACACGGTACTGCCTAATAGTCCTAATTTTAATACCTTCCTTTCTTTCATATTTATTTTTAACTACGACAAAAACAGTTTCGTGATCACTAATACGATCTATTACTTAAGTTTCTCTATAGAGCTCATCTGGTTTTATCAGCACCACATCCAAAATATTCTTCCCTCTAGTTGGTTCCATCACTTTCTGAATCAGGTGCCCTTCCCATATTAATTTATTTGCCATTTGTTGGTAACACTTCCAGTCATTTGTGTTACCTTCTCAATTGAAATTTGGTAAACTGAGATCACCTACTACTATCCTTTCCATGTCATTTCCAACATAGCTGATTATCTTATCAAATAATTCTGAATCAGCGTCAGCGCTACCCTTTCCCGGTCTCTACACTCCAAAGACATCAAGTTGCCTATTACCTTTAGAGAAGAGCCTTACACCCAGAATTTCATATTTTTCATCCTTAACTTTTTTGTAGCTTACAAATTCTTCTTTCACTAGAAAAAAATACTCCCCCTCCTACCATTCCTATCCTATCTCTACGATACACACTCCAGTTCCGTGCGAATATCTCTGCTTCCATTATATCATTTCTCAGCCATGATTCAACTCCTATTACAATATCTGGTAAGTATATATCTATTAATTCGATTCCTTTGTTTACAATGCTTCTACAGTTGAGCACTAACATTTTTATGTCATCCCTTCTTGATTTCCAGTTCCCTATTTGCTTAACACCGCTCCCTAGGCCACCCTGTTTCCTTGAATGTACCTGCCTATAACTCTTCTAAACAAGTTTCCTAACTTATATGTACCACTGCGGTTTAAGTGAAGGCCATCCGGACGTAGATCCCTGTCTCCTACCCACCCATTAGGATCTAGAAATCTCACTCCCAATTTCCTACATACTCACTCCCTAGTCTCATTTAAATCTCCAATCACCTTCCAGTCATTATCCCTCCTACAGGGTATTCCACTGATAACAATCTCCGCTTCCTTAAACTTCATCCGTGCTGCACTTACCAGATCCCACACATCCCCTACTATGTTGATACTTATACCTGCTTGTCTTACGTTGTTATTACCAATGTGAAACACTACCACCTTCTCCTTTCCCTCTTCCTTCTCGTCTACTTTCCTCAATATCTGCCTCAACCTAATTCCTGGATAACACTCTTCCCTGGTTCCCTTTCCTCCACACACTTTCCCCACATGTCTAATGATGGAATCCCCCATGATCAGAGCCTCAACGCTACCCACCTCATTTGATCCCCTCCCCTCCTGGTCAGCCCTATCTTTTCTCACTGCTGCAGAAGCTACTTCCTCCTCCCTTATCTCCCTCCCATGACCCTTTTCGACCTGTCTTTTCCTTTCCACTATACTACATTTCTCTTTCCTACCTGTTCCCTTCCTCCTACTTCCACACAACTCAGCAACAGTTCCCTGTTCCTCATCTTCCCTCGGTTGTACTACCCGCAGTGACTTGTACCGATTTCTAACAGACACCTGTCCTGAATTCTGATCCTGAACAGAGCCCTCCTTCCCCCTAAAACATTAGACCACCTGTCTTCTACAATTCCCCCATTTCCTTCCCATCCCTCCTTTACACCTACTGTATCCTGTACATTATTTGAGGGAGGCCTACTTTCCTTCCTGTCTTCTGAGTGAGTCCTAATAATCTCCCTCAAACTCTCCAACTCCTCCCTCATACTCCTTAATGCCTGGCCACACCCACAGTTCCTACAGTTGCACTGCTTGGCCATTATTTACGGAATAATGGGAAGAAAGGAAAAATAAAATAAAATAACTTATTCTGTGCAAATAAAAATGAAAGGAAAGAAATATTGCCTATAAAAATGAAAGGAAAGAGATATTGTCTAGGATAGTTCACAAAAATCACACAACAACAAGGTAATTAATATAAGTTACTACTACACTACAATACTACCGGTACTTAGTTGTACAAATTTTTTTTCTACAACACCCTAACAGAATGAAAATTGCTGTTAATTATTAAAAACCGAAAGTAATACACAGTAATTAGGTCTACACAATTCTAAACTGTTGTTAAGTCTGCCCTAATTACTGCAACAGAATTGTAGTAAGAGAGTTAATACAGATACCACAGATACCATGGATACTACAGATACTATACAGAATGTTAAACTAGTAGTATATCTTGTAATATTTTCTTTCCATGGAATTGCTTGTTGTTATTTGTTTCTTGTTAGTTTGTTGTTGGGTTTACTTCATTATTACACTGCTGAAAGTGACCATAGCCACCAGGATATTTCTCATTTGCAATATATTTGTTAATATTAATAATAATAATAATAATAATAATAATAATAATAATAATAATAATAATAATAATAATAATAATAATAATAATAATAATAATAATAAAATAATAGAAGGAAACAAACATGGGGAGAGTTAAATAGTCGACTAGAAAAGCCATGTTACATAAGCAGGACAGATCATCCGTATAAAGTAAAAGGTGGATCGCAGAAAACTAACTATGGTAAATATTTGTTCATAAATCGGGGAATTGATGACTGGAATGCATTACCTCCAGCACCGACACAGATAGGTCTTATGATGACGACAGGACAGGAAATGGCTGGGAGTGGGAAGGAAGCGGCCGTGGCCTTAATTAAGGTACAGCCCCAGCATTTGCCTGGTGTGAAAATGGAAAACCACGGAAAACCATTTTCAGGGCTGCCGACAGTGGGGTTCGAACCTACTGTCTCCCGAATACTGGATACTGGCCTCACTTAAGCGACTGCAGCTATCGAGCTCGGTCCCAAATTATTCAAGGATGTGTGAATTTGTATATGAATGTTCTGTATTTACAATGCTAAGATAACAGGTAGTTATTGTACCACACAATCTAATATAAGTCACAGTGTAGAATTTGGAAAATAGTTATGGTACGTGTGAATTTGTATATGACATTGTTGTAATGTTAACCCACCAAGTTATATGTGTCGTTAATAATGACTCATTTATGCCTTTGTGAAATGATAAAATTGTTATTATTCAAGTAGTTACCTAGCAACACAGCTCTAAAATTGGGTCGTTAATATAATAATAATAATAATAATAATAATAATAATAATAATAATAATAATAATAATAATAATAATAATAATAATAATAATAAGAAGAAGAAGAAGAAGAAGAAGAAGAAGAAGAAGAAGAAAGTAAATTTTCGTAATTTACCATTATTAGTCACCTCCTCCATCTGGACCTTACCCTTGTATCCAAATACCTATAAACACTCCCAAGTGAATATTTCTGCCTTCTGTAAGTCCTCACATACACACACTCTTCTTGCTCATTAATGATCTTTGGAATGCCCTTCCTGGAACCTGTTTCTGCCTTAAGGTACTTATATATGGCTACTAACTACGTTTACTATCATGTTATCCTTAGCAAATATTTTTGCTAAATTCAGTTTCCTACTAAGTTCCTTCAATCTCTCCTTACTCTCGCAACCATCCCTAACTTCATTTCTTTCTAATCTGCACCTCCATCTTAATCGTTATAATATGCTGGGTCCTTATCATTCCTACACACCAGTTGTCACACTCCTCAGCAATCACTTCAGTTTCTCTATAGAGCTCATCTGGTTTTGCCAGCACCCCGTATAGAATTTTTTCCCCCTCTAGTTGATTCCCTCACTTTCTCATTCAGCTATCCTTACCAGATTTACTTATTCATCTTTTTTTACTTTTCATACTTTCTGTCATTCTCATTCCCTTCCCAGTTAGCATTTGGTAAATTTAGATCACCTGCTACAATAAGGTTCCTTTCTGAGTCATTCCCCCACATAGCTGATTCTGCATCAGTGTCAGTGCCAGTCTTGCCAGATCTGTACATGCCTATTATCTTTAGAGATAAGTCTTACACCTAGAATTTCACATTTCTCATCCTTATCTTAAAGAAAAGAAAATTATCACCTTGTAGTAATGCAGGAAAGATAAAACTGCCTTAGCAGATCCATGAATATGGGAGGATTGTTGGCTATTTCAGTTTAAGTACTTACCTTCCTTCTTCATGCCTGCTTTGAAACATTTCCGCAGCCGACAATATCTACACTGATTTCGTTTGTCTTTATCGACAATACAGTTTCTGCTGAACCTGAAAGAAGTAAGATAATAGTAGTCAGAATCACTGTGCTGTGAATAAATGTTAACATGTGCCTTGTGTGGTTATACAGAAACTGGTCACAGCTTCCTGGCTCAAGTTACTACACTTGCTGTGAAATATTTCAAGCTTCAACTTATCCTGTCCTGAGCATTTGTGTCATGGAATGCATGGAATGCAGACAATATTACACTTAGGACACAAAAACTTTGTAGACTTTGGCGGCCGGAGCTAACAGATGTGATTTACAAGTAAATTCCACCTATTACAATGGCACTCATCCATGCTTTCCCATCAGTGCCCCTGAAGCAATTGGTACTAGAGAAATATGTATGGCAGAAGTTGCACTTCAATGCTCGGTTAAATAAGGGAACCTTCACCATCAAACAACTACAATGGGATCACCTACTGGTCAGTACGATGTTTTTTAATTTCCTCGCTTACCACTAGCAAAGACCGTGAACATTATCCGCTCACGTTATCTGCGGAAAAGGAACTATCACCGTTCGACCTCTGAACAGACTGCACATCATGGTAGCTTCTCCAGACTTAATAGGTACAAGTGCACAGCAGAACTCTGGGTATGTGTAATCTCTTATTAAACGTACTAGTGACACTGTTACACACATCTGAGGGTAAAAAAAAAAAAAAAAAAAAAACCTTGCCTGGGCACAATCCTCACTTCTCTGCACTTGCATCCTCAGCTGTTGTAGGGGAGAGGGTGTTGGGGCAGAAAGTGGCAACTCCTGCTGAGGGACACCCTGTCAAAATACGGTCAAGCTTATCGTAACCTTTCAACAAGAAGGTTCTTTTGGTCATTCTTCTCAGAGCGTTGGACACAATTGTGAAGTTCATTGTGTCCCAACACAGGGTAGGCATCTGGCTCCATGGCTAAATGGGTAGCGTGCTGGCCTTTGGTCACAGGGTCCCGGTTCGATTCCTGGCAGGGTGGGGTATTTTAACCATCGTTGGTTAATTTCCCTGGCACAGGGGCTGGGTGTATGTGTTGTCTTCATCATCATTTCATCATCATCGTGACACGCAGGTCGCCTACGAGCGTCAAATCAAAAGACCTGCACCTGACGAGATGAACATTTCCTTGGACACTTCCGGCACTAAAAGCAATACCCCATTTCATTACAGGATAGGCCAGTTTAACACAATCGTAGATACTCATGGTGCCTTGACCTGTCATGCAGCTACAGAACAATAATTATTGTTAATATTGCTTAGCTTCACTTCAGATACAGCAGGTCATCTAAGTTGCACTGTCGTCCACTACCAATCACGTGGGGAGTGAAACCTTCTCCGCTTACATGCCTACACCACTTCAGATCTTGAAAATTACCATTTTGAGTAGTACGTAACATTTGTGGGGCAGTGAACTCCTATCATACCTAACTTAGAATGAAGTCAAACAGTCACTACTGAGCTGCATGTTGGTCAGTCACCCAGGTGGCAGATTCCCTATCTGTTGGTTTCCTAGCCTTTTCCTGAATGTTATTTTTTTTTGTTAGGGGCTTTACGTCGCACCGACACAGATAGGTCTTATGGCGACGATGGGATAGGAAAGGCCTAGGAGTTGGAAGGAAGCGGCCGTGGCCTTAATTAAGGTACAGCCCCAGCATTTGCCTGGTGTGAAAATGGGAAACCACGGAAAACCATTTTCAGGGCTGCCGATAGTGGGATTCGAACCTACTATCTCCCGGATGCAAGTTCACAGCCGCGAGCCTCTACACGCACGGCCAACTCGCCCGGTTTTCCTGAATGATTTCAAAGAAATTGGAAATTTATTGAACATCTCCCTTGGTAAGTTATTCCAATCCCTAACTCCCCTTCCTATAGATGAATATTTGCCCCAATTTGTCCTCTTGAATTACAACTTTATCTTCATATTGCGATCTTTCCTACTTTTAAAAACACCACTCAAACTTATTTGTCTACTAATGTTATTCCATGCCTTCTCTTCACAGACAGCTTGGAACATACCACTTACTTTGCGTATAACTATTCTCATGTTTAGACCCATATTGAAACTTGCTTACAGTATTTTTGTTTTCTACCTATTGAATACATAATTGTTTTTTGTCGCTAGAAATTCTTTCTACTACAATACTACATTAACAGGGACAAGTTTCCTCAGCCTTTATAACTTGTCTCACGGTTAAGTCATATCATTATTAACTTTACGAATGACTAATTTGTACTTAATTTTAATCTTGATACTAAATAGTAAAATACATTAACAGAGTGACACTTATACACCATGTAAGGATAAAAAAAATTAAAATAACCGTGCTAAAATTGGAATAGACATTGGTTCTAATAACACTGATGTACAAAACACAGAAATATCCCGACAACAATAAGATTTGGCTAAAATATCTCATAATTTTCATCGTTTTTTCGATCTCAATCACTAGTAAGTTTTTGCATTGTACTACTTAAAATTTGAGTCATGAATCCTGTTAAAACTCAATAGTATCTGAGGCTTTAAACTTAAAACTTGTATTGAATAGGTGGAAAAAAAATTGTATGCAATTTACATACCACTTAGTCGAGCAGCTCGTCTTCTTTCTCCCAAGTCTTTCCAGCCCAAACTTTGCAAAAAAACATTTTAACGCTACTCTTTTGTAGGAAATCACCCAGAAAAAATCGAGCTGCTTTTCCTTGGATTTTTTCCAATTCCTGAATGAAGTAATTCTGGTGAGGGTCCCATGCACTGGAACGATAGTCTAGTTGGGGTCTTACCAGAGACTTATATGCCCTCTCTGTTACATCCTTTCTACAACACCTAAACACTCTCATAACCATGTGCAGAGATCTGTACCCTTTATTTACAATCATATTTATGTGATTACCCAATTGAAGATCTTTCCTTATACTAACACCTAGGTACTTAGAGTGATCCCCATAAGGAACCTTCACCCCATCAATGCAGTAATGTCCGACTCGTTGGCTGAACAGTCAGTGTACTGGCCTTCAGTTCAGAGGGTCCCGGGTTCGATTCCCGGCCGGGCCGGGGATTTTAACCTCAGTTGGTTAATTCCAATGGCACGGAGGCTGGGTGTATGTGTTGTCTTCATCATCATTTCATCCTTATCACGACGCGCAGGTCGCCTACGGCAGTCACATAGAAGGACCTGCACCTGGCGAGCCGAACCCGTCCTGGGATATCCCGGCACTAAAAGCCATACGACATTTCAACGCAGTAATTAAAACTGAGATGACTTTTCCTATTTGTGAAACTCACAGCCTGACATTTAACCCTGTTTATCACCATACCATTGCCTGCTGTCCTTCTCATAACATTATCAAAGTCATTTTGCAGTTGCTCACAATCTTTTAACTTATTTATTACTCTACACAGAATAACATCATCCTCAAAAAGCCTTATCTCTGATTCCACTTCTTTATTCGTATCATCTATATATATAAAATAACTTGTCCTGACTGACTGACTGACTGATTCATCATCGCCGAGCCGAAACTACTGGACACAGAGGAATGAAATTTTGGAGATACATTCATATTAACATGTAGGTGCTCACTAAGGGAGGATTTTTGGATATACCGTCGCTAAGGGGGTGAAAACGGGGGGGTTAATTTTTAAAATGAGAAAATATGTATCTCAAAAACTTAAAAGTTTAGAGTAATAAAAATTGGTATTTGGTATCTCCTTTAAAAATAAAGAAACACATATTTTTTTGTTTTTGGAAAATATCATGAAAGGGGGTGAAAAAGGGGGGAGGAAAGGGGTTGAACACCTTTTATGAGGAGACTTATATCTCAAAAAGTGAAGATGTTATAGTCATAAAAATTTAAATTTGGAACCGCCTTTAAAAATAAAGAAACACGTATTTTTTGTTTTTGTAAAATCCACATAATGGGGGTGATAAGGGGGGTGAATTCTTAAAATGAGTGTATCTGTATCTCGAAAGTGTAAAAGTTTACAGACGTAGAAATTGGTATTTAGAATCTCCTTTCAAAATAAGGAAACATGTAATAATTTGTTTTCGGAAAATCTCACGAAGGGGGGTGAAAAAGGGGGGGGGGAATGTGTTGAACACCTTTCATGAGGGGACTTATATCTCAGAAACTGAAGAGGTTACAGTCAAGAAATTTTAAATTTGGAACCTCCTTTAAAAATAAAGGAACACGTACTTTTTGTTTTTGGAAAATACAAATAATGGGGGTGAAAAGAGGGGGGGGGGTGAATTTTTAAAATGAGTTTATCTATATCTCGAAACTGAAAAGTTTACAGATGTAGAAACTGGTATTTAGAATCTCCTTTCAACATAAAGAAACACGTATTTTTTTTTTGTTTTTGGTAAGTCCCAATAGGAGGGGTGAAAAGGAGTGAATAATGGGTTGAATGCCTTTAATGAGGATACTCATATTTCAGAAACTAAAGATATTACAGACCTGGAAAAAGGTATTTGGGATCTCCTTTAAAAATGAAGAAACATGTACTTTTTGTTTTCGGAAAATCCAAATAATGGAGGGTTGAAAGGGGATGAATTTTTAAAATGAGTGTATCTATATCTATAAACTTTCAAAGTTTACAGATGTTAAAATTGGTAGGTACTTAGAATCTACTTTCAAAATAAAGGAACACGTATTTATTTTGTTTTAGGAAAATCCCAATAGGAGGGGTGAAAAGGTGTGAAGAATGTTTGAATGCCTTTAATAAGGTTCCTTATATCTCAGAAAATGAAGATGTTACAGACCTGAAAATCGATATTTGGCATCTCCTTTATAAATAAAGAAACATGTATTTTTTTGTTTTTAGAAAATCCAAATAGTGCGGGGTGAAAGGTGGGGTGTACCGGTATTTTAAAAATGAGTGTACCTATATCTCAAAATTTCTAAAGTTTGCAGATATAAAAATTGATACTTAGAATCTCCTTTAACCTCTTAACATGAAAGCCCGAGTATACTCGGGGTTTTATATATTTATATAAAATAAAATCCCGAGTATACTCGGGAATGTCGCTTATTGGTCGGTACCTAATTTAAAAGCCCGAATATACTCGTTTCTTGTTGTTTCTCAATATTTCCGCCAGATGTTTATGAAATTATTACTTTAGGGTCCTATTTTTGCCAACAGATGTCTCTGACTCAACCGTGGTGGATGTCGGTGACTCAGGCAGTTCGTTTTCGCGGCTTTCCAGCGATGAAGCATTGTGTGTTGATCCTTGTTTTAGGACATTTCACACAGCCACAAGCATTTGAACAGTGTTGAGTGTCATGTTGTTTAAAGCTACAAAAATAACTTAGCGCTAAATAATGTTATATAAAACTGGGAACTAACGAGATTTTTAGCCAAAACTTACAGATGTTTAGAACATTACTATGACTTGGACATCGATAAATTGTGATCAATGTCCAGTCCATCACAGCCATATTTTAATTTGTTAATTCTTTTTAATTATTACTAACCGGTGGTTATATTTTATTGGTGTAAAATAATTTTCATGATCAAAGTGCTTACATGAAGGTTCAATGTAAAGACTTAACCTAGAGGTATTTGTTCAAATGAGGCTGAAGATGCTCGATATAACGAGCGAAACATGTCCCTGTTAGTGATGTATTATAATAACATGTCCTTCTAGATACAATGAACATTTTTATGTATTGAATTAGGTGGAAAATAAAACAAGAAATGTTACAATAAACGGTATGTTCCGAGCTGTCAGTAGGGAGATGGCGTGGAATGACATTAGTAGACATTAGTTTGAGTGGTGTCTTTAAAAGTATAATATGAAGATAAAGTTGGAATTCAAGAGGACAAATTGGGGCAAATATTTGTTTATAGGAAGGGGAGTTAGGGATTGGAATAACTTACTAAGGGATATGTTCAATAAATTTCCTAATTTCTTTGCGATCATTAAGAAAAGGCTAGGAATCTGCCACCTGGGCGACTGCCCTAAATGCAGATCAGTAGTGACTGATTGATTTAGGTATGTTAGACAAAGCTTTGCCTACTCTAATTCTCTGAGTTCTATTTTCTAGGAATATAGCCACCCATTGAGTCCCTCTGTTGTCTAGTCCTATTACATTCACTTTTGCCAGTAGTCTCCCATGATCCACCCAATCAAATGCCTTAGACAGGTTAATCGCGATACAGTCCATTTGACCTCCTTAATCCTAGATATCTGCTATATCATGCCGTGTCAACAATCTAACAGTTCTCAGTCAAGATTGTCTTTTGATGCACTGCACTTATAATCCGTTCACAGGCTGAAAGGGGCACATTTGGTGCGACTGTCCTGACCTTGACTCACGGACAGGTAAGGTGCATGCCAGACGAATGTCAGGCGTGAACATCAGCTATATCTCTCTTGTTATAAAACATGTGTAGGTACTTAATAGCTTCAACGTGATAGTGATTAAGAAACTCATTTTTGTAGACCAGAGATGGTATAAGGGGCATTAAACTATCTATAAAAAGTGATTAGGAAGAAAACATAGAAAATTATAAACAACATTTTATTGAACAAATTATCAGACAAAATTAAAGCAACAATAATCATCATCCTCTGAAGATGTATCGTCATTTTCTTGCTGACAGTTTTCCTCTATGGTGAGAAACATTTCATCACTGGCTAACATTTTGATGTTCGTTCCATGTCTTCTATGTTCCTTGGCATGGGCTTGTATGGAACACTGTTATGATTACCAACGGTTTTTCTAGGGTTTTCAAATGGACTCAAAACCGTTCTTCAAATATCGTGGCATTCATGGTAAACTGTTGTGCAATAAGAACAATGCACTGGGTACAAAACCATGTTTTTTAGGAATTTGTTTTATGCCACACCAACATGGTAGGTCTTGATGCAAGTGTAATAGACTGATCTAACTTAAAAACAATATCCTTAAACCCATGGGTAAATAATGTCCGTATCGAGCTCGAATTATTATTATTATTATTATTATTATTATTATTATTATTATTATTATTATTATTATTATTATTAATATGACATGTGATGTATATCCACTTATTAGTATTAGTATCATTATTATTTACGATCCCATTGTTTGTGAGGTTATGTCAAGAAACATGTGCTGTATATATGTATGTAAGTTTAGTTAATGTAGGAACCTGTAATTAATCATATATAATTTATTATTACCTGTACAGTATATATGATGTGTAATCCACTACGGTATTGTGCAACACATTGTAATTTCCAGATTAACACTAAGTAAGATGAGAACTATGTACAATATTCTTTATATTATATCTAGGCTTTTGGCACTCTAGAAATTACTAGAAGATGTGTTATGACATATCCTTCTAGAAGCCTGGCCAGGCAACCTAAATAAGGAGACAGTCTCAATGGTGGAGAGGAGTTATATTGTGTTTAGTCAGTGTTGGTCAGTTGTAGATATTATTTGTTGCTGGCAACATTCATATACTGTTATGCATCTACCAACATAGTCAATTTGGACTATTTTTAAAAATGCTTCTTGCATTTATTTGTTGCTGTTTTGTAGTGAGAGATGTATTATTTTACTATAGTTTTAACTGTTGTTCTGGGTACTCCTTCTGGTTTAACAGTATCTGCTACTGGGGATTGGCCTCCTGTATCTTTGAGATATTTATACAAGTTCTGAATAGTGTGAGCAACTTGTTTTTGGACATGGTTTCCTCCGCCTGTGGGTGATGTTTGTATTGCTAGCACATCAGACTATAATAATTTTTGAAAATGAGACAAATAGCCTACGCAGTGGCCTCCACGGTATGCACTAGCCATGCGTCTTGGTGGGTGTGCCATTTGCCAACTGATAAGCCCAACTTGACACGCTGGGGCGAAACGCTGGCAACCAGGAATGAGTTAGCTAGAAAATTTACAATGTCCAATAATGGACCAACTACATTGGTATTTTAAATTTAATCATTCAGAACAAATATTTCAGGTTCCCTATGGGAATCAACATCTTTATCATCTGATGGCCAAGCAGGCATCAATTTTTAGAGATGAGACAAAGTCTCTTAGTGCATTGGCACTGCCGGTGGCTCCAAATAGCCTACCCAGTAGTCTATACAGTATGCACTAGCCAGCAATGATACTGATCTGTGCAAATCCAGAAACTAAAAGCTGGCTAAAACAGACAGTGGCCAATTGCAACCCTTGGAAAGGGGAGAATTTGGACGTGGCAGAAGCCAAGAAGGTGCTGATTACTACAAAGGTCATCACCAAGTTCCCCCCTCCATTTGACAAGATGAAGGTTAATGATGTGCTTGTCAGGATACATCAGCATGACACCAAACTTCCGACGAAAGAGTGGAGAGTGCTGAATGCAACAACTACTGATGACACAGGAAGGATAATTGTTTTGCCCCTTAATGAAAGCGATTTTGAAGAGCTCAAGAAGAGAGGTTTTAAGGACAAGCTAGGACATGGGTAGATCAAATTTCAAGTAATTAAGGGAAAAACAAAACCTAGCGTTGGCAAGGATGGTACTGAAAATTCTACAGGTCATCCTACAACATTAAAAAGTCAGCTGTGGCCAATTTCGTCAGGAAGTTCAAGTCTGAGGATATTGATGTGGCTCTTATACAAGAGCCATGGGTAGTTAAGGGCAGAGTAGCAGGACTGGCGGAAACTAGAGGTAAGCTAATGTACGATACTACATCGAATATGCCTAGAATATGTTTACTTGTGAGCAGAAAACTACAATGTCTTCTGTTCCTGGAACATTATTCAAAGGACTTAGTGTCGGCCAAGATAAAACTTGGAAATTGGGAAGGTCCCAGAGAAATAACCATAGGCTCTGCATACCTCCCATATGACTCAACTAATCTGCCCCCATCAGATGAAGTTGAGAACCTAATTTGGAACGCAAAGAGGAAAGGTGAACACCTAGTCTTTGAAGCAGATGCACATTCACACCACACGGCATGGGGCAGCACGAACTGCAATGCAAGAGGTAAGTCTTTACTAGAGTTTATTATTGGAACTAAATTGGCGACACTAAACCTAGGAAACAAGCCTACATTTGTTGTTGTTTGAGTCATCAGTCCATAGACTGGTTTGATGCCACCCTATCCTGTGCTAACCTTTTCATTTCTACATAACTATTGCATCCTACATCTGCTCTGATCTGCTGGTCATATTCATACCCTGGTCTACCCCTACAGTTCTTACCACCTACACTTCCTTCAAAGACCCACTGAACAAGTCCTGGGTGTCTTAAGATGCGTCCTATCATTCTATCTCTTCTTCTCGTCAAATTTAGCCAAATCGATCTCTTGCCAATTCGATTCAGTATCTTGTCATTCGTGATTTGATCTATCCATCTCACCTTCAGCATTCTTCTGTAACACCACATTTCAAAAGCTTATATTCTCTTTCCTTCTGAGCTAGTTATCGTCCATGTTTCACTTACATACAATGCCACGCTCCTCATGAAAGTCTTCAAAAACATCTTTCTAATTCCTATATCAATGTTTGAAGTGAGACAATTCCTTTTCTTAAGAAAGCTCTTCCTTGCTTGTGCTAGTCTGCATTTTATGTCCTCCTTACTTCTGCCATCGTTAGTTATTTTACTACCCAAGTAACAATATTCATCTACTCCCTTTAAGACTTCATTTCCTAATTTAATATTTCATGCATCACCTGCCTTCGTTCGACTGCACTCCGTTACTTTTGTTTTGGACTTATTTATTTTCATCTTGTACTCCTTCGTCCATACCATTCAGCAGCTTCTCGAGATCTTCTGCAGTCTTAGATAAAATAACAATATCATCGGCAAATCTCAAGGCTTTGATTTCCTCTCCTTGGATTGTGATTCCCTTTCCAAATTCCTCTTTGATTGTATTTACTGCCTGTTCTATGTAAACATTGAAAAGAAGGGGGATAAACTACAGCCTTGCCTCACTCCTTTCTGATTTGCCGCTTCTTTTTCAAAGCCCTTGATCCTTATCACTGCAGACTGATTTTTATACAGATTGTAGATAATTCTTCGTTCTCGGTATTTGATCCCAATCACCTTCAGAATCTTAAATAGCTTGGTCCAATAAACATTATCGAATGCCTCTTCCATATCTACGAATGCCATGTACGTGGGCTTGTCCTTCTTGATTCGATCGTCTAAGATCAGATGTAAAGTCAGGATTGCTTCACGTGTTCCTACATTTCTTCTGAAGCCAAATTGACCTTCTCCCAACTCAGCTTCAACTTGTTTTTGCATTCTTCTGTAAATAATACGTGTTAAAATTTTGAAGTCATGAGATACTAAACTAATGGTGCGGTAGTTTTCACACCTGTCAGCACCGGCTTTCTTGGGAATAGGCATAACAACATTCTTCCGAAAATCGGATGGGACTTCTCCTGTCTCCTACATCTTACACACTAAGTGGAATAACCTTGCCATGCTGGTTTCTCCTAAGGCAGTCAGTAATTCAGAGGGAATGTCATCAATTCCAGGTGCCTTGGCCCTATTTAGGTCGTTCACAGCTCTGTCAAAGTTTGACAGAGAAATTGG
This sequence comes from Anabrus simplex, assembly GCF_040414725.1. NCBI lineage: Eukaryota > Metazoa > Arthropoda > Insecta > Orthoptera > Tettigoniidae > Anabrus > Anabrus simplex. Next base: position 14,646,135 of record NC_090266.1, read on the forward strand.
GTCTCCCATTTCATCAGCATCAACAGCCTCTTCTTGTTCTAGAACCAAATTATCTCCATCTTTACCTTGATACAACTGTTTGATATGTTCCTGCCATCTTATAAATAAAAATCGTAGGGAGGTAATAGACATTACACTAAGCACTACGCATATTGCATGCTTTATTAAGGACTGGAAGGTGCTGGAGGAACCATCATTGGAAGACCACCAGAACATCCAATTTGAAATAGATGCGAGACTGTGTGGGACTGAGATGTACAGAGATCCAAAAAGAACTAACTGGGATAGATACAGAGAAATTCTAAGGAAGGCTGTACCGGTACAAAAAATTACAACTAACGTGAGAGGACAGAAAGAATTGGATGAGGCAGTGGAACTATTAGAAGAGTCCATTATATACTCATTCCATGACAACTGTCCTCTCAAAGAAAAGAAAAACACCAAAAAAGTAAGGTGGTGGAACAACAAACTAGCCAAAATGAATAAAGAGGTTAGGCTGTTGTTTAGAATATCATCTAGAAATGGTATCTGGGTCGTATATCATTGGAAACTTAGTATAACATAGAGATGCGGAATGCAAAAAGAAGATCTTTGAGACTGTTCTGAGAGAAAGTGGCATCACCCACTGAAACAGCAAGTCCCCAGAAGATTCTTAAAGCAACCCATATAAATCAGGTGGGGTCACTGGAGAAAATAGATGGGTCATATACTCAGGCGGGGAAGGACACGCTGGAGATGCTAATGGCGTGTCACTTTCCTGAGGCTGAGGATATGACAGAAGAAGAAACAGTTGGAACAGTGACTGGAGCTCGAAGAGCAGACTGGAACTGTGCCAACAGAATAATAAAATACAACCATGTAAAATGGGCAATCCTCACCGGGCGAGTTGGCCGTGCGGTTAGGTGCGCGTAGCTGTGAGCTCACATCCGGGAGATAGTGGGTACGAATCCCAATGTCAGCAGCCCTTAAGATGGTTTTCCGTGTTTTCCCATTTCCACACCAGAAAAATGCTGGGTTTGTACCTTAATTAAGGCCACGGCTGTTTCCTTCTAATTCCTAGGCCGTTCCTGTCCCATCGTTGCTTTAAGTCCTATCTGTGTCCGTGCGACGTAAAGCAAATAGGAAAAAAAATAAAAATAAAATACGGGCAGTCGACACTTTTAACTCTGTAAAGGCTCCGGGCCCAGATGAGATTCCTCCGATACTCATACAGGAAGGACGGGAGATACTCGTTAATGACCTGACGGACCTTTTCAGAGCTAGTCTAGCTTTAGGTTACGTGCTGAAATCATGGTCTGAAGCTAAAGCAGTATTCATAACTAAACATGGAAGGGCAAGCTATGCATACAGACCATTGTGTTTAACCTCCTTTATGCTGAAAGCAGTGGAGAAAATTCTGGATAAATATATCAGAAGAACGGTGCATATAGATCTGGCGATTCACTGAAGTAGCACTCCACCAGTTGGTTTGTAAACTAGAGGAAAGCATAGAATATTAAAAAAATGCACTGGTGGCACTTCTAGACAAAGAGGGAATCTTCAACAATACAACCTACGATCAAAACATTGGAAACGAGTAAAACCGTCGTCAAATGTATTAAATCCATGTTAGACAAGAAAAACCAACCCTGCTTCAAGAAACGCTTACTGTTAAAGGCGGGATTCCACTGAGGCAACATTTGGGCGACATGGAGCATGCGACAGGCAACAAATGTTGCTATTTGTAGCATGCGGCTTGTTATCAGTGCGGCAGAAAAATGTGGCATGCCACATATGTTGCCTAGTGTAGCATGCGTCACTTGTGGAGACGTGTTGCCAGCTACAAACGTTATTCAACCAAGGCAACAGTTTCTCACCCGACGTTGACTGAGAAGGATGTCTTTGCAGACTATTGCGGCAGCAGCGTACATTGTTATTCAGCACGGTCGTAGGAGAAAACGGCCCCGGTGGTGGAGGCGAGAATTATTCGTTCGATCAAATCAAGTACAGCGTGAATTATTTCAGAAGCTGTTGGCTGACGACAAAGCGCATTTCAAAAATTTCACAGATGAGCCAGGAAGATTTTGAATTTTTGTTAGAGAAGGTTGGACCGATCATTGCAAAGTCCGATACCAATTTTCGAGAGGCCATACCGCCGAAAGTTAGACTGTTGCTTACCCTTCGATTTTTGGCTACTGGTGACAGCTATACTTCCCTGATGAACTTGTTTCGAGTTTCTGAACCTAGCATCTCACGAATCATTCCGGAGGTGTACACGGCTTTAATAAGTGCCTTGAAAGACTTCGTAAAGGTAAGTACATTTAAGATAATTACCTGTAAGAATCAAAATGTTAAATTATTATAATATTTATTTTTCCAGTTTTAATATCGTAATAAAATGTATCGTCAACTGAGTTAACTTTGTGCCAGAATGGAGAAAATTCGTGAAAAGTATAAGAAGTCATAAACAAAACTGTTTACTTCATAGTCCACTAGTAACTTGCAGTGTGACATAATTCTTCAAGTTACAACCTTTCTTTGGCAAAATTCTAAGCCGACATATCGGATTCTGGAGGATTCTAGCGTGTCACAATGTTACCCCAGTTTACGTTAACACATCGATCACATGTAACTTGGAAAATCCCAAAACTTGGAATTGTTTTCCTGTTTGAAACCTTTAAGTGGATACGTACGGAATTCGGAACATAATTGGTGATGTGAGATCTTCGAGTCTCCAGACAAACAGAGTTCAATAAGAAACATTTGACATTTTATACAAGTACTATAATTATTTTATCTGATTCAGGATTTAATGATCTTTCACAATATAATATACGTAGAATATACTAATGCAAATATGATATTATGGTAATATATGATTTACTCACAGAGTGCAGACATTCTCATAAATTTCACGTTACCCGTTGTCGTCACTTAAATTGTACAGATACACCGCAAACACCAAAAATCACTTTTCACTTATTCCCTATAATCCAAAGAACAAGAAAATAACTAGCGCAAACAGAAATAATCCTATAAATGAGAACGTGCAATACACTTTGAAACCTATCATACCGAGCTCGATAGCTGCAGTCGCTTAAGTGCGGCCAGTATCCAGTAATTGGGAGATAGTGGGTTCGAGTCCCACTGTCAGCAGCCCTGAAGATGGTTTTCCGTGGTTTCCCATTTTCACACCAGGCAAATGCCGGGGCTGTACTGTAATTAAGGCCACGGCCGCTTCCTCCCACTTCCTAAGCCTTTCCTATCCCATCGTCGCCGTAAGACCAATCTGTGCCGGTGCGACTTAAAGGAAATAGAAAAAAAACTTATCATTCCGCAACCGAATATTCCTGACTGAAGGTGTGAAATGTGTTGAGAAAGGCAAGGTCACATTAACAACAGCTCACATCACCAGTTAAAGAGTAAAATGAATGATAACAGAACCCAAAGCAAAATAAGCAGGATCTGGTCATCTAAAACATATACATTTATTAAGAAGAAAGGTTCGCCCGAATGGGCATTAGATTATAAACTGGGTTTTACAATGGTCACATTTATAATAACCCATAATATTCTGGAGTAACTGAGTCATTTTGTTCTATATGTTCAAACACCATTATTTAACTTTCAAGTTGTGGAGAAAGTAATTCCACGAAATCTGCTTGGCTGTCAGCAGTGTTGTCGTCGCACTGTGGTTGTGAAATCTCGTTCCCATCGATGGATGGGAACGAGACAGAAGCATGCTCCTCAGGTGAACGTACAGGCGCCAGAGGTGACTGAAGTGTAGAATTTGATGTAGTTGAGGGTGACCCATAACTACTATTATTTGAGGGTAGGGTATGGATAAAATTTCTAGTGCAGCTTGGAGACTGAAAGTCGTAGTTTCCAATTGAGGCTTCGAATAAAATGTTATTAATCCTGTGCTTCGCTAGAACTTGTGCTCTTGGAGTTACTTTTCTCAGCTCATTTGCCACATATTCTCCATATACTGCGAACTCATCCCTCGTAATGGAAGACTTCAAAATACTATAAGCTTCTTCGACTCTTTCTTCTTCCAGATTGCATTTCCTTTTCTTACACTTTCCACGATTCTTGTCTCCAAGTCCAATTTCCTCAGCAGGACGCTGATTATTGTCCATGTTTTCTAAAATCGGATTTGATGGATCATCCACTGAGATTTCTGCAGAGTCTGGAGTTGCAGCGCGGAGTAAATCTTCAGTTTCCAAGGTCTCCTCCTTAAATAAAGAGTAACAAATCATTGTAGCTTGCAGGTAAAGAAGTAATATGAATAAATTAAGCCTATGTAACAATTAAATAATACTAATAAGAAAGTGACTGAGGTATGAGCGACATTAGTAACATCATTCTTTAAGCAACCAGTCCCTGATATGAATGGTGTAAAAATGTTGCACATAGAGTCGGTTGGTGCTACATGTTAGTGGGCTCGGCTAACTGATGTGTAATAGCAACGGCTGGCTCGGTGAGGAAAGCAACAGTAAACTACCTCACTCCTCATTTCCCTTGTAAACCTCTTCAGCGATACCTATGCCATCTATGGCAGCTTAAGGTAGAGCTGTTGAGGATTCAACCAGCTTTCAGGCTGAGTACTCAACATACTTTACTAATAACAAAATTATTGTCCTCAGGTTCCAAACAAACAAGAAGAGTGGGGAAGAGTATCACACGATTTTGAGACTTCATGGAATTATCCTCACTGCATTGGCGCGTGTGACGGAAAACATGTATTGGTGAAGTGTCCAAAAAGAAGTGGCAGTCAATTTTTTAATTACAAGGGAACTTTCAGCATCGTGTTGATGGCAGTCGCTGACGCAACATATTGCTTCCTGTACGCTAATATTGGATGTCAAGGAAGGGTTTCGGACGGTGGAGTATTCCGGGAAACTGGATTTTACAAGGATTTATCACAAAATAAATTTTTTCTCCCAGCTCCAGAACCTCTTACAGGAAGAGAAATATCATCGCCTTATGTTCTTGTAGCGGATGATGCATTTCCCTTACAAGAGCACATTATGAAACCATACTCTGGTTGTCACGACAAAGGCTCGCCACATAGAATCTACAATTACCGACATTCACGTGCTCGCAGAATAGTAGAAAACTGCTTCGGATTGCTGGCCAGTGTTTTCCGAGTATTTAGAAAGCCTATGGAGATAAGTGTAGAAAATGCAGTGACTGTAACTACCACATGTATTTATCTACACAACTTTCTCAGAAAACGTCCTACTTCAAGATCTCTTTATTCGCCTCCGGGGACATTTGACACCGACATCCAAGATGATAATATCATTCCTGGATCATGGCGCGGAGTGATCCAAGCTGATACAGGTATGGAGCCTCTGGGAAACAAACCACGTCGGAATTCTCAAGAAGCGAAAGCCATTAGGGATGAGTTTATGGAATACTTTATGTCAGATGAAGGCTGCGTTCCATGGCAGGATCGGTATGCTTAGAGGTACGGCAAGTTTTAGAAGCTTCTTGTACATTGTAATTTAATCATTATCAAAATATATTAGTTTAAAGTACAATATCCTAACCATATTTCGATTACTTTACCCCCTTACCGTTCATATTTCTAACAAACTTTTATCATTTAAATGAACTGTGACACTAGAAGCAGACACAGTGAGGAAGAAAAAGATTGTAGTGAAACAGTGTTGGAAGACTTTGCGCAATTAGTGTAGCGGCGAATGGATTTCTAAATGACAAGTAGATTATTGTTGTGTGTTAACAGTGTACAAAAGAGAAAAATTTGTTGTTATGCTATTAAACGACGTATTTACGAAAAATCTACAGGGTTGAAAATGTCATACGTTACTGATACATTATTATTACTATTATTATTATTATTATTATCATTAGTACTAGTATGATGTCAAATTATATTTTCATTGTTATCTCTATTTTTTTCTAGTGCAAACTGTTCCGTTACTAACAACAAGAAAACAGGACTTTGAATAAATCACAATCTTACTTACAAAAGTTCATAATCAGTTAACTATTTATTAAAGGAAAACGGTGGCTTAAAATCAACTCACCTCACGTTCCCCAATGACATCTGACGTTGAAGTAGTTTTCCTCGGAGCATCGATGTCAAGAAGAAAGGTAAGTAGATTATACCCGAACCATATTTTTCCTCTCAGTGGAGAAGCACCACTCGTTTTCATTTTCTGAATTCTTTTGTGCTCCCGGTGGAAAGCTGTACGCAAATTTTTTATTTTCTTTTTCAATTCCTGGACACTGCAATTATATTTATCAGAGAGCCGTTTCAACGTATCCATCTTAATACTATTGTTTTTATAGTCACTCAAAGTTACAATCCACAATTCCGCAGCATTGTGGTAATCCTCAATTAAATTCACAGTTTTTTCAATAGCCCACTCCATCTTGTCGCACGGAAATTGTAGCACCGATCCACACACTGTCGGATCCCGGGCAACACTGTTCAACAAGCACATTTTTGAAGCATGCGGCACCAGAGAGTGTTCGACAGATTGCAACATGTCTCATGCCACACAACCGCACGCTACATGCCGAGCCGTGTTTCCTCAATTGAAGGCTGACTGCAGCATGCGTCACTGTCGCATGCTCCATGTCGCCCAAATGTTGCCTCAGTGGAATCCCGCCTTTAGGGCCACCTGAGGCCGTGCTCACGGAGGAGTTCTTTCGCCTCTACTGTGGAACCTCGTGGTGAACAAAATCATAGCAATGCTTAACGAACTGGGTTTCTATACACAAGGATACGCAGATGACCTAGTGATGTGGTACGAAGTAAGGTGATGAGTGTTATCCACGACATTATGCAAAGATCACTCAACCTTGTGGAGAACTGGTGTTGGGAAGTACAACTAACTATCAGTCAACCCGAAGAAGATAACTCTGGTCACTTTTACAAGAAGGAGAAAATTATAGGGAAAGAGATCACTGAAGCTCTTTGGGCAAGATATATACTTATATCTATATATATAAAATAACTTGTCCTGATTGACTGACTGACTGATTCATCATCGCCGAGCCGAAACTACTGGACACAGAGAAATGAAGTTTTGCGGATACATTCATATTAACATGTAGGTGCTCGCTAAGGGAGGATTTTTGGATATTCCGTCGCTAAGGGGGGGGGGGGGTGAAAAGGGGGGTTAATTTTTAAAAATGAGAAAATCTATATCTCAAAAACTTAAAGGTTTAGGGTAATAAAAATTGGTATTTGGTATCTCCTTTAAAAATAAAGAAACACGTAATTTTTTGGTTTTCGGAAAATCCCATGAAGCGGGGGGGGGGCTGAAAAGGGGGGAAAGGGGTTGAACACCTTTTATGAGGAGACTTATATCTCAAAAACTGAAGATGTTATAGTCATAAAAAAAATTAAATTTGGAACCTCTTTAAAGATAAAGAAAAACGTATTTTTTATTTTTGGAAAATCCACGTAATAGGGGTGAAAAGAGGGGGTGTGAATTCTTAAAATGAGTGTATATATATCTCGAAACTGAAAAGTTTACAGATGTAGAAATTGGTATTTAGAATCTCCTTTCAACATAAAGAAACACGTATTTTTTTGTTTTTGGTAAATCCCAATAGGAGGGGTGAAAAGGTGTGAAGAATGGTTGAACGCCTTTAATAAGGATCCTTATATCTCAGAAAATGAAGATGTTACAGACCTGAAAATCAATATTTGGGATCTCCTTTATAAATAAAGAAACATGTATTTTTTGTTTTTAGAAAATCCAAATAGTGCGGGGTGAAAGGTGGGGTATATTTTAAAAATGAGTGTACCTATATCTCAAAATTTATAGTTTGCAGATGTAAAAATTGATACTTAGAATCTCCTTTCAAAATAAAAGAACACAATTTTTTTTCGCAATAGGAGGTGTGAAAAGTGTGAGTAAGGGAATGAATGTCTTTAATGAGGATACTTATACCTCAGAAACTGAAGATATTACAGACCAGACAGTTAGTATATGGAATCTCCTTTAAAAATACAGAAACATTTATGTTTTCGTTTTTGGAAAATTTAATTAAAGGGGGTTAAACAGGAGTGACAAATTGGGGTGAATTTTTAGAAAGACTGTATCTATAGTATATCTCAGAAACGTGAAATGTTACAGACGTAAAAACTGGTATTTAGAATCTCCTGTTAAAGTAAAGAAGCATGTATTCTCGGAAAATCCAATGAAGGGAGGGGCTGAAAAATTGAAAAATTAATTAAATTAATTGTGTGAGGATACTACATCTCATAAAATCTAAAATTGATACAGACGTGAAAATTAGTATTTAGATCTTCTTTAAAAATAAAACGACGAGTTTTGGGGGGGGGGGGGGGAATTATCTTTCGGGCGGGTGTGAAAAGGAGTTGAATTCGTTTCATAAGGACACATATCTCAAAAACCGAAAATAATCGGTATTTAGAAGATCCTTTACTATTAAAGAAACAAATATTTTTTGCCGGAAAATTCACTTAAGGGGGGGAGTGTGAAAGTAAGTGAAAAAAGTGAACTATTTTTATGGGAATACTTATATCTCAAAACTGAAGGTAACACACGTGAACATTGGTATCTGGAATCTCCGTTAAACATAAAGAAACACGCCTTCTTTTTTGGAGGGGGGAAGTCAAATTAACCGCGGTGGGGTGAAAACGGAGGTGAGACCAATTGATTTTACTGTTCCTAATGTACTTATAAGGAGCCTCCGTGGCTCAGGCAGCAGCGCGCTGGCCTCTCACCACTGGATTTCGCGGTTCAAATCCCGGTCACTCCATGTGAGATTTGTGCTGGACAAAGCGGAGGCTGGACAGGTTTTTCTCCGGGTACTCCGGTTTTCCCCGTCATCATTCATTCCAGCAACACTCTCCCATATCATTTCATTTCATTTGTCATTCATTAATCATTGCCCCAGAGGAGTGCGACAAGCTTCGGCAGCCGGCACAATTCCTATCCTCACCGCTAGCTGGGGGCTTATTCATTCCATTCCTAACCCGATTGAATGACTGGAAACAGGCTCTGAATTTTCAATGTACTTACTCTGATCTTAAACCGATCACCTTTAATCTTTCCTGGGTTCGTTTTCAAGAGTCATCTTTTCCTTTGGAGAACATTCTTAGATTACAGCAGATTCTTCTGGCATATAAATAAAAATTTAAACACATTTGAAATAAACGATAGGTATAAGATTGACCGTGCAATTGTTCACCTCTATAATAAGGTCAATAATGCACGGACGTATGTCATTCATATTGCCAGAAGTCCTGCGCACTTGCCTACGGGCCACAATGTTGCTGGTCATACTCTCATCAATGACAATGGCAGCAGATGTCATTTGCCGCCAAGTAGAGGTCTTGCATCTTGCTGTGGGGTGCAGAACATCAATAATAATAATAATAATAATAATAATAATAATAATAATAATAATAATAATAATAATAATAGTAATAATGTTCTGGACCGTCGGCAAAATGTGCGGGTAGCGACTAAGATTGCAGTCCGGCCGCCGGTTCAGTACCGCCAAGGCACCCAAGAAGACACCACGCCGGATCTCCTCAAGGATTTGATCCATATTAAAAATGCTTATAGGAAAAGCTGGCAAAGATTTAGGGACCCAACTGACCGGGTGGAATACCTGGACCTCGCGCGGGAAGAACGAAATCGATTGCTGGAAAAAAAGATTGAAAAATGGGAGGAACGTTGCCGTAATCTCTCAGAAAACGAGTCAGATCGCGAATATCGACGGGTTATATATAAAACGATAAGCATTCAGTTATAAATTTCAGTATAATACCGTAGCGAAGCACGGGTAACTTGCTAGTATATGTATGTGAAAGAACAGGCACTGCACCTAGGTGTAGTGTTACATAAAAATCTAACCTGGAATCCATATATAGAAAGGAACATAACCCGGGCCAAGAATTTGCTGTATGCATGTAAAAAAGCGGTCGGGAAGTCATGGCGTCTAAGACCATCGGATCTCTGCACATGGTTATGAGGGTGTTTAGGGTTTGTAGTAAGGATGTAAAGGAGAGGGCATATAAATCTCTGGTAAGACCCCAACTAGAGTATGGTTCCAGTGTATGGGACCCTCACCAGGATTACCTGATTCAAGAACTGGACAAAATCCAAAGAAAAGCAGCTCGATGTGTTCTGGGTGATTTCCGACAAAAGAGTAGCGTCACAAAAATGTTGCAAAGTTTGGGCTTGGAGAAAGAAGACGAGCTGCTCGTCTTGGTGGTATGTAATTAGAAATAGGAAAGGACTTCGACCTATCAATACTTTTTATTGCACTTATTATGCTACAGTACCGGTTTCGACCCCCTACATATCAATCAATCAATCAATCAATCAATCAATCAATCAATCAATCAATCAATCAATCAATCAATCAATCAATCAATCAATCAATCAATCAATCAATCAATCAATCAATCAATCAATCAATCAATCAATCAATCAATCAATCAATCAATCAATCAATCAATCAATCAATCAATCAATCAATCAATCAATCAATCAATCAATCAATCAATCAATCAATCAATCAATCAATCAATCAGTCAATCAGTACTGATCTGCATTTAAGGTAGACGCCCAGGCAGCAGATTCCCTATCTGTTGTTTTCCTAGCATTTTCTTAAATAATTTCAAAGAAAATTGGATATTTATTTAACATCTCCCTTGGTAAGTTATTCCAATCCCTAACTCCCCTTCCTATAAATGAATATTTTTCCCAGTTTGTCCTCTTGAATACCAACTTCATATTGTGAATGTTCCTACTCTTAAAGACACCATTCAAACGCAATCGTCTACGGATGTCCTCACACACCATACCTCGACTGACAGCTCGGAACATACCACTTAATCGAGCAGCTCGTCTCCTTTCTTCCATGTCTTCCCAGCACAAACTTTGCAACATTTTTGTAACGCTACTCTTTTGTCGGAAATAACCCAGAACAAATCGAGCTGCTTTTCTTTGGATTTTTCCAGTTCTTGAATCATGTAATCCTGGTGAGGGTCCCATACACTGGAACCATACTCTAGTTGGGGTCTTACCAGAGACTCATATGCCCTCTCCTTTACATCCTTACTACAACCGCTAAATACCCGCATAACCATGTGCAGAGATCTGTACTCCTTATTAACAATCATATTTATGTTATTACCCCAATGAAGGTCTTTTATTATATTAACACTTATGTACTTACAATGATCTTCAAAAGGAACTTTCACCCCATCTACGTAATAATTACAACTGACAGGACTTTTCCTATTTGTGAAACTCACAACCTGACTTTTAACCCCGTTTATCATCATACAATTGCCCACCGTCCATCTCACTACACTATCGAGGTCACACTGCAGCCGCTCACAATCATGTAACTTATTTATTTCTCTGTACAGAATAACATCATCTGAAAACAGCCTTATCTCTGGTTCCACTTCTTTACACATGTCATTGATATTGTACCAGGAAGGCATAGACCCTGGCACATACGAGTTATAAATTTTATTTTTGAGCATACACTTAAGTTCCGATGCATGAACAGCTGTGTGTGAGAAGGTTCTCGTTCCCACTGCGCTGCCTATACCTTACCTCCCCTCCGGAATTTTCTCGAGGATTATTGTATGAACTTTTTAACGCCTGGACCGATGAACACGAGACAAACGCTAAATTGTAGCTAAAGTAAAACACTGCAAATTTGAAGTCAATCCGTCCAGTGGTTTCCGAAATATGATAATTTAAAATTTTGGAAGGAATTCTCGCCCCGTCAACACCTGATTCCGAGCGCTGCTCGCAAGACCTGTGTAAATAGGTCAGTGGACCAAGGCCATAACCAGTGTGTGTGCGTGTGCAGTAAGTGTGCCGTAAGGACAGTATGCTCCGTCGCGATTCGCGAGGACATAGAAGTGGCCACACTCGAACGCTGTTCAAATAATACAACAACGTCGTAAAGTAAGTAAAGTTTCTGCCGCGCCGCGACGACGGACATATTCTAGACATTTCTCCCACTGAATCGTCGTAATATGATACTTGTACTTTTGTAACTGAGTGAAGCTATAATTGGAAGTGAGAATTGAAGTGTCGAATATTTTACTGACCAGAATACGACATCGTGAACTTTACCAATTTCACGTAATTCTGAACTGTGCTAATATTCTAAGTCATTGCGTGTGGTGAACTGAAACCCTAATTTGAGACCATTTCAACCAATCTGAGACGTATTTCTCCTACAATAGTATAACAGTGAACTGTATGCGACATTATTTCACTCGACATTCGTCCCATAACAGGGCTTGAAGTAACTATTTTCTTGTGCACTTTCTCGATCTTTCGGTCACCACTGTGAGAAACCCAGTAAACAATAAGAGCTTTTATGATAATATTAAGTAGTACAGACAAGTGTGGTGTAAATCCAGCCATAAAATCGCCTTAATCTGTGAATAATATTATTTCAGAGACTGTGGTAGACACTGTTATAAATAATATTTCTCAAGTGCTTATGGACTGTGTTCATTACCTTGCAGTCGAATCTCAGACATAACTATTGACAATTATGAACTGTGTTAAATCTCAATTTCATGAACTGTGTATAAAACTGTGTTTTCCGTAGCATGGACTGTGAATTCTAATTCAACACCGTAAAATTAATATAAGAATAGAACTGTGCATTACAACTTATGTCGGTGTGTAGTATTAATATTTATGCTCCATAGTGCCAATTGAACTTTCCGTGTTGCGACATTACCTCCAAGAACATCGGAAATCTTTGTAAAGTGCAGCGAGATTCTGCTACATAGAACGTCGCTTCCAACGAGGGATTTACGTGGTTTCTTCAGTTATGGTACCCATCGAGGTACGTCGACGAGGGAGATTGACGTGGTATCATCACTGCACATCGCCGGTGCTGCACTCTGCGGAATGTTCCGGACACCAAGTCGCCGTACAGCACAACTCTAACACTTGTAAGCAGATCTTCTCGTATTCTGAGTGAGTAATCCAACTGACTGACTTTTTACAAAGCACTTAGTTCATTACAGTGCTCTAACAAGTGCTTCGTGTGAATAGAAATACCTGTTAGGCACTATAAATGTGTAACAGTTATTTCTCTGATATTTCCATTTCCAAATCTTAAAAGTCAAAAAGTTGTTCCTCCTGTATTGATAATAATCCATTTAATATAATCCTATCCATTAGGTAAATTGTGATACTTGAAGTATATGTAAAACCACTATAATTACTCTTTCACCTTTAGACCTTATGCGTTAATCCGCCATTGTTGATTATCTATGTATTTTCCTCTTGACAGAGCTCTTGCTCTCTGGAACCCTATTTATAATAAATCAATCAATCAAAATCAAACCTATCATCATTCAAAAGAAGTTCATATTTTGCTTTTAAACTATAAATTCTTTTTTAAAGTAAATCATTAATAGAATTTATTTCACCTAGATGAACTTTAGGTTTTTAAGTGCACTATTAATTTCATTTTTCAACTCAAACGAACTGTAGAGACATACAGCAAGAGATAAAATATTTTATTTAATCTATCAAAATTTTTCATGACAGTGTGTGTTCATTTTATGCTAAAAAGTAGAAAGACTGTAGATCAACACCATAAGTGATAAACTGGATAAAATTCAAGGTGCTATGTGATATTTTTAAGTTTGCATTTATATTAAATGAACTGTAGGTTGTACATGATCTATGAAAGGGTGATATTTATTTTGGACATCCTCAAGCAAATAGACGTCACCGAAGATAGTAACATCAATCTTTTTGCACTTTTTGGAAAATATTGGTTGGAAATTTAAGTTTGAAATTCCAATTGCTGGGTGATATTTCTGTGAATACTTTTAATAAATACTATCAAAAAGATTTACCATCTATTATTCGCCCTGCGATACTATCCGTCTCTGTACCTGCTCCAAAATAAATCGAACACTATCTGAGATCCTTCCCATGCTCTAGCCCCACAATCACTTCCCGGTAAAATATATATAAGAAAACATAAAGGTCTAATAGTACTACCTTGAGGAATTCTCCACTTAATTATTATAGGGTCAAATAAAGCTTCGCCTACTCTAATTCTCTGAGTTCTATTTTCTAGAAATATAGCCACCCATTCAGTCACTCTTTTTTCTAGTCCAATTGCACTCATTTTTGCCAGTAGTCTTCCATGATCTACCCTATAAAATGCCTTAGATAGGTCAATCGCAATACAGTCCATTTGGCCTCCTGAATCCAAGATATTCGCTATACCATGCTGAAATCCTACAAATTGAGCTTCAGTGGAATAACCTTTTCTACACGCAAACTGTCTTCTATCGAACCAGTTATTAATTTCGCAAACATGTCTAATATAATCAGAAAGAATGCTTCCCAAAGCTTACATGCAATGCATGTCAAACTGACTGGCCTGTAATTTTCAGCTTTATGTCTATCACCCTTTCCTTTATGCACAGGGGCCACTAGAGCAACTCTCCATTCATTTGGTATAGCTCGTTCAACCAAATAATAATCAAATAAGTATTTCAGGTATTGTACTATACCCCAACCCATTGCCTTTACTATATCCCTAGAAATCTTATCAATTCCAGCTGCTTTTCTAGTTTTCAACTTTTGTATCTTACTGTAAATGTCATTGTTATCATAGGTAAATTTTAATACTTCTTTAGTAATGCTCACCTCCCCTATCTGGACATTATTCTTGTAACCAACAATCTTTACATACTGCTGACTGAATAGGTACTTCTGCTTTTTGAAGATCCTTGCGTACACACTCCCCTTGTTCATTAATGATTCCTTGAATGTCCTTCTTTGAACCTGTTTCTGCATTAAAGTACCCTTTACCCTTTCATTTTTCACTAAAATTTGTATGACCACCAATTATTCTTGCCGTCATGTTATCCTTAACTGACTTCTTTGCTAGATTCAATTTCCTAGTAAGTTCCTTCAATTTCTTCTCACTTCCATAACCATTTGTAACTCTATTTCGTTCCAACCTCCACCTCCTTCTTAGTCTCTTTACTTATCTGTTTTAATATAGTGGATCTTTACCATTCCTTACTACCTTTAATGGTACAAATCTATTTTCACATTCCTCAACAATTGCATTAAACACATCCCAGAGTCTGTTTACATTTTTATTTACCATTTTCCAGCATTTATAGTTGATATTTAAAAGCTAGCTCATGCCCGTTTAATCAGCCATATGGTACTGCCTAATAGTCCTAATTTTAATACCTTCCTTTCTTTGATATTTATTTTTAACTATGACAAAAACAGCTTCGTGATCACTAATAACATCTATTACTTCAGTTTCTCTATAGAGCTCATCTGGTTTTATCAGCACCACATCCAAAGTATTCTTCCCTCTAGTTCGTTCCATTACTTTGGGTCATCTTCAGGTGAACAATAGATTCACGTATAGATCATGAAGCCATGATCAAGATTACATTGTCCGGGGAATGCCGTATTATAACAAATATTTGGTCACGTCCAAATGGGGCATGTCAAAATGGGAACTGGTGTGTATATCACTATGTGTGACAATGCAATTATATGTCTATAATGATATGCATTAGGTCTTAAAATTGGTTTATAAAATACTATCTCCACGTAAAACTAACTTATAAGTATGTAGGAACACTTCATGCAGATGAACGTTGATCAGTGTTCAAGTCATATTTTCATAGTTGTACACTTGGTTGATATTTTTGGAGCTTGAATGATATGATTTGCTTTCTAGAAGTCTCACATTATATATATAAAAATTGTCTTCATGTATATACATAGAATAGAACACGTTCCAAGTTTAAAAAAGAGTGCCAGGCGTATGGATACAATTAGGATAGAATATGTATATTCAGCTCTGCTGTGTGTTGAATCTTATTGTTTTTTGTTAAAATTGAATTATGTTGTCCTGTGACATTGATAAAATTTGAGTGGCATTGGATTCAAAGTGGTGGCTCCTTTCCCATAATTATCTGTGGAAGATAAGATTGAGCTGTGAGTGATATTTTATGTTGGAGGAATGTCTAAGAATTGTGTGTGCTAATTTGAATATGTACTTACTGTTATTGGTGTGGTTGAGTTGCGTTTGATATGTGAGCTCATTGTGTACTGCTTCATGTTCGTCGTGGGCTCATACCAGTTGCTGTGAGGGTAAGGGAAGGATGGGTAGGGAGAGTTGTTGTTGTGGGGGTAGGGGTGGAGCTAGGTGTGTTGTTTGATGTTTCTCTGTCCCGTGTCATGTTTTGTTTATTGATTATCTTAAGGTAACCGTTTTTTAGGGTGGGGATGACTGTATTGGAGATGATGTTAGATTTTTCTGTAATTTCACCTATGTTAAAATTTGGATTGTCATACTGATGTAGAGAAATGTAAAATTCTTCTGCTATGTTGAGCAGGGGGCCCTTGGGGTTTATGTTCAGGATTTGCATGTCGTTCTCCATGTTCGTGAAACTGTGTTTATAGTCTTCGACATGTTGACCTATTGAGGAAAAATGATTGCGTTTTATGTGTTCATTATATCGGGTTAGAAAGTTCCTACCGGTGCGTCCGACGTAGCTTGTCTCACAATTATTGTGTTTAATATGGTATACCCCTGAGTGGTTGTATTTATTGTTGCTAAATAAGTATTGATAGGTGGAGGTTCTTTAATATTTCTAATTGTGTAGATCGTCAATACGGATATGAAGATCATAGATTACGATACTGTACCCAACCATGTAAAACGGAATGCATATAGATATTGAAACTTAAGATCAAGTTATCGAACGTGATTAATAGCATTGCTTTTCTGAAGGAATGTCTAATAAATGACCTAACACCTAAATTTTTGAAGAAATATAATAATAAATATACGCACACTTAACAAACACGCAATACGCAAAAAAGAACAAACAAAATGTGGCTGAGAGAAGAAATAAAATTTTTATAACATAAAAAACAATATCTCAACAAGGAACTGTACCAAATACATTTGAAAGGATCCAATGGGCTACCACACAGCTACTGGGATGATTTTCAACAGATTAGGACAGAAAAAATAAAAACTTAGCTACTAGCAAACAGAATACACTATATAAGAAATTAGAAGCACTTAAACAACCATCCAAACCAAACCCAAAAATCAAAATTCCGAACACGAACTCTCCAAACTTTCCCAACGAAATTACTAAACACAAATTCCACCCGATTGTTAAAAAACTCACAAACACGACTTTTAATGAAATGGAAACTGTTATCTTGAGCAAGAGACCCAAGCACAATTGGGGCAACACATCAACCTTCCAGAACATCACATCCACCATCACCGAAATAGAAAACGCCATACAGAAAATCCCACACGAGCTACGAGATGAAGTCAGATATGGTATTAGAAAAAGGCTCCCACAATATATCGACAAAATTCACAGTAACTTCCAAAATAATAACTCTGCCAATAAAACGCACATAAACAAACTCAAAGACAAAATAAAACAGAATAATCTACTCATTACGAAAGCCGACAAGGTAACACCACTGTTATCATCGACAAAGACCAATACATATCGAAAACTAAAGAATGTTATCAAGACAACACTTTCCTCATCAAATGAAAAGATCCAAGTAATAACATACAAAGAAACTTCAAGGCTTTATTAAAAAGTACACACTTTCTTTTAAACTGAAGTAGAATCCTCAAAACTTATTGTAATGAATCCTCAAATACCAACTGCTAAAGCTTATCCCAAAATACATGAAGAACACATACCAATGAGACCTATTATCAACTACAGAGCAAGCCCAACCGATAAACTCTCACCATTTATCCAAAACTTCCTTAAAACACTACGTATTGTAAGATAATAAAACAATACGGAATTCAATAGATTTCTGTAATAGAACGAAAGGATTAAAGATTGAACAATACCACATTCACGCATCATTTGACATAATAAATATGTACCTCAACATTCCCACAAAGCGAACAATAGAAATCATTGAATCGAATCTAAAAGTCATAGCACTCTAAGCACTTTATAAATAGAAGAGTTCATTAAATTACTTGATTTAGCCATTAGTAACAACTACTTTAAATTCCATGATGCTATTTACCACCTAAAAGGCTTACCGATGGGATCTCCCGCCACAGGTATACTCGCCGAAATTTACATAGACCATTTAGAGCACACTTTGCATGCCACGACGTAAATAATCCATACCGCAACAATTTTTTTTGTCAGACATATTGAACCTTCAGTTTAGTGGGGGAGTCGTGGTAATTGCCTCTACTCTGAAACAATTACTATTATTGTGTTCTTGTTGTTTGAGTCATCAGTCCATAGACTGTTTTGATGCAGCTCTCCATGCCACCCTATCCTGTACTAACATTTTCATTTCATTTCTACGTAACTACTGCATCCTACATCTGCTCTAATCTGCTTGTCATATTCATACCTTGGTCTACCCCTACCGTTCTTACCAGCTACACTTCCTTTAAAAACCAACTGAACAAGTCCTGGGTATCTTAAGATGTGTCCTATCATTCTATCTCTTCTTCTTGTCAAATTTAGCCAAATCGATCTCCTCTCACCAATTCGATTCAGTATCTCTTCATTCGTGATTCGATCGATCCATCTCACCTTCAGCATTCTTCTGCAACACCTCATTTCAAAAGCTTCTATTCTCTTTCTTTCTGAGCTAGTTATCGTCCATGTTTCACTTCCATACAATGCCACGCTCCACACGAAAGTCTTCAAAAACATATTTCTAATTCCAATATCAATGTTTGAAGTGAGCAAATTTCTTTTCTTAAGGAAGCTCTTCCTTGCTTGTGCTAGTCTGCATTTTATATCCTCCATACTTCTGCCATCGTTAGTGATTTTACTACCCAAGTAATAATATTCATCTACTTCCTTTAAGACGTCATTTCCTAATCTAATATTTCCTACATCACATGCCTTCGTTCGACTGCACTCCATTACTTTTGTTTTGGACTTATTTACTTTCATCTTGTACTCCTTACCCAAGACTTCGTCCATACCATTCAGCAACTTCTCAAGATCTTCTGCAGTCTCAGATAAAATAACAATATCATCGGCAAATCTCAAGGTTTTGATTTCCTCTCCTTGGACTGTAATTCCTTTTCCAAATACCTCTTTGATTTCCTTTACTGCCTGTTCTATGTAAACATTGAAAAGGAGGGGGACAAACTGCAGCCTTGCCTCTCTCCTTTCTGGATTGCTGCTTCTTTTTCAAAGCCCTCAATTCTTATAACTGCAGACTGAATTTTATACAGATTGTAGATAATTCTTCGTTCTCGGTATCTGATCCCAATCACCTTCAGAATCGTGAATAGCTTGGTCCAATCAACATTATCGAATGCCTTTTCTAGATCTACGAATGCCATGTACGTGGGCTTGTCCTTCTTGATTCGATCCTCTGAGACCAGTCGTAAAGTCAGCATTGCTTCATGTGTTCCTACATTTCTTCTGAAGCCAAATTGATCTTCTCCCAACTCAGCTTCAACTTGTTTTCCCATTCTTCTGTAAATAATACGTGTTAAAATTTTGCAGGCATGAGATACTAAACTAATAGTGCGGTAGTTTTCACACCTGTCAGCACCGGCTTTCTTGGGAATAGGTATAACAACATTCTGCTGAAAATCGGATGGGACTTCTCCTGTCTCATACATCATACACACTAAAAGGAATAACCTTGCCATGCTGCTTTCTCCTAAGGCAGTCAGTAATTCAGAGGGAATATCATTAATTCCAGGTGCCTTGTTTCTTATTTAGGTCATTCCATCTGAGCTCTTAATATTCATACACATAGATTTCCTTTCTCCAAAGGTTTCTTGATTTTCCTGTATGCAGCATCTACCTTTCCCAGGACCATACAACCTTCGACATCCTAGCACGTCTCCTGCAGCCATTCTTCCTTAGCTGCCTTGCACTTTCTATCCACTTGATTTTTTAATCACATTTATTCTTTTCTGCCCTCTTCATTTCTAGCATTCTTGCATTTTCGTTGTTCATCAATCAGGTCTAGTATCTCCTGAGTTATCCACTGATTCTTAGTTGATCTTTTCTTCCTTCCTAACATTTCTTCAGCAGCGCTACTGACTTCATTTTTCATGACAATCCAGTCTTCCTCTATTGTGTTTCCTTCAGCCTTTTCATTTAGCCCTTGTGCAACATGATCCTTGAAACAATCCCTCACACTCTTTTCTTTCAACTTGTCTAGATCCCATCTTTTTGCATTCTTTCCTTTCTTCAATTTCTTCAACTTCAGATGGCATTAAATGACCAACAAGTTGTGGTCAGAGTCCACGTCTGCTCCTGGGAAAGTTTTGCAATCCAACACCTGGTTTCTGAATCCCTTCCTAATCACAATGAAGTCTATTTGATACCTTCCCGTGTCGCCAGGTCTCGTCCACGTATTCAGCCGTCGTTTGTGGTGTTTGAACCAAGTATTGGCAAGGACTAAATTATGATCAGTGCAGAATTCAACCAGCCGACTTCCTCTTTCGTTCCTTTGTCCCAATCCGAATTCTCCTACTGTATTACCTTCTCTTTCTTGGCCTACGACTGCATTCCAGTCTCCCATCACAATTAGTTTCTCGTCACCTTTTACATATTGTATTAAATCTTCTATCTCTTCATATATTCTTTCGATTTCCTCATCATCCGCTGAACTATTAGGCATATAGACCTGCACTATTGTGGTGGGCATTGGTTTGGTGTCTATCTTGACGACAATAAATATTTCACTACGCTGGTCGTAGCAGCTTACCCGCTGCCCAATTTTCTTATTCATTAATTCATTATTAAACCAACTCCTGCAATTCCCCTGTTTGATTTCGTGTTGATAATTCGGTAGACCCCTGACCAAAAATATCCTGTTCTTCCTGCCAACGTACTTCACTTATACCAACTACATCTAACTTTAGTCAATCCACCTCCATTTTGAGATTCTCTAACCTACCACAACGATTCAAACTTCTAACAGTCCACGCTCCAACTCGCAGAATGTCAGTATCCATCTTCCTGATGATCGCCCCCTCTCGTGTAGTCCCCACCCGGAGATCTGAACGGGGGGACTAGTTTACCTTCGGGAGGAAGCCATCATCAGTACATCGTTCATACAGGGATAGCTGCATGTCCTCGGGTGTTATTTACGCCTGTAGTTTCCCGTTGCTTTCAGCCGTGTAGCAGTATAAACACAGCTAAGTCATGTTGAGTATTATTACAAGGCCATATCAGTTAATCATCCAGACTGCCGCCCTTGCAACTTCCGAAAGGCTGCTACCTCCCTTTCGATGAAGCATTTCTTAGTCTGGTCTCTCGGCAGATACCCATCCGATATGGTTGCACCTGCGACTCGGCTCTCTGCTTCGTTGGGACACGCAAGCCTCCCCACCGCGGCAAGGTCACGTGGTTCGCAGGTATGCCGTATTAAATGCAATAACTCTGAAGATCATAGATTACGATAAGTGGTATGCTGTGAGCTATCAGCGGAGAGATGGCGTGGAATGACATTAGTGGACGAATAATTTTGAGTGTCGTCTTTAAAAGTAGGAAAATTCACAATATGAAGATAAAGTTCGAATTCAAGAGAACAAACTGGGAAATATATTCATTTATAGGAAGGGGAGTTAGGGATTGGAATAACTTACCAAGGGAGATGTTCAATAGATTTCCATTTTCTTTGAAATCATTTAAGAAAAGGCTAGGAAAACAACAGATAGGGAATCTGCCACCTGGGCGAGTGCCCGTAATGCAGATCAGTATTGATTGATTGATTGATTGATTGATTGATTGATTGATCAATGGTAATGTGGATATACACAGTGTTCATTAGACCGTTGATGGCCTATGCTGCAGTGATCTGGTGGCAGGCAGTATGTCAAGGTAAAGTCATCAGTTGATTGGATAGCCTGCAGAGAATGGCATGCATAGCCATAACTGGAGCTACGGGAACTATGCTAACAGAAGCCTTGAATACTTTACTACACCTCCCATCATTATGCAATTTCATAAAAGGACAGGCTAGAATAATTTCACATAGATTGGCACAATCAGAGTGCTGGAATGCGCAAAGACCCAGTCTAGAATACTGTGTCAATATAAATGTAAACAGACTCTGGGATGGGTTTAAGGAAATTGTTGAGGAATGCGAAAACAGGTTTGTACCTTTAAGGGTGGTAAGGAATGGTAAAGACCCACCTTATTATAATAGAGAAATAAAGAGACTAAGAAGGAGGTGCAGACTGGAAAGAAATAGAGTTAGAAATGGCTGTGGAAGTAAGGAGAAATTGAAGGAACTTACTAGAAAATTGAATCTAGCAAAGAAGGCAGCTAAGGATAATATGATGGCAAGCATAATTGGCAGTCAGACGAATTTTAGTGAAAAATGGAAGGGTATGTATAGGTATTTTAAGGCAGAAACAGGTTCCAAGAAGGACATTCCAGGAATAATTAATGAACAAGTGGCGTGTGTATGTGAGGATCTTCAAAAGGCAGAAGTATTCAGTCAGCAGTATGTAAAGATTGTTGGTTACAAGGATAATGTCGAGATAGAGGAGACTAAGGCCAAAGAAGTAATAAAATTTACATATGATACCAATGACATTCACAATAAGATACAAAAGTTAAAAACTAGAAAAGCGACTGGAATTGATCAGATTTCATGGGATATACTAAAGACAATGGGTTGGGATATAGTACCATATCTGAAGTACTTATTTAATTATTGTTTGGTCGGAGGAGCTATACCAGATGAATGGAGAGTTGCTATAGTAGCCCCTGTGTATAAAGGAAAGGGTGATAGACATAAAGCTGAAAATTACAGGCCAGTAAGTTTGACATGCATTGTATGTAAGCTTTGGGAAGGCATTCTTTCTGATTATATTAGACATGTTTGTGAAATTAATAACTGGTTCGATAGAAGGCAATTTGGTTTTAGGAAAGGTTATTCCACTGAAGCTCAACTTGTAGGATTCCAGCAAGATATAGCAGATATCTTGGATTCAGGAGGTCAAATGGACTGTATCGCGATTGACCTGTCTAAAGCATTTGATAGGGTGGATCATGGGAGACTACTGGCAAAAATGAGTGCAATTGGACTAGACAAAAGAGTGACTGAATGGGTTGCTATATTCTAGAAAATAGATCTGAGAGAATTAGAGTAGGTGAAGCTTTATCTGACCCTGTAATAATTAAGAGGGGAATTCCTCAAGGCAGTATTATCGGACCTTTATGTTTTCTTATATGTATAAATGATATGAGTAAAGGAGTGGAATCGGAAGTAAGGCTTTTTGCGGATGATGTTATTCTCTATAGAGTGATAAATAAGTTACAAGATTGTGAGCAACTGCAACGTGACCTCGAAAATATTGTGAGATGGACAGCAGGCAATGGTATGTTGATAAACGGGGTTAAAAGTCAGGTTGTGAGTTTTACAAGTAGGAAAAGTCCTCTCAGTTTTAATTACTGCGTTGATGGGGTGAAAGTTCCTTTTGGGGATCATTGTAAGTATCTAGGTGTTAATATAAGGAAAGATCTTCATTGGGGTAATCACATAAATGGGATTGTAAATAAAGGGTACAGATCTCTGCACATGGTTATGAGGGTGTTTAGGGGTTGTAGTAAGTATGTAAAGGAGAGGGCATATAAGTCTCTGGTAAGACCCCAACTAGAGTATGGTTCCAGTGTATGGGACCCTCACCAGGATTACCTGATTCAAGAACTGGAAAAAATCCAAAGAAAAGCAGCTCGATTTGTTCTGGGTGATTTCCGACAAAAGAGTAGCGTTACAAAAATGTTGCAATGTTTGGGTTGGGAAGAATTGAGAGAAAGAAGAAGAGCTGCTCGACTAAGTGGTATGTTCCGAGTTGTCAGCGGAGAGATGGCGTGGAATGACATTAGTAGACGAATAAGTTTGAATGGCGTTTATAAAAGTAGGAAAGATCACAGTATGAAGATAAAGTTGGAATTCAGGAGGACAAACTGGGGCAAATATTCATTTATAGGAAGGGGAGTTAGGGATTGGAATAACTTACCAAGGGAGATGTTCAATAAATTTTCAATTTCTTTGAAATCATTTAGGAAAAGGCTAGGAAAACAGCAGTTAGGGAATCTGCCACCTGGGCGACTGCCCTAAATGCAGATCAGTATTGATTGATTGATCGATATTAGATGAACTGTAGGGTGTTTACGATCTCTAAGAATGTGATATTTATTTTGGACATTTTAATCCATTGGTTGTCTCAGAATACAACATCATCAATATTTTATTTTGCATTTTTGAATATATTGGCTGGAAATTTGAGTTTAAAGTTTCAACTGCAGGGTGATTTTCATGAATATTTTTAATAAATATTGTCAAAATGATTTTACCATCTATTATTCGCCCTGCGATATTATCCACCTCTGTACCTGCTCCAATAAGAAACCGAACACTGCCTGAGATCCTTCCCATGCTCTGGCTCCCTAATCATTTTCTGGTGCAGTATTCTCTTTGCAGATAGAGTCAAGAAGAAAAATAAGAATGCGTGGAGATAATGGTTCAGAAACAGAACGGAACATAATAGAGACAAATGGAAATGACTAAGCAGAGCAGCAAGGAAAAGGATAGCATTGGCTAAAAAGATGTCCTTGGAAAAATTTACAAAAGGGACGGGGGAGAATTATAAGAATGAAGCAAACAGAAAATACACCTGTGTGCGAAGAAAAAGAAGGACAGAATGAAACAAATGAACCGAAAAAAACATGTGAAGATAAAATAAATTTCACCATTACAGTGGAAGGGATGAATAAACATTCAGATGAAACAGGAAGTGGAGATCTACAAATGTAGGATGCTAAAGAGTTTATTGTGTCACCTATTCGATACATTATAATTTTAAACACTTAGGAATTTATTATTTCCTTTTGAGACATGTTTCGCGCTTCATTGAGGGCATCATCAGTCATAGTACCTCCTCAACGGTTAAAACAACGGGACGCACTTGATACCAGACATTTTCTATCCTTTCTTTTCCAAGTTGCTCCCTTGTAAATATGTATTATAAGCTTGTAATTTCTCAACTGTTCAATTGGATATTGTAAAATACTGTATAGTTACCCTGTCAACCTCTAATCGTTCAACCAACGGCAGTAATTTGCGTATGAACGTTGACGCAGACACTTTATACCCTTTCTCCCCTAACTGTTTCCATGTAAATATATGTGTACACTTTATAATTTCCTATGATTTCCTAATAGAGTAGCATCAATTATTCTTAGGACCACCATTGTTCTACTCTGCTAAATACTCTGTGATTTTACGCATTGGTGCCGACTACTGTGTCTATAAACGTATATTGTTTAACTGTTTCATCAATGAACATGTTTTTCTTTTTTCTTGACTTTCCCATTGTAACATGTTAAGTTTTTATCTTAGTGTTTACAATTTAAATACCAATCAGGTACCTGATTTAAGCCCTGAGGAGGTACTATGACTGATGATGCCTTCAATGAAGGGCGAAACATGTCTCAAAAGAAAATAATAAATTCCTAAGCTTTTAAAATTATAATGTATTGAATAGGTGACACAATAAACCCTTTAGCATCCTACATTCAGTATCTTCATTACGGACAGACAATGATATTTATCACTTGGAAGATCTACAAATGTCGGATGTAGAAAAAGCTGTATTAGAAATGAAAAATGACAAAGCTTCTGGAATAGATGACATCACAGTGGAAATGATTAAAGCTGTAGGACCTATTGGAATGCAGTGGCTGTATAGAATAATGAAGATAGTAGGGACCGATGGAGAGAGTCCTGATGAATGGACAAGGGCAATTATTGTACCTTTCTTTACCGGGTGAGTTGGTCGTGCGGTTAGGTGCGCGCAGCTGTGAACCTGCATCCAGGAGAGAGTGGGTTAGAGCACTGGCGTAGCCAAGGGGGGGCCCAGTGGGGCCGCCCCCCCCCCCAAATATTTCCTGAAACTAGAGCGAGGATCAGCCGTTGTTTTACGTACGGTACGAACAACTTAAAAACGTACGCCGAAATGTTAAGTTAACGGAGCGACAAGAATCTACTAGCACGGCTCAATAGGGCCATACATAAATCTCCATATTTGTACTGCTTGAATGAAAGGAAGACACTTAGGATTGTGATGCGCGGGGATATTTACCTGTAGAGGCCTCAGTATTGAGAATGTAACCGTGTGTTGACAAATGTCAAGACATGAAGAAAGGGGCAATTAGCAAGGGATTACTCAGTAGGGGGCAGAAACGCCACCGAGATAACGAGGGGGGGGGGGCACGTCCATAAACAGTTGCAAGCTTACATACAACATCGTGTCAGTTTTTGCATATCGGTTCCAGGAAACAACAATGTCCTAGGGATCCTCGAGTTGTACCGTGGTTGAGAGATGTGCTGTGTTTAAGTTGCAGTGTTGGGCAGACTGTGACAGGATTGTGAGCTGCACGTTAGTTCCTCATTTTGTGCCATATAAGTAACTTTTTTTGAAGAGGGATCGTTTTGTCACTGAGAAGCCAACACTATGTGCATCCTCGGTAAGTTATGAAAAAGTTTTTATTTATTTTTACAGTAGCAAGACAATCGCGGACTCGAGCCTAAGTTCGATAGGTAGGCCTATATATTTTGTCAAATGCCCGGGGACTGATTGGAACCTCAAATGGCACCATCAAAAGTGCGGGTAACTATTTTGTAATTAGCGGGCGTGATAACTCAGTCCCAATGGTTCTATCTTCTCATCAGGACGGCCCAGGCTTGAATCGCAGTCGATACATGAAACATTTTTAAAATGGGAAGTCACGTTCTATTGATACGGATTCTACTTAAAACACTAGATCCCGTCCCTTACCTTTCCTTACACTTTTGAGCCAGAACCGCATCATTTATGGTGGCGTATTTTGAGTATCCAACCATTCTTCGGACTTACCTTGTACCTTAAATGGTGAGTGGATGCAGTAGCATACCCACAAAATCATTTCAGGCCAGTAGTGTGGATACAACTTTTCCTTGGAAGGGGTTGTGGAAAGATTTATTTTTATTTAGAATTTGCTTTACGTCGCACCGTAGGTCTTATGGCGATGATGGGAAAGGAAAGGGCTGAGAGTGGGAAGAAGCGGCCGTGGCCTTAATTAAGGTACATCCCCAGCATTTGCCTGGTGTGAAAATGGGAAACAACAGAAAACCATCTGTAGGGCTGCCGATAGTGGTGTTTGAACCCACTATCTCCCGGATGCAAGCACACAACTGTGCGCCCCTAACCGTACGGCCAACTCGCCCGGTGGATATAAAAAGAAAGCCGGTCCTACCGAGTGCGATGACGGATCTTCAGTAGATATTGTTGGTTTTGATTGTTACCATGTACAATTATAGCTTCTGTACTCTTAACATACACCGGCTGCATTATTTAAACTGTTCGTAAAATGGATAATATCGTTCTTCGTTTGTGAGGAAGTAGAATCTTTATTTAATTTGTCTTCTTAAAAAAGGAACCACTTTGGTACTACACTCCGTGAAGGTGACTACCTTCCAGGCCGTAGATATTTCGATTACGGGAGACTCAAGGAAAACTCTACTGCACCCAAAAACAAGGTTGTATTCTTCCCATCCCATGTCTTTCTTAACTCTGTCAGTGTCGGGAATCGAATGCAGGATGCCTTAAGTCAAATTCGAATATAAGGAGACCTAAAAATAACCAGCCAGCCCCACAGTGTAGGGGTAGCGTGCCTGCCTCTTACCGGAGGCCCCGGCCAGATCAAGGACTTTTACCTGGATCTGAGGGCTGGTACGAGGTACACTCAGCCCACGTGTTTAGAATTGAGGAGCTATCTGACGGTGAGATGGCGGCCCCGGTCTAGAAAGTCAAGAATAACGGTGGAGAGGATTCGTCGAGCTGACCACAAGACACCTCGTAATCTGCAGGCCTCGGGGCTGAACAGCCGTCGCTTGGTAGGCGATGGCGCTTCGGGGCTGTTACGTCATGGAGTTTGGTTTAAAAAGTGAACAGAGAAGGAAGCGACACCCCTGCAAGGCTCCTTAGCTTCCAGCTAGTTCTTCTGTCCGGCCTCGTGCATTTAGGACAGTAAGAAAACGTACGCCTTAATAAATGCTCGTCATAAAACATTTGTAAAAATACTAACAGCATCTATTCATAACAATAATCACAAACGCCTTCTTTTCATGTGGCTCAGTAGGTTGTGTCTCTGTCCTTCTGAGTCCGAGTTCGCAGGTTCAAATCCCGGCTTGGATCGGTAACCCTTAAAACGGCGTTGAAATGGCAACAGCTCAGTGTCGTTGGTTTCTGGCACGATAATAAAAACTATACATACGAATATTAGCATCACAAAACTTTAACTTTATACTACTATATTCTGTATCCCAGGCTTCTGAGGAAAGTAATTAACAATTTACTTTACGTCGCACCGACACAGATAGGTCTTATGGCGACGGTGTGATAGGAAAGGCTTAGAAGTGGGAAGGAAGCGGCCGTGGCCTTAATTAAGGTACAGCTCCAGCATTTGCTTGGTGTGAAAATTGGAAACCACGGGAAAACATTTTCAGGGCTGCCGACAGTGGGGTTCGAATCCACCTCCCGGATGCAAGCTCACAGCTGCGTGGCCCTAACCGCGTTGGAAACTAATAGGACAAGGTAAACCCTACGTAGTATGTGTTGTAACGCGTATTTTTCTTTACCAACTAACAAAAGAACTATACCCATACGCTTTACATTATATATATATTTATTTATTTATTTATTTATTTATTTATTTATTTATTTGTTTATTTAGTTATTAGTGCCTTCTGTACAGTGGCGAAGTTAAGGCTCCAGGCCCTCTCGTACACTTAACCACATACTAATCAGAATCTTAAATAAAATACTGAGATACTTAAAATAGTTAAATCTACATAAATTAATAGAATTGAAAATAAATTTAAATACATTACTTACTAAATTAATATTAAAAACTCTTAAAAATGGCTAATCCTCAGGAACGCACACATTCATACTTCAACCATTCAGTCAGTTGTCCTCAGCAGGTAATCTCGGCAGGTGACCTTAAATCGTGATTTTAAAAAGCTAGTTGATCTGACCTGAACTGGCAGGGAATTACATAATCTGGCGACAGTCACCACAAATGATCTATTAATTTTATTTGTGCGGTGCAGTGAAATAGAAAGAATGAATCTAGAACGTGTATTTAAGTTGTGAAATGATGATAAAAAGATGAATTTAGAAGAAATATACATTGGCTGACTTTCAGCTAACACTCCTAAACACCATCGTTAAAGTGTGTAGCTGCCGACGTTTATCAGACATCGGGGTGATATGAACATCGTACCAGATATTGTAAATAAATCGCAGGCAGAAATTCAGTGCTCGTTGAAGTTTAAGTGTTTCTTCTCTCGTCATGTCAACTAAAACAACGTCACAATAATCAAGAATAGGGAGAATGAATGTCTGTATTCTTTTGCCCTGTATCTGAAATGGAAATACATCCCTCTGCCGTTTAAGAGGGTGAAGAACTCCAAAAATCGTTTTACTGCTTCATTCATCATTACGCCGGGATTTTAAACCGTTTTACTGTAGGAAATAATTCAGTAGGATAGGCGGGATTGCGACATTGTTTGAGCAGCTCAGTAATTTTCGTGATCCAATTATAATTGTCTGAGTTTTTTTGCAGTTTAGTATAAGAGAGCTTCGTTGTGCATATACAGTACACTGAGTCGTCGGAGGTCCCTGTTAATATCTTCTTGTCTTGCAGTTTCGATATATTTGAAGATCGTCAGCACAGAGGTCATGCGTGTTATTTCCTGTCACAGATGGTATGTCATTGATAAAAATACAGAAAATTAGGGGCCGTAGAATACTTAAGATGCGGTTAGATTCGAAGTCTGTGTCATCTAGGGTTTTTTTATAATGTCGAAATAACGAGTCACGGTGGGCCATCATTCTCTTGCCTTCATCATCTAGCCATGGACAAGAAGGGCGAGAAACCTGTATTCGACGCGTGTGTGTGTATATCTTTGTCGCATTATTTGTATAAAATGTCACTTCTTTATTACATTTTACATGACCATTATTATAATAACATTACCGTATTTATTCTAAACCAGAATATTGTATCCTTACTCAAACTGTTTATTCTTGCATTCATTTCACTTGTACTCGGAATATATGAAATGCTGCAGTTATGTTGGGATGGGAGTAACAGATGTAGCCGGGGGACGGGGGGACGGGGGGCTCGTACAAGCAAGTCCAGACACCCCAGGAGTTTTAACGAATGTACTTTTATTGAGCATGTTATATATAATGTGCATTAATATTAACTTACGGAGTCTGACTCATTGGCTGAATGATCAGTGTTGAGGCCTTCGGTTAAGACGGTTCCGGGTTCGATTCCCGGCTGGGTCGGGGATTTTAATCGCGTCTGATTAATTCTTCTGGCTGGGGACTAGGTGTTTGTCCCAACATATTCATATTCAGACAACATACTACACTACCAACCACCAAAGAAACACACAACACTGATTACATCCCTCTATATAGGGTTGGCGTCGGGAAAGACATACGGCCGTAAAACAGGGCCAAATCCACATGTGCGACACAGTTCGCACCCGCGACCCCACAGATGTGGGAAAATAAGAAGAGGAGGAAGAAGAAGAAGAAGGAAAAGAAGAAGAAAATTACTATTTGCTTCCGGAATCCGCACGAATCCACCACTCTTACTTGGATCCAAGGACACCCATTTCATTTTTCGGTATTCTACACCACCTAAACTATGGAAGTTTGGACACCTATCAAAATAAAATTCTGGATGAATGCCCCCCCCCAAACTGAAATCCTGGCTACGCTACTGGGTTAGAGCCCCACTGTCGGCAGCCCTGAAGATGGTTTTCTGTGACTTACCATTTTCACACCAGCCAAATGCTGGGGCTGTGCCTTAATTAAGGCCATGGTCGCTTCGTTTCCACTCCTGGGACTTTCATATCCCATCGTCGCCATAAAACCTATCTGTGTCGGTGAGACATAAAGCCAATTCTAAAAAAGAAAAAGAAAATATGCCCATTTTTATAAAGGGTAATGAGGCACTTTGTGAGAACTACGAAGGAATAGCATTACTGTGTTATTGCATGAAGATTTACGAAAAGATAATCTTACAAAAATCAAGAACAAGATAGATTCACAAATAAGAGAAGAACAACAAGGATTTATATCTGGAATATCAACCATTGATGCCATATTTACAGCTAGACAAACAGTAGAAAAGAAATGGGAATTTGGGAAATACATCGCACTTGCATTCATAGATATACAAAAGGCTTATGACACGGTTAAAAGAGAAGAGATATGGCAAGGGCTGAATAAAATGGAATTGTCAAGAGAAATTCAATTCAGAATTCGAAACATGTACAACAAATATCTGAACTGTGTTATAACAGATGGCAAAAAATCGGAATAGTTTAGAACAGACAGAGGAGTT
Source organism: Anabrus simplex (assembly GCF_040414725.1). Taxonomy (NCBI): domain Eukaryota; kingdom Metazoa; phylum Arthropoda; class Insecta; order Orthoptera; family Tettigoniidae; genus Anabrus; species Anabrus simplex. Next base: position 14,677,615 of record NC_090266.1, read on the forward strand.
CGACAAGGAAGTGTACCTTCACCAGTGCTCTTTAATATATTGATGGACAACATTATGAGGAAAGTTCGCCAAGGGTAAACAGCAAATGTATGAAAGTCATAGCATATGCAGATGATGTAATGATATGGGAAGCAAAGGAACAAAAATTAGAAAGAAAAAAAACGAAATACCTGGCAGAGGGCAATTGAAGAAGCAGGCATGGAAATAAGTTTAACGAAAAGTGAGGTAATGAAAATCAGTAGAAAAAACAACAAAATGAAGGATGTTAGGTGTAATGGAAAATTTCTTAAAGAAGTAGATGCTTTTAAATACCTAGGAAGTAAGCTAACTGGGAAAGGAAACATCAAGGAAGAAATTTCAGAGAGGATAGGAAATTGCTCAAAATTTTATTACTGTGTATCAGACATGATTAGAAATTTACCTGCCAAAGCAAACATCATGATTCATAAATCATATTATTTGCCAATACTGGCCTATGGATCAGAATGCTGGACTTGGACAACAAAAAATCTGAGTAGATTACAAGTAGATTACTCATTCAGGACAAATATTTCAGGTCCCCTATAGGAATCGTCATCTGTATCATCTGATGGCCAGGCAGGCATCATTTTTTGGTAATGAGACAAAGTCTCTCAAAGTATATTGCCACTGCCGGTGGCTCCAAGTAGCCTGTGCAGTGGCCTCCACGGTATGCACTAACCATGCGTCTTGGTAGGTGTGCTATTTACCAACTGATGAGCCCAACTAAGCATACTGGGGCGAAATGCTGGCAACCAGGAATGAGTTAGCTAGAAAATTTATAATGCCCAATTAATGGATATTGGTATTATAAATTTACTCATTCGGGACAAATATTTCAGGTTCCCTATGGGAACCACCATCTATATCATAAGTGGTATGTTCCGAGCTGTCAGTGGGGAGATAGCGTGGAATGACATTAGTAGACGAATAAGTTTGAGTGGTGTCTTTAAAAGTAGGAAAGAACACAATATGCAGATAAATTTGGAATTCAAGAGGACGAAATGGAGCAAATTATCGTTTATAGCAAGAGAAGTTAGGGACTGGAATAACTTACCAAGGGAAATGGTCAATAAATTTCCAATTTCTTTGAAATCATTCAAGAAAAGGCTAGGAAAACAACAGATAGGGTATCTGCCATCAAGGCAACTGCCGTAAATGCAGATCAGTAGTGACTGATTTGATTGATTGATTTATTGATTGATTGATTGATTGATTGATTGATTGATTGATTGATTGATTGATTGATTGATTGAAAAGTTAAATATGAAGCAGCAAGACTAAAATTACACATAGATTACTGTATATCACCCTTGGAAATATCTTTGCTGGCAAGATTTGCATAGAAGGGGCATCAAAAAAATAAAAAAATTAAGTGTAATTGTTAACTCACCGACAAGTATAGAGGTGGTTTTTGCGGACGGATCGTCTAAAGAAACCTTTGCAGCCATCACAAGATGCTGCGCCATAGTGTTTTCCCGTGGCCCGATCTCCACAGATCGCGCAGTGTTGGTTCATGGTTCCAGAAGCCACCTGCAGGTTGGAATGCAACGTTGAATTCGCCGCCATCTGCAGCTCGGAATCTGAAAACAAAACAAATTGTTGAAGAGAGAACTTAACTTTTGTCTTAGAACTAGGCTTACCACAGGTCCAGATTGTCCAGGATACTTCCTTGTATTTGTTGTGTCCGGGGAAGTCCAAAGTGATATCTGGTTCAATCATAATTACCTTCTCAAGAAGTGTCAGCGTGTTAGGCAAACATTTACTATTTCTGGAAATGTGAGCTGATGGTTTTCTTTAATCAAAGATGTAGTAAATGAAATGGCGCATGGCTTTTAGTGCCGGGAGGGTCCGAGGACATGTTTGGCTCGCCAGGTGCAGGTCTTCTGATTTGACGCTAGTAGGTAACCTGCGCGTCGTGATGATGAAGACGACGCATACACTCAGCCCCTGTGTCAGCGGAATTAACCAATGATGGTAAGATACCTGACCCTGCCGGGAATCAAACCTGGGACCCCTGTGAACAAAGGCCAGCACGCTAACCATTTAGCCATGAAGCTGGACAAAGATGTAGTGAAAGTGGGGAACAGCAAGTTATTGTCAAAAAGGGAATAAATCCCCTCTGGTCGATACAACAAAAATGAACGGAAACCAAAGATAGCGGAATGGAACATCTTTTTAGAGGGTGTGGTGTCAAAACTTCCCACTCAAATAACTTCCAGTAGTTGTAAAAGTAAACTTTGTCCTTCTTCTAAGATGGAGCAGCTCTTTCCAAGCAGCCCCAAAGGAAGTGAGCTGCACGAACCATTTTACCACATACCCGCCCTCGTTTGCAGTACCGGCCAGCGTGGATGGCAGACCCAAGAGTAATGATTTCTAGACATGCATTCTGGATTGGAAAAGTAAACATTCTGATAATTGTATCTTTGTAATATGCATTGTAGGATGCGCTTGTGAACGGTTGGCTGTTCAGAGAGCTCTTGCATTATTGTAGTGACAAGGTAGTTAAAACCTATTGAAATTGTTTAAATTTTTTGTGTGTGTGTTCCATTTAGTGCTATTTATATAATGGTGTTTAGTGCTTGTTGGTAGAAATTGGGAGTAGTAATATTTATTTGAATTTTATAACAATTCAGTTGATATCAGTAGATTACGTTTTCTAGGTTAAGTAGGCTAGCCAGGTGTACCTTGTTTAGAATTTAGGTTTAGGAAATACTTTAGGTAATAATGTTGTTGTTTGAGTCATCAGTCCATAGACTGGTTTGATATTAACTTTTAATATTTTTAAATATCTGTAGGTTCGTTGGTGTAATACTTACAAAGGCAGATTATCATCAGGAGTTGTAACTCATTGTAACTTCTGCCGCAACTTTTCCGATATCTCGTATAGATAGCCGTTCGAACTATCATGGACGTAATAATTTATTAAATTAAATAACACGATACGTCTGTAAACTTCGATTAAAGAAGAAGTTAAAAAGAATTCAAGGTAATTTCACTGGATAATTACGATACCATACATAACAGTTTTAGGATTGTTGACGATTCTATTAGAATTGTTGACAATTGTTGCTACATGCACATCGTAGTTGTGTAAATAAATACAAAATCAGCTGATTACTTTATTCTGATAATTTGTAGTCTTAGTTCCCTGCATACTTTGTACTTACCACCTTGGATTATTCATCGAGTAAAAGTCAATAATCAAATTCCTATATCCCAATAATATTGCAGTTCAAGCCCCCGGCGTAGTTTCGACAGAAATTATTGTAGAGAAACTCTTATTTTTGAGCATTTAAGTGCACTTTTATTTTCCGTCCCGCGTAGCAGGGAAAATAGTAATAATCCACCAGCGGTAAAAATTCATATAACCACATTTCATCTGGCATTTGTAGTGTAGATACAGTACCGTATATTTAGATAGCAGGCTACCGTACCTTGCCTGCAATATTCGTGTGTATATTTCGTGTGTATCTATTAGAGCAGAGTACTAGTAATAACCTGTCTAAGCATTTAACTTTGTTGGTAATCTTTGAGTAGGCCTACAGTAGATCTTGCAAATTTCAAACTTGCAATTTTCATTTCTGTTTGTGCTTAGTAGTGACATACGGTACCGGTATTGTAATTAGGATACGTCTGAACGTATCTTATTAGAATTTAGCGGGCTTATTTTATTATTATAAAATATTTGTGTAGTACCGGTATAATAAAGGTATGTAGGATGCTAAAAGGTTTATTGTGTCTCCTATTCAATACATTATAAATTTTTAAACATTTAGGAATTTATTATTATTTCCATTTGAGACATGTTTCGCCCTTCTTTGAGGGCTTCATCAGTCATAGTACCACCTTAAGGCATAAATCAGGTACCTGATAAGTAATTAAATTGTAAATACTAAGATACAAACTTAACATATTACAATGGAAAAAACAAAACAATGTTCAGTGATGATACAGATAAACAATATATGTTTATAGACACAGTAGTCGGCACCAATGCGTAAAATCACAGGGTATTTTAGCAGTGTCCAGCAGTGGTGGTCCGAAGAATAATTGACGCTAGTCTATTAGAAAATAATAGGAAATTATAAAGTTTCAACATATATGTACATGGAAGCAGTGTGGGGAGAAGGGGTATAAAGTGTCTGGCGTCAATGTTCATAACACTAATTACTGCCATCGGTTGAACGATCACAGTTTGACAGGGTAATTATACAGTAATTTTACAATATTACATCGAACAGTTGGGAAATTACAAGCTTATAATACCGGTACATATTTACAAGAGAACAGCATGGGGAGAAAGGATACAAAATAATTGGCACCAAGTGTGTCTCGTTGTTTCAGTCGTTGCAGCATTAACACTATACTGTAATATGCAGAGTGGTCTAACCTCAGTTCATAACCATTGGGGCTAGGAATAATATTCGAAAGTTTTTTTAAGAACTGTTTAAGACAAAATTTAAAATCTTCATGAATTCTTACAGTTTCTTTGGTAAGGATGGTCGGGTACATATTTACGACATCATAGGAGCCCAATCACACATTGTGCTCCTATGATGTCAATAATAATTTCAATAAACACGGCGGCCTTAGTAAGATGGGAATTTAAGAATTCATGAAGATTTTACATTTTGTCTTAAGCAATAACAATTTCTCTTTCAACGGAAAGTTTTACCAGCAAAAAGGCTTAGCGATGGGCGAGCCCCTTTCTGGCATCCTAGCAGACATTTATATGGATACAATAGAATACACAAAAATTACAACATAAATAAAAGGCGTATGTTTGTGGCTCAGATTTGTAGACGATTCTTTCGTAATTTTCGACAAAGATTTCACTAATAGCGACGAGATTTGGGAGTCCCTAAACAAAATTGATCCCAATGTTAAGTTTACTAAAGAGGACGAGGTCAAGAATTCCTTAAACTTTTTGGATTTAACGGTTACACGCGGACATAATACCTTCGATTTTCGAATATACAGGAAACCTACACACTCTCCCTTAACTATTATGAATTCATCCCTACATCCCGAATCCCAAAAACAAACCTCTTTCTATAATTTAATTTATAGAGCTTTTAAAATTCCTCTTTCTCCCAACAATTTAAAAATTGAACTGAAGTACACAAGGAATCTTGCTCAACTCTACGGGTTTAAAATTAATATGGTAAACCGTTTAATTAATGAAATAAAAATTAAATTGTCCACTAATCTCGTTCCGGACACACCTAAAAAACTAGTTTCGCCATATTTACATATAATAACCCAGCCGTCCATCAGATTGCAAATACTTTAAACAAGCACAATATAGCCTTCAGGACAGTTAACACCAATCAAAACATATTTTTAACCACAACAAGGTCAATTACAATAGCAACCATTATTCAAGGTCTGGCGTATATAAACTAACATGTACACAATGTGATTTCTTTTATATAGATCAAACTGGACGGAGCTTTCACACGAGATGTTTGGAACATTATAATGCTTAAAAACACAACAAGTACTCAACGATGAGGGAACATATGAGAGAAACGGGCCATCATTTTACATCCATAGAGAAATATCTTACCATCATTAGAAGCATAGGTAAAGGAATATTAATGAACGAACTGGAAAATCTACTTAACTTTTTGGACCAGACCTATAATAAAAATCAAAATGTTAATGATGTCAATGAAATTAAAAATCCTTTGTACGAATTAACACCTATAGTTGGGCCTACGAGAGTTGAAGTCTGATATTTGAGCGGCGAAAGCAGTAACAACGAAGTACGCTGTGTTGTCATAGTTATATCATATCACCCTTTCATACAGACTGAATATTTAATCAACTATGTAGGCCCAATGCAATTCAATAAACTTTGACCCGTTCTTAAGCTCGTGCTAATTATTTCGCCATTTAAGACAGAACACGTCCTTTCCGAGAAGTGACAATAATCTCAACAAATAGAAAATAGAATTGCACAACTAGCCGCTGATGAACTTACAAAAATCAACTAACAACAACAATAATATTCAGAAAACAAACACTTAAATTATTACATAAACCAGCAACAGCTAACACAGTACCACGCGAAATAATATCACAAATGTGATCGAGAGCAAGCCAACACACGTGGCGAAAACATCCTTAAATATGGCATCTCCGTTATCGTTTCTATAGCAACAGACCACTTTCGAGCAGCGTTAGTCAAATTTTTGTCACCGGTGGCGCTAAACGTCAGACTTCAACTCTCCTGGGCCCAACTATAGATGAATTAATATCGTGAATTCAAATGAAAACAAAATCCCTTAATTATTTAAATCTCCACACTCAAATTCTTCATCCACCATGCCAAATGTTAAGCCCGCCCATATCGCTTCTAGAAACTCCCCTCCGGCAACAGCACATAGACCAGCCAACCCCCACTCTCCCTCCATGCCCTGCCCCTCCATTACCGCACCAATACAACACCAGGAGTAGAAATATTAATAAGACAGGCGCTCCCGGAACAGACAGGTCCACGTAGTATGAATTGAACAAGTAAGTCATTTTACAGTTATGAGGTGTTAGTTTAATACATTTTGTCACAACGCGTGCCCCAAATTGTTAATTAAAATTACTTTTTACTTCATTACAGATAATCTTAAGATCCCTCCCAAAGACCAAGCAACACATCAACAGGAATGATATTCATACAAGACTGTATCACGCGTCAAGGATGGTTCTTCTCAATTAAGTTGCAGCCTAAAACTAAGAAACAGCTTAATATGTACTCTTTACAATTCCTTGTCGTTAAATAAGTCCCGAAGTCAAGACGCTTACAGTTTCATTCAAAACAACGTTCTTGACCAGTCTATATATAACAATCAGTATTAAATCTCCACTTGTGTTTGACAACACATTTCAACATTAGTTACGTCAAAAACATGAAAATGAAATATGTGGTTTAAATAAGCCCCAGTATCAAAATCCTCTTTTCTCAAAACTTATGTTAGAGGAAGAAAATCCATTTTAGTTTTGAACATATTTTTAAGTATAATAGGACTGACAAGTTTTAACTGTGTAAAAACACCGTTAATTTAAAATTATATTTTCATTCACGACAATCTTGACCAGCCTACATCTAACAATCAGTTCTAAATCTCCACTTGTGGTTGACAACACATTCTGACATTAGTTATGGTATGTCAAGAACATGAAATGATATAGCTGGGTCAAATGAACCTCGGTTTGTAATATCCTCTTTACCCAAGACTTTTGATAAAAGAAGAAGATCCATTTTAGTTTTGGACATAATTTTTAAGTTAGGTAGAATAGGACCGACAAGCTTTAAATGTGTTACCCACAGTTATGTTTTGTTCACTTTTTAAAATTATTATCCTGGCACGTTAGTCTTAAGAGATTATTAGCGTTCGTATACTATATATGGTTAAAAAGGCCCCAAACCTTGACCTAAAGGTTGTCTACTGGCTGAAGATGCCCAAATAATGTGTGAAACATGTACCTGACCTGATAAGTCTACAAAAATGCATGTAGATTCAAAGCACATTAAATGTGGAAAGCATTGAATCATCCTTGACATTCTATGCCTAACGTAATTTTCAATACGGAACAATGATGAGAGTTGTCAGCGGAGAGATGGCGTGGAGTGGCATTAGTTGACGAATAAGTTTGAGTGGCTTCTTTAAAAGTAGGGGAGATCACAATATGAAGATAAATTTGAAATTCAAGAGGACAAATTGTGGCAAATATACATTTATAGGAAGGGGAGTTAGGGATTGGAATTACTTACCGAGGGAGATGTTCAATAAATTACCAATTTCTCTGAAATCATTTAAGAAAAGGCTAGGAAAACAACAGATAGGGAATCTGCCACCTGGGCGACTGCCCTAAATGCAGATCAGTATTGATTGATTGATCATGTGTGCCATCATTCATGCTTACTTTTTGGATTCTTATGTTCGATGTCCTGGTTTGTCCAATTATTATTTTATTACTGATGTCCTACCTTTCTGATTTTTCCTACGAAGGTTCCAGAGGATGACGTTGATTACCTCAGTTTTAGTGATTTTTGTATTTTTAGTTCATAGACGTCGTGCACATTGTGCTCTACATGGTGGTAAACTGTCAATTGAAACAATGTGATACATCTGGAGACACGCAACCTGCTTTGTTTGCGTCCAGTATCATGAATAATTTGATGTTTCATCACTTTGTTCGACGATCAATCGTCCAATGAACATTCCAATTGTGTACACTTCAAAAGGCATAGCAATTTAAATGTTGTTAAGAATGTGCGATCAGGGTGTTTCGCGTAAGTGCCAAAGGTAATGTTTTAAAACTCTTGCTGAAAATGATAGGAATGCAATTATAAAATAAATACTAACATTCTTAGTGAACCTAACCTCTTTGTTGGTGACAACAATAACCTTGTCCTGGAAGACAATTGCTGTAGATGGCTGGATTGAAAGCACTCTGGTGAAGGTATTAACATCACTATATTCATTTATTTATTTACATAAAAATTCAGAATTAGGAACAGCACAACATCAAATTACAACGATCTAACTACATAATGGATTGATGGAAGCACATCTCTGCTACGAGACCACGAGGTTGCTATCATCACTACATCGTGGATTGAAGGGAGCACACCAGAAGGTTGTTATCATCACTACATGATGGATTGAAGGAAGTACATCTCTGTTACGAGACCACAAGGTTGCTATCATCACTACATGATGGATTGAAGGAATCACACCACAAGGTTGTTATCATCACTACATGATGGATTGAAGGAATCACACCACAAGGTTGTTATCGTCACTACATGATGGATTGAAGGGAGCACACCACAAGGTTGTTATCATCACTACATGCTGGATTGAAGGAATCACACCACAAGGTTGTTATCGTCACTACATGATGGATTGAAGGGAGCACACCACAAGGTTGTTATCATCACTACATGATGGATTGAAGGGAGCACACCACAAGGTTGTTATCATCACTACATGATGGATTGAAGGAAGCACATCTCTATTACTAGACCACGAGGTTGCTATCATCACTACAAGATGGACTGAAGGAAGCACATCTCTGTTACTAGACCACAAGGTTGTTATCATCACTACATGATGGACTGAAGGAAGCACATCTCTGTTACCAGACCACAAGGTTGTTATCATCACTACATGATGGACTGAAGGAAGCACATCTCTGTTACCAGACCACAAGGTTGTTATCATCACTACATGAGGGACTGAAGGAAGCACATCTCTGTTACTAGACCACAAGGTTGTTATCATCACTACATGATGGACTGAAAGGAGCACACCGCAAGGTTGTTATCGCCACTACTCGATGGATTCAAGGGAGCACAACTTATAAATCTCATATTTTGACCCGTATTGGCTCAACACAACTAAGCTTAAGTTATAAGGAGATTACCCCCTTGCAATACTTGTCAATTTCTATATAATGGTTTTATTAATTACATGATAAAATCCAGCTTAATCTATAAACAATAAAATCATAATATAGAAATTGACAAGTATTGGAAGGTGGGAATATCCTTATAACTTAACCTTAGTTGAAGGGAGCACGCCGCTAGGTTACTATCATCACTACAAGATGGATTGAAGGAAGCTCATCTCTGTTACTAGACCACAAGGTTGCAACCATCACTACACGATGGATTGAAGAAAGCACATCTCCGTTACTGAACCACAAAGTTGCTATCATCACTACATGATGGATGGAAGGGAGCACACCACAAGGTTGTTATCATCACTACTGGATGTATTGAACGCAGCACACCACAATGTTGTTTTCATCACAACATAATGGATTGAAGGGAGCACACCACAAGGTTGTTATCATCACTACAGGATAGACTGAAGGGAGCACACCACAGGGTCATTATTATCACTACATGATGAATTGAAGGCAGCACACCACAAGGTTGTTATCATCACTACTCGATGGATTGAAGGGAGCACACCACAAGGTTATTATTATCACTACATGATGAATTGAAGGCAGCACACCACAAGGTTGTTATCATCACTACTCGATGGATTGAAGGGAGCACACCACAAGTTTGTTATCATCACTACGTGATGGATTGAAGGAAACACACCACCAGGTTGTTATCATCAATACAGGATGGATTGTAGGGTGCACACCACAAGGTTGTTTTCATCACTACATAATGGATTGAACAGAGCAAACCACAATGTAACTATCATCACTACACAATGGATTGAAGGCAGCACACCACAAAGTTGTTATCATCACTAACAATTGATTGAAGGAAGCACATATATGTTACTAGACCACAAGGTTGTTATCATCAGTACATGACGGATAGAAGGGAGCACACCACAAGGTTCCTATCATCACTACATAATGGATTGATGGGAGAACATCGCAAGGTTATCATCATCACTACACAATGGATTCGGGGCCGATGACCTTCGATGTTAGGCCCCTTAAAACAAGCATCATCGTCATCACACAATGGATTGCAGGAAGCACACCACAAGGTTGTTATCATCACTACATGATGGATTGAAGGAATCACATCTCTGTTACTAGGCCACAAGGTTGTTATCATCACTACACAATGGGTTGAAGGAAGCAAACCACAAGGTTGTTATCATCACTACACAGTGGATTGAAAGGAGCACAGCACAAGGTTGTTATTATCACTACATAATGGATTGAAGGAAGCACATATCTGTTACTAGACCACAAGGTGTTATTATCACCACACAATGGATTGAAGGAAGCATATCTCTGTTACTAGACCACAAGGTTGTTATCATCACTACTGAACCATTTTGTTCATGACTTAATAGGCGAAATTTTACGCAATTGTAATATTGTGCAACAGACGCCATGTATATGGGCGCGAAGCTGTATAGAACGCGGGAGCTTGGAGCCGGTTCCCTAGGAAGGGTGTGACCATGCATGAGTGAAACAGAAGATGCGTTGGAGAAGGAAGGAGAGATATAAAATTTGTTTTGAGAAGTACCATGCCACCTTAACAGCATTTAAAGCGTGAAGAGACAGGTTTACCACGTCAGTATTTTGTGAACAATGGTATGTCTAACGCCATTAATATATGACAAATTCGATAATTTTGCATTAATACGACCACCGTGGGAAGCAGTCGAGTGGCTGCATACGAAACTCAAGTATGTTTACCGGGATTTTCCCTGGCGTGCCTTTACTTTTTGCTCCGTATAAGAGATGAGAGATTTGGAGGGAGGCACCTCATTCGACTGTAAGGTTACTGCCGGTGTGTGTCGCATGTCTGTCTTAGTTAATGCGCCATAAGCCTTTGTCTAAACAAAGACTACGATTATTTTTGAGCATTCCCGGTAACTTCATTCAGAGCTGTAGAAATATGAATAATAGTTTTATCGTGAGATCAGATTTAGCCTTGTCATAGTGCGGTTATGAACTTATAATTGATCGACCATAAACTTTGCTATTCGCATAACCTTCTTCATAGAAGTAGTGCGGGTCAGCTCATGGTACGATGTTGATCGGTAGTAGGATTTAATCTACGAACGGAAATTGTTTCTGTGTTTCAGAAAGACGCACATGTGTGGTTGAATTAAAATAATCAGTTTATCTCGACAAAACTAGGCTACGAACTCATGTATAAGTAAGCCTGGACACATCTCCGTGCGTGTTTTTAACGATACAAAAACAACTTCGACACGCTTCTAACCTGTCTAGTGTACGCAGGAAACGGCATGTGCTGTGTACTTCATTCCAGTCATTCGGGAACCGAGTTTCAAGACCAATTGGACGTGAACTTCAAACGGAGCCTCAAGAAGGAGCCTGTGATGGACCGACCTGGAGACATCAGTACGAGAGGACCAGCTATGGACAACATCTTCATCATGCTAAATGGTATAGCCATATCTTGATGGTGGGAGATGAGTGTAGCATAAAATGAGCTAAGTGAACCACTAAGTGAACCAAAGTTGTTAGCATGTGGTAGGATTAGTGACAGTTACACAGAAAGTTTGCCATTAATTATGTAAATACTAGTTAGTTAATCCCTTTGACAATTAGAGTAAGATTAAGATCGTGACGTATGAGCCCATCAGGCCATTTGTTAAGATGATTTTGAAGTCATTAACGTTCTTAATGCGTATAACTTATCATTTTGCGATTCAGACCGTGTGTTATAATATTTTACGGGTGACATGGGAGCAAGGAGTAACTTAAGGTTGTTTATTTTAGTGTTACGTCAGAATATTCCCTATGTATGATGACTTAAATTTTTGCTGTAAATATTTACCATCTAAGGAAAACTCTTCACTCTCTGACATCGGGAAGGATAGAAAGATTAAAGTACCGTAATATCTGCATGCTGCACGCGCATGAAATATCTGCATGTTTTCATTATGATTAAAGTCTGTTGAAGAAACTAACACCACGTTGTAGGCAATGTCATCAACATTTTCTGACCGAGTTTCACACTGCCAAAGATACAGACTCGAACCTGGGTCTGGAGGGCGTGAGGTTGCGCCGTATGTGTAGAGCGCTGTGTGTTTATGAGAACCAAGTACAGGATATTACTTTGTATTAAATGAATTAGACCCAAGAAGCGGTCTGGCAACTGAGCCTAATATATTAGGAAGAGAATTGGTTCCTCACTTGTCGTAAGAAGTGGTGTGACGGCTCATATGTTCGTCGAGATAGGACCGAAGTAGAAAGCCCTTGTTTGGATTCGAGAGCAGAAAGGCAGCCGAGACAAGGTCAGTATTAGGGTTTGTTTACGATTTTTTGTGAGTCTGGGAGTCTCTCATACTCCCGTCAGCCAGGTCGTTGACATATTTATCGCACCCCAGGGGGTGAACGGCCATTTTTTAAAGCCGCATGCAGAAGTTCGTTCCTTTCCAGATGAGATTTATTTGTTTGACAGAGATTTTTTTTTGCTTGTACATATTTGTGTGTACAGTGAGTGTGATATCTCTGTATATTATTTTATGTTTGATCGTTAGATTGTCTGGTAACCCAAGATCGTGAGCAACTGCAAAATGACCTCGATAATGTTGTGAGATGGACAGCAGGCAATGGTATGATGATAAACGGGGTTAAAAGTCAGGTTTGAGTTTCACAAATAGGAAAAACCTCTGAATTTTAATTACTGCGTTGATGGGGTGAAAGTTCATTTTGGGGATCATTGTAGGTATCTGGGTGTTAATATAAGGAAAGATCTTCATTGGGGTAATCACATAAATGGGATTTTAAATAATGGATACAGATCTCTGCACATGGTTATGAGGGTGTTTAGGGATACAAAGGAGACGGCTTGTACGTCTCTGGTAAGACCCCAACTAGAGTATGGTTCCAGCGTATGTGAACCTCACCAGGATTACATGATTCAAGAACTGGAAAAAATTCAAAGAAAAGCAGCTCGATTGTTCTATGTGATTGCCGACAAAAGAATAGCGTTAAAAATGTTGCAAAGTTTGGGCTGGGAAGAACTGGGGGAAAGGAGACGAGCTGCTCGACTGAGTGGTATGTTCCGAGCTGTCAGCGGAGAAATGGCGTGGAATGAAATTAGCAGACGAATAAGTTTCAGTGGCGTCTTTAAAGTAGGAAAGATCACAATATGAAGATAAAGTTGGAATACAAGAGGACAAATTAGGGCTAATATTCATTTATAGGAAGGGGAGTTAGGGATTGGAATAACTTACCAAGGGAGATGTTTAATAACTTTCCAATTTTTTTAAATCATTTAAGAAAAGGCTGGGAAAGCAACAGATAGGGAATCTGCCACCTGGGCGACTGCCCTAAATGCAGATAAGTATTTATTTATTGATTGAAGATTACCCAGGGGTTTTGAGTTAACGCTCATCCAGTTTTAGTGGAATCGTGCCACAAGTAGCTTCTGTGATTTTTGCTTTGGTTGGGTTTTACAGTATTCCTTTTTTCTGATTATGTGTAAATATATCCTGGATGCAGTGGAATTTTAATGGTAAATTTGTTTCTGCGGAACGTCGCTAATCCTAGCATTATGATTTGTTCTAGGTCCAATGGTGTTGTACACACTAGTTCTTCCGTCAGCACGTCGACATCGTCACTTAAATTTCTAATGTACGCCGTCTTTGGCAATATGTTTTCGCACCATGAGTGCATCAGATTGTAAATTACATTGCTTTCATGTGTGATTGAAGAACTGACTATGCCTTTGTCAATTAAATAGTTCAAATTTATGAAGTTCCTCATTTAAAAGAATACTATAGTAGTATACCTATCCTATCTACACTCTCGTCACAAGAACCCGATACGAGTCTCTCAAGCTGTTAGTTCGGTGTATTTTCATTCTGTTGACAAGTCAGCTGGTAAGTTATTTAACCCACCATTTTTCTGTGCTTGATCCATTTACTTAAGCCTTAAGGGGTATGTTAATTGGCGCCCAAAAGCACGTGGCTTGAATCGGAAAGGGAACGCTAATCGTATTCACTGTGGGATATAAATTGTGCCCAAATGCGCACGTGGCGAGAGTGTCAAAGTGGGATGCTAATCATATCCAGTGTAGGATAGAAATTGCATCTGAACGTAAATGGATCATTAGTTACGCGTTTTTTTATAAATGAGGTACATGAACAGAGGAACCAGTAATACGGTGTTGCATCTGTTCAGTTTTATTATGTTAATAGCTAATGGCGAATATTAGCACTTCTAATTGAATTCAGGAATTACGAAATGCTTTCCTAATCATAAGGTAATGATAACGAATTCCTTCAGAAGTTGTGATCACGAAATAAGCCATTTATTTACCACCCTATTGTTTATACACTGACTGACAGAGCAAATGCAACACCAAGAAGGAGTGGTCAGAACTTTATGCCAATTACAGGGTAGACTGACGTCACTGAGGTATGCTCATGATGTGAAATGCGCCGCTGTGCTGCGCACGTAGCGAACGATAAATGGGACACGGCGTTGGCGAATGGCCCACTTCGTACCGTGATTTCTCAGCCGACAGTCATTGTAGAACGTGTTGTCGTGTGCCACAGGACACGTGTATAGCTAAGAATGCCAGGCCGCCGTCAACGGAGGCATTTCCAGCAGACAGACGACTTTACGAGGGGTATGGTGATCGGGCTGAGAAGGGCAGGTTGGTCGCTTCGTCAAATCGCAGCCGATACCCATAGGGATGTGTCCACGGTGCAGCGCCTGTGGCGAAGATGGTTGGCGCAGGGACATGTGGCACATGCGAGGGGTCCAGGCGCAGCCCGAGTGACGTCAGCACGCGAGGATCGGCGCATCCGCCGCCAAGCGGTGGCAGCCCCGCACGCCACGTCAACCGCCATTCTTCAGCATGTGCAAGACACCCTGGCGGTTCCAATATCGACCAGAACAATTTCCCGTCGATTGGTTGAAGGAGGCCTGCACTCCCGGCGTCCGCTCAGAAGACTACCATTGACTCCACAGCATAGACGTGCACGCCTGGCATGGTGCCGGGCTAGAGCGATTTGGATGAGGGAATGGCGGAACGTCGTGTTCTCCGATGAGTCACCCTTCTGTTCTGTCAGTGATAGTCACCGCAGACGAGTGTGGCGTCGGCGTGGAGAAAGGTCAAATCCGGCAGTAACTGTGGAGCGCCCTACCGCTAGACAACGCGGCATCATGGTTTGGGGCGCTATTGCGTATGATTCCACGTCACCTCTAGTGCGTATTCAAGGCACGTTAAATGCCCACCGCTACGTGCAGCATGTGCTGCGGCCGGTGACACTCCCGTACCTTCAGGGGCTGCCCAATGCTCTGTTTCAGCAGGATAATGTCCGCCCACACACTTCTCGCATCACCCAACAGGCTCTACGAGGTGTACAGATGTTTCCGTGGCCAGCGTACTCTCCGGATCTCTCACCAATCGAACACGTGTGGGATCTCATTGGACGCCGTTTGCAAACTCTGCCCCAGCCTCGTACGGACGAACAACTGTGGCAAATGGTTGACAGAGAATGGAGAACCATTCCTCAGGACACCATCCGCACTCTTATTGACTCTGTACCTCGACGTGTTTCTGCGCGCATCGCCGCTCGCGGTGGTCCTACATCCTACTGAGTCGATACCGTGCGCATTGTGTAACCTGCATATCGGTTTGAAATAAACATCAATTATTCGTCCGTGCCGTCTCTGTTTTTTCCCCAACTTTCATCCCTTTCGAACCACTCCTTCTTGGTGTTGCATTTGCTCTGTCAGTCAGTGTATTATGTCTCGGTAATGTCAAGTTAACTTCAGTCTTGTACATTAGGAAAGGTCTGTATTACAGGTGATATTAGCGGTATGTGGCCGGATAAGCTGTACCTCGGGTATGACAGCTCAAAGCGTTGATATTGAGTGTATTATATGACCCCAGCTGTACACTTCAACAGCAAAGTTTCGTGCCCAGTGATAGATAGGGGTTTAAAACGTTTCGTAATTTCAATATTTCATTTTTTCATATGTTTCAAAATTCCGTTATATTCTTGTGATTGATATGTGATAAGACAAAAGCATAAGTTGCAGGATAAATTTTTATTGAAATTTGAATGGTGACGTTCTTCTGACAAAGACCCAAACTCTCTCCGTATATACTGGCGTGTTTTTACTGTAATATATGTCGTTAACGTTAGAAGGGCTGTGGTAGAAGATGAAGGAGGAGTTAGCGTGTCTAAAAACGCAGATTGCGGAAGTTAGGGAGGAGCAGAAAGTGACCTAGAGCACGTAAAGAAACAAGTTGCCGAAGTTAGTGAGAAGCAGTTGTATGAGTTAGCGAAAGTTATTGAGGAACAGAAAGTGGTATTGTAGCCGGTAAAGACACAGGTTGCTGATGTGAGTGAAAAACAGATGATAGAAAACTAGGGAACAGTTAACAGGGTTAGAGGGCCGTACGAAAAAGCAATTAACGGTATTGGAGGAACACACTAATGCCAAATTAGACCGGTTAATGGCCGATAATCAGCAGTCGCAGCCACGGCTAGTGGAGGTAGACGAAAACATAGAGAAAGTGCGCATGTGCTGCTTGGAAAATACAGAGGAATTGAGGAGGCAGGTGTCGGATATGAAAAATGAAACAGGGGAACAAATTGTAACTTTAGGAGTGCAGTTGAGTTACTAGAAGAAAGGACGGTTAGTAATGAGGTCATGGTAGATAAGAAACTGAAAGCATACAAACAATCAATCAATCACTACTGGTCTGCATTTAGGGCAGTCGACCAGGTGGCAGATTCCCTATCTGTTGTTTTCCTAGCCTTTTCTTCAATGATTTCAAAGAAATTGGAAATTTATTGAACATCTACCTTGGTAACTTATTCCAATCCCTAACTCCCCTTCCCATAAATGAATATTTGCCCCAATTTGTCCTCTTGTATTCCAACTTATCTTCATATTGTGATCTTTCCTACTTTTAAAGACGCCACTCAAACTTATTCGTCTATTAATGTCATTCCACGCCATTTTTGCGCTGACAGCTCGGAACATACCACTGAGTCGAGCAGCTTGTCTCGTTTCTCCCAGTTCTTCCCAGCCCAAACTTTGCAACATTTTTGTAACGCTACTCTTTTGTTGGAAATCACCCAGAACAATTCGAGCTGCTTTCCTTTGGATTTTTCCAGTTCTTTAATCAAGTAATCCTGGTGAGGGTCCCATACACTGATACCATACTCTATTTGGGGTCTTACCGGAGACTTATAAGCCCTTTCCTTTACATCCTTAAGTTACGGACATGAATGAAGTAAGGAAAGAGATAGATGAAACTAGCTATGGCCTGGTACCATTGAAAAGAAAAATGGAGTCTAAGTTAGGGTCAGTAGATGAGAAAGTAGCTGACAAGATAGAACGGATAGAAGAAAAGACTAAAGCAAAGGTGGACGGTTTAGAATTCCAGGTAGAACAAACTGAGACGAGAATAACTGCAAGGATGACAGGCTTAGGATTTCAAGTAGATCAGATCAAACAGCAACTTGAACAGAGGAGTTCTTATGAAGGTGAGGAAGGTAAGAAAGAAAGATTATTGATGTCATTAAATGAAATGGAGACACCAATGAAAATTAAGCTTGAGGACAGCCATTTATACCAATCAGTTTCAGTTACTGAACCTTTGAATGTACAGAAATCAGGGATACGGAGTTCAACGCCAGAGATTATTAACCCCATTCCTTTATATAATTTAATTAAATCGAAAGAAGATAAACCTAAGAAATTCTTAGCCAGTGGGGAACGCACTCCTCGTTCATTCCTTACAGAAATTGAGGAATATATGGAGGATTGTCGAACCCCTAAAGGAAAACGACTCAGAACGGTTGAGATATATCTAGGGAGAACCTTGGCCCATTGGATGACTGCTCTCAATCATACATTTCAGACTTATGAGGACTTCAAGGAGGCGTTCCTTAATAAGTATTGGGATTTGTCTACCCAGCAGAAATTAGAGTTATATTCGAAGCGGTATGCAAGGAAGAAAGCCCACTAGTTACTCTGACTTTTTTACTACACAATTAATTAAGCTTGGAGAGTTGCATCATCCTCCACCGGAAAAAGAGGTGATTGCTACATTTTGAAACAACTACCAGTCGTATTGCAGAGGACTATGATTGCTGCCAATTTTAACACTACACTCGAAGTAGAGGCAACATTAAGGCAGTTGGACCAAACCACTGCCCAGAATCGCTTCGTATTCGTCATACCGAAGCAGTATATACGATCGAGCTGATGTCGGAAGGCCACACGCCTGGGGGGAAAGGAAGACAGGAAAGTCAGGACTCAGGGACTCAAACTTCAGTCAGGAATGAAGAAGAGGTGCGGTATAATCAACAAAGAGGATCGAAGGGACGATCATGGTACAGGAACAACCAGCGTGGGTATGTAAATTATAAGGAGAGAAGGGAGGTACATGCGTCAGGATATAATTTGGACCACGAGGTAGTCCTTATCGACCGAGATATGAAGGAAGAAATGAGTCAAGGAAACCTTATTCGAATTGGAATGAGAGTCGAAGACAGGACTACCAGCAACCAAGGAACAACTACCGACCTCGTAAATTTGAACGAGAGTAAATTAGAACAAGAACGTAATCATTCAGACGGATGGAAGAATGCAATCCAGCAACAGGCAGGACAGCAATACAGTGGAGCGCAAAGTTTAGAACTTCAGCGACACATCAGCCAGAACGGAGAACATAACTTAAACCCCCAAGCGCCAGAGTATACCCTAAGTGGGGCGAGCGCTAAAAAACTATAAGGTCCACAAGTGGAGATAGCCTGGGTCCCGAGCGGGAGGCCAGAGAAGAAGAATGGATGGTGGTAACCGTAGACAGCTGGGCATTGAGACCAGAAGATTTGTTAGAGGATCATATTAAAATCCATGTTAAGACAATAAAATAATTGCCAGTGATATATGTTCACGTATATAACTTAAAAATAAAAATGCTTATTGATACTGGAACGTCAATTAGCGTTATTTCTCAGGCATTATTTTCGGAATGAAAACCAAGCCTCGAATCCCCTCTATCCCTATCTCCAAGCTGAAAGTCAGAGGGATTGTTCCGGATAAGACAACAATACGTAAGAAACAAGACCTTGTGGACACTGAGATGGGTAACTCAGTCATTTCTCACCCCTGCGTAGTGCTCCCAAAAATGCAGTGCAATCTTATCTTAGGAGCGGCTTTTCTTTGTGAACACCAGGCTAACATTGATATGGGAAATAATATCATTAAATGACAACAAAATCCGATATATGTGAATATTAAATTGAATGAAAATGAGGATTACCAACCCTCTGGTTAGCTGCGGCAGAGGAAGAAGATAAGGATGATGATGAGATATCAACGTTAGGATTGGAAAGTTATAAGGAAATCTTTCGGAAATGCGAAATTATGGTAACCAAATTAGATGAGTTAGAGAAATAAAGTTTTGAGACGGTAAGGCCCCGAAAGTAGCGGAAGCTAAAATTGGAGAACAAGACAAGAAGAAGTTACAAGCCATTTTAGAACGTCAAGAGACAGTTTTTGGTTCAAAACCAGGTAAAATCCCTAATTTTCAGTACCGTCTGAACGTAAATGAATTAGACCCAAGAAGCGGTCTGGTAACTAGGCCTGATATTTAGAAAGGGAATTGGTTCCTCACTTGTCGAAAGAAGTTGTGTGAAGGCTCATATGTTCGTCGAAATAAGACGGAAGTAAAAAGCCCGTGTTTGGTTTCGAGAGCAGAAAGGCAGCCGAGACAAGATCAGTGTTAGGGTTTGTTTACGATTTTTTGTGAGTCTGGGAGTCTCCCATACTCCCGTCGGCCTGGTCTTTGACATAGTTACCGCACCTCAGGGGGTGAACGGCCATTTATAAAAGCCGCATGCAGAAGTTCGTTCCTTTCCTTTCCAGATGAGATTTATTTGTTTGACAGAGATTTTTCTTTTCTTTTGCTTGTCCATAATTGTGTGTACAGTATGTGTGATATCTTTGTGTATTATTTTATTTTATGTTTGATCCTTAGATTGTCTGGTAACCGTGAAGATTACTCAGGGGTTTTGAGTTAACGCTCATCCAGTTTTAGTGGAATCGTGTCACAAGTAGCTTCTGTGATTTTTTGTTTTGGTTGGGGTTTACAGTGCCCCGGATGCAAGAGAATTTTAATGGTAAATTTATTTCTGCGGAACGTCGCTAATCCTAGCATTATGATTTGTTCTAGGTCCAATGGTGTTGTACACCGAAGGACCAGGTCACTAGTTCATCCATCAGCACGTCGACATCGTCACTGAAATTTCTGATCTTTGAGTACGGTAGTTCTTGCAAATTTCAGACTTGGAATTTTCATTTCTGTTGGTGCTCAGTAGTGACATACGGTACCGGTATTGTAATTAGGATACGTCTGAACGTAGTTTAAAATTATTGTAGTGTACTGTACAGTAGGACCTAAACGAGTAATATCTTATTAGAATATTGCGTGCTTATTTTATTATTGTAAAATATTTGTGTAGTACCGGTATAGTAGTGGTATCTGTAGAAACACTTTTACTAAAACTCTGTTGTTGTAATTAGGATAGGCTTAATTGCATTTACATTTGTGTAATTCTTCTGTATTCCTTTCGGTATTCAGTAATTAACAGGTGTTGTAGGATAAAAATAGAGTTCGACTAAGTAGTATTGTAGTGTAGTCGTATATTGATAACCTTAATGTCGTGTGATCTTTGAGTACTATCCCAGACAATATATCCCTCCGTTCATTTTTTCTGCACATAAGTTATTTTATTTTTCCCTTTATTTTGATTTTCCCCATAAAGAATGGCTAAGGAGTGCAAATGTAGTGACTGTGGGTGTGGCGAGGCATTGAGGGGTATGAGGGACGACAAAGAGAGTTTGAGGGAGATAATTAGGATTCTCACGGAAGACAGGAAGGAAGATAGGCCTCCCTCAAACAATGTACAGGTTACAGTAGGTGTACGAGGGAGAGGAAAGAAAGGGGGAGTTGTAGAAGACAGGTGGTCTAATGTTCTAAGGGGAAGGAGATTGCAGGCTAAGGGCTATATTCAGGATCAGAATTCAGGAATTCTGTGCAAAATCGGTATGAGCCACTCCAGGTAGTGCAACAGAGGGAAGATGAGGAACGGGAAAAAGTTGCTGAGATGGTTGGAGGTAAGAGGAATGGAAAAGGTAGGAAAGGGAAATGTAGAGTAGAGGATAGGAAAAGACAGGTGAAACAGGGTCATGGGGAGGAGAAAAGGGAGGAGGAAGTAGTTTCTGCAGCTATCAGGAAGGATAGGGATGACCAGGTGGGGAGGGGATCAAATGAGGTGGGTAGGTTTGAGGCTCTGGTCATGGGGGATTTTATCGTTAAACATGTGGGGAAAGTGTGTGGAGGGAAGGGAACCAGGTTAGGGTGTTATCCAGGAATTAGGTTGAGGAAAGTAGAAGAGAGGGAGGAGGGGAAGGAGAAGGTGGTAGTGTTTCACATTGGTACCAACAACGTAAGGCAAGCTGCTATAAGGACCAACATATTTGGGGATGTGTGGGATCTGGTAAATGCAGCACAGTAGAAATTTAAGAAAGCGGAGATTGTTATCACTGGAATTCTGTGTAGGAGGGATACTGACTGGAGGGTGATTGAGGATTTAAATGAGGCTATGGAGTGGGTATGTGGGAAACTGCAAGTGAAATTTCTAGATCCTAATGGGTGGATAGGAGATAGGGCTCGGCGCTCAGATGGCCTTCACTTAAACCGCAGTGGTACGTATAAGTCAGGAAATTTGTTTGGGAGGGTAATAGGAAGGCACATTTAGGAAAACGGGGTTGTCTAGGGAGCCGTGATAAGGGTACAGGGATCTGGAAGTTAAGTAGGGTGACATAAAAATCTTAGTGTTGAACTGTAGAAGTATTGTAATGAAAGGAATAGAATTAAGTAATTTAATAGATATATATTTACCGGATGTTGTAATAGGAGTTGAATCATGGCTGAGAAATGATATAATTGACGCAGAAATTTTCTCACAGAACTGGAGAGTGTATGGTAGAGATAGGATAGGAATGGTGAGAGGGGGAGTATGCATTCTGGTGAAAGAAGAATTTGTAAGCTATGAAAAATTAAAGATGAGAAACATGAAATACTAGGTGTTAGGCTCATTTCTAAATAGGCAACTTGATGTCTTTGGAGTGTACAGAGCGGGAAAGGGTAGCGCTGACACGGATTAAGAATTTTTGATAAGATAATCAGCTATATGGGAAACGACATGGAAAGGAATGCTATTGTAGTGGGGGATCTGAATTTACCAAATGTCAGTTGGGAAGGAAATATGAATGACAGGAAGCATGACCATCAAATGACAAATAAGCTAATATGGGAAGGACAGCTGATTCAGAAAGTGATGGAACCAACTAGAGGGAAAACATATCCTGGACGTGGTGCTGGCAAAACCAGATGAGCTCTATAGAGAAACCGAAGTAATAGATGGTATTAGTGATCATGAAGCTGTTTTTGTCATAGTTAGAAATAAATCTGATAGAAAGGAAATTCTTAAAAGTAGGACTATTAGGCAGTACCATATGGCTGATAAGGCAGGCATGAGGCAGTTTTTAAAAATTAACTATGATCGGTGGAAAACGGTAATTGAAAATGTAAACAGACTCTGGGATGGTTTTAAAGCAATTGTTGAGGAATGGGAAAACAGGTGTCTATCTTTAAAGATGCAAAGAAATGGTAAAGACCCACCTTATTATAAAAGAGAAATAAAGAGTCTAAGAAGGAGGTGCAGAGTGGAAAGAAATAGAGTCAGAATTGGCTGTGGAAGTAAGGAGAAATTGAAGGAACTTACTAGGAAATTGAATCTAGCAAAGAAGGCAGCTAAGGATAACATGATGGCAAGCATAATTGGCAGTCATACAAATTTTAGTGATAAATGGAAGGGTATGTATAGGTATTTTAAGGCGGAAACAGGTTCCAAAAAGGACATTCCAGGAATAATTAATGAACAAGGTGTGTGTGTATGTGAAGATCTTCGACAGGCAGAAGTATTCAGTCAGCAGTATGCAAAGATTGATGGTTAAAAGGATAATGTCCAGATAGAGGAGGAGACTAACTCTAAAGAAGTATTAAAATTTATATAGGATAACAATGACATTTACAATAATATACAAATGTTAAAAATTGAAATGCAGCTGCAATTCATAAGATTTCTGCAGATTTACTAAATACAATGGGATGGGATATTCTACCATATCTGAAGTACTTTTGAAGGAGCTATACCAAATGAATGGAGAGTTGCTATAGTAGCCCCTGTGCATAAAAGAATGCTGAAGAATACAGGCCAGTCAGTTTGACATGCATTGCATGTAAGCTTTGGGAAGGCATTCTTTCTGATTATATTAGACATGCTTGTGAAAATAATAACTGGTTTGATAGAAGGCAGTTTAGTTTTAGGAAAGGATATTCCACTAGATCTCAACTTGTAGGATTCCAGCAAGATATAGCAGATATCTTGGATTCAGGAGGTCATATGGACTGTATTGCAATTGACCTACCTAAAGCATTTTATAGGGTGGATCATGGAAGACTACTGGCTACTAATTATTCATATCAGTATAAGACTCACTTCAGACCAATGAAGTACGTGTCTTATAATGAAGAAAATAACTTGGTATACAGTGTCAGTGTAATAAAGTTGATGAATTGGGCAACAAAAATAAATAAAATTAAACAATATTAATTGCGGTATTACTATTTTGAAGAAATTAAATAGATTTTTTTTATTTTTTCAAATTTTGCAGCCCTTTGAAATCTACCGCCCAGGACACGTGCTCCCCCTGCCCCGCCCTAGTCCCGGGACTGCCTACAGCTACGCGACGCTAACCACAAGGCCAATTCGCTTTGTATTATTATTATTATTATTATTATTATTATTATTATTATTATTATGAAACTTTTCTTAAAACAATATAATATTATTACAAAGATCTCGTCTACAGTGTTGGGAGTGGAACAGTTGCATCCAGTGGTGTATTAGCCATCCTTTACTGCACTAATTCTCCTCCAGCTACTAATTAAAACAAAATATTTGACAATGGAATGCTTAGCTACAGAATTTAAGTAAGAATTGATTATTTAAACATAAAAGTTTACGATATGATCATTAATGGTCTCTACTGGTCTGGATTGACCACTTACTGTACTGAATATCCGCCTTGTCAATACTAATACTCGTACATGTTTCAGCTAAAGTATTTCACAATTTCAGTGACTTGATTAAAATAAGTAGATGTTTAGCTATTATCATAACATTACTTAAAACAATTAAAATACAGCTATTACATACATCTTCACAGATCTTAAACTAATAAAATAGTCCACTAAGACAACACTGAGACTGTAAATTCAAATCACCTGTGGTAAACAATGTACAGTAGGATTGTGACTTCCTATATCTTATTGGAAGAATTTTTGTTCAGGAAGGAAAATACACGAATTTCATGGAGAATTTGTTCATATACTTATCACAAGAAGCTAACAGTGACTTAAATGTGAATGAAATTTTAGCAGAAGAAAACCCATTGTTAAAATTTTCAAACTCATATGTTAGTAGTATAATTGGATGGTTCGGCCGGCACCACCCCCACCGGCTCCCAGAGGCCACCTCCACCACCACCACAGCCAGAAGCCTCCCAGATGCCTCCTCCACCACCACCACAGCCAGAGGCCTCCCAGATGCCTCCTCCACCACCACCACAGCCAGAGGCCTACCAGAGGTCTCCTCCACCACCCGCGGGAAATTTGAATTTGTAAACGAAGCCACGTGCTTTTTGACAGCTATCATCGACAACAACGCATCGCTAACCTCAGTACTGCCATCTTGACGGGCCTAAACCTCAGTAGTACCAACTTAACCTAACTAGCGCGAGGTAAACAAAGCCACGTGTTTTTTGACAGCCACGTGCTTTTTGACAGACAACAACGCATCGCTAACCTCAGTACTGCCATCTTGACGGGCCTAAACCTCAGTAGTACCAACTTAACCTAACTAGCGCGTGGTAAACAAAGCCACGTGCTTTTTTGACAGCTGTCATCCGCCATCTTTAAACTACAGAGCACCGTGCTGCCCACTTTATCGCAGTAGCTGCAAATTCGTCTCCTGTCATCCGCAGTGCTGCCATCTTAACGGGCCTAAACCTTAGTGCTACCAACTTAACCTCACTAGCGTGAGATAAACAAATCCACGTGCTTTTTTGACAGCTGTCATCCGCCATCTTTAATCTATAGAGCACAGTGCTGCCCTCTTTAGCTACTTACCTTTGAAATGTGGTGGCGGATAATTTGAAAAATTCTTTTTGACAGCAGCCATCTTTGAGCACCGTGCTGCCTTCTTTAACTAGATACCTTTGAAATGTGGTGGCAGGCAATTCCACATGACAGCAGCCATCTTTAATCAAGAGAGCACCATGCTGCCCTCTATGTGGTGGCGGCAATTTGAAAAATTCTACATGCTCTTGTTTGGAAACAAACTCACGCGCTTTTTTGACAACCGTCATCCAACATCTTTAATCAACAGAGCACAGTGCTGCCCTCTTTAGCTAGATACCTTTGAAATGTGATGGCGGCAAATTCCACGTGCTCTTGTTTGGAAACAAAGCTATGTGCTTTTTTGACAGCTGACATCCGTCATCTTTAATCTATAGAGCACAGTGCTGCCCTCTTTAGCTACTTACCTTTGAAATGTGGTACGTCACAGCTGTCATCCGCAGTGCTGCCATCTTAACAGGCCTAAACCTTAGTGCTACCAACTTAACCTTACTAGCGCGAGATTTGAATCGGTAAACAAATCCCCGTGCTTTTTTGACAGCTGTCATCCACCATCTTTAATCCATAGAGCACAGTGGTGCCCTCTTTAGCTACTTACCTTTGAAATGTGGTGGCGGATAATTTGAAATATGCTTTTTGATAGCAGCCATCTTTAATCCAGAGAGCACCGTGCTGCCCTCTTTAGCTAGATACCTGTGGTGGCAGGCAATTCCACGTGACAGCAGCCATCTTTAATCAAGAGGGCACCGTGCTGCCCTCTTTGTGCCGGTGGCAAATTCCACGTGCTTTACAAACTCACGTGCTTTTTTCTGACAGCTGTCATCCGAAATCTTGCATCACAAACCTCAGTGCTGCGCTCTTTAGCTAGTTACCTTTGAAATGTGGTGACGGCAATTTGAAAAATTCTATGTGCTCTTGTTTGGAAACAAAGCCACGTGCTTTTTGACAGCTGTCATCCACCATCTTTGATCAATAGAGCACTGTGCTGCTATCATGCGGGCAATTTCGTCAGCTGTCATCCGCCATCTTTAATCTACAGAGCGCCGTGCTGCCCTCTATGTAGTAGCGGGCAATTTGAAAAGTTCTGTTAGCTGTCATCCCCCATCTTTAATCAAGAGAGCACCGTGCTGACATCTTTAGCTAGATACCTATGAAATGTGGTGGCGGCAAATTGAAAAATTCCACGTGCCCTTGTTTAGTAAACAAACTCACGCGCTTTTTGTCAGCTGTCATCCGCCATCTTTAATCTATAGAGCTCAGTGCTACACTCTTTAGGTACATACCTTTGAAATATGGTGGCGGATAATTTAAAAAGAAAAATTCTACATCAGCCATCTCTCGACGCTAATTGCACAAGATGGTGGCTATACATGAGTCCTTAAAGGTGCTTATCCAAGATGGCCGCTATACATAGGTTCTTATGAGATGCCCTTGGGATGCTTGCGCAAGATGGCGGTTATACAAGGCTCCTTATGAGACGCCCTAGAGATGCTTGCGCAAGATGGCGGTTGCTCTTATGAGGCGGCTTAAGGGTCCTTGCACAAGATTCCCTAAGGATGCTTGCGCAAGATGGCGGCTATACACGACTCCTTATGAGACGCCTTAAGGGTACTTGCGCAAGATGGCTGCTGCTCTTATGAAGAAAGCTAGCTTAGAGGCTAACGTGTCGTGCTAGTTCGATTCATTAAATTTGGGGCTTAAATGCATAATGTTAAATATCTCGAAAACGGTGCATCGTAGAGCAAAACGGGTAAAATTTTTCTGCCCAATACCTCGGTTCGCAGTATGAGGAACAAGAAAAACATAGTCTAATGATGAGATCAACGGTTCGGTTCCTACTTAGGCCCTTTGGCATTCGCTCTGTTTCAGCTTGTATTGAAGCAAGTCTTCGTAACATGATCAGGTCTAGCTATGGTAGAGAGTATAACGTGCCGTGCAGGTTCGATTCATTAAATTTGGGGCTTAAATGCAAAATGTTAAATATCTCGAAAACGGACAAAAAATTTCCACCTGATACCTAGGTTTCCAGTATCAGGAACAAGAAAAACATAGTCTAATTATGAGATCGACGGTTCGATCCCTACTTAAGCCCTTTGGCATTGGCAGCTATTTAATTCTACAAGATGACGGCTATACATAGCTTCTTATGAGACAGTTTAAGAGCGCTTGCTCAAGATGGCTGCTGCTCTTATGAGACGCCCTAGGGGTGCTTGCGCAAGGTAGTAGCGACAAGACGGTGACTATACACAGCTCCTTATGATACGGCCTAGAGGTGCTCACACAAGATAGTGGCTGCTCTGATGAAGAAAGCTAGCTTTGCATCGTGCAGGTATCTTTACAGCACTAAACCTCATACCTTTGAAATGTGGTGGCGGGTAGTTTGAAAAATTCTACGTGATTTTTCATAAGCTGTTAAGGCCTCCTCTTATGTCAAGGCGTAGCTCTATCGAACAAGTTTAAAACTGCATCGGAATAGCTAGAGTAAGCACGTGCTGCAGTGATGACGTAATTAAGCATGTTTAGATTTGCAAATCACAGAAGAAACGTAACAAGGCTGGAATCGAAAACTGCACTCTATGCCGTTAACTTTATCATGTGATCGGAACATTGATTGAAGTGTTTAGAACACTAAATAAGTAGAACCGAACACTGTACTCGATACAACATGTGTTTAGAACATGTCAGGGGATACCTTTCTTCTAAGAAGATTAGTTTACCGCACATTCCTTGTAGGGCTAATAGGCTAAGGGGCTAATGGGAAAAAGGGCTAATGGGCTAAAGGGCTAAAGGGCTAATGGGCTAAAGGGCTAAAGGGCTAAAGGAGCAACAACCTCATCGATCGCTATCAGCAAGAACGCTTGTACTTTGTTAAGTGTAGAAAATTAATCTTTATTTGTAAATGGTTTCATGTTCAGAACAAGGAATGGAACCTAGGGGTTACGTCTTACCTAATAAAATCCCCGAGGTGCGATGAGTTACGTTTTTCGAACTAGTGTTTGGAACACTGAACTTTTCAAGATGATAGCAGAGAGTTTAGCAATGTTCTGTTGTTGGATTATAAATTCCGCGCTACAACATGCATAAGGCGGCAGCCTTGAGGTTTACTGCCGTAAAGATGACAAGAGTGAGGTTAACAATGTTCCGTTGTTGGATTTTAAATTCCGCGCTATAACATGCATAAGGTGGCAGCCTTGAGGTTTACCGCCGTAAAGATGGCAGCAGTGAGGTTAGCGACGCTCTATTGTCCTTCAAAGTGAGGTTAGGGTTCGTCAAGAAGACAGCTGTCAAAAAAGCACGTGGCTATGTTTACCAAACATGAGCACGTGCTCGTGACGTCACGGTGACGTAATCAATCCTTAGCTCGACGTCGTTAAGAGCAGCATTAGGATTAGCTATGCTTAAAAGTCTTGGGAAGAGAGCAGCAGTATGAATTGCCATGTTTCAAAGCGTGTACATATCACCTATCGATTTTACATGCATCCACCATGGAACTAAACTTCATCCGCTAGATCGTGCTGCTATCTTAGCATAACCTATACCCATAAAATTAAAGTACAATGAATAGCCATGTTTCATAGCGTGTACACATCACCTATCGATTTTACATGCATCGACCATCGAACTAAACTTTATCCGCTAGATCGTGCTGCTATCTTAGCATAACCTATACCAAAAAAATTAAAGTACAATGAATAGCCATGTTTCAAAGCGTGTACACATTACCTATCGACTTTGGATGCAACAAATATCGTACTAAACTTCTTCCGCTAGGTTGTGCCGCTATCTTAGCGTAACTTATACCCATGAACTTAAAGTACAAAGAATAGCCATGTTTCAAAGCGTGTACACATTACTTATTGATTTTGCATTCATCGAATCTCGTACTGAACTTCTTCCGCTAGATTTTGCTGCTATCTTAGCATAACCTATACCCATGAACTTAAAGTACAATGAATAGTCATGTTTCAAAGTGTGTACACATCAACTATCGAATTTGCATGTATCGACTCTCGTACTAAACTTCTGTAGGTAGATTGTGCTGCTATCTTAGCATAACTAAGACGCATGAACTTAAAGTACAAAGAATAGCTATGTCCCAAAGCGTGTACACATTACCTATCGATTTTGCAAGCATCGACTCTCGTACTAAACTTCTTCCGCTAGATTGTGCTGCTATCTTAGCATAACCTATACGCATGACCTTAAGGTACAAAGAATAGAAATGTTTCAAAGCGTGTAGAAATTACCTATCGACTTTGCATGCAACAAATATCGTACTAAACTTCTTCCGCTAGGTTGTGCTGCTATCTTAGCATAACTTATACACATGAACTTAAAGTACAAAGAATAGCCATGTTTCAAAGCGTGTACACATTACTTATTGATTTTGCATTCATCGAATCTCGTACTGAACTTCTTCCGCTAGATTGTGCTGGTGTCTTAGCATAACTTATACACATGAACTTAAAAGTACAAAGAATAGCCATGTTTCAAAGCGTGTACACATTACCTATCGATTTTGCATGCATTGACTCTCGTACTAAACTCCTTCCGCTAGATTGTGCTGCTATCTTAGCATAACTTATACGCATGACCTTAAAGTAAACAGAATAGCCATGTTTCAAAGCGTGTACACATCACCTATCGATTTTGCATGCAACAAATATCGTACTAAACTTCTTCCGCTAGATTGTGCTGCTATCTTAGCATAACTTATACACATGAACTTAAAGTACGAAGAGTAGCCATGTTTCAAAGTGTGTACACACTACTTATTGATTTTGCATGCATCCAATATCGTACTAAATTTCTTCCGCTAGATTGTGCTGCTATCTTAGCATAACCTATAGCCATGAACTTAAAGTACGAAGAATAACCATGTTTTAAAGCGTGTACACGTCACCTATCGATTTTGCATGCATCAAATATCGTACTAAACTTCTTGCGCTAGATTGTGCTGCTATCTTAGCATAACCTGTACGCATGAACTTTGAGTACAAAGAATAGCCTTGTTTCAAAGCGGGTACACATTACCTAATGATTTTGCATGAAACGACTATCATACTAAACTTTTTTCCAATAGATTGTGCTACAATCGTGTAAGTGTGCTGCTATCTTAGCATAACCTATCGATTTTACATGCATCGACTATCGTACTAGCCTTCTTCCGCTAGAGCATGTAGCAATCGCTTTTGTGTATCCCTAACCCATGTGCACGAACTTAAAGCACAAAGAAGAGCTATGTTCCAAAGCGTGTACACATCACCTACCGATAATGTATGTATAGAATATCGTACTAAACTTCTCCTGCCAGAGCGTACGACTATCGCTTGTGTGTGCACGAACTTAAAGCATAAAGAATAGCAATGTATAAAAATCTTGTAAACAAAGCAGCAGCATTAAGTGTAGCCATGTTTAAATGCGTGTACACATCATGTATCCATGATGCACGCAGTACTAAACTTATTCCATTAGAATGTACAAAGTTCGCATGTATTTGTGCTGCTACCTTAGCATAGCCTATGTGCATGAACTTAAAGCATAAAGAATAGTTATGTGTAAAAAATCTTGTGAACATAGCAGAATGTTTACTACGTAGGTGTAGACATTGAACTTTGCATGCTGAGGCAGCATACTACGTGACCGTGACGTCACGACCACGTGCTCTTGTTTGGTAAACATAGCCACGTGCTTTTTTGACAGCTGTCTTCTTGACGAACCCTAACCTCACTTTGAAGGACAATAGAGCGTCGCTAACCTCACTGCTGCCATCTTTACGGCGGTAAACCTCAAGGCTGCCACCTTATGCCTGTTATAGCGCGGAATTTAAAATCCAACAACGGAACATTGTTAACCTCACTCTTGTCATCTTTACGGCAGTAAACCTCAAGGCTGCCACCTTATGCATGTTGTAGCGCGGAATTTATAATCCAACAACAGAACATTGCTAAACTCTCAGCTATCATCTTGAAAAGTTCAGTGTTCCAAACACTAGTTCGAAAAACGTAACTCATCGCACCTCGGGGATTTTATTAGGTAAGACGTAACCCCTAGGTTCCATTCCTTGTTCTGAACATGAAACCATTTACAAATAAAGATTAATTTTCTACACTTAACAAAGTACAAGCGTTCTTGCTGATAGCGATCGATGAGGTTGTTGCTCCTTTAGCCCTTTAGCCCTTTAGCCCATTAGCCCTTTAGCCCTTTAGCCCATTAGCCCTTTTTCCCATTAGCCCCTTAGCCTATTAGCCCTACAAGGAATGTGCGGTAAACTAATCTTCTTAGAAGAAAGGTATCCCCTGACATGTTCTAAACACATGTTGTATCGAGTACAGTGTTCGGTTCTACTTATTTAGTGTTCTAAACACTTCAATCAATGTTCCGATCACATGATAAAGTTAACGGCATAGAGTGCAGTTTTCGATTCCAGCCTTGTTGCGTTTCTTCTGTGATTTGCAAATCTAAACATGCTTAATGACGTCATCACTGCAGCACGTGCTTACTCTAGCTATTCCGATGCAGTTTTAAACTTGTTCGATAGAGCTATGCCTTGACATAAGAGGAGGCCTTAACAGCTTATGAAAAATCACGTAGAATTTTTCAAATTACCCGCCACCACATTTCAAAGGTATGAGGTTTAGTGCTGTAAAGATACCTGCACGATGCAAAGCTAGCTTTCTTCATCAGAGCAGCCACTATCTTGTGTGAGCACCTCTAGGCCGTATCATAAGGAGCTGTGTATAGTCACCGTCTTGTCGCTACTACCTTGCGCAAGCACCCCTAGGGCGTCTCATAAGAGCAGCAGCCATCTTGTGCAAGCGCTCTTAAGCTGTCTCATAAGAAGCTATGTATAGCCGTCATCTTGTAGAATTAGATAGCTGCCAATGCCAAAGGGCTTAAGTAGGGATCGAACCGTCGATCTCATAATTAGACTATGTTTTTCTTGTTCCTGATACTGGAAACCTAGGTATCAGGTGGAAATTTTTTTGTCCGTTTTCGAGATATTTAACATTTTGCATTTAAGCCCCAAATTTAATGAATCGAAC
The DNA here is from genome assembly GCF_040414725.1 of Anabrus simplex. NCBI lineage: Eukaryota > Metazoa > Arthropoda > Insecta > Orthoptera > Tettigoniidae > Anabrus > Anabrus simplex. The sequence continues at coordinate 14,710,462 of NC_090266.1, forward strand.
CTGCACGGCACGTTATACTCTCTACCATAGCTAGACCTGATCATGTTACGAAGACTTGCTTCAATACAAGCTGAAACAGAGCGAATGCCAAAGGGCCTAAGTAGGAACCGAACCGTTGATCTCATCATTAGACTATGTTTTTCTTGTTCCTCATACTGCGAACCGAGGTATTGGGCAGAAAAATTTTACCCGTTTTGCTCTACGATGCACCGTTTTCGAGATATTTAACATTATGCATTTAAGCCCCAAATTTAATGAATCGAACTAGCACGACACGTTAGCCTCTAAGCTAGCTTTCTTCATAAGAGCAGCAGTCATCTTGCGCAAGCACCATTAAGGCGTCTCATAAGGAGTCGTGTATAGCCGCCATCTTGCGCAAGCATCCTTAGGGAATCTTGTGCAAGGACCCTTAAGCCGCCTCATAAAAGCAACCGCCATCTTGCGCAAGCATCTCTAGGGCGTCTCATAAGGAGCCTTGTATAACCGCCATCTTGCGCAAGCATCCCAAGGGAATCTCATAAGAACCTATGTACAGCGGCCATCTTGGATAAGCACCTTTAAGGACTCATGTATAGCCACCATCTTGTGCAATTAGCGTCGAGGGATGGCTGATGTAGAATTTTTCTTTTTAAATTATCCGCCACCATATTTCAAAGGTATGTACCTAAAGAGTGTAGCACTGAGCTCTATAGATTAAAGATGGCGGATGACAGCTGACAAAAAGCGCGTGAATTTGTTTACTAAACAAGAGCACGTGGAATTCTTCAATTTGCCGCCACCACATTTCAAAGGTATCTAGCTAAAGATGTCAGCACGGTGCTCTCTTGATTAAAGATGGCGGATGACAGCTAACAGAACTTTTCAAATTGCCCGCTACTACATAGAGGGCAGCACGGCGCTCTGTAGATTAAAGATGGCGGATGACAGCTGACGAAATTGCCCGCATGATAGCAGCACAGTGCTCTATTGATCAAAGATGGTGGATGCCAGCTGTCAAAAAAAGCACGTGGCTTTGTTTACCAAACAAGAGCACATAGAATTTTTCAAATTGCCGCCATCACATTTCAAAGGTATCCAGCTAAAGATGGCAGCACGGTGCTCTCTTGATTTAAGATGGCGGATGACAGCTAACAGAACTTTTCAAATTGCCCGCTACTACATAGAGGGCAGCACGGTGCTCTGTAGATTAAAGATGGCGGATGACAGCTGACGAAATTGCCCGCATGATAGCAGCACAGTGCTCTATTGATTAAAGATGGTGGATGACAGCTGTCAAAAAGCACGTGGCTTTGTTTCCAAACAAGAGCACATAGAATTTTTCAAATTGCCGTCACCACATTTCAAAGGTAACTAGCTAAAGAGCGCAGCACTGAGGTTTGTGATGCAAGATGGCGGATGACAGCTGTCAGAAAAAAGCACGTGAGTTTGTAAAGCACGTGGAATTTGCCACCGCCACAAAGAGGGCAGCACGGTGCCCTCTTGGTTAAAGATGGCTGTTGTCACGTGGAATTGCCTGCCACCACAGGTATCTAGCTAAAGAGGGCAGCACGGTGCTCTCTGGATTAAAGATGGCTGCTATCAAAAAGCATTTTTCAAATTATCCGCCACCACATTTCAAAGGTAAGTAGCTAAAGATGGCACCACTGTGCTCTATGGATTAAGGATGGTGGATGACAACTCTCAAAAAAGCACATGGATTTGTTTACCGATTCAAATCTCGCGCTAGTAAGGTTAAGTTGGTAGCACTAAGGTTTAGGCCTGTTAAGATGGCAGCACTGCGGATGACAGCTGTGACGTACCACATTTCAAAGATAAGTAGCTAAAGAGGGCAGCACTGTGCTCTATAGATTAAAGATGACGGATGTCAGCTGTCAAAAAAGCACATAGCTTTGTTTCCAAACAAGAGCACGTGGAATTTGCCGCCACCACATTTCAAAGGTATCTAGCTAAAGAGGGCAGCACTGTGCTCTGTTGATTAAAGATGGCGGATGACGGCTGTCAAAAAGCGCGTGAGTTTGTTTCCAAACAAGAGCATGTAGAATTTTTCAAATTGCCGCCACCACATAGAGGGCAGTATGGTGCTCTCTTGATTAAAGATGGCTGCTGTCATGTGGAATTGCCTGCCACTACATTTCAAAGGTATCTAGCTAAAGAGGGCAGCACGGTGCTCAAAGATGGCTGCTGTCAAAAAGAATTTTTCAAATTATCTGCCACCACATTTCAAAGGTAAGTAGCTAAAGAGGGCAGCACTGTGCTCTATAGATTAAGGATGGCGGATGACAGCTGTCAAAAAAGCTCGTGGATTTGTTTATCTCACGCTAGTGAGGTTAAGTTGGTAGCACTAAGGTTTAGGCCCGTTAAGATGGCAGCACTGCGGATGACAGGTGATGAATTTGCAGCTACTGCGATAAAGAGGGCAGCACGGTGCTCTGTAGTTTAAAGATGGCGGATGACAGCTGTCAAAAAAGCACGTGGCTTTGTTTACCACGCGCTAGTTAGGTTAAGTTGGTACTACTGAGGTTTAGGCCCGTCAAGATGGCAGTACTGAGGTTAGCGATGCGTTGTTGTCTGTCAAAAAGCACGTGGCTGTCAAAAAACACGTGGCTTTGTTTACCTCGCGCTAGTTAGGTTAAGTTGGTACTACTGAGGTTTAGGCCCGTCAAGATGGCAGTACTGAGGTTAGCGATGCGTTGTTGTCGATGATAGCTGTCAAAAAGCACGTGGCTTTGTTTACAAATTCAAAATCCCCGCGGGTGGTGGAGGAGACCTCTGGGAGGCCTCTGGCTGTGGTGGTGGTGGAGGAGGCATCTGGGAGGCCTCTGGCTGTGGTGGTGGTAGAGGAGGCATCTTTGAGGCCTCTGGCTGTGGTGGTGGTGGAGGTGGCCTCTGGGAGCCGGTGGGAGTGGTGGCGGCCGAACCATCCAATTATACTACTTATGTTAAATAAAAGAAAATTAATTAGTAATCAGTCTATGAACTTCATCACCATCAACGTTCACAGAACACCCTCAACAAAGCCACAGAGAACTAGCCGAAGAAGCCACTATAGCACCCAAAATACCAACAGCTCACAACTATTTTGACCACATTCATTAACCAGTACCTAGTGATGTTCTCTCCTAATCAAGGCTATATCATCAGCAACAGGCCAACATAATACTAAAACAACAAATTTAAGTTCATGACATCTTTGTTATTACACTTGAATGGTGAAAACCATTTTAAACACCATTTTACTTTAACATTAATGAATAATTGGACTAGACAAATGAGTGACTGAATGGGTTACTATATTTCTAGAAAATAGATCTCAGAGAATTAGAGTAGGTGAAGCTTTATCTGACCATGTAATGATTGAGAGGGGAATTCCTCAAGGCAGTATTATTGGACCTTTATGTTTTCTTATATATATAAATGATATGAGTAAAGGAGTGGAATCGGAGGTAAGGCTTCTTGCGGATGATGTTATTCTCTATAGAATGATAAATAAGTTACAAGATTGTGAGCAACTGCAACGTGACCTCGAAGATGTTGTGAGATGGACAGCAGGCAATGGTATGTTGATAAACGGGGTTAAAAGTCGGGTTGTGAGTTTCACAAATAGGAAAAGTCCTCTCAGTTTTAATTACTGTGTTGATGGGGTGAAAGTTCCTTTTGGGGATCATTGTAAGTATCTAGGTGTTAATATAAGGAAAGATCTTCATTGGGGTAATCACATAAATGGGATTGTAAATAAAGGGTACAGATCTCTGCACATGGTTATGAGGGTGTTTAGGGGTTGTAGTAAGGATGTAAAGGAGAGGGCATATAAGTCTCTGGTAAGATCTCAACTAGAGTATGGTTCCATTGTATGGGACCCTCACCAGGATTACCTGATTCAAGAACTGGAAAAAATCCAAAGAAAAGCAGCTCGATTTGTTCTGGGTGATTTCCGACAAAAGAGTAGCGTTACAAAAATGTTGCAAAGTTTGGGTTGGGAAGAATTGAGAGAAAGAAGAAGAGCTGCTCGACTAAGTGGTATGTCTCAAGTATTATAGTTACTTGTAACTTGTAAGTGGTATGTTTCGAGCTGTCAGCGGAGAGATGGCGTGGGATGACATTAGTAGACGAATAAGTTTGAATGGCGTTTATAAAAGTAGGAAAGATCACAATATGAAGATAAAGTTGGAATTCAAGAGGACAAACTGGGGAAAATATTCGTTTATAGGACGGGGAGTTAGGGATTGGAATAACTTACCAAGGGAGATGTTCAATAACTTTCCAATTTCTTTGAAATCATTTAGGAAAAGGCTAGGAAAGCAACAGATAGGGAATCTGCCACCTGGGCGACTGCCCTAAATGCATATCAGTATTGATTGATTGAACATCGTCATTTATGAAATCATCACCAATTTTTAATCGGATATATTAATCGTAAAATGTCTGCACAAACAAAGTATCCTCCTATTCAATACTTAACATAATTCCATCATTAGATGGAGTCCTCCATGGAGTAAAATAAAAACAGAATGATTCTAATATGTTTTAATGGTACAAACAAGGTTTCATAATCTACATACATACATCATTATAGACCATTATGACTTTCAGCATTCAGTCTGCAAGCCTCTGTGTATTTACTAAACATCTCCACAATCCTCTATTTGCAACTAGTGCTTTGGCCTCATTTAGTTCTATACCTCTTATCTTTAAATCATTAGAAACTCAGTCTAACCATCATCATCATCTTGGTCTCCCTCTACTTCTCTTACCCTCTATAACAGTGTCCATTATTCTCCTAGGTAACTTATCCTCCTCCATTTGCCTCACATGACTCCAGTTTATGTGTACAGCTTCATCCATTGCACTCATTCCTAACTTAGTCCTTATCTCCTCATTCCGAATACCCTCCTCCAATTGATCCTACCTGTTTGTACGAGCAATCATTCTTGCTACTTTCATATGTCTGTTATCTCTAATTTTACAGATAACAGATCCTGAGTACACCCAGCTTTCACTCCCATAAAGCAAAGTTGGTTGAAAACAGACCGATGTAAAGATAGTTTAATCCGGGAGCTGACTTCCTCCGTACAGAATACTGTTGATTGCAACTGCGAGCTCACTGCATTAGCTTTACTGCACTTTGATTCAATCTTACTTACTATATTATCATCCTGGGAGAACACACATCCTAAATACTTGAAGTTATCTACATGTTCCAGCTTTGTATCACCAATCTGACATTCAATTCTGTTGACTTTCTTACCTACTGATATCAATTTAGTCTTTGAAAGGCTAATTTCCATACCATACTCATTGCACTCATTGCAGTAAAGCAGGGCTACAGTGGCTGTATAGATTATTTAGAATAATCTGGTGGAAGAAAGAGATCCCAGAAAGGGTTTAATTATCCCGATATTTTAAAAAGGTGATTAAAAGGAATGTAATAACTACAGAGGAATCACCCTTATTGCCCATGTAGCTAAGATATTTGAGAAAGTATTGGAAGGAAGACTGAGGAGGAAGTAAGAAGGAGAAATGGAAGAAGAACAGTATGGTTTTAGGAAAGACAGATAAACGTTTGACCTGATCTTTACATTAAAACAGATGATAAAGAAAAGATGGGAGTTTGCAAAAGACATAATGATGACATTTATTGACATTGAGAAACCTTAAGACAGTGTGTTCAGACAGTTGGTATGGGACACATAAAGGAAAAAACAAGTTTAAGAAGTGGAAGTGCAAATGATAAAAGCTATGTACAAAAATTGTGTGAAGACTAGTGCAGGAAAAAAAAATGGTTTAAAGTTGAAACTGGTCTCCAATGGGGCACTATCCCCCATACTATTCATCATAGTCATGGATGAAATTCATAAGAACATTAAAAAGAGATTGGGAAGACAGGCAACAAAAGCCATGTTGTTGATACAGTGATATGGGGTGAGGATGAAACTAAAGTGCAAAAACAAGTATGTGTATGGAATCAAGAGATAGAAAAATTTGGGATGAAAGTAAGCACGGAGAAAAGTAAAACAATAGTGATGACAAGGGGAAGGAAGGAAGGAAGGAAGGAAGGAAGGAAGAGTAAAGAGAAAAGATAAAACTGAATGGTAAAATTCTGGAAGTGGTTAAAAGTTTCAAGTACTTGGGATGTATGATCACAGAAGATGGAAAGATAACCGAGGAAATTGGGAAAAGAATACAACAAGCAAACAGCTTTTACCAGAGTGTAAGGGATGTTTTGTGGAGCCAAAATATCCCAAAGAAATGTAAGAAAGTATTATATTCAACCTATTATGAACCCATACTAACCTATGCAGCTGGGTCGTGCACTACAACAAAACGAGAGGAGAGTAGAATACAGGCAGCGGAGATGAAATTCCTAAGTGGTATCAAGGGCAAGACTAGAGAGGATAGAATTAGAAATGAAGAGATAAGGAAAAGGACAGGGATCTTGAAACTTCAAGACAGGATAGAAACAACAAAGCTAAAGTGGTATTTGCATATGATGAGAGTGGCAGAAGAGGGAGTGCCAAAAAAAGCTTTTTCAAAGTAGTTAACAGGATAGAGACCCCAAATGAGGTAGACAGATTCAGTGTGCGAGTGCATAGAGAGGAGAGGAGGAAAACCAGAAGATGTACTTAAAAAAGGAGAAGAGTGGTGGAGAGACATTCGGCGATGGAGGTCTTCAATACACAACCCAACCCAGGAAGCTGGAAATGGGAATTGAAGATGATGGTGATGACTCATTGCACCTATTTTCAAGTTCCAAGATATTAGACTGCAGGCTTTTGGCACAATCTGCCATTATGACCAAGTCGTCAGCATAGGCCAGACTGCTTACTACATTTCCACCTAACTGAATCCCTACCTGCCACTTTATACCTTTCAGCAGATGATCCATGTAAGCTACGAACAACGAAGGTGGAAGATTACAGCCTTGTCTAACCACTGTAAGTACCCTGAACTAAGAACTCATTCTATCATCAATTCTCACTGCAGCCCAATTGTCAACATAAATGCCTTTGATTGATTTTAATAATTTACCCTTAATCCCACAGTCTCCCAGTATGGCGAACATCATTTCCTTTGGTACCCTGTCATGTGCTTTCTCTGCGAAACATAACTGTCTATTCCTCTCGTAGCATTTTTCAATTACCTGGCGAATACTGAAAATCTGATCCCGACAGCCCCTCTGTGGTCTGAAACCACTCTGGTTTTCATCAAACTTCCTCTGTCACTGATCGCACCTTCCCTTCCAACATACCAGTGAATACTTTGCCTGGTATACTAATCAATGAGATACCCCGATAGTCGTTGCAATCCTCCCTGTTCCCTTGCTTATAGACAGGTGCAATTACTGCTTTTGTCCAATCTGAAGGTACCTTACCAATACTCCATGCTAATCTTACTACTCTATGAAGCCATTTTATCCCTGCCTTCCCACTATACTTCACAATTTCAGGTCTAATTTCATCTATTCCTGCTGCTTTATGACAATGGAGTTTATTTACCACATTCTCCACTTCCTCAAGTGTAATTTCACCAACATAATTTTCCTCCTCTCCATGAGTTGAGTTGTTTGTGATACTACCAGGAAGATTTCCTATTACATTGAGATTTTCAAAATATTCCTTCCACCTCATCATCATCATCATCATCATCATCATCATCATCATCATCATTTCCCAACTCCAGTTTCCCGGGTGTGGTGTACAAGCGCTCGCCATCTCCTTGTCTGTCTCCATACATCTTCTGTTCCAGTACGTCCTCCCATTTGTGTTCTCTCTTCTCCACATCTGATCTTGCAGTCTCTATCCAGTGTTTTCTTGGTCTTGCCTGTGGTCTTCTTTTTACGAGATGAAGAACAAAATATTTTCTGGCTAGTCTTTCCCTGTTCATTCTCATTATGTGCCCATATCACTGAAGTCTGCATTTATTTATGACACCGGTGACAGGAACCTCAATACCAGCTACTTTCCTATTCACTTCATTTCTGATCTTGCCCTTTCTGGTAGTTTGGTTCATGGTTCTAATGAATCTCGTTTCAGTTGCTTGGATTCTACTGAAGTCTTTGTTTAGAAGGGTACATGTTTCTAAACTGTATGTGAGGATTGGTACAAAGTACGTGTGGTACAAGATTGTTTTCACTTTTTGTGGTATTTTTCAGTCGCAAAGAAGATTTCTGACTTGACTGTAGAAGTTTGATGCTTTCTTTGTCCTGCTGAGTATTTCCTGCCTAACAGTGTTGTCTTTCGAGATTGTGCTTCCGAGGTACCTGAAGTGGGATGCTGATTCAATTTTTACTCCTTCCAGAAATATATTTGAGCTTGTTCCTTCCCTGTTGATGGTCATTTCCACTGTCTTTATTTTGCTCATCTTCAGTCCAAAATTCTTGAATGTATTGTTCCATTCATTAACTTTCTTCTGTCTCTCCCCATTAAAGCACATCATAAGCAAATACCAGGGCGTATGGTTCACTGTCCATTTTCTTGATAGATTTTATGACCTTGTGCATAAGTATTATAAACAGGAGTGGTGTTAGACAACTCTCCTTTTCTCAAACCATCTTGATTTTGTCAATCAAGTACTTTGGCACCCTTAGGTCTTCCAGACATTCCCATATCTTGTTTCAAGTAACACTATTATATGCTCTTTCAATGTCCACAAATGCAATCACAAGATTTCTTCCATATTCCCAGTACTTTTTTCTCAGTGTTTTTACTGCAAAGATAAGATCCACAGTACTTCGACATTTTATAACCCGTGTTGTTCTTCCTCAAGCAAAGGTTCCACCACTATATTCCTAAGTCTCATTTCTATGATCTTTTACAGCAGCTTCAGTGTGTGTGACAACAGCATGATGCCTCTGTAATTTCCACATTTTCATTGGTTGCCCTTTTTGAACAGTGGGATGATGACTCCTTTACTCCAATCTTCTGGGATTTTGTTTCTTTCCCAAATCACTGATAACACTCTATATAGTCAATTCAAGCCTGGTATTCCAGCTGCATTTATCATATCTGAGCTGAGATCATCAAAGCCTGGAGACTTCTTTAGTGCTGTTTCAACCTCAAGCCATGTTGTTTTTGGCCTCACCTATACTACAGTATTGCCCCCATCTCCATTTAACAGCATGCTGAAGTACTGATCCCTGTTTCTAGTGCAAGGATGTTTCCCTCCACCCATCCAGTGATTCCCTGGGATCTATTATGAGTTTACCTGAATTACCCAAAACACTGTTCATTTCCTTCCCCCCCTCCAAGTTTCTTTATTACTGTGCAGAAAGGCATCCCTGCTGCTTGACCTAGCTTTTCCAGGTTATTACAAAAATCTTCCCACAACTTCTTTTCAGATTCAAAAACAATTTTTTTTTTTTTGCTCTGTTTCCTTCATCTACAAACAATTCCCTGTCTACATCAGCCCTTGTTTGGAGCCATTTCTGATAAGCCTTCTTTTTACGTTTACAAGCTGCTCTCACTTCATCATTCCACCAAGACGTTTGATTTTTACCATCTTTACACACAGTCATTCCTAGGCATTCCCTTGTTATTTTTACTTCAGCACCCCTGTATGCCACCCATTCTCTTTTTATATCTTGAACCTGCTTACTTTCTACTGTTTGGAACTTCCCACTAATCATATCCATGTACTTCTGTTTAATTTCCTCGTCTTAGAGATTTGTTACCCTTATTCGTTTGCAGACAGATTTCACTTTCTCTATCCTAGGCCTAGAGATACTTAGCTCACTACAGATCAGACAGTGGTCTGTATCATCAAAAAATCCCTGGAAAACCCTTTCATTCCTAACATATTTCCTAAATTCAAAGTCGGTTAAGATATAGTCTACAATTGATCTGGTACCCCTAGCCTCCCATGTGTAGTGGTGAAAAGTCTTAAGCTTGAAGAATGGATTCATAATTTACCTTATTAAAATAGTGACATAAAAGAAAAGAAAGTGTAACCACTATTTATTAGAGCATAGACTGTGCATGTGAACTCCAAGTAGAACAATATTTCAAACTGATTAAATTACTATTTTAATTTATGGTGTCAGTTATTATTATTATTATTATTATTATTATTATTATTATTATTATTATTATTATTATTATTATTATTATTATTATTATTATTATTATTATTATTACTATTATTGTTATCATCATCATCATTATTATCATAACCTAGGACTGTATACATAAATCTTACCAGGCAAGTTGGCTGTATGATTAGGGGTAGGTAGCTGTGAGCTTGCATCTGGGAGATACTGGGTTTGAAATCCATTGTCAGCAGCCCTGAAGATGGTTTTCCGTGGCTTCCCATTTTCATACCAGGCAAATGCCTGGACTGTACATTAATTAAGGGCACAGCTGATTCCTTCCCACTTCTGTCCCTTTCTTCTCCCATCATCGCCATGAGACCTATCTGTGTCAGTGTGATGTAAAGCAAACAGTAATGTATACATAAATTTTAGGTAGAGTAATGTTTTAATTGATGTTGTTGCTATTTTGACCATTAATGTTATTGATATACTAACAGCTGAAGATGGCCCATAACAGGATCAGAACTGGTACTGTGATTGTAATGTATTTTAAAATGATCACAATTGTAAGGCTGGATTTCCCTACCTAATCAATACTTTTATTTATATTAAAATAATTAAAAGATTTTTCAGTACCAGTTTTGGCCTTTATATTAGGCCATCTTGAGCTGCTGAAGAACCTTGATTTTTATTAAAATAACATACAATGTTAAACACTACTTATTCTAAGTTTAGTACGACTTATTTCTAAGTTTAAATGATACATTGTTGTTATAAAACATGCGTCAATGAGAATCATAACATTATGTAATAGTTCAATGTTGTAGAATATTTTAAGAAAAGACTGAGGTAAACAACTGATAGGGAATCTGCCACTCTAACAGAAAACCTTTCTGTTCCTTTAACACTCTTGATTTGTATATTACAGTGTTAGACACTACTTATTCTAAGTTTAAGATGACTTATTTCTAAATTTAAATAATAAAATTTTGTGATAAAGCTTGCTTGAATAGGAAGTCTAAAATTGTCTAAAAGTTTTGTTTGTGAAGTATCTCTGGCCTTGATGTTTTTTTAATACATTTTTATGATTCCTATATTAAAGCAGGTATATATTGTATGTTTAAAGTGCTGATTTTGGTGGAACGAATAAATTGAGTTGAAATCTTTGTATAGTTTGAGCACTCCTCAAGGTCAGGTTGTCTTACATTTAATGCCCCATATTTTGGAGTAATGTAGTGAGATTGTTGCTTCCTTCTGTAATTTGTGATCTGTTGGAAATTGTGATAGCTGTGTCGGAATATGTAAATGGAAGAAAGAAAGAGAAAGGTTTTCTGTTAGAGAATGTCTATGATATATGCTGTAAGTGTTTCACACTATACTCAGCATGACCGCAGTGTCACTCATGTGACAGATTCCCTATCAGTTGTTTACCCCAGTCTTTTCTTAGAAGATTTCAAGAAACTTGGAACTTTATCTAAAATATTATATTCCTTAGTTCATCGTCCTATAAATGAATATTTACCACAATTTGTTCCTTGAATTCCAACTTTATCTTCATATTATGATCTTTCCTACCTTTAAAAGACCCTCTCAAGCTTATTGGTCAACCCATGACATTCTACACCATTTCTCCACTGACTTCCAAGCGCAAAGTTTGCAATACCTTTGTAACGCTACTCTTTTGTCAGAAATCACCCAGAACAAATCTTTTCCAGTTCTCATATCAAGCAATCCTGGTGTAGTTCCCATATGCTGGAACCATACCCTAACTGGGTTCTTTTGGCAGTCCTGAAGATGGTTTTCCATGCTCTCCCATTTTCACAGTAGGCAAATGCTAGGGCTGTACACTGAAATGAAATAAAATGGTGCAGGGCTTTTAGTGCCGGGAGTGTCGGAGGACATGTTCGGCTCGCCAGGTGCAGATCTGTTGATTTGACTCCCGTAGGCGGCCTGCGCATCAGAATGAGGAGCAAATGATTATGAAAATGACGCATACACCTGGCCCGCGTGCCAGCGAAATTAACCAAGGACGGTTAAAATTCCCGACCCTGCCGGGAATCGAACCCGGGATCCCTGTGACCAAAGGCCTGCATGCTAACCATTTAGCCATGGAACCAGATGGCTGTACATTCATTAGGACACAGCCTTTTCATTCAAAGTCCTGCCTTACATCACTGAAAACCTTCAATGAGTTAGAGCGATGAGACTTCAATGCCTTCTCCTTTACATCCTTACTCTCATGACCCAACCTCGTTAATGTTACTATCACCCCATCAGCCCTCATGGTGAAACATTGATCCCATTTATCTGGTGTCAAGTTCTTTTTATAGTCACACACAACCCTGCAACTTATATATAACATCATCTGCAACTAGCCTGTGATTCCAGATCATTACTCATATCATTCATATATATAAGAAAATATAAAGGTCCAATAATACTGCCTGCAGGAACACCCATCTTAATAATTACAGAATCAAAACAGTTCTGCAAACAGAAAGAATGGTTTCCCAGAGCTTATATGCAACACATATCAAGCTGACTGGCCTGTAATTATCCACTTTATGTTTATCACCTCCAACAAACCTCCGATTGAGAACGAGAAACCGACGTAATACTTGAGAATAACAATAGTGGCGCTTCAGTCATTTTATTGCTTACAATAAATCATAGGAGCAACCGCTCCATTGCACAGCTCAAGTTGAAGGTGCAGAAGATGTCAATCAACTGATTGTTTAGGTGAATTCATTCTTTCAGGACAGTTAAGTAGAGATTATTTGTGGAGATTGTGCTATTTACCTTGATATTAAAGCTGAAAATGAAACTTATAAAAATTATACTCTAGGAGTTAGTAAATACATCACGCAGACATACTTTCCTATAGTATGGTACGGTAAGGTTCATTTTCCTTCACACATTGGCATAGGAAAAAAGAACACAACGAACATTGTTCTGATGGACTGCATATTCATATGTGGCTGGGAGGCATAACTAGTCTTAAGGAAAATAACGGATAGGAAGAACTTTGTGAGATACGAGGTATTCATTCTAGGCCATCGATATGTTTTACATATTTATATTTGGTTTTCTGCCTTGTAGACATTTTCTTTAAACATTTACGACTTGCTGTTAACAAATATTCACGAGGAGTGCTATAAAATGTTCTGTATAAATAATTAGGATAGCCCGTACATGGGTAATCAAGAGAGTATTGTGTTAAAAACCCCTACCCAGACAAGAAATTGATGCGATATATCATTCAGATATTTTAGTTACTCTGACATGTCTCAGATATTGAAGTGGGAGAAGTACAGTAAATTAAATCCAATTATGACAACTTACCATTGGGCAAATATAAAATCAACATCTCAGGACCACACAATTCTACTTCAGGATTCCAAAACAGTAAAATTATCCTTTCAAAAACAAAATGTTTAGCAAAAGGAGGTGATTTAAGAAATATGGTCTCCTCAACACCAGATGATGCATAGTAAATATTCTTATTCAATTAATTACTTTCAATCAATCAATACTGATCTGCATTTACGGCAGTCCCCCAGGTGGCAGATTCCCTATCTGTTGTTCTCCTAGCCTTTTCTTAAATTTTTGCAATGGAATTGGAAATTTATTGAACATCTCCCTTGGTAAGTTATTCCAATCCCCTTCTTATAAATGAATATTTGCTACAAATTGTCCTCTTGAATTTCAACTTTATATTCATATTGTGATCTTTCCTACTTTTAAAGACACCACTCAGACTTATTCGCCTACTAATGTCATTCCACGACATCTCTCTGTTGACAGCTCAGAACATATCAGTTAGTCGAGTAGCTAGTCTTCTTTCTCTAAGTTCTTCCCAGCCCAAACTTTGCAACATTTTTGTAACACTACTCTTTTGTTGGAAATCACCCAGAACAAATTGAGCTGCTTTTCTTTGGATTTTTCCAGTTCTTTAATCAAGTAATCCTGGTGAGGGTCCTATACACTGGAACCATACTCTAGTTGGGGTCTTACCAGGGACTTATATGCCCTCTCCTTTACATCCTTACTATAACCCCTACATACCTTCATAACCATGTGCAGAGATCTGTGCTCTTTGTTTATAATCTCATTTATGTGATTACCCCAATGAAGATCTTTTCTTATATTAACACCTACATATTTACAATAATCCCCAAAAAAAGAAATTTCACCCCATCAACCCAGTTATTAAAACTGAGAGGACTTTTCCTATTTGTGAAACTCACAACCTGACTTTTAACCCCGTTTATCAACATATCATTGCCTGCTGTCCATCTCACAACATTATCGAGGTCACGTTGCAGTTGCTCACAATCTTGTAATTTATTTATTATGCTATACAGAATAACATCATCTGCAGAAAGCCTTACCTCTGATACCACTTGTTTACTCATATAATTTATATATATAAGAAAACATAAAGGTCCAATAATACTGCCGTGAGGAATTCCACTCTTAATTATTGCGGGGACAGATAAAGCTTCGCCTACTTTAATTCCCTGAGTTCTATTTTCTAGAAACATAGCCACCCATTCAATCACTCTTTCGTCAAGTCCAATTGCACTCATTTTTGCCAGTAGTCTCCCATGATCTACCCTATCAGATGCCTTAGATAGGTCAATCGCGATACAGTCCAATTGACCTCCTGAATCTAGGATATTTGCTATAACTTGTTGGAATCCCATAAGTTGAGCTTCAGTGGAATAACCTTTCCTAAACCCAAACTGCCTTCTATCAAACCGGCAAACTGTCAAACTGACTGCCCTGTAATTTTCAGCATTATGTCTACCACCTTTTCCTTTATACACAGGGGCTACTATAGCAACTCTCCATTCATTTGGTATAGCTCCTTAATGCAAATAATAATCAAATAGGTACCTCAGATATGGTACTATATCCCAACCGATTGTCTTTAGTATATCCCCAGAAATCTTACCTTATCAATTCGAACCGCTTCTGTAGTTTTCAACTTTTGTATCTTATTGTAAATGTCATTATCATATGTAAAGTTTAATACTTCTTTGGCCTTAGTCTCCTCCTCTATCTCGACATTATCCTTGTAACCAACAATCTTTACATACTGCTGACTGAATACTTCTGCCTTTTGAAGATCCTTACATACACACTCTCCTTGTTCATTAATTATTCCTTCTTGGAACCTGTTTCTGCCTTAGAATATCTATACATACCCTATCATTTTTCACTAAAATTTGTATGACTACCAATTATGCTTGCCATCATGTTATCCTTAGCTACCTTCTTTGCTAGATTCAGTTTTCTAGTAAGTTCCTTCAATTTCTCTTTATTGCCACAGCCATTTCTAATTGTATTTCTTTCCAATCTCCACCTCCTTCTTAGTCTTTTTTATTTCTCTATTATAATAACATGGGTCTTAACCATACCTTACCACCTTTAAAGGTACAAACCTGTTTTCACATTCCTCAACAATTGGTTCAAACCCATCCCAGAGTCTGTTTACATTTTTATTTATCGTTTTCCACCGATCATAGCTACTTTTTAGAAACTGGCTCATGGCTGCCTTATCAGCCATATGGTACTGCCTAATAGTCCTACTTATAAGACCTTGCTTTCTATCATATTTATTTTTAACTATGGCAGAAACAGCTTCATGATTGCTTATGCCATCTAATACTTCAGTTCCTCTATAGAGCACATCTGGTTTTACCAGCCCCACATCCATGATTTTTTTCCCTCTGGTTGGTTCCATCACTTTCTGAATCAGCTGTCCTTCCCATATTAGCTTATTTGCCAATTGTTGGTCATGCTTCCTGTCTTTCGCATTTCCTTCCAAATTGACATTTGGTAAATTCAGATCTCCTGCTATAATCACATTTCTTTCCATGTCGTTCCCCACATAGCTGATTATCTTATCAAATAATTCTGAATCCATGTCAATGCTACCCTTTAGAAATGAGCCTTGCACCTAGAACTACATGTTTCTCATCTTTAACTTTTTTGTAGCTTACAAATTCTTCTCTCACCAGAATGAATACTCCCACCATTCCTATCCTATCTCTACCATACACTCTCCAGTTCCATGAGAAAATTTCTGCATCCATTATATCATTTCTCAGCCATGCTTCACCTCCTATTACAATATGTGGTAAATATATATCTATTAAATTACTTAATTCTATTCATTTCTTTACAATACTTCTACAGTTCAACACTAACATTTTTATGTCATCCCTACTCCACTTCCAGATTTCTGTACCCTTATCACCACACCCTAGACAACCCCGTTTCCCTGAACCCTTGCAAACAAATTTCCTAACTTATATGTACCACTGTGGTTTAAGTGAAGGCCCTCTGAGTGCAGATCCCTATCTCTTTCCCACCCATTACGATCTAGTAATTTCACTCCCAGTTTCCCACATTACTCACTCCATAGTCTCATTTAAATCCCCAATCACCTTCCAGTCAGTATCCCTCCTACACAGTATTCTACTGATAACAATCTCCATTTCCTTAAACTTCATCCATGCTGCATTTACCAGATCGACACATCTCCAACTATGTTGGTACTTATATCAGCTTGCCTTACGTTGTTGGTACCAACGTGAAACACTACCATATTCTCCTTCCCCTCCTCCCTCTCTTCTACTTTCCTCTACATCTGCCTCAACCTAATTCCTGGATAACACTCTACCCTGGTTCCCTTTCCTCTATACATTTTCCCTACATTATGATGGAATCCCCCATGACCAGAGCCTCAACCCTACCCACCTCATTTGATCCCCTCCCCTCCTGGTCAGCCTTATCTTCTCTCACTGCTGCAGAAGCTACTTCCTCCTCCCTTTTCTCCTTCCTATGATCCTTTTCTACCTGTCTTTCCCTATCCTCTACTCTACATTTCCCTTTCCTACCTTTTCCCTTCTTCCTACTTCCACATATCTCAGCAACAGTTCCTTGTTCCTTATCTTCCCCCTGTTGTTCTACCTGGAGTGATTTGTACTGATTTCGTACAAACACCTGTCCTGAATTCTGATCCTGAATAGGGCTCTTAGCCTGCAATCTCCTTCCCCTTAAAACATTAGACCACCTGTCTTCTACAACTCCCCCCTTTCCATCATGTCCCTCTTGTACACCTACTGTAACCTGTACATTGTTTGAGGGAGCTCTATCTTCCTTCCTGTCTTCTGTGAGAATCTTAATTATCTCGCTCAAACTCCTCAACTCCTCCCTCACAGCCCTCAATGCCTCACCACACCTACAGTTCCTACAATTGCACCCCTTAGCCATTCTTTACAGAAAAAATGGAAAGAAAAAAGAAAAAAATCTTATGTGCAAAAAAAATGAATGGAGGGATATATTGTCTGGGATAGTACTCAAAGTTCACACGACAATAAGGTAATTAATATATGACTACACTACAATACTACTTAGTCAAATTCTACTTTTATCCTACAGCACCTTAACAGTATAAACACTGCTGTTAATTACTGAGTACCAAAAATAATACACAAGTATTACATAATTCTAAACTGCAATTAAACATATCCTAATTACAACAACAGAATTTTAGTAAGAGAGTTCCTATGAATATCTCTACTATACCGGTACTACACAAATATTTGTATACTACTGTGCAGTGTACACTACTTCATTCAGACATATCCTAATTAGAATACTTAATTTCTTTAGCTGTTCATTTCATTGCTAATTCTTATTGAAAATGGTACCTGAAGGAGAATTTGTGCAGTAAACAGTAGCACTCAAAAGTATTTAATGTACCTTTCACAGACGTTATAATCTGAAGTACGTGCCACTGAATTTAATTGGAGTTCAACAGGAGACCTCCGTGAGTTTAGCAAATAAAATGGCTCTGTTCCACTCCTACCTCTTACAATACAACACTGTCACTAGAGAGAAATTTATGGACTAAGCTCCTCTGCTCTGTATTATTTATGTTGGCAGTACAGAAAGTGATCCTTTAACGTGAAAGAAAGTGTACTGTGATGGTGTCTGCCATTTTGTTTGCTAGACCTTGCCATGACTAGGGAGGGGTGCACTAGTTTGGCCCCACCCCTTGCTGCGCACCCTCATTCAGGGGAACAAGTCAGAAGTACAGGTCCAGCCCCTCTCTGACATCTCTCTGGGAACCCCTGGAGAACCAGAGGCCTACAGTATATCAGATGTGTCCAGGTGCTGGACTGCTCTTGAACTACTAATCCTGAATGCATAGGCCGGACAGGCAGCCAGTGAGCATCTTTGTGTTTGGTTCAGTTTGAATTCCTGTTCAGTGGTGGTGGTGGTGTATCAGTTACAGTGGAGAGAGAGAGAGAGCTGTACATCTGATTTCTGGGCAACATGGATGAGCAGCAGAGATACTAGACAGTCTCCAGCTGATTGCCACCTACAGGGAGATTGTGTAAGCACTTGATGGGTGTTACAGTGACCATCATCTGGCAATTACCTACCGTGTCCAACTAAGGAAGACAACCCAGTGTGCTAATGAAATGCTGCAAGACAATGCCGATGAGGTCGCATAGCTAGCACACATGGCTCTGGATGGGCTACCGTAGGAATATCCAGTGCAAGGCAGCCTTAACTTTCATCAATGGGCTCTGCAATGCCGAGATCCATCAAAGGTTGATGCTTAGCAGGTAGCATAACCTCAGGGGCCCCAGACAATATCCCTGAGGATGGAGGCTGTGAAGGGGTCCACTGCACTATCACCGAGGATACAAGCCGTCAAGAGTGGGAACGCATCCAAGGTTTCCCAGTAACAGCAGAACTACTCATGCCACCACTGAGGCACTGAGGTCCCCATGAGATCACCTGTTGGAACTGCGGCTGACACGGCCATCTGCAGAGAATCTGACGTGTGGGGGCGGACCCTGATCAGTGTAAAGAGGAGATAGGGTTGTCGGTACCATCACTACCATACACTCCCTTCATACTAACTGGAGTATCGACAGCCTGATAGACACGGGGGCAGCTCAAGGCCACACTTGCTGGGGGATCACAGGAGAGTGAGCCAAACTGCTGAGGTAATGCCAATTTTGTCCTGAAGGAAGCACTACTCGACCTGAACGCTGGGACAACACCTATGAATCTGGGTCTTCGTCACTACCATCATAGATGACGTCATCTTGGGCCTAGGCATGCTATAGGTGTATGAGGTGACTGTCGACATGGAACGACATGTGCTATGGCTCGGTAGGCAAGCAGCAATATGAACACTTCTCAGCAAAGAGACAATACCTGCCTATAGTGAGGTGGTAATTATTCCACAGCTGGAGTGATCCACACAAGGAGACAGCGTGCTAGTGGAACCCAAACCGACGACCGCGGAATGAAGATTCTAACTGGTCAGGACTCATCACCGCATGAAGCCGAGTTCCAATACGAATAATGAATTCAACATCTGAAGTTCAGATGATACCCAGTGCGGCTGAACTTGAGATATGTGAGCCAGTTACATGCATAGTGATAGTGGACAACGAAAACACACATGAAGTAGATGAAGGTTCAGATGAGCTCCAGAAAATTACATGTGATGTCTGGAAATATCTGGAGATGGGGCAGCTGAGGGAGCTTAAGGAGATAATGTATGAGTTACATAATACATAATATCTTCACTGCTACAGGAGGTTACTACGGAAGGATGGACAGGGTGTACCATCGCAGCAACACTGTTGACGCTACCCCAATTTGGCAACCATTTTTGCAGGGTTTCCCGGCGAAGAAAGCAGAAATTGCCAGGATTCTGGATGACATGAATTAGTAGGGAGTCTTTGAGTAGTAAAACAGCCCGTGGGTGATCACCACTGGTCCTCGCAAAGAAGAAGAATCAAAATAGCAATCTTTGCTTCTGCAGTGATTACCACAAGTTGAACGAGGTCAACAATAAGGACTACTTCCCCTTACCTCGGGTAGACGACCCTGGACACATTATCTGGAGCCCAGTGTTTCTCCATCTTGGACCTCAACCAAGGTACTGGTAAGTGGTGCTCCATCCAGAAAACTAGGAGATGACTGCATTCTCTATTGGCCAAGGGCTGTACCAGTATACTACAATAGCCTTTGGACTCTGTAATGCACCAACAATCTTCGAACAATTGATGGAGTCCATACTGAGGGGATTAACGCATGACGCCTGGCTCATGTATCTGAATGGCATCATATTGGGGCGCGCGTTCAGGGAACACATCGTAAACCTCTGGAGCATTCCACAGACTTTGAGGGGCACACCTGAAGCTGAATTCTGGAAAATGTCAGCTATTCCAGAAGGAGGTATGCTACCTGGACCACATTGTGTCATTGGAAGGAATAGCCAGGGACCCTGAGAAGTGAGAAGCTGCAAGAGATTGGTCAGTGCCGAAGGATAAGCGGGAACTCAGAAGTTTCCTCGACCTTTGCACCTATTATTGCAGGTTTATAGCCGGCAGCCACTCATGTGGATCACTGAGAAGCGGAGGCTGGAGGCATAGGCTACCTTCTGAACTCCGATGGAAACCCCTATACACAGCACCTGTCCTGGGAGAAGTTCATTGTGGGCACTACACCAGAGACGTGTCACAGTTGTGGGACGGCCAATAGAAGGTGATCGTGTACTTCAGCAAAACGCTGTCCAAAGCCAAGCAGAAGTACTGCGTGACGCGTCGAGAACTACTGGCCATCATGAAAACTTTGGAGCACTTCGACAAGTGGGCAAATATTCCATCTGCGCATCGATTACTCTGCCCTGACATGGCTGTTGAGTTCCCACAACCGGGAGGGGTAGATGGCCTGTTGTATAACCGCCTCCGAAAGTAAGATTTCACCGCCAAACACCGTCAAGGTAGGAAACACTGCAACGCCAATGCTCTGTCCAGAAGGCCTTGCCTTGAGAAATATGTCAACTGCCAGAAGGTGGAGAGGTAGGTGGTCGTCGTGGACATCCGACTGACGGGGCTATCGCCGCCGAACGCTGGGACCGAGCCGCTGAGAGGAGGGAGCAGCTGAAAGATGATGACATAGGGCAGGTTCGGAGGGATGTCTAGTCGGGACGGCGACCGGAGTTGAAGGACATCGCCGAACGGAGCCCAATCTTCAAGAAATACTGGGTCCAGTGGACATCACTGAAGGTCAGTGATAGGGTGCTAAGCCACGTGTGGGAGTCGACTGACGACAGGGAACGGATTCCCCAGAAGATAATCCGCAGGGGCATAAGGAAAGAAGTGGGGACCTTTTACATGCGGTCATCTCGGAGTCAACAAGTCCGACATTGCTGCTACTGGGTACACATGAGGAACAATAACAAGAGGACGTGCCAGATGTATAACATCTGGCTGTGAGCCGAGGCCCACGTACTAGGAGTAGAGGCCAGATGAAGCCGTACAACTTGAAAGCATCTTTCCAGAGGATGACCATCATCTCCGCTGGGCAATTTCCTGAATTCGGCGCCGGAAATTGATACCTACTCCTGGTCATGGATAATTTCACCAAGTGGCTACAGGTGTACACCATCGCTAACCAAGAGGCATCAACAGTAGCCGATGCCTTAGTGAAGGACTTCTTTTGCCGCTTCGGAGTACTGAGAGAACTGCACAGTGACCAGGGCAGAAACTTCCAGTCGAGGCTGATGCAAGAGGTTCTACAAAGTCTGGAGTTCGGAAGACCCATACGACTACTCGTCACCCAAAGTCGGATGGCATAATAGAACGTTACATGTTATGAATCTCATTATGATAGCCGTATTGGAGTTCAGAATGTAAAAAGTTTCAAACAAATTTATTAAAAACCACCAATCCAATACTCTACAATCTTTAAATTTAAGATACAGTTGTTACATGGATGTTAACATGGGGCATGTTTCACTTAAACTTAGTACGCATCTTCAGGCATATAATCCAAAGTTAAGTCAGGGCCCTGAACCAGGTTCCTCATTAAGATCTAATACTTGCAATATTATAAGGCAGAAAGACGTAAAAATCTAAGCTATGGAGTAAGCGGTGCTTAAATATAACTGAAATTAAATAATGAACTTGTCATAGTTTCATATATACATGAAATAAAATATTAGTATATGTACCATTTTAACATCCATGTAACAACTGTATCTTAAATTTAAAGATTGTAGAGTATTGGAATGGTGGTTTGTAATAAATTTGTTTGAAACTTTTTACATAATGGAACGTTTCGTAAAGACCATCGAGGAGCACATAAGGAAGGTGGTCTCGATGCTCAAGGAGGACCTGGATGAGAGGGGCCCATTCTTCTTGATGGCCTATCGAGCGTCGACCCATGAGACAACGTGCACGACAACTGCCAACATGGTCTACACCTGCCATCCGACCTGACGCTAGGATCAACACCAGATCAGGAACAGCCAGTGACAAACTACGCGTTGGAGTTGGCAGGCCGATTGAAAGACGTCCACGACTACGCCCGACAGGTGGTCAGCGACTGGATGAAAGCATGACATGAGCTGCTCTCTTCCAGGAAGGTGACCGAGTTGGGCTGTACCGACCTGTGAGGACCCATGTACTGTCATCAGCAGGTTGAACGGGACGTTGTCTACAGCAGGGGTGTTCAACTTAATTTGCGGGTGGGCCGAATGGCAGATTCCTAAACGTACCGAGGGACACGTTGTTCTCCCCCTTCCCCCCCGACCTTACCGAACACAAATATATCCACACACCCAGGTGCCCCCTTCTTTAATCACCAACTAAGCTCTCACACGGCTATTCGGCAACAAACAATAACCTGAAGTACAAAATAAAACAAACTGAGAAAAGTAAACAATACTCTGTAACTTGGGATAAATGAGAGGCCTGGGCCTTTGCTTGAAGTGAAGGTGTTGAAATGTCTGGGGAGAGATCTGACACAGCCACCCTCAGAATGGAATGTAGGTGGTCATCGCTGATCCGGGAACGTAATTTTGATTTTATAAACTTCATTTTTGAAAATATTTGTCCACAAATGAAGTATTCGCAAACACGCGCAAGAATTTTCTCCCAAATTTTAAGAAAACCGGAATTTTTTTATTACTAAGCGCCCTGTAAAAGTTAATAACATTTCCTTCCGCGAACTTGTCCCTTAATTGGGACCAACACTGAAGTTCCAGGTGCATCACCGACATCAACTTACTGCAAATGGATTTTCGAACAAATTAATTATCTCCGCATTCACAGAAAGATCTATAAATCTGGTTTCAAACTCATTCTTCAGTAGGTCAATCAACTTAACAAACCGATCATATGGCACAAAACTGTTTGAGTTCGCTTCTTGAAGCTCAGTACCACATAAGTGTGGTAACGTGCCCTTCTCTAATTTCTTTCGAAATAATTTCAATTTATTTTGGAACGCTAACACAACGGCTGCGCAGAGTCCAAGAAAAACAACGAAGGAGAAGAAAAATAAGATTACGCGGCGCAACGCGGAGTTCAAAAAGGCTAAAGATCTGCTGTTTCTTCAGAGGAAGATCAAGGAGGAGATTTAAAGACATAATGGAACAAAATTTAGCTGAATTTTGCAGGATTTTGCCAAAATTGGTAAGAAAAACCACATTAGATAGCATTAAATGATTTGCCTTAATTCTCTTTTGATATGGAAGTTATAATTTCCTCTCTGTTTCCTCAAAGTTATGCACGAACAAACATCAGTTTATTGCTGTGGCTTTACAGTTTCTTTTGTCTTTATGACCACGGCGAAGTTCTTTGGGATTGGCTGTAGATAAATTTGGAGTGAGAGATGTCTGGACCGTACAGGTTGTAAAAAGAGAGGAAACCAGAGACAACATAACAACAATGGATGAACTGAACTCCCTCAAACAAATGAACAGTACTATAGAGTATTGTTTCACCCTGTGTCTGTAGGTTCCACTGGGGTTACTTTGCAGCACTGTAGTGCATCACTTCAGCATTTCTTTATGAAACATTCCAAGGAGTTATTTGTCTCTAAGTTGTGATATTTAGGTAGGCAATATAGGTTATAGTGATGAATGTGTGGCTGATTAAACTTCATATATAGAATGGAAATACTCTTTTTGTGGGGTAAAATTTTGAAGCAAAGTATGCCACAGGGGAGGGATACTTTGCTCCACTTTAAAAACTAATGTTGTTTCCACGGCTTTCAGCGAGTGGTGTATCACATTGCACCAAAGTACTTCAATCAGGGTATGGAAAATAAGAAACAGAGCCTATAACAACAGCATCTACCCAATTAAAAGGTATAATATAAGAATGATTCTTGATAATGATACTTCATATAGAAAATAATAATTAATGAGCTTAAATTTATCACAATAAGAGTCAGGGAGGGGAAGGAAGGAATGCGGAGGGGAAGGAAAGGGAGGAGTTGTAGAAGACAGGTGGTCTAATGTTCTAAGGGGAAGGAGATTGCAGGCCAAGGGCTCTATTCAGAATCAGAATTCAGGACAGGTGTCTGTGCGAAATCGGTACGAGTCACTCCAGGTAGAACAACAGAGGGAAGAAGAGGGACAGGGAACTGTTGCTGAGATGCGTGGAAGTAGGAGGAAGGGAAAAGGTAGGAAAGGGAAATGTAGAGTAGAGGATAGGAAAAGACAGGTGGAACGGGGTCATGGGAAGGAGAAAAGGGAGGAGGAAGTAGCTTCTGCAGCTATCAGGAAAGATAGGGCTGACCAGGAGGGGAGGGGATCAAATGAGGTGGGTAGGGTTGAGGCTCTGGTCATGGGGGATTCCATCGTTAGACACGTGGGGAAAGTGTGTGGAGGAAAGGGAACCAGGGTAGAATGTTATCCAGGAATTAGGTTGAGGCAGATGTTGAGGAAAGTAGAAGAGAGGGAGGAGGGGAAGGAGAAGGTGGTAGTGTTTCACGTTGGTACCAACAACGTAAGGCAAGCTGATATAAGTACCAACATAGTTGGAGATGTGTGGGATCTGGTAAATGCAGCACGGGTGAAGTTTAAGAAAGCGGAGATTGTTATTAGTGGAATACTGTGTAGGAGGGATACTGACTGGAGGGTGATTGGGGATTTAAATGAGACTATGGAGTGGGTATGTGGGAAACTGGGAGTGAAATTTCTAGATCCTAATGGGTGGGTAGGAGAAAGGGATCTGCGCTCGGATGGCCTTCATTTAAACCGCAGTGGTACGTATAAGTTAGGAAATTTGTTTGGAAGGGTAATAGGGGGTACATTCAGGGAAACGGGATGGCCTAGGGAGCGGTGATAAGGGAACAGGGAACTGGAAATCAAGTAGGGATGACATAAAATTGTTAGTGTTGAACTGTAGAAGTATTGTAAAGAAAGGAATAGAATTAAGTAATTTAATAGATATATATTTACCAAATATTGTAATAGGAGTTGAATCATGGCTGAGAAATGATATAATGGATGCAGAAATTTTCTCACGGCACTGGAGTGTGTATCGTAGAGATAGGGTAGGAAAGGTGGGAGGGGGAGTTTTCATTCTGGTGAAAGAAGAATTTGTAAGCTACGAAAAAGTTAAAGATGAGACACATGAAATTCTAGGTGTAAGGCTCATTTCTAAAGATAATAGGCAACTTGATATATTTGGAGTGTACAGATCGGGAAAGGGTAGCACTGATGCGGATTCGGAATTATTTGATAGGATAGTCAGCTATGTGGGAAACGACATGGAAAGAAATGTGATTGTAGCGGGAGATCTGAATTTGCCAGATGTCAATTGGGAAGGAAATGCGAACGACAGGAAGCATGACCAACAAATGGCAAATAAGTTAATATGGGAAGGACAGCTGATTCAGAAAGTGATGGAACCAACCAGAGGGAAAAATATTTTGGATGTGGTGCTGATAAAACCAGATGAGCTCTATAGGGAAACTGAAGTAATAGATGGTATTAGTGATCATGAAGCTGTTTTTGTGGTAGTTAAACATAAATGTGATAGAAAGGAAGGTCTTAAACGTAGGACTGTTAGGCAGTACCATATGGCTGATAAAGCAGGTATGAGGCAGTTTCTAAAAAGTAACTATGATCGGTGGAAAACGGTAAATAAAAATGTAAACAGACTCTGGGATGGGTTTAAAGAAATTGTTGAGGAATGCGAAAACAGGTTTGTACCTTTAAGGGTGGTAAGGAATGGTAAAGACCCACCTTATTATAATAGAGAAATAAAGAGACTAAGAAGGAGGTGCAGACTGGAAAGAAATAGAGTTAGAAATGGCTGTGGAAGTAAGGAGAAATTGAAGGAACTTACTAGAAAATTGAATCTAGCAAAGAAGGCAGCTAAGGATAACATGATGGCAAGCATAATTGGCAGTCATACAAATTTTAGTGAAAAATGGAAGGGTATGTACAGGTATTTTAAGGCAGAAACAGGTTCCAAGAAGGACATTCCAGGAATAATTAATGAACAAGGGGAGTGTGTATGTGAGGATCTTCAAAAGGCAGAAGTATTCAGTCAGCAGTATGTAAAGATTGTTGGTTACAAGAATAATGTCGAGATAGAGGAAGAGACTAAGGCCAAAGAAGTAATAAAATTTACGTATGATAACAATGACATTTACAATAAGATACAAAAGTTGAAAACTAGAAAAGCGGCTGGAATTGATCAGATTTCTGGGGATATACTAAAGACAATGGGTTGGGATATAGTACCATATCTGAAGTACTTATTTGATTATTGTTTGGCCGAAGGAGCTATACCAGATGAATGGAGAGTTGCTATAGTAGCCCCTGTGTATAAAGGAAAGGGTGATAGACATAAAGCTGAAAATTACAGGCCAGTAAGTTTGACATGCATTGTATGTGAGCTTTGGGAAGCCATTCTTTCTGATTATATTAGACATGTTTGTGAAATTAATAACTGGTTCGATAGAAGGCAATTCGGTTTTAGGAAAGGTTATTCCACTGAAGCTCAACTTGTAGGATTCCAGCAAGATATAGCAGATATCTTGGATTCTGGAGGTCAAATGGACTGTATCGCGATTGACATGTCTAAAGCATTTGATAGGGTGGATCATGGGAGACTACTGGCAAAAATGAGTGCAATTGGACTAGACAAAAGAGTGACTGAATGGGTTGCTATATTTTTTTTTTGCTATGGGCTTTACGTCGCACCGACACAGATAGGTCTTATGGGATAGGGAAGGCCTAGGAGTTGGAAGGAAGCGGCCGTGGCCTTAATTAAGGTTCAGCCCCAGCATTTGCCTGGTGTGAAAGAAGATTTACCACGACTAAGCCAGCATACCTCGCTATGATAAATTACATCGCCGTAATCACAATCAATTTCAGCCAGAAATGACTGGAACTGCCGATGATTGAGACCATGCGATCGAATATAATTAATTGTAAATGTCACTGTGTTCATCATATGTTGTAAATTTAATACTTTTCCACATAGCACTTGTTGATGAATAATGCAGTGCAATTCAAGAGGAATTTCAGTATTTCTGTTAGTAAATTCGTTTCTTATTCTTCCAATCAATCCAGTTTTTGTACCACTCATATTCCTTGCTCCATCTGTTGTTATAGCTGCCAATCCATCCCATCCTAAATCGAGATCCTTCAATGTTTCACTCAGTTGAAAAAAAGTCCTCGCCTGTTGTAGTTCCATGGATGCTTCTTAAAGATGCCGGCTCCTCAGTTATTTCACACACTTTGTCAATCCCACATATAAAAATTTAAAATTGTGCGTGCTGTATCACGGTAGTCATTACATTAATCCAAAGCCAACGAAAAGCACTCTAATGATTTAGATTTTTCGCGTACTTGTGAGCACAAATTAGCCCCGAGTTCTTCTCGCCATTGTGCTCCGCGATAAGCTGACACATAGCACACAGTTCTTCACAAACTCCCCATCAGAAAATAGTTTCCGTTTCGCGGCTAATAAATGTGCAACTTTATAACTAGCGCGGGCTGCAGTTATATTTTCAATCAATCAATCAAACATAGGATTCCAGCAAGGTATAGCAGATATCCTGGATTCAGGAAGTCAATTGGACTGTATCGCAATTGGCCTGTCTAAGGCATTTGATAGGGTAGATCATGGGATACTACTGGCAAACATGAGTGCAATTGGACTTGACAAGATAGTGACTGAACGGGTGGCTATATTTCTACAAAATAGAACTAACAGAATTAGAGTAGGTGAAGCATTATCTGACCCTGTAATAATTACGAGGGGAATTCCTCAAGGCAGTATTACCGGACCTTTATGTTTTCTTATATATATCAATGATATGAGTAAGGAAGTGGAATCAGAGATAAGGCTTTTCGCAGATGATGTTGTTCTGTACAGAGTAATAAATAAGTTAGACTACAAGATTGTGAGTAACTGCAAAATGACCTCGATAATGTTGTGAGATGGACAGTAGGCAATGGTGTGATGATAAATGGGGATAAAAGTCAGGTTGTGAGTTTCACAAATAGGAAAAGTCCTCTCAGTTTTAATTACTGCGTTGATGGGGTGAAAGTTCCTTTTGGGGATCATTGTACACTGACTGACAGAGCAAATGCAACACCAAGAAGGAGTGGTTCGAAAGGGATGAAAGTTGGGGAAAAAACAGAGACGGCACGGACAAATAATTGATGTTTATTTCAAACCGATATGCAGGTTACACAATGCGCACGGCATCGACTCAGTAGGATGTAGAACCACCGCGAGCGGCGATGCACGCAGAAACACGTCGAGGTACAGAGTCAATAAGAGTGCGGATGGTGTCCTGAGGGATGGTTCTCCATTCTCTGTCAACCATTTGCCACAGTTGGTCGTCCGTACGAGGCTGGGGCAGAGTTTGCAAACGGCGTCCAATGAGATCCCACACGTGTTCGATTGGTGAGAGATCCGGAGAGTACGCTGGCCACGGAAGCATCTGTACACCTCGTAGAGCCTGTTGGGAGATGCGAGCAGTGTGTGGGCGGGCATTATCCTGCTGAAACAGAGCATTGGGCACCCCTGAAGGTACGGGAATGCCACCGGCCGCAGCACATGCTGCACGTAGCGGTGGGCATTTAACGTGCCTTGAATACGCACTAGAGGTGACGTGGAATCATACGCAATAGCGCCCCAAACCATGATGCCGCGTTGTCTAGCGGTAGGGCGCTCTACAGTTACTGCCGGATTTGACCTTTCTCCACGCCGACGCCACACTCGTCTGCGGTGACTATCACTGACAGAACAGAAGCGTGACTCATCGGAGAACACGACGTTCCGCCATTCCCTCATCCAAGTCGCTCTAGCCCGGCACCATGCCAGGCGTGCACGTCTATGCTGTGGAGTCAATGGTAGTCTTCTGAGCGGACGCCGGGAGTGCAGGCCTCCTTCAACCAATCGACGGGAAATTGTTCTGGTCGATATTGGAACAGCCAGGGTGTCTTGCACATGCTGAAGAATGGCGGTTGACGTGGCGTGCGGGGCTGCCACCGCTTGGCGGTGGATGCGCCGATCCTCGCGTGCTGACGTCACTCGGGCTGCGCCTGGACCCCTAGTACGTGCCACATGTCCCTGCGCCAACCATCTTCGCCATAGGCGCTGCACCGTGGACACATCCCTATGGGCATCGGCTGCGATTTGACGAAGCGACCAACCTGCCCTTCTCAGCCCGATCACCATACCCCTCGTAAAGTCGTCTGTCTGCTGGAAATGCCTCCGTTGACGGCGGCCTGGCATTCTTAGCTATACACGTGTCCTGTGGCACACGACAACACGTTCTACAATGACTGTCGGCTGAGAAATCACGGTACGAAGTGGGCCATTCGCCAACGCCGTGTCCCATTTATCGTTCGCTACGTGCGCAGCACAGCGGCGCATTTCACATCATGAGCATACCTCAGTGACGTCAGTCTACCCTGCAATTGGCATAAAGTTCTGACCACTACTTCTTGGTGTTGCATTTGCTCTGTCAGTCAGTGTAGGTACCTAGGTGTTAATATAAGGAAAGATCTTCATTGGGGTAATAACATAAATATGATTGTAAATAAAGGATACAGGGTATTCAGGGATTTAGTAAGGATGTAAAGGAGAGAGCATATTTGTCTCTGGTGAGAGCCCAACTAGAGTATGGTTCCAGTGTATGGGACCCTCACCAGGATTACTTGATTCAGGAACTGGAAAAAATCCAAAGAAAAGCAGCTCGATTTGTTCCGGGCGATTTCCGACAAAAGAGTAGCGTTACAAAAATGTTGCAAAAGTTTGGGCTGGGAGGACTTCGGAGAAAGGACATGAGCTGTTCGACTACGTGGTATGTTCCGAGCTGTCAGTGGAGAGATGGCACGGGAGGACATCAGTAGACGAATAAGTTTGAGTGGTGTCTTTAAAAGTAGGAAAGATCACAATATGAATATAAAGTTGGAATTCAAGAGGACAAACTGGGGCAAATATTTATTTATAGGAAGGGGAGATAGGGATTGGAATAACTTACCAGGGGAGATGTTCAATAAATTTCCTATTTCTTTGCAATCATTTAAGAAAATGCTAGGAAAACAACAGATGGGGAATCTGCCACGTGGGCGACTGCCCTAAATGCAGATTGGTAGTGATTGATTGATTGATGACATTTTTATGTCATCGCTACTTGATTTCCAGTTCCCTGTTCCCTTAACACTGCTCCCTACGTCACCCTGTTTCCCTGAATGAACCTCCCTATAACCCTTCTAAACAAATTTCCTGCGGTTTAATTGAAGGCCATATGAGTGCAGATCCCTATCTCCTACCCACCCATTAGGATCTAGAAATCTCACTCCCAGTTTCCCACATACCCACTCCATAGTCTCATTTTAATCCCCAATCACCCCCCAGTCAGTATCCCTCCTACACGGTATTTCACTGTTAACAATCTCCGCTTTCTTAAACTTCATCCGTGCTGCATTTACCAGATCCCACACATCCCCAACTATGTTGATACTTATACCTGCTTGTCTTACGTTGTTAGTACCAGCCTGAAACACTACCACCTTCTCTTTTCTTCGATCTGTTTCGTGAACACCTGTTTCTGAGTGGTGAGACTTTTAATTCAATTTGAAATCTCTTCCGTAATACCTCATCGTATTTATTATACAGGATGAAGCGAAATTCGCGCACTCGGGCATCGCAGTGCGACTCCTCACATGCCAACAATAAGAAAAAGTCTCTCACAAAGGTTCGTCCTGCGAGTATATCTTCTTCTTCTTAATCTGGTTACCCTCCAGGGTCGGTTTTCCCTCGGACTCAGCGAGGGATCCCACCTCTACCGCCTCAAGGGCAGTGTCCTGGAGCTTCAGACTCTGGGTCGGGGATACAACTGGGGAGAATGACCAGTAACTCACCCAGGCGGCCTCACCTGCTATGCTGAACAGGGGCCTTGTGGAGGGATGGGAAGATTGGATGGGACAGGCAAGGAAGAGTGAAGGAAGCGGCCGTGGCTTTAACTTAGGTACCATCCCGGCATTTGCCTGGAGGTGAAGTGGGAAACCACGGAAAACCACTTCAAGGATGGCTGAGGTGGGAATCGAACCCACCTCTACTCAGTTGACCTCCCGAGGCGAGTGGACCCGGTTCCAGCCCTCGTACCACTTTTCAAATTTCGTGGCAGAGCCGGGAATCGAACCCGGACCTCCGGGGGAGGCAGCTAATCACGCTAACCACTACACCACAGAGGAGGACCCTGCGAGTATATCCGGCAGAAAAAGGACGCTGAAGAGTGGGCAATCTGACAACACTGTAACCACATTTATGGTAACTACCTCTGTCAGCAAATAATAGCTGTGCTGTACAGTTGGTGCAGTGGATAGAGTTTTGGGTTAGCATGCAGGAGGTCGAGGGTTCGATCGTGGGTTGGGGTGCATTTTTTCAATCAATCAATCAATCAATACTGATCTGCATTTAGGGCGGTCGCCCAGGTGGCAGATTCCCTATCTGTTGCTTTCCTAGCCTTTTCCTAAATGATTTCAAAGAAATTGGAAATTTATTGAACATCTCCCTTGGTAAGTTATTCCAATCCCTAACTCCCCTTCCTATAAATGAATATTTGCCCCAGTTTGTCCTCTTGAATTCCAACTTTATCTTCATATTGTGATCTTTCCTACTTCTATAAACGCCATTCAAACTTATTCGTCTACTTATGTCATTCCACACCATCTCTCCGCTGACAGCTCGGAACATACCACTTAGTCGAGCAGCTCTCCTTCTTTCTCTCAATTCTTCCCAACCCAAACTTTGCAACATTTTTGTAACGCTACTCTTTTGTCGGAAATCACCCAGAACAAATCGAGCTGCTTTTCTTTGGATTTCTTCCAGTTCTTGAATCAGGTAATCCTGGTGAAGGTCCCATACACTGGAACCATACTCTAGTTGGGGTCTTACCAGAGACTTATATGCCCTCTCCTTTACATCCTTACTACAAGCCCTAAAGACCCTCATAACCATGTGCACAGATCTGTACCCTTTATTTACAATCATATTTATGTGATTACCCCAATGAAGATCTTTCCTTATATTAACACCTAATTTCCATCGGACATTACATACTGTACTACAGTAAGACACCGTATCTTAGGCCACATGGATCCTACATTTACAACGTTTTGTATCACTGAACACAACAAATACGTGGTTAGACAAATAAGATATAGTCAGTGACCTGTCATAGGACAGAATAACTACACAAACACTTTCGATATGCTAAAGATCAGTGGCGGTTCGTGCCACGGCCACGGCCAGCACCACGATAATTGTAGATGAAATATAATAATGATAACAATAACAGTAATAATAATAATAATAATAATAATAATAATAATAATAATAATAATAATAATAATAATAATAATAATAATAATAAAAATAATCCGATGACACTGGCTAAATACTGTAGGTATCTTCCTCCGAGGCAGAACGATCACGTAGCGAAAATCAGATAATGTCGCAAAGCGGAAAAAAGTAGAAACTTAAAGCACCGCAAATCCGGAAGCATTACAATCTACATATCCTTAAAACATCGACAATAAACATACACTTATGTTCACAAAACCACTAAATTCATGACTCGATATACTTTTCAGGTTGAGGTTCAAAAAAACATAGGCTAATATATTACAACACATGTAGGGAAGTAAAGTGAAGTGAAGTGTGAAGACAGCAGAGCGAACACCACTAACAAGAAAACTCAACAACTGAATCCGAAAAACAATTCTAGTGGATTACGAAATGTCAGTCAATTGTTATTATAAGTATAAAGTTTGTACTTCGATGATGATGATGATAATGACGGGATAAAGATACAAATGAAAATAACACAAGAAAGTAGGTAACGATACCTTAGCTGACTTGTTTGTATACAAAATCCATTCTCCTCTCCTTCTGCTCTGTGAAGTGATTGATACCACGTTCGTTGAAGTTAGGAACTGCCAACAGCTGTTTCTCGATGGAGCATATAGCAAGCGCGTTAAGTCGGTCTTCCTCCATGGTATGCCTAGTGAACGACTTAATCCTTTTCAGCGTACAGAAGCACCTTTCATTTTCTGACGTTGTTATCGGAATTGTACAAACATTAGCCGGCTAACAGCTACTGCAATCACGGCTACTCCTGTTTCACTGATCACAAACAATGCACGCCCGAGTTCCTTTCGGCTTCCTCAAATCTCAACGTACAAATAGTGCCGTCACCTTATGATTAGATTTTAAATCTTTATTTTAGCTTATTTTTAGAAGTGAATTGTTTAAATAGTCAGTCTTATGGAATCCATTGTTTTGTAAACAGTTTTGGATTTAACCTCTAACAACAGTTAACGTAAGATGTGTGGGAAAAGGCCTAGGTACATTGTACAGTGGTTGGCGACGTTGCTACGGGCTCTGCCGGACAGACCATACACCCGCCTGCACTCTTCCTTCCCCTGACAAGCCCACATCGTGTTCCAAGGCTCCTCCCGCACCCCTCGCTAGGAACTTACTGGGGGCTCTCCTGCCAGCACCCGACCGCCTAATGTCTAAAGAGAAAACATTCTGCTGGACTTTTTTTTTTTTTTTTTTTTTGCTAGTTGCTTTACGTCGCACCGACACAGATAGGTCTTATGGCGACGATGGGATAGGAAAGGGCTAGGAATGGGAAGGAAGCGGCCGTGGCCTCAATTAAGGTACAGCCCCAGCATTTACCTGGTGTGAAAATGGGAAACCACGGAAAACCATATTCAGGGCTGCCGACAGCGGGGTTCATTCTGCTGGACTAAAGAGAAAACATCGTGCTTGCTGAACGGATGCCACGGTCAGACAGCCTTTGCCATGTCTTTGAAAATAAGAAAGCGAAACGTTTACAGCCAAGACAATAAACATAACATTGAATAACTGAATAACACACCACCATAAGTTAGACTTTGCTACATTTGTCCATCTCTTTATATAATCAGCTACGGAGTGAAATTATGTTATGTGTTTTAGTAAAGGCGGCGGGGCGGCGCCCAAAAGCCCTTCATGCACGAACCGCCACTGCTAATAATATAACATCTACTTGCCATTTACACACTACATGTAATGTAATGTAGCACATTAGCAATAATACGGTTCATATTAATGATCGCATGACCTTCACAACAGAATACGTTGTCCTCGGAACTACACATACAAATTGTAACCGAGTTTGGACATTATTCGCAGAGCACGTTGCTAGGCCTACTGGTAACGTAAGGCCCTAACGAAGTGTTATAGTAGTTGATATTAATGTATGGGACCATTGAAGTAGGGGACAAAAAAAACAGGTTTCGCATCTAGTAGATGAGTGGTGCGAGTAAATTCACGCCCGCGACGTGGAAAGGGCGTCTTTCAAAACTGACCAATGAAAACGAATGTTCGTCCATTTCTAGGACCCGCTGATGCCGGATACCATACCACACGGACTACGTTTACGAAAGAAAAAACATACGGCTCAACCCAGGATCGACCATTCGACCTTCTGCATGCTACCCACTGCACCAACTATACAGTACGGTACGACTAATATGTGCTGACAGAGGTAGTTACCCTAC
Organism: Anabrus simplex; assembly: GCF_040414725.1. Classification (NCBI taxonomy): domain Eukaryota; kingdom Metazoa; phylum Arthropoda; class Insecta; order Orthoptera; family Tettigoniidae; genus Anabrus; species Anabrus simplex. The sequence goes on from NC_090266.1 coordinate 14,745,414, forward strand.
ATTTGATTACAGTGTTGCCAGATTGCCACTCTTCAACGTCCTTTTTCTGCCGGATATACTCGCAGGACGAAAGCTTGTGAGATACATTTTTTATTGCTGGCATGTGAGGAGTTGCGCTGCGACACCCGAGTGCGCGAATTTCGCTTCACCCTGTATACAGATGTGTGCTTCGAATCATAATACCGCCTGATGTCGTATTCCTTAAAAACTGAGATATTTTCCTTGCATATCACTACTCTCAATACAAAAATAGTCGTAGGTCGAGTTTTCTTTAAAAACACGGCACTCACTATCCACTTTTCTACGTCTGGAAACGGACATTTTTGTTCACAAATAAATTAGTGAAACTACTTTGAAAAACAGCAGTTCCCAGTCCCAACCTATTTAATGAAGGAGGCCTTTCACTTTCCAGGCAAATCTGTATCTGTAATTCGAAGAAATGAACGGATGAAGTTTAACCCTTACTTGAATTTAAGGTGGGTGTAATTATCCATCTTAGAACATTTTCACAGCCCCAGTAAAAGAAATATCATGTCAAGGAAAAACAGCAAATAATTCAGAGATTTTCCTTGTGGTTTTATCCCGTAAATTACAATAAAGTTTTTATTATCTAGTTTTTCCCGGAAGGTACATACGAAAACTCGGCCAGGACAACATGAAATGCCTTCGCGGGCCGTACGTTCAGTGGTGCACGTGCAGGAATGTCCAGTCCTCGTTCCCAGGGGAAATAAGCATTTAAGGTTAAAATCTCCGACCCAGCCGGGAATCGAACCCGGGGCGTGCTGAACCGAAGGAGCCGGCCAGTCCTCCTGCAGCTGTCACATACTTTAGAGATGAACCTTTAATAACATTAGTAATATTTTTATTTTGGCTCATAACTTTACCTTCATTTGTGTGCATAGGCTGAGACATCTTCGTCCACGTGGTGCAACCATTTATGTGGAATCGAACCCAACTTCGTTGAGACGATTCTACTGTACTTCACACAAAACTACACATTTGCTTTCGAAATATCAAACGTTACAATTGCGGAAATTCTCTTCACTTTCAACGAGACTTGATTACGGCACAGCTGGTCCGTTTCCGATGTGTAGGGGGCAACGCGGGTTCGATTCCCGGCCGGGTCAGTTTTTTAATTGTAATGATTAATATCCCTGGCCTGGGGACTGGGTATTCGTGACGTCCTTAATCTTCCTTTCCTCACACAAACATTCCACACTACCGCCATTCCAATTACACACAAGTTCAATCAATTGCCCTGGTAGCAGATTCCTTATCTGTTGCTTTCCAAGCCTTTTCTTAAATGATTTCAAAGAAATTGGAAATATGGTGCCAGTAGGGGCAAAAGATCCGCCCCGAACAAATAGCATTAAAAAACGGCACTGTTGGACGCTATCCAGTTGTGTACCACAGAGGTCACCAGGAGAACAAGATGAAGAGTGACATACTGGGCAAATGCATACCTACTTCCAGTCATTAGGATACTGTAATTGCATCTCTTGGAGCTGGAGAGGTCAGAGCCTCCGGAGCCTGGACTCTGACCGCGACCATCCGGGTCAGTCTGATAAGCGAACTCCTCTCTTGCACAAAACCACCAAGTAACGGTAGGAAAATCCTTCCCTGAACATTTGAACTCAATTGATAACATGTTAATTGTCGGCTGCGCGTGTCATCATCTTCGTTAGATGAGGTGATCGAGTTCTGTTCAAGACCTGAGAGAAAGTTCCCACTGATCAGATGAACTGAACAGCGCGGGACAATCTCAATTTGTATTATTTTGAAATGTTTTAGAATATGTAACGAAAATTTGGGAATCTATCTTTATTTTGTGAGTTGATGGTAACATATCTTCCTCCACTCGCCTCACATGAGTCCACTCAATCTCACTTACCGCAAAAATCTTAGGTCGCCAGCGCCACGTGGCGAGCTATGAAACTACTCCGATTACAGTCGTGGAGCGATGCATCAAGTCGGTCCTCTCCGAGATAATGTGAGGTGCTCAGATGAAACCAGAGACCAAGTGTTTATTACTTGTTCATTCTTTGAATTGTACGACATGGTTGTCGTCATTTATTAACCCTTTACTGCATATAACTTTTCACCTATAAATAGGGTTAATTCCACAGTAGGCAGTTTACATTGTGGAGGACTATAGCTTTATTACCCGAGTATAGTGAGGTGATTGGGATTGTACATGATGATGGTGCTATTATGTTCATGTCTCACTCGTATGTAATAATCTACCTGAACTTACATTTTCTACAATCAATCAATCAATCAATCAATCAATCAATCAATCAATCAATCAATCAATCAATCAATCAATCAATCAATCAATCAATCAATCAATCAATCAATCAATCAATCAATCAATCAATCAATCAATCAACCAATCAACACTGATCTGTATTTAGGGCTGTTTCAGGTGGCAGATCCTTGATCTTTTCGTAAATAAGTTGGAAATGTATGGAACAGTAGATAACTCGTTTTCGAGGTGTGACTCCCTCACAATGCTGGGATAGACCTACACTATCGCCAGAAATGTTTTTAATTTCAACTTATCTTAATTTTTTCACAAGTTGCTTCACGTCACACCGACACAGATAGGTCTTACGGCGACAATGGGACAGAAAAGGCCTAGGAGTGGGAGGGAAGCGGCCGTAGCCTTAATTAAGGTACAGCCCCAGCATTTACCTGGTGTAAAAATGGGAAACCACCTACAGGACTGCCGACAGTGGGGTTCGAACCCAACTCGCTCGGTACTTTTCACTTACTCTTCATGGGCCTTGCGATTGTCATTGTTTCCATCAGATTCGAGGCTGACATAATATTCAGAACGGAAACAAAAGAAGCATAAAAGTTTTGCGTGTAACGATCCGTAGTGGCTGCCCCGGTCTATCCAGGAGGTTCAGGGTTCGATTCTTGGCTGGTTCGAGTTTCACTCAACCTATTTAAAGTGCGATAGCGGACAATATGATGATGCTTGGTTAAAGAGGCATACCATCTAGGTCATCGCCCCGACTTAACAAGGCTGTATTCGCAATATGTGTACATCATTCGGGACGTGGTGCTGGTAAAATCAGCTGAGCTCTGTAGAGAAACCAAAATAATAGATGTACTAGTAATCACGAAGCTGTTTTTCTCGTAGTTAAAAATGAATGTGATAGAAAAGAATGTCTTACTATTAGGCAGTATCATGTGGCTGATAAAACAGCCATGAGGGTAAACAAACTGTGGGATGGGTTTAAAGCAATTGTTGAGGAATGTGAAAACAGATTTGTACCTTTAAAGATGGTAAGGAATGATAAAGATCCAGTATGTCGGGTGCGTCCGCTGCGCCTTACTTTCTCTGTTATTACACAAGCCAACGAACGTCAACGCTCTGATGGTCGAATACCACACTACAGTCGCCTTTACGGCGTCATCACAGCAAAGACTTATACAAAAACATGTATGCGACAGGTATTTACATAATGCATCAAACTGTCATAAGGTTATGTAAAAATTACGTGCTTTCGAGCTTTCGACTGGATATGAAATTAACTCTAAAAGCGATGACATACTGATAGAAAACGCGTGATAGTTTGCGAAGTGGGAAGTAATTTTACATCAAGAACGCCTTCTGATAAGTTCGACGTAAGAGTCACCGTGGTGTAACGGGCTAAGCACAGACGTGCCCACGCATGTGCCGTTGATAAGTGGGTTCGAATCCCACATGAGCTAAATATTGTATCCACATTTTAAGTTTTGATGATCAAATACAAGGCCATTCGTGCAACATTCGACCAATAGCATGCATGTGGCCTGAGACTTGGTGTAGCCTAGCAGTGCGCATGTTGACTTGCTCCTCAGCGCCTGTACCACGACAACCAATCGCAAGTACGGTGGAGCGACGTTTGCGTATAACTTCGTCACTTTTCCGAATAGTTCATGTTACAGAGGCACCAGTACCACCTGCAGCTCCACGAAACTCATGTTGATTTCTGAGCGTGGATATTGAGTCAAGTGGGAAATGATCCAGCGTTTATATCTCACATTTTATTTTCGGACGATGCACGATTTCATAATAATGACTCCGTGAATCGTCATAATATGGACTACTGGAGTGTTGAAAATCCCCACCGGGTAAGGCAGGCAGAATTTCGGGCACGATGGGAGTAAATGTCTGGTGTGGTATACTGGGTGATCGTTTGACATGATGCCGGTACCTGCAGTTCCTTCAAACACAACTACCATTCCTGCTAGAGGATCTGCCCACTTGTCACCTGTTAGATCGCCACTAGACTACTTCCTATGCGAGTCCACAGGCGTGCTGAAAGGTGAATTACTGCAGAATGAGATCTATTTGAACACTTACTACACTAACAGGCTTTTGCAGAGTCAAGCAGTTTCAAACCCCAACAATTCTGTCCTCGTACACCCCTGCTTATAAAACATCCACATAAGCAGCCCTGATGGCCTAGAACAGTTCCAAAATAAATGAATATCCACCTCTGTGGTGTAGTGGTTAGTGTGATTAGCTGTTACCCCCTGAGCCTCGGGTTCGATTCGCGGCTCTGCCACGAAATTTCAAAAGTGGTACGCCTGCTGGAACGAAGACTTCTAAGCTTCGGGAGGTTAACTGAGCATAGGGGGCGGGGGTCGATTCCGTCCTCAGCCATCCTCGAAGTGTTTTTCCGCGGTTTCCCACGTCTCCTGCAGGCAAAACCCTGGATGGTATCTAACTTAAGGCCACGACCGCTTCCTCCCCACTTCCGATATTGCTATTCTCCCACAAGGCCCCTGTTCAGACCACCTGGGCGAACTACTCCGACCCAAAGTCTCACGCTCCAGGACACTGCTCTTGAGGCAGGATCCCTCGCTGAGTCCGAGCGATAAACCAACTCTGGAGGGTAAATAAATAAATAACCCACGAAGTGTGGGCATTCGGATATATTTGCTTTGTGGATGATTCTCGAAGTACAGGCTCAAGTGGGGTTCTAACCCACGTGCCACGGGGACTCCAGCGAGTAGCTTACCGCAAAAACAACTACTTCCGCTTCACAAATGCACACACTTTTTCTATCAGTATTCCATCGCCTTCATACCCTACTGAAAGCTTACAACTTGCACATTCGTTGGGATGCCTCACCCGGTATTATAACACACAAGAAAAGAGTCAAAGAAGGAGGTGCCGGTTGGAAAGAAATAGAGTTAGAAATGGCTATAGAAGTGAGAAGAAATTGAAGGAACTTACTAAGAAATTGAATCTAGCAAGGAAGTTAGCTAAGGGTAACATGATGCAAGCATAATTGGCAGTCATACAAATTTTAGTGAAAAATGGAAGGATGCGTATAGGTACTTTAAGGCAGAAACAGGTTCTAAGTAGGACATTCCAGGAATCATTAATGAACAAGGGGGGGGTGTTGATGCGAGGATCTTCCGAAGGCAGAAGTATTCAGTCAGCAGTATGTAAAGATTGTTGGTTACAACGATAATGTCCAAATAGAGGAGGAGACTAATACTAGTCAAGTATTAAAATTTAAATATGATAACAAGAACATATAGGCCTACTATATACATACATACATTATCATTATAGACTGTTATGCCTTTCAGCGTTCAGTCTGCAAGCCTCTGAGAATTTACTAAACGTCGCCACAATCCTCGATTTGCAACTAGTGTTGTGGCCTCATTTAGTTCTATACCTCTTATCTTTAAATCGTTAGAAACCGAGTCTAACCATCGTCGCCTTGGTCTCCCTCTACTTCTCTTACCCTCCATAGCAGAGTCCATTATTCTCCTAGGTAACCTTCCCTCATCCATTCGCCACACATGACCCCACCACCGAAGCCGGTTTAAGCGTACAGCTTCATCCATCGAGTTCATTCTAAATTAGCCTTTATCTCCTCATTCCGAGTACCCTCCTGCCATTGTTCCCACCTGTTTGTACCAGCAATCATTCTTGCTACTTTTTGTCTGTTACATCTAACTTATGAATAAGATATCCTGAGTCCACCCAGCTTTCGCTCCCGTAAAGCAAAGTTGGTCTGAAAACAGACCGATGTAAAGATAGTTTCGTCTGGGAGCTGACTTCCTTCTTACAGATTACTGCTGATCGCAACTGCGAGCTCACTGCATTAGCTTTACTACACCTTGATTCAATCTCACTTACTATATTACCATCCTGGGAGAACAAACAACCTAAATACTTGAAATTATCGACCTCTTCTAGCTTTGTATCACCAATCTGACATTCAGTTCTGTTGAATTTCTTACCTACTGACATCAATTTAGTCTTCGAGAGGCTAATTTTCATACCATACTTATTGCACCTATTTTCAAGTTCCAAGATATTAGACTGCAGGCTTTCGGCACAGTCTGCCATTAAGACCAAGTCGTCAGCATAGGCCAGACTGCTTACTACATTTCCACCTAACTGAATCCCTCCCTGCCATTTTATACCTTTCAGCAGATGATCCATGTAAACTACGAACAGCAAAGGTGAAAGATTACAGACTTGTCTAACCTCTGTAAGTACCCTGAACCAAGAACTCATTCTACCATCAATTCTCACTGAGGCCCAATTGTCAACATGAATGCCTTTGATTGATTTGAATAATCTACCTTTAATTCCATAGTCCCCCAGTATAGCAAACATCTTTTCCCTCGGTACCCTGTCATATGCTTCCTCTAGATCTACGAAACGTAAACACAACTGCCTATTCCTCTCGTACCATTTTTCAATTACCTGGCGCATACTGAAAATCTGAGCCTGACAGCCTCTCTGTGGTCTGAAACCACACTGGTTTTCATCCAACTTCCTCTCAACGACTGATCGCACCCTCCCTTCTAAGATGCCAGTGAATACTTTGCCTGGTATACTAATCAATGAGATACCTCGATAGTTGTTGCAATCCTTCCTGTTCCCTTGCTTATAGATAGGTGCAATTACTGCTTTTGTCCAATCTGAAGGTACCTTACCAACACTCCACGCTAATTTTACTACTCTATGAAGCCATTTCATCCCTGCCTTCCCACTATACTTCACCATTTCAGGTCTAATTTCATCTATTCCTGCTGCCTTATGACAATGGAGTTTATTTACCATCCTTTCCACTTCCTCAAGCATAATTTCACCAACATCATTTTCCTCCTCCCCATGATCTTGGCTGTTTGCAACACCACCAGGATGATTTCCTTTTACATTGAGAAGGTGTTCAAAATATTCCCTCCACATCTCCACTGATTCCGTGGGATCTATTATGAGTTCACCTGAATTACACAAAACACTGTTACCGAGCTCGATAGCTGCAGTCGCTTAAGTGCGGCCAGTATCCAGTATTCGGGAGATAGTAGGTTAGAACCCCACTGTCGGCAGCCCTGAAAATGGTTTTCCGTGGTTTCCCATTTTCACACCAGGCAAATTCTGGGGCTGTACCTTAATTAAGGCTACGGCCGCTTCCTTCCCACTCCCAGCCCTTCCCTGTCCCATCGTCGCCATAAGACCTATCTGTGTCGGCGCGACGTAAAGCAACTAGCAAAACACTGTTCATTTCCTTTTTCCCTCCCTTCCTAAGATTCTTTATTACTGTCCAGAAAGGTTTCCCTGTTGCTTGACCCAGGCTTTCCAGGCTTTTACCAAAATCTTCCCATGATTTCTTTTTGGATTCAACAACTATTTGTTTCGCTCTGTTTCCTTCATCTACGTACAAATCCCTGTCTGCCTCGGCCCTCGTTTGGAGCCATTTCTGATAAGCCTTCTTTTTACGTTTACAGGCTGCTCTCACTTCATCATTCCACCAAGATGTTCGCCTTTTCCCATCTTTACACACAGTTGTTCCTAGACATTCCCTTGCTGTTTCTACTACAGCATCCCTGTATGCCACCCATTCACTTTCTATATCCTGAACCTGCTTACTTCTACTGTTTGAAACTTTTCACTAATCATATCCAAGTACTTCTGTCTAATTTCCTTGTCCTGGAGATTTTCTACCCTTTTTCGTTAGCAGACAGATTTCACTTTCTCTACCCTAGGCCTAGAGATACTTAGTTCACTACAGATCAGATAGTGGTCTGTATCATCGAAAAATCCGCGAAAAACTCGTACATTCCTAACAGATTTCCTGAATTCAAAGTCTGATAAGATATAGTCTATTATGGATCTGGTACCCCTAGCCTCCCATGTGTAGCGGTGAATAGCCTTATGCTTGAAGAATGTATTCATAACAGCTAAACCCATACTAGCACAGAAGTCCAGCAAACGCTTCCCATTCCCATTAGCTTCCATATCTTCCCCACATTTACCAATCACCCTTTCGTATCCTTCAGTTCTATTCCCAACCCTCGCATTGAAATCGCCCATTAGCACTATTCTATCCTTGCTGTTGACCCTGACCACGATGTCACTCAATGCTTCATAAAACTTGTCAACTTCATCCTCATCTGCACCCTCACATGGTGAATACACGGACACAATTCTAGTCCTAATTCCTCCAACTGACAAATCTACCCACATCATTCGCTCATTTACGTGCCTAACAGAAACTATGTTGCGTGCAATGGTATTCCTGATAAAGAGCCCTACCCCAGACTCTGCCCTTCCCTTTCCAACACCAATCAATCAATCAATCAATCAATCAATCAATCAATCAATCAATCAATCAATCAATCAATCAATCAATCAATCAATCAATCAATCAATCAATCAATCAATCAATCAATCAATCCTGATCTGCATTTAGGGCAGTCGCCCAGGTGGCAGATCCATATCTGTTGCTTTCCTGGCCTTTTCCTAAATGTTTTCAAAGAAATTGGAAATTTATTGAACATCTCCCTTACCGGGCGAGTTGGCCGTGCGCGTAGAGGCGCGCGGCTGTGAGCTTGCATCCGGGAGATAGTAGGTTCGAATCCCACTATCGGCAGCCCTGAAAATGGTTTTCCGTGGTTTCCCATTTTCACACCAGGCAAATGCTGGGGCTGTACCTTAATTAAGACCACGGCCGCTTCCTTCCAACTCCTTGTCCTTTCCTATCCCATCGTCGCCATAAGACCTATCTGTGTCGGTGCGACGTAAAACCCCTAGCAAAAAAAACAAAAAAAAATCTCCCTTGGTAAGTTATTCCAATTCCTAACTCCCCTTCCTATAAATGAATATTTGCCCCAGTTTGTCCTCTTGAATTCCAACTTCATCTTCATATTGTGATCTTTCCTACTTTTATAAACGCCACTCAAACTTATTCGTCTACTAATGTCATCCACGCCATCTCTCCGCTGACAGCTCGGAACATACCACTTAGTCGAGCAGCTCTTCTTCTTTCTCTCAATTCTTCCCAACCCAAACATCGCAACATATTTGTAACGCTACTCTTTTGTCGGAAATCACCCAGAACAAATCGAGCTGCTTTTCTTTGGATTTTTTCCAGTTCTTGAATCAGGTAATCCTGGTGAGGGTCCCATACACTGGAACCATACTCTAGTTGGGGACTTACCAAAGACTTACATGCACTCTCCTTTACATCCTTACTACAACCCCTAAACACCCTCATAACCATGTGCAGAGATCTGTACCCTTTATTTACAATCCCATTTATGTGATTACCCCAATGAAGATCTTTCCTTATATTAACACCTAGATACTTACAATGATCCCCAAAAGGAACTTTCACCCCATCAACGCAGTAATTAAAACTGAGAGGACTTTTCCTATTTGTGAAACTCACAACCTGACTTTTAACCCCGTTTATCAACATACCATTGCCTGCTGTCCATCTCACAACATTTTCGAGGTCACGTTGCAGTTGCTCACAATCTTGTAACTTATTTATCACTCTATAGAGAATAACATCATCCGCAAAAAGCCTTACCTCCGATTCCACTCCTTTACTCATATCATTTATATATATAAGAAAACATAAATGTCCGATTATACTGCCCCGAGGAATTCCTCTCTTAATGATTACAGGGTCAGATAAAGGTTCACCTACTCTAATTCTTTGAGATCTATTTTCTAGAAATATAGCAACCCATTCAGTCACTCTTTTGTCTAGTCCAATTGCACTCATTTTTGTCAGTAGTCTCCCCGTCAAGTACACTTTATAATCTCCTATCTCTTCCTCATTATCTCCACTTACCCGATTATCACTTACTCAGAGCACATCCAGATGCATCCTCTTTGCTGACTCAGCCAGTTCTACCTTCTTTCTTCCATCAGCCCCATTAATATTGAAAACTCCCATCGAATTCCATTTCGTTCGCCAGGTTGTTTCCAAGGAGTCCCTCGCCTGTCAAATGGGAGTGGAACTCCATTACTCCCAAAGGTCCGAGGCTTGCTTAAAATGTTCTGAGCTCGGTAAATTCATGAAGCCGGATGCTACCCTACTTGCACATAGTCCAAGTGAGAATCTCTCCTCTAACGGGTTATGGACCACGGTGAATTGTATAGTCCTAGCCGCCTGAACACAAGGAGGGCCATAACTCAGAATATGTCAGAGATGCCCACTCCCATTCCATAGTAACTGGCATCCCGACCCTCAGGACCACTTACTAGGCCACTCAGCCGTTGCCAATGGTTCACGAACTAGGACGTGACTGCAGTAACCCACAAACATGAACCATGGCCTACTATGATACAAAAAATTAAAACTACTAAAGCAACCGGATTTGATAAAATTTCTGGGATACAGTACCATAACTGAAGTACTTATTTGATTATTGTTTGCATTAAGGAGTTATACCAGATGGATGGAGAGTTGCTATAGTAGCCCCTGTGTAAAAAGGAAAGGGTGATAGACATAAAGCTGAGAATTGCAGGCCAGTAAGTTTGACTTGCATTGCATGTAAGCTTTGGGAAAGCATTCTTTCTGATTATATTAGACATGTTTGTGAAATTAATAACTGGTTTGATAGAAGGCAGTTCGGTTTTAGGAAAGGTTATTCCACTGAAGCTCAACTTGTAGGATTCCAGCAAGATATAGCAGATATCCTGGATTCAGGAGGTCAAATGGACTGTATCGCGATTGACCTGTCTAAAGCATTTAAACCTAGGAATTTCATTTTTGTCCGTATTGAACTGAGAAAGGATGATAGGAAAACTTAAAACGGTCCACCTTTTCAATACAAAAATGTTATAGATTTATTTATAACGTGTATTTGTACTTGGAACTAGTTTCAACGCTGATTTGCGTCATCATCGGCCAAAATCTGGGAATAGGCAAGCATTTAGGCATTTATATTACACAAGGCGTTACATTAAACAATACACATCTTACAAGGAGCTAAAAACATGGACGAGTATAGAAACAAATGAATCGTTGAGAAAACAAAAGTTATACATATTAAAAATAACCTTAACCACACATCTTGTAGTGCGAAAGTGTTCTTCTTGAATGATTCCTGAATATAAAACACACGTGCACACATTTCTGAAGAGCCAGCAGGCAGGACAAAGTAAAGCGAAACCTTAAGAGTTCTCATTTTTCTATGTTCTGACTAACTAATGAAGTCTCCCTTGAGTTCCTGATAAACATACAAAACAGGAAATTCCCCTTCACTCTCAACAATAGCTATAAAGACCAACGGTAAAATTTCATTTTAAATATTGTGCAGAGACGTGAAAGCATGATTTTGAACATGATATAACTCCTTCATATAACCCAGTTTTTTACACAAGGTGTTACATTAAATAATACACATCTTACGAGGAGATAAAAACAGGAACGAATGTAGAAACAAATGCATCGTTGAGAAAGCAAAGTTATACATATTAAAAATAAGCTTAACCACACAACTTGCAGTGCGAAAATATTTGCCTTGAATGATTCCTGAATACAAAACGCACGCGCACACACTTCTAAAGAGCCAGCAGGCAGGAAAAAGTAAGGTGAAACCTTAAGAGTTCTTCTGAGAAGAGTTCATCATTCTTTCTATGATCTGACTAACTAATGAAGTCTCCCTTGAGTTCCTGATAAACATACACAACAGGAAATTAAACAATACACATCTTACAAGGAGATGAAAACAGGGAAAGTTATACATATTAAAAATAACCTTAACCACACATCTTGTAGTGCGAAAATATTCGTCTTGAATGATTCCTGAATACAAAACACACGCGCACACATTTCTGAAGAGCACGCAGGCAGGAAAAAGTAAAGTGAAACCTTAAGAGTTCTTCTGAGAAGAGTTCATCATTTTTTCTATGTTCCGACTAACTAGTGAAGTCTCCCTTGAGTTCCTGATAAACATACACAACAGGAAATTCTCCTTCACTCTCAACAATAGCTATAAAGACCAACGGTAAATTTCATTTTAAATATTGTGCAGAGACGTGAAAGCATGATCTTGAATATAATATAACTCCTTCATTTAACCCAATTTTTTACACAAGGTGTTACATTAAACAATACAAATCTTACGAGGAGATAAAAACAGGGACGAATGTAGAAACAAATGCATCGTTGAGAAAGCAAAAATTATACATATTAAAAATAAGCTTAACCACACAACTTGCAGTGCGAAAATATTTGCCTTGAGTGATTCCTGAATACAAGACGCACGCGCACACATTTCTAAAGAGCCAGCAGGCAGGAAAAAGTAAGGTGAAACCTTAAGAGTTCTTCTGAGGAGAGTTCATCATTCTTTCTATGTTCCGACTAACTAGTGAAGTCTCCCTTGAGTTCCTGATAAACATACACAACAGGAAATTCTCCTTAACTCTCAACAATAGCTATAAAAGACCAACGGTATATTGTATTTTAAATACTGTGCAGAGATGTGCAAGCATGATCTTGAACATGATATAACTTCTTCATTTAACCACATTTGAAAGTCTCTCCCTATATTACATAGCTCCATTAACACACCATTCTGTAGATGCACAAAATAATCTTGTAATCTTCACAGGTCCGGTATTCAGCTCGACAAGAATATAAAATAGGTATTAAGGAATACGTTGTTGAGAGTTTGGAGGATGACTGTGCCAGTATTTGTGGTGTATTGTTGCAGCGTTACGTGTAGGGTGGGGGCAGGTTTCTATGATGATTAGTTAGTCAGATCATAGAAAGAATGATGAACTCTTCTCAGAAGAACTCTTAAGGTTTCACCTTATTTTTTCCTGCCTGCTGGCTCTTTATAAGTGTGTGCGCGTGCGTTTTGTATTCAGGAATCATTCAAGGCAAATATTTTCGCACTGCAAGTCGTGTGGTTAAGCTTATTTTTAATATGTATAACTTTGCTTTCTCAACGTTGCATTTGTTTCTACATTCGTCCCTGTTTTTATCTCCTCGTAAGATGTGTATTATTTAATGTAACACCTTGTGTAAAAAACTGGGTTATATGAAGGAGTTATATCATGTTCAAAATCATGCTTTCACGTCTCTGCACAATATTTAAAATGAAATTTTACCGTTGGTCTTTATAGCTATTGTTGAGAGTGAAGGAGAATTTCCTGTTTTGTATGTTTATCAGGAACTCAAGGGAGACTTCATTAGTTAGTCAGAACATAGAAAAATGAGAACTCTTAAGGTTTCACTTTACTTTGTCCTGCCTGCTGGCTCTTCAGAAATGTGTGCACGTGTGTTTTATATTCAGGAATCATTCAAGAAGAACACTTTCGCACTACAAGATGTGTGGTTAAGGTTATTTTTAATATGTATAACTTTTGTTTTCTCAACGATTCATTTGTTTCTATACTCGTCCCTGTTTTTAGCTCCTTGTAAGATGTGTATTTTTTAATGTAACGCCTTGTGTAATATAAATGCCTAAATGCTTGCCTATTCCCAGATTTTGGCTGATGATGACGCAAATCAGCGTTGAAACTAGTTCCAAGTACAAATACACGTTATAAATAAATCTATAACATTTTTGTATTGAAAAGGTGGACCGTTTTAAGTTTTCCTATCATCCTGTCTAAAGCATTTGATAGGGTGGATCATGGGAGACTACTGGCAAAAATGAGTGCAATTGGACTAGACAAAAGAGTGATTGAATGGGTTGCTATATTTCTAGAAAATAGATGTCAGAGAATTAGAGTAGGCGAAGCTTTATCTGGCCCTGTAATAATTAAGAGGGGAATTCCTCAAGGCAGTATCATTGGATCTTTATATTTTTATATGTATAAATGATATGAGTAAAGAAGTGGAATCAGGGATAAGGCTTTTTGCGGATGATGTTATTCTGTATAGAGTAATAAATAACTTACAAGTTTGTGAGAAACTGCAACGTGTCCTCGACAATGTTGTGAGATGCACAGTAGACAATTGTAGGATGATAAACGGGGTTAATAGTCAGGTTGTGAGTTTCATGAATAGGAAAAGTCCTCTCAGTTTTAATTACTGCGTTTATGGGTTGAAAGTTCCTTTTGAGGATCATTGTAAGTATCTAGTGTTAATATAAGTAAAGATCTTCATTGGGGTAATCACATAAATGGGATTGCAAATAAAGGGTACAGATCTCTGCACATGGTTTTGAGGGTATTTAGGTGTTGTAGTAAGGATGTAAAGAAGAGGGCATATAAGTCTCTGGAAAGATCCCAGCTAAACTATGGTTCCAGTGTATGGGACCCTCACCAGGATTACTTGATTCAAGAACTGGAAAAAATCCAAAGAATAGCAGCTCGATTAGTTCTGGGCTATTTCCGACAAAAGAGAAGCGTTACAAAAATGTTGCAAGGCTTGGTCCGGGAAGACTTGGGAGAAAGGAGAGGAGCTGCGCAACTAAGTGGTATGTTCCGAGCTGTCAGTGGAGAGATGGCGTGGAATGACATCAGTAGACGAATAAGTTTGAGTGGTTTCTTTAAAAGTAGGAAAGATCACGAAATGAGGATAAACTTGAAATTCAAAAGGACAAATTGGAACAAATATTCGTTTTTAGGAAGGGGAGTTAATGATTGGAATGACTTACCAAGGGAGAGGTTCAATAAATTTCTAATTTCTTTGCAATCATTCAAGGACAGGGTAGGAAAACAACAGGTAGGGAATCTGCCTCCTGGGCGACTGCTCTAAATGTAGATCAGTAGTGATCGATTGTTTGATTTATTTATTTATTTATTTATTTATTTATTTATTTATTTATTTATTGTGATTGATCTGTGTGATTCATGGTTTAAGCACCACGAACTTCCTGAAGGAGCGATGCTCGCATAACAATGTTCTTATCGGGAGTGTATCATGCAGTGAAAAGTAAGGTTACTAGAACGTATAGGGATCCAACCAGGTCGCAAATCAATCAATCAATCAATCAATCAATCAATCAATCAATCAATCAATCAATCAATCAATCAATCAATCAATCAATCAATCAATCAATTGGCAGTGATCTGCATAGGGCTGATTGCATGCCGAGACTTTCCTTAAATAATTTCTAAGAAGTCTGAAACTTATCAAACGTCTTTCTTGATAACTTCTCTTCCTATAAATGAAAAATTTCAATTTGTAGTCTTAAATTCTAAGTTTATATTCATATTACGATCTTTCCTATGTTAGAAACTCCATTCAAGCTTATTCTACGCCTTTTAGGTGTCCATAACGTTCAATATATCGCACGACTGGGTCAGGGGCATCCGGCCGTAAAACAAGGCGAGGCTGTCGCTTCACTTTCGGACCCCACTAGACCTCAACATGGTTTTCCGAGCTTTCTCATTTTACAGCGCTACGTTCCTTGGTTGCGTTTGTGCGACATTCAAATAGTAGAAATAATGAAAACCTGTTACGCTGCTGCTCTTGCTTTCAGCAAATGGAAAGTCTCAATCCGCACTACGGCACTAACTATATCTGCTTGAGGAGAATCCTAGGTTCAGGCTCTCATATTGAAACACCAGCTTCGATGCACAGGTCAAGTAATTCGCATGCCTGAGTCACGTTTCCAAAAGAAATCATGTACTGCCAGTTGAAGGTCGGACAAAAACGCTATAAATACGTTCTGAAGGCAAATCTAGGGAAATGTCAAATTTACCCTGAAAATTGGGAGGTCGCGGCATCCACTCGTCCAGAATGGCATCACCTCGTTCACCGAGGGCATCTATCCTTTGAACTACAGAGGAGGAAACTTCTGGCCAACAAACGCAATGCTAGGAAAGGGCGTATTCAACTCTCAATGACCAGTGGCTGCCAACATTGTGGAAGAGTCTGTGCTTCCAGAAATACAGCCATCAAAGAACTCATGTGATTTGAGCTTTACCTTTGGAAGACAATCATACTTGTTGACGAGTGATAGCCTAATAATAATAATAATTACAAGTCCGTTCTAACTGCTAACGCCATGTCAGTACCTTTCAGCGTGCATGGGCGTGATGGCGCTCCATTGTGACGTCACTTCGCTCTGCACCGTCATCGTAATGTGGTCCGTTCGTCATCCGGCCTGGAAGGACATGCGAGGACCTCCAGATGGCAGAACTATTCAGTCAGCAGTATGTAAAAACTGTTAGTAATAATAATAATAATAATAATAATAATAATAATAATAATAATAATAATAATAATAATAATAATAATAATAATAATAACAACAATAATAGTAATAATAATAATAATAATACCGGGCGAGTTGGCCGTGCGCTTACAGGCGCGCGGCTGTGAGCTTGCATCCGGGAGATAGTAGGTTCGAATCCCACTATCGGCAGCCCTGAAAATGGTTTTCCGTGGTTTCCCATTTTCACACCAGGCAAATGCTGGGGCTGTACCTTAGTTAAGACCACGGCCGCTTCCTTCCAACTCCTAGGCCTTTCCTATCCCATCGTCGCCATAAGACCTATCAGTGTCGGCGCGATGTAAAAGCCCCTAGCAAAATAATAATAATAATAATAATAATAATAATAATAATAATAATAATAATAATAATAATATTGGCTTCACGTCCCACCAAGTACTCTTACGGTTTTCGGAGACGCCGAGGTGCCGGAATTTAGTCCCGCAGGAGTTCTTTTTACGTGCCAGTAAATCTACCGACACGAGGCTGACGTAGTTGAGGACATTGAAATATCACCGCAGTGTCTGAGCCACTAAGCCCGGCAAGATTGTTTGTTACGAGATAGAGGAGGTGACTAATATGAACGAACTATTGAAATTTACCTACGATAACAAGACATTTACAATAAGATACCAAACTCGAAAACTAGAGAAGCAGCTGGAATTGATCAGATTTCTGGGGATATATTAAAGACAAGGAAGGGGTTGGGATACAGTATCATATCTGAAGTACTTATTTGATTATTGTTTGCTTGAAGGAGCTATACCAAATGGATGGAGAGTTGCTATAGTAGCCCCTGTGTATAAAGGAAAGGGTGATAGACATAAAGCTGAAAATTACAGGCCAGTCAGTTTGACATGCATTGTATGTAAGCTTTGGGAAGGCATTCTTTCTGACTATATTCGACATGTTTATGAAATAAATAACTGGTTGGATAGAAGTCAGTTCGGGTTTACGAAACGTTATTCCACTGAAGCTCAAGTTGAAGGTTTCCAGGTCAAATGGACTGTATCGCGATTGACATTTGACAGAGTAGATCATGGGAGACTACTGGCAAAAATGAGTGCAGTTACACTGGTCAAGAACAAGTGGCTATGTTCTAGAAAATATAAATCTGAGTATACTGTACGTGAAGCATTATTAATGTTTTCTTATATGATATGAGTAAAGAAGTGCAATCACAGATAAGACTTTTTGCGGATCATGTTATACAAGATTGTAAGCGAGTGGCCGTGCGGTTGGGGTACGAGCCCCACTGTCGTTAGCCCTGAGGATGGTTTCCGTGGTATCCCATTTTCACAACAGGCGAATGCTGGGCATGTACCTTAGAGGGACGCTTCCTTCCCACTGCTAACATAAGACCTGTCTGTGTCGGTCCGGCGCAAAGCAGATTGTAAAAACAAGGGGTCAGGGTGTATAGGTCACTAGAGTATGGGACCCTCACCAGGATTACTCGATTCAAGAACTGGACAAAATCCAAAGAAAAGCAGCTCGAGTAGTTCTGGGCGATTTCCGACAAAAGAGCAGCGTTACAAAAATGTTGCAAAGTTTGGGCTGGGAAGACTTGGGAGAAAGGAGACGAGCTGCTCGATTAAGTGGTATGTTCCGAGCTGTCAGTGGAGAGATGGCGTGGAATGGCATTAGTTGACGAATAAGTTTGAGTGGTCTTTTTAAGAGTAAAAAAGATCAGAATTGAAGATAAAAGTTGGAATTCAAGAGGAAGAATTGGGGCAAATATTCGTTTATGGGAGGAGGAGTTAGGGATTGGAAGGATACCTATACCAAGAGAGATGTCCAATAAATTATTTCCAATTATTTAAGAAAAGTAGGAAAACAGCCTTGAATGCAATCAGTGATGATTGATTGATTGATTGATTGATTGATTGATTGATTGATTGATTGATTGATTGATTTCACATACACATCAGGTCTCGGGTGAAGCAACAAAACAACCTATACAGGGACCTCATCTGCGGAGGCCACTTTCAAGTGTATTTTCTAGCAAAACCTTCCTGTTTCATCTTCACAAGTTCACTTTTGGTCGCAGAGTGGCGACTGTGTCCAGGGAAAGCTCAAAGCACAAGCATTGTAGGAAACTTTTAGAAGCTGGTGTTAATCGATCGATAACAGATCTGGAACTCGGATTGCCAGAATATTTCGAATATATTAATCCCGGATGGTTATGTACTTAAAACTGTAAAATATATGCATTTTTTACACATCTTGAAATATGTAATGTAACCATGAAAAAGTAAGAAATAAGTAACAGCATTCCCGTTCTATTTTCTTGTGGATCACCTCAAAGCAAAAGAACGGAATTACGTTAATGCACTGTCGATTTTCCAAGATTTGACAAAAATGTCTGTTAGCGCGTGACAAGGCTTTCCACCTCGCAGGAAGAAATTGGTGGTCGCTTAGCACTCTAAGTCTTTCTCCAGCAAAGTGACCACTGAGCAATATGAGTCTTCAGTGATACAAAACGTGCCGCAACAAAGAAAGGACGTGGTTGTCCGACTTGAGTTTTATTATTCAGCTACTTAGTGATACATTAATCTCGACATCAGGGGCGAAAGTATTTGTCTATATTTTTCTGTCTAGGGGCGCCAAGTCCTCGCGGTGTAGGGGTAGCGTGCGTACCTCTTGCCCGGAGGCCCCGGGTTCGATTCCCAGCCAATTCAGCGATCTTTACCTGCATCGGAGGTCCACTCAGCCTACGTGATTACTAGGGTTCGGATGTTTAGGAAAAGTCATATTTTACCTTTGTCTGCATTTTCTTGCCTGATTGGTTTTTGGTGCAAATCAGGTAATTATCGTCACAATTAAGAGATGTTTATTTGTCATATAAACGCATATTTTCGCTATTTTTGTCATAAGGTCACATTTTGAGCTATTTTCGGAGAAACGTCATATTTGACGACAGCTGTAGCCATGGGCGCTCATAGGATATTTTTTTTTTGGGGGGGGGGGGCTTGGGGCTAGACCTGGGTTATGTAGTGAAAATGAAAATCCACAGCCTGTTCCCAGTCATTTGTCCGGGTCACGGCGAGGATAGGAATTGTGCCTGTAGCACATTAATGACTGACAGATGAAATGAAATGATATTGGAGAGTGGAAATATGACAGGGAAAAGCGGAGTACCCGGAAAAGAACCTGTCCCGCCTCCGCTTTGTCCAGCGCAATTCTCGCATGCAGTGTCCGGGATTTGCATGGGGGTATGCAGTATTTTTAATATTTTGGAAGATGAATGATTATTTGTATTCCACGGTATCCCCTATCACTTTTACGTAATACCGACTTTTAAGTCATTTTCTTGAAAGAAAAACACCTGACTATATTAGATTTTTTTCCTTTCCCTGAGAGCTAATGGGGGCCGCCCCCCCGCCCCCCAGCGTTGCGTCCGGGCATGGGCGCCCTTGGCTGTAGCTGTGCGAAAACATCTTCAACTTACCGAATGCGAACTAGTGTTCACAAAACTGCTTATCGGTAACACATCTGTAGTTAATACACGTGGAATAATCAGCCTCTTCTATAAAGATTGTGCAGGAATTGTTTTCCAACAGTTTGTCAGAAAGTCTGGCATAGCCTATATTAAGTCGAACTTTGGAATTACAGTATATCGAGTGCAATTAGTCGTTTAGAAGCTGCTAGCTTAGAAACTCATGCAAGTACTGAAAATGTGAGAAGTGTTGAACTTTCAGTACAACAATCACATGGAATAGTTGGCGACAGTGTAAAACGGAAACTTCAAAACGTGCTTAATCGAAATGACGGTTTTCGCCGTGTATGCAAGAAAAATGATGTTCTTAGCGGAGAAGGTACCAGTACACTTCAAGATGAGTGCATACTCCATAGCAGTGATTTAACATTATTTAAATATGCACCAATAACGTCTTGTGACGTAGAAAGGAGCTTCCTTACTTACAAGAATGTGTTAAGTGATAAACAGACGTCTTTCGCGCCTGATGCTTTGAAGGTGAATCTTGTCATACCATTTAATTCCACCCGCGGAGAAGAATGAAAAAGCTATGCGAGTTTACACAATACGCCCTGCCGCCCTACCATAATGTATTGAAAGACACCTGCTTAATTCGTTTCGTGGTGTTCAATTTAAACCTTGCCGCATTTTAGTAACATTAATGAAATCTGGGCCTAAACGTTCCAAAACCTTTTTAAAAGGTAGGTTGATTTGTAGTTTTCTTGTATTTCAAACCAGCAATGCAGGGTGAAAAATTGTTTTGACTTTTAAAACGTTGTGTTAGCGAACATAGTACTTTATAATCTCAAATCAAATCAACTGTGGATAACTGCTAAACATGTATGCTCAGCAAATGAATATGAAAGTAAGAATAAATAATTTAATTAACAAATATGTATCAAAGGAATTGCCGTTTCGATTTATAACTTATTTTCAAATGGCCAGATTTAGATTACTCATTTTCGGATCATATTTTGTAATTCTTAGCTCATATTTCTTCACTATTGAGGTCATATTTGCTTGCTTATTTGGCCTATTTTTAGATCTTAAACATCCGAGCCCTAGTGATTACAAGTGAGGAGCTATCTGACGGTGACCACACGACATCTCGTAATCTGTAGGCCTTCGGGCTGAGCAGCGGTCGCTTGGTAGGCCAAGGTCCCAGGCTGCTTCAGTCGCAAGAAGAAAGATACTACTGTTTCACACTATTGGGTACGAGGAACATCTGACGTTGTACACAGCACTATAGCACGGCGTGTCTTATCACCTAATTCGTTCCTTATTAACAAAGCCGGCTACTTGTTTTGTCTGTCAATTTTTGCACCGCCCCCTCCCCACTTCTAATTCCCATTCGCCACCACTGTTGATCTTCGAGGCGGTGACGTGACGTGGATAAATGTTGCAAAACTTGAAACCCTTGTTCACAGGACACATGCTTCTCACGAACGTGACAAAAATGTACTTTTCCATCTACAGGAAAATATTCAAATTCCTCCGTGAAACTTTACGTATCACGAAGTATCCTTGAGCAGTGTTGCTATTCACTCCAGTCTAATTAGCCTGGTGTATAAAAGTGAACGATACCTGAGCCTGGCCGGCTACACTTAACGTCTCGGCTCTTCTCGGAGACTCGCTTGCCTGATAAACTAACCTTTGCTTTCATATTTTTCCTTTGTAATTTATTGCCTTTAACAACCCTTGTACCCCGCACATTGTCCATTTGTTTGTAGTTATTCATATCGAAATAAACAGAACTTTCAACATTAGAATATCTTTTTGTGCAACGTCGCACCGACACAGACAGGTCTTATGGCGACGATGGGATAGGAAAGACCTAGGAATGGGAAGGAAGCGGTCGTGGCCTTATTTAAGGTACAGCCCGCGCGTCAGTGTGCTGTGAAAGTGGAAAACGACAGAAAACAATCTTCAGGGCTGCCGACAGTGGGGTTTGAACCCCCTATCTCCCGGATGCAAGCTCACAGCTGCGCGCCCCTAACCGCACGGCCACCCGCCCGGTAGAATATGTTTTGATGCCCAGGAAGCTGACTCCCGAAAATGTCGAAAATGCTAACAAATGTGTCAAAATATATACTTGTATGTCAAGTATGTAAGTATATGGACTTTACGTGACATTCTAGGTAACAGAACTCCGGGCCCTAAACAGAAATTTCTTCATTTCATCAAAGACATGAAACTTCGCATTTCTATAGAATTCTGGGCACAGAAAATGAACACTCAGGGTGACATTATCACAGAAATTCGAGTCCTTAAATAAAATCCAAGCCGAAATTCGGCGGTATTAAACATATACGATATGTTGGAGCAAACGTCTAGCCAGGAAATGAAGCGGGTATGCTCGGTCAGCTGCCTATCAACCACACGATGTGTGAATCAGTCAGTTTTCAATTCGTCATCTTGGGGAGCGGAAGGAAAGCGATAAGATTTCTTGACGTCATGAGTGCTTGCCTGTTCATTACATTACACCTTATACTGGAAAATTTCGACAACGATTATTGAACACTATCCAGGGCAGAAATGTACACTTCAGATTCCCATATACCCACAGCATCACAGCTTATGAACTTCACCACTTCTAGATCAATCAATCAATCAATCAATCAATCAATCAATCAATCAATCAATCAATCAATCAATCAATACTGATCTGCATTTAGTCGCCCAGGTGGCAGATTCCCTATCTGTTGCTTTCCTAGCCTTTTCTTAAATGATTTCAAAGAAATTAGAA
Organism: Anabrus simplex; assembly: GCF_040414725.1. Taxonomy (NCBI): domain Eukaryota; kingdom Metazoa; phylum Arthropoda; class Insecta; order Orthoptera; family Tettigoniidae; genus Anabrus; species Anabrus simplex. The sequence continues at coordinate 14,768,078 of NC_090266.1, forward strand.
ATTTATTGAACGTCTCCCTTGGTAAGTTATTCCAATCCGTAACTCCCCTTCCTATAAATGAATATTTGTCCCAATTTGTTCTCTTGAATTCCATATTTATCTTCATATTGTGATATTTTCTACTTTTAAAGACACCACTCAAACTTATCCGTCTACTAATGTCATTCCACGCCATCTTTCGACTGACAGCTCGGAACATACCACTCAGTCGAGCAGCTCGTCTCCTTAAACAAACTCTTCCTCGTCCATCGTCAACATATTACAAACAAGTTAACCGTATTCATTGTCATACTTGAGATTAATCACCTGCAAATTACTTTCATCTGCTTAGCTCAAACTTTACACATTCCATTTTTTAATCAAATTAAATATATGTTCTCGTATTCAATTAGCAAAATATTTCGGTTCTTTATTCTTATATAATTGTACCTGGTATTCAGTATAAAGGGGCAGGTTGACTTAATGCCCGGTGTTGTAGCCTGAGTGAACTCATGTTCTAGAGTCAGAGGGAAAACTTGAGATTTGGGCTTACACCTAGTGGGAAGCAGCTGTACAGTGTTGCGGCATGAACGAAATGTATGTTATCGCGGAGCTGACTGCGGACATCTATGACCTCGTTGTAGGGTTATCATCTCAAGGGATAGCTTCTTATCAGAGTACTGGTAGCGTCTGTTCACTACACAACCTGCAGGCCATCAAACGTCTTCTTAAACTTGTTTTTCATTTTTTTAAAGTGTGATTTAATGGAACGTGACTATGTTATTTCTGGAATGAAACATGTTGTCTTCTTAGATAGTTTGAGGCAAAACAAACAGGCACCTCATCTATGTCGTATACTTTATCTTTCGACAGATTGGGAAGTCTCAAGGGTCGGCAAACGCTCGAGGTAACGCTTTGTACAATTAACTAACGATTTGTTTTTACGTCACACCGACACGATGGAAGAGCCTTCATTAAGGTATAGTCCCAACATTTTCCTGGTGTGAAAATGGGCAACCACGGGAAACTATGTTCAGGGCTGCCGACATTGGGGTTCGAACCCACTATCTCCCGGATGCAAGTTCAGAGCCGCGCGCTCCTAACCGCACGGCCAACTCGCCCGGTCTTCCAAGAAGAAAGGGATCGTTATCCAGTCTCATTCAGTTTCGCAGAACAAAGTATACGGAAATATCGGGGATAAGTGGCTAATCTCTATGAATACTTCACTGCGTTGTCATCAGCAAATTGTCGCTTCAGTTTTAATAAACGAGTAGCTAGTACTAAAAAGCCAGGAGTCGCCACTGCTAAGTCGAAACTGAAAACGATATCAAGTATTAAAAGGAAATTAATTATAAGGAAACGCAGAGGATTGAGGCGCTTGGAAATACCATCAACGTGGACTGCTCTAGTTTCCTTTCCTGGAGAACCATACAACAGAGAATTGGGACAGTTGCAGCACGAAGATAGAGAAGCTCGGATGGGGCTCAATCATCATCATCATCATCATCATCTGTTTACCCTCCAGGTTCGGTTTTTCCCTCGGGCTTAGCGAGGGATCCCACATCTACCGCCTCAAGGACAGTGTCCTGGAGCTTCAGACTCTTGGTCGGGGGATACAACTGGGGAGTATGACCAGTACTTCGCCCAGGCGGCCTCACCTGCTATGCTGAACAGGGGCCTTGTGGAGGGATGGGAAGATTGGAAGGGATAGGCAAGGAAGAGGGAAGGAAGCGGCCGTGGCCTTAAGTTAGGTACCATCCCGGCATTCGCCTGGAGGAGAAGTGGGAAACCACGGAAAACCACTTCCAGGATGGCTGAGGTGGGAATCGAACCCACCTCTACTCAGTTGACCTCCCGAGGCTGAGTGGACCCCGTTCCAGCCCTCGTACCACTTTTCAAATTTCGTGGCAGAGCCGGGAATCGAACCCGGGCCTCCGGGGGTGGCAGCTAATCACGCTAACCACTACACCACAGAGGCGGACATGGGGCTCAATACGTAAATTAAATCTCCCTAAGATATGATTCAAGCGAGCGATTTGGAGATGGTGGGTACACCCCCGGGGCTTCCTTGCTTCACCCAGCTGAGCAGCGCTGGTAGTCCAGGATATGATGTTCCGTGAAGTATGACGAATATTCTTCAGTCTTCAGATCAACTGATATTACATTTGGTGAATAATAATAATAATAATAATAATAATAATAATAATAATAATAATAATAATAATAATAATAACTGAGACGGTACGTTGGAGACTCCGATAACACGTTGAGCAATTGTGCGGGTGGTAAAAATAATCACATCAGAGGCTTAATAAATAAGACAAAGAGGAAGACATGTTCACCAAACAATGACTTACCGAACAAGAACTGTCCCATCGTGTAGTGCGCTGGAGGCTGAACTGACGGCACTGTGCAGTCGAGAAGTGTACCCAGGTGACGATGAGTCAGACGTCAGCTCGCTCTACAAACATTCCAAGCTGCTGCTTCTTTTGCGGATTCATGCCTTTCAGCGTCCTGTCTGCAAGCCTCTGTGGCGTCGTTTACCGCTTGATTTCCCTCTACTTCTCTTAACCAATATAACCGAGTCCATTATTCTACTAGGTAACTTCTCTTCTTCCATTCGCCTCACATGACCCACCACCCGGCCAGTTTATATCCTCATTCCGAGTACCCTCCTGCCATTTGTAGCAGCGATAATTCTCGCTACATTTAGGACTGTTACCCTGGTAGCAGATTCCCTATCAATTCTTTTCCGAGCTTTTTCTTAAACATTTTCAACGAACTTGGAAATTCATCGAACATTTCCTTGATGAATGATAATTCCTCGTCCTATAAATAACAAACCTGATGTAGTGGTGATGGTGATGATTGTGCAATCATTCTCTATTAACACTAATCAGGAAAAAATGCAAGGGGCCCGACACTTCCGAAAATGAAGGTATCAGTCAAAGAAAGACAAGAACCATGAAGGCGTGAAGGCCTCGACACCTACAGTAATACCGTCGGGGTCGGTAAAATAACAAGAGTTGATCAAGGGAGGACGTGAAGATCACTTGTCTGATCCACGATAATAGATTTCCTATTTCTTAACAGCAGAAACCCTGAGCCTCGGTAACGCTGGAGCCAATCGCTGGTCGACTCTATGCTCAAGGCCTTTCTAAATAATGGGATAGGTCTCAGACTCCATAAGGTTGAGTTCAGTTTGACAAGGGATGAACGATACGGTGACGTATAAAATGAAATCTTTAAATTAAGGTAATAATTATTCCTTTTTCCTTCTTTGAGGCCCTAAAGGTTTAGGGGCAGCTCTGTCTCCCAACGTTCTGGCAAGCATGTTTGAGACCAGGAATAGAGAGGATGAACATATATCGAAGTAAGATGTGGAAACAGCACCACTCACATCAGCTATTATATTCACTTAAGTTACTTTTATTGCCTTTTGTTTTACACACATATGAAGGATTTCACTTCACTCCAAGTTACAAAGTCTTGTTAGCCTGTGAGGTGGATACGTGGCTTCTGTCGTCTTACTGTGCTAGACGATCGTGTTGCATGCTGGGGGAGGTCCGGAATCGAACCTACGCTATCTGGAGGCGGACGTTTAAATAATAATAATAATAATAATAATAATAATAATAATAATAATAATAATAATAATAATAATAATAATAATAATAATGGTTCCCTATGCCTATGTCTATCATGTAAGACAGACCGGGGTGGAATGTTGGGGAGAACCAAATACCCAGTCCCTGAGCCAAGGGTGTTAATAGTTGAATATTAAAATCCCTCGATGCTGCCGAGAATCGATACCGGGGCTCTGAAGATCTAAGGCCACAGACATGGAGTTTTGACCGTACAATAAAGTAGGAGGTCACTGAGCTCTCAATCAGGAAGGGAGCAGCCGTCACCTTAAAGTACAGCCCCAGCATTTGCCTGGTGTGAAAATGGGAAACCACGGAAAACCACGTTGAGGGTTCGAAGGCTCTGTGAGTAGTTGTTGCTTTCTCTAGTGAGTAATGCACGATGACTGGACCATGTGTATGAGTCAGCAGAGGCAGCACCTGGTGCTCATAGCCGGAGTCATCCTTACTGTGCTGACTAAGTCCATATTACAGGAGAAATAGTTGGCCAATGTTTAACCTAAATGGCACGCTTGTTGTTGGCTGTAAGGAAATAAGCCGAAATAATTTATTGCCAGATAGCAGTTTTACAATATAACGTTTCTCCAAAAGTAGCTCGGCCGATGACCTAGATATCTTCAGTACCTCGGAACATATAATAAATAATGACAAACCGCGGACTTCCTCGGGGACAACCACGTGTGAGCGGAGAGGGTCCATTTTCTCCCTCGTTAGCATTTGTTCTTGATCGTTATGCATTATTTTCCAAGTAGCAAAGTTACTTTTTGTTTGTAAAGGAGAAGACTGAATGGAGCTGCACGCACGGCTGTGTGTGTTAGCGACACGACCTCTGCTGAACTATAGTACATCAAGTAATGCTAATGCACTTCCCAAACTTTTCATGAAGTAATATCAACTTTTACATGGACATAATTTCCTGTTACTGTTTTACTGATTTAGAACCCAAATTAATGCAAACATTCGTCTAAAAACCTTATTCTCTAACATGAATGCAGATCTTTACGATATTATGATGTATTTTCAAATAAACGTATTATTTTTGGTACAAGAAATAAAAAAGGCCTATATCTACCTTAATTGAAAACGGTATTACTTTATAGGGAAAATTTTGGGAGAAAAATATACCTTACTTTGCGAAATATCGATTTTACAGGAAACAGAAAATAACATTTCTGGCAGTATTCATTCCACACTAGTTGCTGAGCATGGACTTAGGAGGAGTGTAATATACACCGTCGGCAGCCCTGAAGATGGTTTCCTGTGCTTTCACATTTTCACACCAGGCAAATGCTGGAGCTGTACCCTAATCAGGGCCACGGGCGATTCCTTCAGACCTGTCTGTGTCGGTGCGACGTAAAGCAAATTCTAATATACAGGGAGGATTTGGTAGCGGTGTGCACACACATTGAGTAGGACTCTCTACGTATCAATAACGATTTAGGAGAAAGCGACTTTCTTAATTGCTGATGATCTTAACGGCAATATGCCAGTACTATGTACTGTCGTGATTTCGCTTTGCCCTGATAGTCAAGCAGAGACCACTTTAGAACCCGTTTCTTAGCTCCTAGCAACAGTCAGTAGTCTCTTATCTCCGTCCCATGTCAACACATAGCTTTTCCTTATATTACACACAATTGAATCTCAAATGTAAGTAAGCGTTATCACGTGTCTACATCGTGCTGTCCCAAATTAGCGTCCGGGCATTTTCGGCGTCCCTCATGGGAGATAACGCGGGCGTTGGGTATTATAGCTAGAAGTACACATCTTGTAACCTGTTTAACACAGAGAAAATTGAGAAGGCCGGTCTGGAAGGTAGCCCATGTGAGAAACTATGTTCCTCCACCAGTTCCTCCTGTTTAAAGCTCGGGGTGACGCGTCTAGATATTATCAGCCAGATGTACCTATATTTTGTACAATATAATGCTCGTAAGTGGTTAAAATATTCCATGTCATCTGCAGTGCAACTAATATTTACATCCCTCTGCCTACTTTTACGCTTTTCAGACTCCGCGAAGTTCGGCAGGAGTTCTGTTACGAGTCTCTGCTGCTCAGACAAGTGGCAACATAAATAAGAAGTGGACTTAATGACTATTGTTTCACAAGTAATTCACTTACCTGCAGTTTACAGTAAGCCAGCTAGAATAATGACTATAGCATGAACGAGTGTCGTGCGGATTAGAAAATTTCATTGGATCCATTGTAAAGAAGGGTCACACATCCACAGTGGTTACAGAGTAAAGTGCACGCCTCTGTATTCGGGACACGGAGAGTGGCTGCACTAAGGCGACAGTTCCTCGTATAGGCACGAATCTTCTGGCGTCACCTTCCCCTTCAAATGTGAAATGAAAACACTTTCCCTGAGGTCCCGGGTTCTATTGTCGGCCAGGACAGGGGATGTCTACCTGATTACAACTGAACAGCTCCCTGATGGCGGCTCTTGTATAGCGGTGGACCGGCGGATCATGATGTAAACCTGTAATTCTTTGAAGGGAAGTGATTGGTTATTGCTTAAAACGTCCTGCGGAACATTACATAGAACAAATTTGATCAATGTCCACCGGACTCATACACTCTCGGCTGATCACAACATGACCCTTACTTTACAGAAAGACACCAAAGTCAAAAGGAATTTCACTACTTTTCTGAGCTTTCTGATCCTCTGTTGTCCATGGGTCGTCACTTCTTATTTCTGCCTTTTTCGCCAGTTTACAACCAGCTTTACGTCGCACCGACACAGACAGGCGACGATGGATAAGAAAGGGCGCGGCCGTGGCCTTAAGTTAGGTACCATTAGCCACGAGGAGAAGTGGGGAACCACGGAAAACCACTTCGAGGAAGGATGAGGAGGTATTCGAACGTCCCTCTGCTAAGTTGACCTCCCGAGGCTGACTGGACCCGGTTTCAGCCCTCGTATTACTTTTCAAATTTCGTGGCAGAGCCGGGAATCGAATCCGGGCCTTCGTCGGTGGCAGCTAATTACAGCGGACCGTTACTTCTCACAAAAATATTTTTACGTGTAATTTTTTTTAAAAATAAAATTGTAATTGTTATTTTCTAGTAAGTGATGTGGTCGCATGCGATGGGATAATCCCTTATTCGATTACTTTTCCCTTCGATCAACAACTCGATTCGAATGGACGAGGCAATCGAATAATGTTCACTTTATCAAGTCATAAGCTGGTCGTGTCGCTAAATGACTTCAAAACAACTCCGGATCGCTGGAGTTGGCAACACTTAGTGATGGTGGTTCTTTTACATATGTAAATGGTCAATAGAAATCAATAAGGGCTGAAAACATGTAGCAAAGCTGGTGGTGGCAGTAACGAGGAAGAGAACAGGCAGGGGATACCTTGGATGCTATTCTACCGCCCCAACCCACAGGGCGAAATAATGGTTGGAGAATGTCAGAGACAGAGCTCTATAATAATAATAATAATAATAATAATAATAATAATAATAATAATAATAATAATAATAATAATAATAATGTCCTCCTCTGAGGTGTAGTGATTAGTACGATTAGCTGCCACTCCCGGAGGCCCGGGTTCGATTCCTGGCTCTGCCAGGAAATTTGAAGAGTGGTACAAGGGCTGGAACGGGTCCACTCACTCTCGGGAGGTCAACTGGGTAGAGGGAGTTTCGATTCCCTCCTCAGCCATCTTTGAAGTGGTTTTCCGCGTTTCCCACTTCTCCGCCAGGCAAATGCCGGGATGGTACCTAACTTAAGGGCACTTCCGCATCCTTTCTTCTTCCTTGTCTATCCCTTCCAATCTTCCCATCCCCCCGCAAGGCCCCTGTTCAGCATAGCAGGTGAGGCCGCCTGGGCGAGATACTTATCCTCCTCCACAGTTGTATCCCCCGACCCAAAGTCTCACGCTCCAGAACACTGCCCTTGAGGCGGGAGAGGAAAAAGGAACTTTGGACGGTAAACAGAAGTGTGAAGTGTTGGCACAAACATCCAGACCACGAGACGTCCCGTCACCCTCTGAACCTGACATATTGTAATAATGTATTAATTATAATTTATTATTTCACTTGACAGTTGCCAGTTGCTAGTACTTCCATTTACCTTTGCCCTCCCACCTCTACCGCCTGAAGGCCAGTGTACTGGTGTTTTTTTTTTTTTTTTTGCTAGTTGTTTTACGTCGCACCGACACAGATAGGTCTTACGGTGACGATGGGACAGGAAAGGGCTGGGAGTGGGAAGGAAGCGGCAGTGGCCTTAATTAAGGCACAGCCCCAGCATTTGCCTGGTGTGAAAGTGGGAAACCACGGAAAACCATTTTCAGGGCTGCCGCCAGTGGGGTTCGAACCTACTATCTCCCGAATACTGGATACTGGCCGCACTTAAGCGACTGCAGCTATCGAGCTCGGTGCAGTGTACTGGAGCGTGGGACTTTGGGTCGGGGGATACAACTGGGAAGGATGACCACTACCTCTCCCAGGCAGTCTCACCTGCTATGCTGAATAGGGGCCTTATGCATTCTATGGTGGTAGGACATTACACGATTGTATTAGCCGAGGCCCAATCACTCACAGTTGCAGAGGTTGTTCTAAGCCTCAAATCTCTACGTCGTTGTCCGCGAAATTAGACAAAATTATATTTCATGACTGGTTAAAAAATGTAGCTCATAGCGTGTGTCCTGCGTCGTCTTGTGCCAGGGGAATTAACCAATTCCTGCCGGGAATCGAACCCAGCACGCTAACCATTTAGCCGGACCATGGTAAGAGTTGAAGGGCGTCCAGCCTCTTGATGTTTACGGATTCCGTATATGGAAACAATCCATGAGGATCTTGAACGGGGGCAAGCAAGCACGACAGAAACAATATTCTTCGCCTTTGTACACAATCAGCTCTCTTCTCCAAGGTTTACAAAAATGTGGAAATATACGTGGTATATGTTCATGACAGGCCAGACCACTTAGAAAATCCAATTTAATTTTCCTTTCATTCCATGGATTTCGACATTTCATGTGATTGTTATAGTGAACCGCAAGGCTTAACCACTTTCTCTGCAGCGCAGTACACAATGGAGGTACTTAATACAAGCAATGGAACATTTATTGCAAATAAAACAATTTTCTACGAAAGATGGTAGGTTGGCAGCCCTGCAGATGGTTTTTCGTCTTTTCCCATTTTCACTGTAGGCCTACCTTAATTAAGGCCATGGCCGCAAGCCTTGCAAGTGTTGGTGTGCCGCCTCCTGTCAGTCAGGTGGATGACAGCTGCAGAAGAGAAATCGACTACCTCGTGATCTCGGACACTCTACTACTGCGTCAGATGAGGAAGTCTGACGTACCGGTTGGGGAGGATTGTCCCCCCCCCCCACCTCTGAAGAGTTGGACATCCCGGTGAAAGCCTGTCCGCCCTTCGCTTTATCCAGCACCAGATTTGAACCCAGGGGACGAAGGGACGACCAGAGTGTATAAAAATAAGTGGTGAAATTGGAAAACTCCAATCACACGTCATAATTAAATTAAATTAATGTCCGGCGCCATGGCTAACTGGGTTTGATTCCCGGTCGGGGAATTGATTAAATCGGTGGCTCAAGGGTTGCGAGTTTGTGTCGTCTCCATTCATCTTAGGTAGAGTGGCGTCTTCACTGTTAGTGAGTCTTAACAAAACTTTCAGATTGTTTAAACAGTTTTCGGCAGCATTTGCAGAAAACAGACCTATTTGAATTGTGATCTACATTCAATCTCGAGCCGTATTAGCCGTTGTTTTGGAGTCTCGACCATAAAAATTGAATAGTCACGGGACCAATAGTTTCATGTGGAATCCAAACGAAAGAATCGTGATTGTCTGTTTCGAAAATCTCACATGCTCCTGCTTTCGGGAGAAGGTGGATCGAGCCTCACCGTCGGCACCCGTAAAATGGTTTCCCATGGTTTCCCATTTTCAAACGATGTACGACGGTCACTACCATCCCTCTCCTTTCCCACCATCCACAAGTGTCACGCGAGATGCTAGGAGTTACGGGGCCATGTGTATTCTAGTGCTGTTGGTGGTGTGCCGCATCCTCTAAGCTACCACAACGATTCAAACTTCTAACAACCGACTCGCATGATCTTATGTAGTCCTCAGCCAGAGATCCGAATGGGGGACTATTTTATCTCCGGAATATTTTACCTGGGAGTAAGCCATCATCATACAGTGAGAGCTGTATGTCGTCGGGAGTTAGTTACGGCTGTAGTTTGCCGTTGCTTTCAGCCGTGCAGCAGTAAATGTTCATAATATTTAGCTTTTAACTCATTTACATAGATCACTGTTTATTGTGGTACTTGTATTGTGTTCTGTTTATGCATCACTCATATTGTTCAGTCTGTATGTTACTTTTTCATTATGACATTTTCTCTTTCTTTTTTTTTTTACTTTTTTGTTCGAAATTTCTTTTCATTTGTTGAGTTTTGCTTTTTTCTTCATTAAACGTTCTCGAAATTTGTTATTTAGCTTAGAATAGTACATTACGTGTAAGAGAGCCCTAACTTCACCACTGCTAAACTAAATAAATAAATAAACCTTGTGGTGTAGTGGTTAGCGTTAGCAGCTTTCAAACCGATTTATCAGCCCTGGCATAAAACACGCCATCGTCGGTGATATGCTTATAACCACCTTCAAGTAACCTTTATAACCCAGGGCAAACAGGAAAATGCCAATAACGTGTGATCTCCGTGCAGTGGTTAGGCGGGGAAGCGAGCACAAGGGGTTGGGGATTCCACACCAGACGCGGACGCTCTCTTTAACTATTTAATTGCTGCTGGATCCGCGCCGGCAATTGCATCAGGCAAGGTCTGGTCACTCTCCCAGAATTCTTTGCGGCCATTTTGAAACTAGGAGGTCTACTGGCTGTGATACAGCTGTCACCCAGAAGGACCTGGAAGTCGTGAAATTTATGAAACGATAATTCCAGTTCCGGGGGTACACATGGCCCTGAGGTTGACTCAACCTACACCAAAAGTGAGTAGCAGGTTAATTCCTGACCACTCAAGTGTCGAGGTTACCTTCCACCCCTCCAGGGGCCTTCATGGCTTGTACGGAGATGACCTTGCTTTACTTTCTAAATATATGAAACCCGAGTTCTTACTGATGTCCTTCCATTATTTCACATTTAGCAGATTACACGAAAATGATTAATTAAATGTAACCGCTCATGTGGGAGCTGTAGGGAGTGTCAAGCTCCAGTTCGGTACATTTACCGTACGTAAAGTACAGCTCAGAACAACTCAAATCACCAAGATGATAAACATTCGAGATCTGGATAAATGCGTCAAGAAGAATTAGTCATTCGCTGTCTTTCTTTTAAATGAGAAGATGATGGGCATATTGGTAACATTACTGCCCTAGTGCAGAGTGGATAGGGAATTCTAGGCACGAAGTGGTTAGAACAAGGCGCAAGTATAGTCTGGCCGCGCTACAGTTGTACTGGGGAGGGGTTCTGCTAGGTCACTGTAGAACCGTCTTGCGGGTAGAAGACACATTCCATAATTCCCGTCTCTAGTAATAATTCTCATAATATGGCGGAAATATCAAAACCTATCAAGATAAATACAATTGAAAGGCAATTCTGTTCTCCTGTATCCTAGAGAAAATAGTAAGAACTTGGAATGAAAAATTAAGAGAACACAACATTTCGCCAATAACTTCGGGGAGAAAATAAACAAAGGCGTTGAAATTATTTGCCTGGCATTTGCACATTTAATTGCTATACTTTCAGGAAGCCTAACAGATGCATCAACACAAATCAATCTCTTGGAAGAAACAGCCAACAAATCAGGTTTGAGAATCTCCGTAGAAAAACCAAAATTTATTACAAATATAAAAAACGCTCCAAAATTTTTGATAACACACATTGGTCGATGAACTAAAGTAATTAAATTAAAATACCTCGCAGAAATAATCGAAGAAAATGGTTTAGAAATCTGCTGGAGAGGGAAAGTTACACAAGATGGAAATCTTAGAATAAGGCACTAGAATACAGTAGTACTTAAGTCAATGAAAACAACAGAACAATGGAAATTAAGAAGTAATAAGGGCATAGAAAATATAACAGAAACAATACGGAAAAAGGAGATTGCTATTTTTTGGACATATTGATAAAAATAGACAGAGCAGATATTTCTGGTACCTTTGGGAGAAAAAGTCAACAAAAAGGAAGTACCTATAGAACGAGGACAGAAGAATAAAGCAGACCTCATCGTACTGGGTGTTGCGCCAGAAGCAGAACAAGGAACTACCTATAGAACGAGGACAGAAGAATAAAGCAGACCTCATCGTACTGGGTGTTGCGCCAGAAGCAATGAACTGCATTCCTATTAAAATTGTAGTATGTCCAGCAATTAAAACACAGGGAATAAGTGGCTAATTATACAGTATAACTACTTATTCTTACCTCACTTGAATTGAGAATTTGCCATCCTGTTTTTCATTGATGCAAACTTGTCAGTCACGCGTTGATTAAAGTCTGCGATTTACATCACTAGATCTCTTTGTAGAGAAAGCATTGCCAAGGCCGACAATCTTTTCTGGGCCAGAGAGTTCCTTAAGAGAAATTTTATTCTGTTAAAAGTAGGAAAACATCTTTCTGCTTCGACAGACGTCATAGGGATGAACGTCCTCTCTAGGTTGTTGGTTATTACTGTATAAACAATTCTTTTGCTAAATAGATTGAAGATAGTTCCTGGCGTAGTTTCAGTTTGTCCCAAAACGTATACACTGAACACACTGTCAGTAAGATACCTTCGGGGAACTTAGAACAGTACAAGAGGAAGTTCTCTGGTGAAGCTAAAACACACTTGCACCCCACCAGAGGAACGGACGTCTGGGAGTTTCATTTACTCTGTTCTTCCAAGAAAGACGCAGCTTACTACGTAACAGCCATCTGCTTTCTGATTCCCTTATTTGCTTTGATATTTCTTCTTGAAATACCTCCATCATAATTTTGCAAAAGCTCATTTTGAATCGTTTTGGATGTTCTTTTGAAAACAGTTGCCTTTTCCAAATGGCCTTTCAGCACGGCATCCAATTAATTAATCCTGTGAAAATACCTGGGTTTGATGATGATTAATTTTCATCGTGCCCCCTTAAGGCCAGCGCACAAACGAACACGGTGTATTAAAATATTCATCGTATATCTGCTATACCTAACTTCTTCGAGTTGTGCAGCTACATTGACAGTTCCAAAAAGTGTCAGTCTTAAACAGTCTTGAATGTGAACAGCTGAAGATTCATGTTTCTTTATTTTGGTACTTAAGTGGTTTATGCCCGTAACTCGTACGCAGGTTCTCCACCAAATAACAAGTACGAGAAGCAGAGTAACGTATTTTTAGCTTCGTAACCAATCACTACTTGTATAAATATCATTTTTAAACACCCTCTTAAACTGTCGATTGCCAGTATTAATATTTTGCACAATATTTAAGTCCGGTAATGGTCTTCCGGGTGTCTTTACGGTAAGTTTCTCCTTATCAGAAAGCTGGAAAAAATCTCTAACTTGTACATTATTTACCCTCACACTCCACTACACATGAGATCACGCCTTGAAAAGTTAATATTTCAAACTAAACATTCAATTACAACAAAATACTAATACACCCACACATTTGAGGGTAATGCCGTGAGATGATTCATGGTGCTGGTTACTGTATAATAATTGGAATTATTAGGCGTCCACCTATTCAATACAATGACATTTATTAGTGTGAATTAATCACACAAGGTACTAGTTTCGTGCCATCATCAGCCAAAGAGTCAAATCAGGCAAACACAGACAATATTGAAAACAAAGATGAACGTTAAATAAAATGATGTAGCACTCAAATAGAAAATCCTTTCAAAATGATTATGACTCCGTTTTGTACACATAGTACCGAGCTTAAGTGCGGCCAGTATGCAGTATTCGGGAGAGAGTAGGTTCGAACCCCACTGTCGGCAGTCCTGTAGGTGGTTATCCATTTTCACACCAGGCAAATGCTGGAGCTGTACCTACGGCCGCTTCCTTCCCACTCTCAGCCCTTTGCTGTCCCATCGTCGCCGTAAGACCTCTCTGTGTCGGTGCGACGTAAAACAACTAGCAAAAAAACATGTGCACATGGTATATTGTAAAGCTCGTATATGTTTTACTCTTTAATCTTGTTGAATATACGCTGCAGAATGTTGTGGTCATGTGATGTTGACTCTTGTTTAATCCGTGGTTTGGTGGTTCCGAAAGAATAAACGATCATGTCATGGACTTAATTAGATCTGAAAAATATTTCTTCCCACTTCAATATGGGGTTTGGAACCTGAAGAAGAAATTAAAAGCCGAATTAAGCAAAAGGAGAATGAAAAGAAACGACTAGAAGCATCCAATGGAATTTATTTCTAAACCAGATTAATAATAAACCTTCTGACATATTCTCACAAAAACAGCTTTCCTTAGAGGGAAGGGAGGGTGCGATCAGTGGTTGAGAGGAAGTTGGATGAAAACCAGATCACAGAGGAGCTGTCAGGATCAGATTTTCAGTATGCGCCAGGTAATTGAAAAAATGTTACGAGAGGAATAGACAGTTGTGTTTATGTTTCGTAGATCTAGAGAAAGCATATGACAGGGTACCGAGGAAAAAGATGTTCGCCATACTGCGGGACTATGGAATTAAGAGTAGATTATTAAAATCAATAAAAGGCATAGGTTGAGTTCTTGGTTCAGGGTACTTACAGGGGCTAGACAAGGCTGTAATCTTTCTCCTTTGCCGTTCATAGTTTACATGGATCATATGCTGAAAGAAATAAAATGGCAGGGAGGGATTCAGTTTGGTGGAAATGTAGTAAGCAGTCTGGCCTATGCTGACGACTTGGTCTTAATGGCAGACTGTGCCGAAAGCCTGCAGTCTAATATTTTGGAACTTGAAAATAGGTGCAAGGAGTATGGTATGAAAATTAGCCTCTCGATGACTAAATTGATGTCAGTAAGTAAGAAATTCAACAGAACTGAATGCCAGATTGGTGATACAAACCTCGAACAAGTAGATAAATAATTTCAAGTATTTAGGTTGTGTATACTCCTAGGATGGTAGGGCCTAATATAGTAAGTGAGATTGAATCAAGGTGTAGTAAAGGTAATGCGGTGAGCTCGCAGTTGCGATCAGCAGTATTCACTAAGAAGGAAGTCAGCTCCCGGACGAAATTATCTTTACATCGGTCTGTTTTCAGACCAATTTTGCTTTACGGGAGCGAAAGACTTAGACTTAGCATATCTTATTCATAAGTTAAAAGTAACAGACAAGAATATAGCAAGGATTATTGCTGGTACAAACAGGTGGGATCGATGGCAGGAGGGTACTCGAACGAGGAGATAAATGCTAAGTTTGGAATGAACTCAATTGATGAAGCTGTACGCATAAACCGGCTTCGGTGGTGGGGTCTTGTGAGACGAACGGAGGAGGATAGGTTACCTAGGAGAATAATGGACACTCTTATGGGCGGTAAGAGGAGTAGAGGGAAACCAAGGCGACGATGGTTAGACTCAGTTTCTAAAGATTTTTTTGCTAGTTGCTTTACGTCGCACCGACACAGAGAGGTCTTATGGCGACGATGGGACAGGGAAAGGCTAGGAGTGGGAAGGAAGTGGCCGTGGCCTTAATTAAGGTACAACCCCAGCATTTGCCTGGTGTGAAAATGAGAAACCACGGAAAACCATTTTCAGGGCTGCCGACAGTGGGGTTCGAACTTACTATCTCCCGAATACTGGATACTGGCCGCACTTAAGCGACTGCAGCTATCGAGCTCGGTCTCTAAGGATTTAAAGATAAGAGGTATAGAACTAAATGAGGCCACAGCACTAGTTGCAAATGGAGGATTGTGGCGACGTTTTGTCAATTCAAAGAGGCTTGCACACTGAACGCTGAAAGGCATAACGGTCTATAATGTTAATGTATCTAATGTAGAGGGGAATCGGGTAATATGGAATAGTCGGCCAATATGGAATACCACAATATCTTACCTGTAAGATACTCCTCTCAGGTGGAAACTCGTCGAATTACGGTAAATGTTCTCATGATGCTTTGTATTCAGTTTCGACATGCTCGTGAGTGAGGTTAGTGCGTGGAGCAAGAATATTTGTTTTTCATATTTGAAAAGCTTTTACAGGTAATTCTTTTAAAGCTTTTATTAATTAGCAAAACTGAGTTTAGTCCTGGGAAATCCAATGTTACATATTGTACAAGAGTTGCTTATATTGCTACACCAGTGTAACTTCCTTGTTGTGCAAAGTTTATGGCATGACGAATACTTTAATTCAAACATGGTGTGTCGGGATATATGGAATACTGTTTTAGTTTCAAAGTAAAATGACGTTTAAAATTAATTAAAATTAATTGCATTAATTCTGGTATATTGTAACATGTAACTACCTATAGATCGCAGTTTCTGCATCTGTGACGTTTGTCACTGAATGAACAAGTGACTGTAAAAAGAAAACTCTGAATAATTAGTGTATACAGATTATCATTTAAGTTAATTACCAATTTTATTCTTTCGATTTTTTAAAATTTCTGTACGTCACCTGTAAGAACGTTCCTTAAATATAACTGAAAGAATTTATTGAAGCTGTATTTTAATTTACATATTATTTACCCTACTATTCCATATTAGCCGACTATTCCGTATTACCCACCAAGTGCAACTTTTTGAAAGAAATAATTTTGACGTGAAGACATTAACAATTTACAATTTAAAAATGTAGAGAATCTTGGCTAATTATTTGAATTTTCAAACCATATTTATTTATATTTCATAACTGATTTCGGTAAGAAGTTATACTGCCAAAAGTAAATGGTATTCCATATTATACGACTCTCCTCTATGTATGTATGCCGTGAAACGGCACCAACAAATAGTGAAATTAAACTACACAAACACCGGCAGCTTTCATATTCACAATCCAGAATCCATCAGTTATAATACTGCACAGAAATCCTATCTGGAATCAAAACACTCAATCACCTCAAAACGCACTAAGACCTACACGTCGTGATACAGTAAATGAGAACATAACGTCTACAGTAACACGAACAACTCCATGTTGGCACAATGCTTCTTTTACGGCACACCAAAGTATAACATGAAGTTATGCTGAAGAGAAAACGTTTCCTCCGAAAGTATATCGTCAAAAACAAATTTGGGGATAAAAGAATGGTTATGTTTGCCGATGAAATACCAGTGTTGGTAATATTGTGGGTGGTGCGGTACGGCTTACCCTACTGGCGTGGGAAAGAAATTAGCGTTGCGAGAGGAGAGAAAGCAGGGATGAAGTAATCTCTGCAGAGTTGTGCAATCTAATGGGGACATTTGGAATCGTTTTTCGATAGGGGACTTCCTGGTGTCGTGCAACTCCCCAGGACCAATATTAGCGGGCTTGCTACCTTATGCTATGCACTGAAGTGAACTCGTGTCCTCGCCCCGAGGAGGTGCAGCTCTTTTTAGGCACACCCCCATTGGAGGTGAGCTGCATGTACCATTTTCACCACATACCAGCCCTTCTGCCATTCTTAAATTTCTGGCAGTACCGGGAATCGAACCCGGGCCCCCGAGGACGGCAGCTAATAGTGCTAACCGTTACGCTACGGAGGCGGACATGCTATGCACTGTATACAGGCGTAGGCTCGTCCCTGCTGAAAATAAATAGCGGCGCGGTGTGCGTTTGGGAGTTGGCGTAGGAAAGTCAACCCCCTGAGTTTGAGTCGAAAACGGCAGAGTTTATTGGCCCGTTACGAAGCATTAGTACATCGAACGACCAAGGATAGTCGATTTTAACACGTTTTAGAGTACATGTTGCATTTATTAAACTGAAAAATAGGAATAAAAGACGACAAATGAAGTGTAACATTATTCGGAGTTGTGCAATACTGCAACAATACCGCGCACCGCCCTTGCCTTTTGATTATTCGGATGTGGAGCTGAGACTGGCCGACGCTACAGTATTCCTTGCGCAGGACGGTATCTTGGAGTCCTTTCCCGGCAGCAACACAAGCTGTAACGACCAACAGGTCCCAATCCGTTCGAGAAAGGTTCAGAAGACAGGACAAGATTCAGCTTGCCGATTGGCTGCCTTGCAGGAAACAAAAGCACACGAAGACTGAGGACGATAGTTCTTTAGATGCCTGGGTTCCGCGGTGGTGGTGGTCGTTCTGGTCATCCTTGAGAAACCGGAGACGGTCCACTTCATTGCAAATACCGCCCCTCCTCTAACACTCGCGGTGTCACTGCCTTTAAACAAGACCCTGTTCATGGATATCATTGGTACGAATTATACCAACTGGCAAGGCTCACAGAACTTACCACAACACATTTTGAAATTTTATTTCTTTCCTTTCTTTTTTCTATTTTAAAATTTGAGAAATAGAAAATCTGAAATCTCTTGTTCTGATCTTTTACACAACATAGGAGTCTGCGTCTTATAACAGTGGGCTTATCTATTGCTCAACAGGGAACTAACACCAGGGGTATGGTTGCGAAACACCTGCACTACTAAATGAGAAACGTTAATGCCAAATAAGTTTTAGGAAATTTAGGTTTTTTGAAAACTTTAGTCACCTCATGCCAAGTTGAAAGGGAACATTACATATTTCCCAGTAGGGAAGAGAACAGAGTCCTGTACATTTCAAACACCAAATTTAGAAATTACATTAAATAAAAGAGGTGGAAACCTTCCCCTCACTCTATCCGCAGGAGCTAGCACATGTCTGAGCCGCGTCCCTATGAACACGCCGCACTCACAATAACAGACCATACGGCCCTAAAGCTCCCAGCTTGTATAGTATTTCTAAGGGGAAGCTTCAAGATCATTTTACTGATAGGCTGGATTCCTGTACATGCCCCAAATTTTAATTGTCTAGAGAAAATATTTACAAGTTTCTGATAGGTCAATTGAAGAAGGAACCATCTAAAGTGTTGACAACTTCAATACATAAACAAAACAATCCTCAAAACTTAAGGTTTGCCAACCGCAAAAATAAACATTCCTTTATGAAATAATTAGAGTTCATCCAGCTAGAGGGAGCAATTAAACCGATGGTGGAAGCAAGAAACAGTTAGTGGCCCTAGACTGAGTTATACAGTCGGAATCAAAAGTCTACATACAGACCGTTATTCCGTAATTTCTTGGACGACCCTTACTGACAGTGCGCTATGAGACGAACTGCGCAAGGTAGAGGAACCATGCGAGTTATGTATTACAACTGTGTGACTGAATTGGATGTTTTATTCACAAATGGTTTTGAAAACAACTGAAATACCAACTGCACAGAAGGAAGTTATAACTGAACTCCATGCAAAGGGGTTTTCATTGCGAAGAGTTGGTGACATAGTGAAAGGTTTAAACAGTTATTAGAAATTATAAGGCACGAGATAGTGTACAGAATCAACGCAGAAGTCGTAGATCTGATAGTAGTTCATATCGCACAGAAAAGACAATACAATATAATACATTGAATTGCACTGAAAAGTGCGGGTATTCACAACAGATCAGACTTACATTAGTACCGATGATGTGAAGAAGCAACAAGAATTTGCAAAATTGCACAAAGATAACGACTCCAGTTATTGGAATAAGATTCTCTTCACAGACGAGAGTAAGTTCAATTTATTTCAGTGTGAACCTAATGAAAGCCCCCAGAAAAAAATCTTCTTTCATCGGTGACATATGGAGGTGGGGTCGCGTGTCCAGAAACTGGGGCTATAACGCTATAATAGTGCACTCATCTCCCCAGTCACTCGACATTAACCTCAATGAACATCTTTGGGGAAGACTTCATAGAAGGATTACGAAATATTCCATTAAGAGCAAGGACGATTTGAAAGTTGGCATACCAACAGAATTGAGTAAAATTTCACCAGTTGTCAACAGAAACCTAGTGGAATCGATTCTCCGGCGCTTGTAAGCTGTCGTAAAACCAAAAGGTAGAAACACAAAGTACTGAAGCTAATATGAGAGTGAATGTATGTTCACTTGTGTTCCTAACATTTCTTCCGATTGAGAATTGAACGATATGTTCCCTTTAGTTTTACACTTAGTTAATAATCCCGAATGTATCCACAAGTCCATCATTATGCTTTGTAAAGTGGAGATAAGAAAAAATGTTCTGTTTTGTTTATATTTACATGGAATGTTGAGGTACTTAAAGTGCGCACAGTGCGGTGATGTGCTCGCTCCAATAAGTATGAAGTATTGCGACACTCCAGAACACTTCCTTGTCAGAGTTCCTTCTTAGATCACAGCCACGAACTCACTGCATTATCTCGGCATGTGAGTTTTCTCAGTGTACTTTGAGTGGCTCCTCCGCTACAATTTCTTATTTTATTCCCCTAACTTTATTTCTTGTTTGGAGCCATTTCTGATACGCCTTCTTTTTACGTATACAAGTTGCTCTCATTTCATCATTCTACTAACATGTTCATATTTAACCATCTTTATACACACTTGTTCGTAGGCGTTCCCTTCGCTTCACCGAAGATACGTTAGTGTGACATTAAACCACTACCTCACCGTCATCACTACCCTCTTACGTCACACCGTCAACAGTGAGAGTCATCACTACTCTCTTACATCACACCGTCAACAGTGAGAGTCATCACTACTCTCTTACATCACACCGTCAACAGTGAGAGTCATCACTACTCTCTTACATCCCACCGTCAACAGTGAGAGTCATCACTACCCTCTTACATCACACGGTCAACAGTGAGAGTCATCACTACTCTCTTACATCCCACCGTCAACAGTGAGAGTCATCACTACTCTCTTACATCCCACCGTCAACAGTGAGAGTCATCACTACCCTCTTACATCACACGGTCAACAGTGAGAGTCATCACTACTCTCTTACGTCACACCGTCAACAGTGAGAGTCATCACTAGCCTCTTACGTCACACCGTCAACAGTGAGAGTCATCACTACTCTCTTACATCCCACGGTCAACAGTGAGAGTCATCACTAGCCTCTTACATCCCACCGTCAACAGTGAGAGTCATCACTACTCTCTTACATCCCACCGTCAACAGTGAGAGTCATCACTAGCCTCTTACATCCCACCGTCAACAGTGAGAGTCATCACTACTCTCTTACATCCCACCGTCAACAGTGAGAGTCATCACTACTCTCTTACATCCCACCGTCAACAGTGAGAGTCATCAGTACAGTCTTACGTCACACCGTCAACAGTGAGAGTCATCACTACTCTCTTACATCACACGGTCAACAGTGAGAGTCATCAGTACAGTCTTACGTCACACCGTCAACAGTGAGAGTCATCACTACTCTCTTACATCCCACCGTCAACAGAGAGAGTCATCAGTACAGTCTTACATCCCACCGTCAACAGTGAGAGTCATCACTACTCTCTTACATCCCACCGTCAACAGTGAGAGTCATCAGTACAGTCTTACATCCCACCGTCAACAGTGAGAGTCATCACTACTCTCTTACATCCCACCGTCAACAGTGAGAGTCATCACTACCCTCTTACGTCACACCGTCAACAGTGAGAGTCATCACTACCCTCTTACATCCCACCGTCAACAGTGAGAGTCATCACTACCCTCTTACGTCACACCGTCAACAGTGAGAGTCATCACTACTCTCTTACATCCCACCGTCAACAGTGAGAGTCATCAGTACAGTCTTACATCCCACCGTCAACAGTGAGAGTCATCACTACTCTCTTACGTCACACCGTCAACAGTGAGAGTCATCACTACTCTCTTACGTCACACCGTCAACAGTGAGAGTCATCACTACCCTCTTACGTCACACCGTCAACAGTGAGAGTCATCACTACCCTCTTACATCCCACCGTCAACAGTGAGAGTCATCACTACCCTCTTACGTCACACCGTCAACAGTGAGAGTCATCACTACTCTCTTACATCACACCGTCAACAGTGAGAGTCATCACTACTCTCTTACATCCCACGGTCAACAGTGAGAGTCATCACTAGCCTCTTACGTCACACCGTCAACAGTGAGAGTCATCACTAGCCTCTTACATCACACGGTCAACAGTGAGAGTCATCACTACTCTCTTACATCCCACCGTCAACAGTGAGAGTCATCACTACTCTCTTACATCCCACGGTCAACAGTGAGAGTCATCACTACCCTCTTACGTCACACCGTCAACAGTGAGAGTCATCACTACCCTCTTACATCCCACCGTCAACAGTGAGAGTCATC
The DNA here is from genome assembly GCF_040414725.1 of Anabrus simplex. NCBI lineage: Eukaryota > Metazoa > Arthropoda > Insecta > Orthoptera > Tettigoniidae > Anabrus > Anabrus simplex. The sequence goes on from NC_090266.1 coordinate 14,789,907, forward strand.
ACTACTCTCTTACATCCCACCGTCAACAGTGAGAGTCATCACTACCCTCTTACGTCACACCGTCAACAGTGAGAGTCATCACTACCCTCTTACATCCCACCGTCAACAGTGAGAGTCATCACTACCCTCTTACGTCACACCGTCAACAGTGAGAGTCATCACTACTCTCTTACATCCCACCGTCAACAGTGAGAGTCATCACTACTCTCTTACATCCCACGGTCAACAGTGAGAGTCATCACTACCCTCTTACGTCACACCGTCAACAGTGAGAGTCATCACTACCCTCTTACATCCCACCGTCAACAGTGAGAGTCATCACTACTCTCTTACATCCCACCGTCAACAGTGAGAGTCATCAGTACAGTCTTACATCCCACCGTCAACAGTGAGAGTCATCACTACTCTCTTACATCCCACCGTCAACAGTGAGAGTCATCACTACCCTCTTACATCACACGGTCAACAGTGAGAGTCATCACTAGCCTCTTACGTCACACCGTCAACAGTGAGAGTCATCACTACTCTCTTACATCACACCGTCAACAGTGAGAGTCATCACTACTCTCTTACATCCCACCGTCAACAGTGAGAGTCATCAGTACAGTCTTACATCACACGGTCAACAGTGAGAGTCATCACTACTCTCTTACATCACACCGTCAACAGTGAGAGTCATCACTACTCTCTTACATCCCACCGTCAACAGTGAGAGTCATCAGTACAGTCTTACATCACACGGTCAACAGTGAGAGTCATCACTACTCTCTTACATCCCACCGTCAACAGTGAGAGTCATCAGTACAGTCTTACGTCACACCGTCAACAGTGAGAGTCATCACTACTCTCTTACATCCCACCGTCAACAGTGAGAGTCATCACTACTCTCTTACATCACACGGTCAACAGTGAGAGTCATCACTAGCCTCTTACGTCACACCGTCAACAGTGAGAGTCATCACTACTCTCTTACATCACACCGTCAACAGTGAGAGTCATCACTACTCTCTTACATCCCACCGTCAACAGTGAGAGTCATCACTACTCTCTTACGTCACACCGTCAACAGTGAGAGTCATCACTACTCTCTTACATCACACCGTCAACAGTGAGAGTCATCACTAGCCTCTTACGTCACACCGTCAACAGTGAGAGTCATCACTACTCTCTTACATCCCACCGTCAACAGTGAGAGTCATCACTACTCTCTTACGTCACACCGTCAACAGTGAGAGTCATCACTACTCTCTTACATCCCACCGTCAACAGTGAGAGTCATCAGTACAGTCTTACGTCACACCGTCAACAGTGAGAGTCATCACTACTCTCTTACATCACACCGTCAACAGTGAGAGTCATCACTAGCCTCTTACGTCACACCGTCAACAGTGAGAGTCATCACTACTCTCTTACATCCCACCGTCAACAGTGAGAGTCATCACTACTCTCTTACGTCACACCGTCAACAGTGAGAGTCATCACTACTCTCTTACATCCCACCGTCAACAGTGAGAGTCATCACTACTCTCTTACATCCCACCGTCAACAGTGAGAGTCATCAGTACCCTCTTACGTCACACCGTCAACAGTGAGAGTCATCAGTACAGTCTTACGTCACACCGTCAACAGTGAGAGTCATCACTACTCTCTTACATCACACCGTCAACAGTGAGAGTCATCACTAGCCTCTTACGTCACACCGTCAACAGTGAGAGTCATCACTACTCTCTTACGTCACACCGTCAACAGTGAGAGTCATCACTACTCTCTTACATCCCACCGTCAACAGTGAGAGTCATCAGTACAGTCTTACGTCACACCGTCAACAGTGAGAGTCATCACTACTCTCTTACATCACACCGTCAACAGTGAGAGTCATCACTAGCCTCTTACGTCACACCGTCAACAGTGAGAGTCATCACTACCCTCTTACGTCACACCGTCAACAGTGAGAGTCATCACTACTCTCTTACATCCCACCGTCAACAGTGAGAGTCATCACCACCCTCTTACGTCACACCGTCAACAGTGAGAGTCATCACTAGCCTCTTACATCCCACCGTCAACAGTGAGAGTCATCACTAGCCTCTTACATCCCACCGTCAACAGTGAGAGTCATCAGTACAGTCTTACATCCCACCGTCAACAGTGAGAGTCATCACTACTCTCTTACATCCCACCGTCAACAGTGAGAGTCATCACTACTCTCTTACATCCCACCGTCAACAGTGAGAGTCATCACTACTCTCTTACATCCCACCGTCAACAGTGAGAGTCATCAGTACAGTCTTACGTCACACCGTCAACAGTGAGAGTCATCACTACTCTCTTACATCACACCGTCAACAGTGAGAGTCATCACTACTCTCTTACATCCCACGGTCAACAGTGAGAGTCATCACTACCCTCTTACGTCACACCGTCAACAGTGAGAGTCATCACTAGCCTCTTACATCACACCGTCAACAGTGAGAGTCATCACTACTCTCTTACATCACACCGTCAACAGTGAGAGTCATCACTACTCTCTTACATCCCACCGTCAACAGTGAGAGTCATCAGTACAGTCTTACATCACACGGTCAACAGTGAGAGTCATCACTACCCTCTTACATCACACGGTCAACAGTGAGAGTCATCACTAGCCTCTTACGTCACACCGTCAACAGTGAGAGTCATCACTACTCTCTTACATCACACCGTCAACAGTGAGAGTCATCACTACTCTCTTACATCCCACCGTCAACAGTGAGAGTCATCAGTACAGTCTTACATCACACGGTCAACAGTGAGAGTCATCACTACTCTCTTACATCACACCGTCAACAGTGAGAGTCATCACTACTCTCTTACATCCCACCGTCAACAGTGAGAGTCATCAGTACAGTCTTACGTCACACCGTCAACAGTGAGAGTCATCACTACTCTCTTACATCACACCGTCAACAGTGAGAGTCATCACTACTCTCTTACATCACACCGTCAACAGTGAGAGTCATCACTAGCCTCTTACATCACACCGTCAACAGTGAGAGTCATCAGTACAGTCTTACGTCACACCGTCAACAGTGAGAGTCATCACTACTCTCTTACATCACACCGTCAACAGTGAGAGTCATCAGTACAGTCTTACGTCACACCGTCAACAGTGAGAGTCATCACTACTCTCTTACATCCCACCGTCAACAGTGAGAGTCATCAGTACAGTCTTACATCACACGGTCAACAGTGAGAGTCATCACTACCCTCTTACATCACACGGTCAACAGTGAGAGTCATCACTACCCTCTTACATCACACGGTCAACAGTGAGAGTCATCACTACTCTCTTACATCACACCGTCAACAGTGAGAGTCATCACTAGCCTCTTACGTCACACCGTCAACAGTGAGAGTCATCACTACTCTCTTACATCCCACCGTCAACAGTGAGAGTCATCACTACTCTCTTACGTCACACCGTCAACAGTGAGAGTCATCACTACTCTCTTACATCCCACCGTCAACAGTGAGAGTCATCACTACTCTCTTACATCCCACCGTCAACAGTGAGAGTCATCACTACCCTCTTACGTCACACCGTCAACAGTGAGAGTCATCAGTACAGTCTTACGTCACACCGTCAACAGTGAGAGTCATCACTACTCTCTTACATCACACCGTCAACAGTGAGAGTCATCACTAGCCTCTTACGTCACACCGTCAACAGTGAGAGTCATCACTACTCTCTTACGTCACACCGTCAACAGTGAGAGTCATCACTACTCTCTTACATCCCACCGTCAACAGTGAGAGTCATCAGTACAGTCTTACGTCACACCGTCAACAGTGAGAGTCATCACTACTCTCTTACATCACACCGTCAACAGTGAGAGTCATCAGTACAGTCTTACGTCACACCGTCAACAGTGAGAGTCATCACTACTCTCTTACATCCCACCGTCAACAGTGAGAGTCATCACTACTCTCTTACATCCCACCGTCAACAGTGAGAGTCATCACTACTCTCTTACATCCCACCGTCAACAGTGAGAGTCATCACTACCCTCTTACATCCCACCGTCAACAGTGAGAGTCATCACTACCCTCTTACGTCACACCGTCAACAGTGAGAGTCATCACTACTCTCTTACATCCCACCGTCAACAGTGAGAGTCATCACTACTCTCTTACATCCCACGGTCAACAGTGAGAGTCATCACTAGCCTCTTACGTCACACCGTCAACAGTGAGAGTCATCACTACCCTCTTACATCACACGGTCAACAGTGAGAGTCATCACTACTCTCTTACATCCCACCGTCAACAGTGAGAGTCATCACTAGCCTCTTACGTCACACCGTCAACAGTGAGAGTCATCACTAGCCTCTTACGTCACACCGTCAACAGTGAGAGTCATCACTACTCTCTTACATCCCACCGTCAACAGTGAGAGTCATCACTACTCTCTTACATCCCACGGTCAACAGTGAGAGTCATCACTAGCCTCTTACGTCACACCGTCAACAGTGAGAGTCATCACTACCCTCTTACATCCCACCGTCAACAGTGAGAGTCATCACTACTCTCTTACATCCCACGGTCAACAGTGAGAGTCATCACTAGCCTCTTACGTCACACCGTCAACAGTGAGAGTCATCACTACCCTCTTACATCACACGGTCAACAGTGAGAGTCATCACTACTCTCTTACATCCCACCGTCAACAGTGAGAGTCATCACTAGCCTCTTACGTCACACCGTCAACAGTGAGAGTCATCACTACTCTCTTACATCCCACCGTCAACAGTGAGAGTCATCACTAGCCTCTTACGTCACACCGTCAACAGTGAGAGTCATCACTACCCTCTTACATCACACCGTCAACAGTGAGAGTCATCACTACTCTCTTACATCCCACGGTCAACAGTGAGAGTCATCACTACTCTCTTACATCCCACCGTCAACAGTGAGAGTCATCACTACTCTCTTACATCCCACGGTCAACAGTGAGAGTCATCACTACCCTCTTACATCCCACCGTCAACAGTGAGAGTCATCACTACTCTCTTACATCACACGGTCAACAGTGAGAGTCATCACTAGCCTCTTACATCACACCGTCAACAGTGAGAGTCATCACTACTCTCTTACGTCACACCGTCAACAGTGAGAGTCATCACTACTCTCTTACATCACACGGTCAACAGTGAGAGTCATCACTAGCCTCTTACATCACACGGTCAACAGTGAGAGTCATCACTACTCTCTTACATCACACCGTCAACAGTGAGAGTCATCACTAGCCTCTTACATCACACCGTCAACAGTGAGAGTCATCACTACCCTCTTACATCACACGGTCAACAGTGAGAGTCATCACTACCCTCTTACATCACACGGTCAACAGTGAGAGTCATCACTAGCCTATATTCCACTCACTGTCATATTCCGAAACATATCCTACTCGTCTATTACTTGGCGCATATTGAACAGCATCTTCCTGTTCTCTTGACGTCATGCTATCCTATTTCTGAGGAAACCTTGCTGTCGCATTTCATTATTTTTAGCCATGTGCGTCTATGATACTGTACTTTATTTCTTGCTCTTTGGTTATTTTATTACCATCATTTCCCTTACAGTAAATCTTTCTACCGTACGGGCTAGTGTAACTGTGTGGTACCTAGTGTAACTCTGTGGTACCTAGTGTAACTCTGTGGTACCTAGTGTAACTGTGTGGTACCTAGCGTAACTGTGTGGTACCTAGTGTAACTGTGTGGTACCTAGTGTAACTATGTGGTACCTAGTGTAACTCTGTGGTACCTAGTGTAACTGTGTGGTACCTAGTGTAACTGTGTGGTACCTAGTGTAACTGTGTGGTACCTAGTGTAGCTGTGTGGTACCTAGTGTAACTGTGTGGTACCTAGTGTAACTGTGTGTTACCTAGTGTAACTGTGTGGTACCTAGTGTAGCTGTGTGTTACCTAGTGTAAGTGTGTGGTATCTAGTGTAGCTGTGTGGTACCTAGTGTAAGTGTGTGGTACCTAGTGTAGCTGTGTGGTACCTAGTGTAACTGTGTGGTACCTAGTGTAAGTGTGTGGTACCTAGTGTAGCTGTGTGGTACCTAGTGTAAGTCTGTGGTACTTACCGTAGCTGTGTGGTACCTAGTGTAAGTGTGTGGTATCTAGTGTAGCTGTGTGGTACCTAGTGTAAGTGTGTGGTATCTAGTGTAGCTGTGTGGTACCTAGTGTAACTCTGTGGTACTTAGTGTAGCTGTGTGTTACCTAGTGTAAGTGTGTGGTACCTAGTGTAACTCTGTGGTACCTAGTGTAACTGTGTGGTACCTAGTGTAAGTGTGTGGTATCTAGTGTAGCTGTGTGGTACCTAGTGTAAGTCTGTGGTACTTACCGTAGCTGTGTGGTACCTAGTGTAAGTGTGTGGTATCTAGTGTAGCTGTGTGGTACCTAGTGTAAGTGTGTGGTATCTAGTGTAGCTGTGTGGTACCTAGTGTAACTCTGTGGTACTTAGTGTAGCTGTGTGTTACCTAGTGTAAGTGTGTGGTACCTAGTGTAACTCTGTGGTACCTAGTGTAACTCTGTGGTACCTAGTGTAACTGTGTGGTATCTAGTGTAGCTGTGTGGTACCCAGTGTAACTGTGTGGTACCTAGTGTAACTGTGTGGTACCTAGTGTAACTCTGTGGTACTTAGTGTAGCTGTGTGGTACCTAGTATAGCAGTGTGTTACCTAGTGTAACTGTGTGGTACCTAGTGTAACTCTGTGGTACCTAGTGTAACTGTGTGGTACCTAGTGTAACTGTGTGGTACCTAGTGTAACTCTGTGGTACCTAGTGTAACTGTGTGGTATCTAGTGTAGCTGTGTGGTACCTAGTGTAACTGTGTGGTACCTAGTGTAACTGTGTACCTAGTGTAACTCTGTGGTACTTAGTGTAGCTGTGTGGTACCTAGTGTAGCAGTGTGTTACCTAGTGTAACTGTGTGGTACCTAGTGTAACTGTGTGGTACCTAGTGTAACTGTGTGGTATCTAGTGTAACTGTGTGGTATCTAGTGTAGCTGTGTGTTACCTAGTGTAACTGTGTGGTATCTAGTGTAACTGTGTGGTATCTAGTGTAACTCTGTGGTACTTAGTGTAGCTGTGTGGTACCTAGTGTAAGTGTGTGGTATCTAGTGTAGCTGTGTGGTATCTAGTGTAGCTGTGTGGTACCTAGTGTAACTCTGTGGTACTTAGTGTAGCTGTGTGGTACCTAGTGTAACTCTGTGGTACCTAGTGTAACTGTGTGGTACCTAGTGTAACTGTGTGGTACCTAGTGTAAGTGTGTGGTATCTAGTGTAGCTGTGTGGTACCTAGTGTAACTCTGTGGTACTTAGTGTAGCTGTGTATTACCTAGTGTAACTGTGTGGTACCTAGTGTAACTGTGCGGTACCTAGTGTGAATGTGCGGTACCTAGTGTAAGTGTGTGGTATCTAGTGTAGCTGTGTGGTACCTAGTGTAACTGTGTGTTACCTAGTGTAAGTGTGTGGTACCTAGTGTGAATGTGCGGTACCTAGTGTAAGTGTGTGGTACCTAGTGTAACTGTGTGGTACCTAGTGTAACTGTGCGGTACCTAGTGTAACTGTGCGGTACCTAGTGTAAGTGTGTGGTACCTAGTGTGAGTGTGCGGTACCTAGTGTAAGTGTGTGGTACCTTGTATGTGCTGGTGTAACTGTGTGTTACCTAGTGTAACTGTGTTGTACCGAGTGTAACTGTGTGTTACCTATTGTAACTGTGTTGTACCTAGTGTAACTGTGTAGTACCTAGTGTAACTGTGTGGTACCTAGTGTGAATGTGTGGTACCTAGTGTAACTGTGTGGTACCTAGTGTAAGTGTGTGGTACCTAGTGTGAATGTGCGGTACCTAGTGTAAGTGTGTGGTATCTAGTGTAACTGTGTGTTACCTAGTGTAACTGTGTGGTACCCAGTGTAACTGAGTGGTACCTAGTGTGAATGTGTGTTACCTAGTGTAACTGTGTGGTACCTAGTGTAAGTGTGTGGTAGGCCCTACCTAGTGTAACTTTATGGTACCTAGTGTAACTGTGTGTTACCTAGTGTAACTGTGTGGTACCTAGTGTAAGTGTGTGGTAGGCCCTACCTAGTGTAACTTTGTGGTACCTAGTGTAACTGTGTGGTACCTAGTGTAAGTGTGTGGTACCTTGTATGTGCTGGTGTAACTGTGTGTTACCTAGTGTAAGTGTGTGGTACCTAGTCTGAATGTGTGGTACCTAGTGTAAGTGTGTGGTACCTTGTATGTGCTGGTGTAACTGTGTGTTACCTAGTGTAATTGTGTGTTACCTAGTGTAACTGAGTGGTACCTAGTGTAACTGTGTGTTACCTAGTGTAACTGTGTGGTACCTAGTGTGAATGTGTGTTACCTAGTGTAACTGTGTGGTACCTAGTGTAAGTGTGTGGTAGGCCCTACCTAGTGTAACTTTATGGTACCTAGTGTAACTGTGTGTTACCTAGTGTAACTGTGTGGTACCTAGTGTAACTGTGTGGTACCTTGTATGTCGTGGTGTAACTGTGTGGTACGTAGTGTAACTGTGTGGTACCTAGTGTAACTGTGTGGTACCTAGTGTAACTGTGTGGTACCTAATGTAATCTTGGGTGTACCTTGGACCTTGTGTGGTACCCTGCTGTCTCCCTCAAGACGCACCGTGCAGGTCGTTTTATCCATACAATGTCTGAAACAACAACAGAAGTGTGTTTCTGTGACGAATTAATTTTGATTTAAGTGGAAAAGTAAATGAAACTGCCGTTACAATTGGGAGACAGAAGTGCGCTGCAGTTAGTATGTCAAGGCAAAGTAAATCTAGTTCTAGTCGACATATTTCGTAATTAAAGTGAAGAGGTGACACAGCTGTGTTCTCTGTCAGCCTGCATGCGTTATTCCTCGGTGATATTTGTCAGCACAGTTAGTTCTCCTTTCGTCAGAGATACACTAAGACATTCCAGTGGTATTACTGCATGAAGTAAGATGTTGCCGCATGCACCACACGAGTGGCCTACAAAGTTACGCTCAGTCCCATTTTTAAAATGCAGCCATTGCGTTGTCAGATATGAACAACTAATAATTATTTTACTATGGTCGTCACAGGTTTCAGTCCCTTGTGATGACGTCTCCAGCTGTAACCCTCTTGATCCCTTCGAACCCTGGAGAATCTGATGTTCCTGATGTCAGTTCCTTGCAGTTGTAGATTGTCCAGTCATTGATAGAAACAATCCTTCAAATAAAGTCACCCTCAACGTTGCAATGTCCCTGTCACCTCCACAACCATCCTGAGGACTGCTCTCGGTAATGATAAAATAAATTTAACACCAGTTCAGAAAACTGACTCACAAGCACTTTCCATTTACGTCCCCTGCTGTTCTGCTATCCACACAAATCGAGATCGCTAGTGCGTAGATAGTGGGTTCGAACCCTACTGTGGGCAGCCCTCAAGATGGCTTTTCGTGGTTTCTCATTTTCATAGCAGGAAAATGTTGGGGCTGTACCTTAATTAAGACTACGGCCACTTCCTTTCAACTCCTAGGCCTTTCCTGTTGCATCGTCGCCGCAAGACCTATCTGTGTCGGTGCGACGTAAAGCAACTTGTTGAAAAAATGTTGTCTTTACCGTTATGTTGCATGTTCATGGCTGCGGCTGTTCAGATCGGAGAAATACAATACAGCATCAAGAAACTGCAGAACTGGAAAGCCCCATGCATTGATCACATACACAATTATTACTACAAGAAATTTAGATGTACTCATTTCCTCCTGACTGAACATTTGCAGAAATTTTTTGAGAACCCGGCAACATTCCCGTTTTTCCTGTGCACTGGCATAACATACCTGAACCCAAAGATGAAGATCTGCAAAATCCAGTGAAGTATCGCCCTAAAACATGTCTATATACTATATATAAGAGATTTACATCTATAATAGCCAACAGAATTCTGAAACACTGCGAGGAAAACCACATCATTGGCGAGGAGCAAAAGGGTTGCAAGAAGAATACCAAGGGGTGCAAGGAGCAACTGATTATCGACACTGTGGTCCAGGAACCTATACACTTGCTTCAATGACTATCAAAAGGCCTCTGATTCAGTACCACACACTTGGCTCATAGATGTTCTGGAACTGTATAAAGTTGACCCCTCAATCATTCACTTCCTGAAGACGGTAATGGCAGACTGGAACACCTCACTTCACGTTTCTCTAAGAAACTGCAGTGTTGCAACAAGACCCATACCAATACGACGAGGGATATTCCAAGGGGATTCACTCAGTCCATTATGGTTCTGCATGGCATTAAATCCACTATCCTACCTACTGAACACAAGTGGGTATGGAGTTAACATTAAGATCACGGGAGGAGAGCTATTCAAAATCAGCCACCTACTCTCTATGGATGACATTAAACTGCATGCCTCTACCAAACCTCATTTCCAACATCTCTCCTCAATTACCAAGACGTTTTCTTCAGGTATAGGCATGCGGTTTGGATTGGACAAATGTAGAACCCAAACTGTCATCAGAGGATCCTACTCTAGCTTAAGCAATGAATCCATACAACAGCTGGAGGAAGAAGAAATGTACAAATACCTCGGTTTTCATCAGAGCACTCGTATGAAACATGCCGACATGAAGAGGAATATCACGCAGCAATACGTATCACGTCTAAATAAACTACTATCATCAAACCTGACAGCTAAACATCTTACCAAAGCAGTCAATACATACGCTGTAGCACTGCTCACATACTCCTTTGGTGTCATAAAATGGACCCAAACAGAACTTTAGCAGTTACAAACGAAAACAGCAGTTTCACTCACCCGGTACCATATGCACCATCCTAAACCTGCAACGTCTTACACATCCGAGATCAGAAGGTGGAAGGGGCTTCTTATCCATTGTCAATTTACACAGCAATCTGACATCAAGTCTAAAGAGAATATTTCCACTCGAGAGCTGATTCATCATGTCTTCATCAAGCTGTTTGCAGAGCTGATATAAACTATACACCTCTCAACCTGTCGTCGCCGGAAATGCCTGTTTCTACCCCACCTACAAAGGCGATGAATATGGCCACATGGAAGCAAAAACCTCTTCACGGGAAATACCCCTACGAACTGGATCAGCCTCATATCGACAAACCTGCATCTTACGCTTCGCTGACCTACTCTGGTCTTTTCCCAAAAACAGTAGGATTGGTTCTGGCCATTCAAGGTCAAGTAATTGCTACACGGAACTACCGTAGATTCATCATGAATGATCCAGCAGTTGTCATAGACAACTGCCGCCGCTGTTCCAGAACTACAGAGAGCATACAGCACGTCATCTCTTGCTGCCCACACTTGGCCTACGCCGATTGTAAGCACCAACATGATCAGGTAGCTAAAATCATTCACCTGAAACTTTCTGTAAAATATGGATTTCTTCAGTCATGAACTTCATATTGGATATCTACACCTATACCCGTTCTCGGAAACTCTTCATACAAACTACTATGGGACCGAGAAGTTTGGGCTGGGAAGAACTGGGAGAAAGAAAACGAGCTACTCGACTAAGTGGTATGTTCCGAGCGGTCAGCGGAGAAATGGCGTGGGATGACATTAGTAGACGAATAAGTTTGAGTGGTGTCTTTAGGAAAGATCACAATATGAAAATAATGTTGGAATTCAAGAGGACAAATTGGGGCAAATATTCATTTATAGGAAGGGGAGTTAGTGATTGGAATAACTTACCAAGGGAGATATTGATTGATTGATAAGTCATGACTGATGTCACGCTCAGCAACAATAGGCCAGATATTATTCTAATCGATAAATCAAAAAGATCCACATCCCTTATAGATATTGCTTGTCCAAACACCTCCAATCTACAAACAACAACAGCCACAAAGATATCAAAATACACAGAACTGACAATAGAAATACAACGTCTGTGGAAACTAGAATCAATCACCACAGTTCCAATAGTAATATCATGTACCGGTGTTATTCCAAAATGCTTGCACTGCTCTCTGGCCGCATTAAACCTGCATCCTCACACATACGTAGAACTACAGAAAGCCACCCTCCTGAGCACTTGCCACATTGTGAGAAAGTTTCTAGGAACGACTTTTCCTCTGACTTACGCCAAACAGCATGAAGTTCCAGGCTGCAGTTCCAGTAATACTGAAGAACAGGTTCCCAAAACAGGGAGATAAGAAGTTGTTTATCGATATCATCTGTACCATATTTATTGTATAAATATATATGTTGTAATTATTTCTGTTGTAAATACTTGTAGGTATGTACCTATAATTTCATAATCAAGAGGGTGACTCCTTGCTTAGGCCGAGTCAGCCCATTATGTTACCGGCACAAGCCGAGCCTTCCTAATTTGATGTAATAATAATAATAATAATAATAATAATAATAATAATAATAATAATAATAATAAAATTAATAATGCGATATGGTAGCGTCGGAGATACTACAACACCTCGACCAATATTGAGTGTTGAGATTCCACCCACAAGCAGCTGAACTTATGCAGTAAAGACACGTTATTTTTAAGAGCTCAAGATTTTCTTTCAAACATTTTTGGGCAATAAATAAAAAGTGTCAGCAATAGAAGAGGTCAGTTTAAATTCACAGCGCATCTGACGGCTAAAATTTGTCTAAATTATTCAAATTGCTTCAAAATTCTTAGTTGAAGTTTTCAAAAGTGTGGGCAATCCCAAGAATCTAAGCTGTGATTTATCCGACTTGGGCCTTAAAGGCTCCGTCTAAATTGTTAGAAATCACCTCAGTACGAGAAGGACTAAGTCAAGAAAACTCTTCATACATTCAATATTTAAGTGCTACGGTATACTTCGTGTTTGAAGTGAAGTTAACAGAATGTTTTTCCTTTAAGGATTGGCTCAGAAGAGACAACAAAGGCTGTCAAACATGCATCATTTATGGTTGAACTTATCTTCTTGATGTTGTTAGGAAAATAGAGCAATTGAACAAATAAGATTGCGACATCCGAATTCTATTCTACCAAATATTGAGTTAGGGCCGCAAAGTGTCGACTCACCGCAGAAGAACAGTTTCATCACTGCTGTCTGCCTGGGGACCGGGAACGAACTGCTACAGCGGTATCGCGGCAGCCTCCCGGTGGAGTGGGGGCTCACGCTCAAGATAAAGCTTTCCCCGGTGTAAATCCCAACTTCAAAGATTATGCCACATATTCTCACAACGCTGCTGGGAGCAGGTCTAAGAGTGTATCGGATCCGAGTAACATTGAGGAGTTTGAGCCACTAAGCAGCAGCTGAGGGGACACCGTTAATCGCAGCCTAAGATGAGATATACAAATGTGTTCCGTTCTTCTTAATCCGTTGTAGAAAAAGATTCCAAGTGTGAGCACGAGAATTTAAAAAAGTACAGGAGTGGAAGAGGATAAATTTACCCTGTTATTTTCTCAATTCTTATAAAATTTAAGTGTGTTGGAGTTCCTGAGCGAGTACCCTAACATACTACAGCTGCATTCTCTATGTTCCTTGGCTTGTGGACTCGGCGAGAATGGGGCCCTACCGATGATGAAGATGGCACACGCACATGCAGACTCGAAACACCGCAATTAACCAATTATTGCTTAGGAAACCCCGAAATGCCCGGAAATCGAACCCGGGATCCAATAGAAAAAAGGCCAGCCATACAACCGGACGAGTTATTAAAGAAGTGTCTTTTTTAAATGAAAGGTCTATGGCGTAGAGGATGTTGACGAAAGCATTCCGGCAAATGTGTGATTATCACAACTACAGATCGAAATCTTGCACTGCAGACGTCATCACGGAGCCGGGACGGATGTTTGTCACGTGACAAGAGAGCAGCGGACAGGCGGGTTGCATATCTGCCCGTACTATACCTTTCCGCCACTGGCCTGCAGTACGTACTACGTCATGCACTTCCCCTACTTGCTCACTAAGCAGCTCTCATTCCTCGAGAGCGGGGAGCAAACTGGCTCCGAAGGCATTTCGCTCTAGATTGACGATGCCTGCCGTATCGCAAACATTCTAGCTAACGGCAAGGTTGCTGTTTCGTGGAAGTTTTACATTCTAAGTCCTACATTCATAGATTACCATAGTAGATGAAATGCTGAATCAATCAATACTGATCTGCATTTAGGACAGTCACCCAGGTGGCAGATTCCCTATCTGTTGTTTTCCTAGCTTTTTCTTAAACGATTGCAAAGAAATTGGAAATTTATTGACCATCTCCCTTGGTAAGTTATTGCAATCCCTAACTCCCCTTCCTATAAACGAATATTTGCCCCAATTTGTCCTCTTGAATTCCGACTTTATATTCATATTGTGATCTTTCCTACTTTTAAAGACACCACTCAAACTTATTCGTCTACTGATGTCCTCCCATGCAATCTCTACACTGACAGCTCGGAACATACCACTTAGTCGCGCAGCTCCTCTCCTTTCTCCCAAGTCTTCCCGGCCCAAACTTTGTAACATTTTTGTAACGCTACTCTTTTTGTCGGAAATCAACCAAAACAAATCGAGCTGCTTTTCTTTGGATTTTTTCCAGTTCTGAAATCAAGTAATACTGGTGCGGGTCCCATACACTCGAACCATGCTCTGGTTTGGGTCTTACCGGAGATCTATATGCCCTCTCCTTTACATCCTTACTATAACCCCTAAACACCCGCTTAACCATGTGCAGAGATCTGTACCCTTTATTTACAATCCCATTTATGTGATTACCCCAATGAAGATCTTTTCTTATATTAACACCAAGCTACTTACAGTGATTCCCAAAAAGAACTTTCACCCCATCAATGCAGTAATTAAAACTGAGAGGACTTTTCCTATTTGTGAAACTCACAACCTGACTTTTAACTCCGTTTATCAACATACCATTGCCTACTGTCCACCTCACAACATTTTCGAGGTCACGTTGCAGTTGCTCACAATCTTTTAACTTACTTATTACTCTGTAGAGAATAACATTATCCGCAAAAAGTCTTACCTCTGATTCCACTCCTTTACACATATCACTGATATATATAAGAAAACATAAAGGTCTAATAATACTGCCTTGAGGAATTCCCCTCTTAATTATTACGGGGACAGATAAAGCTTCGCCTACTCTAATTCTCTGAGTTCTATTTTCTAGAAACCTAGCCAATCAATCAGTCACTCTTTTTTCAAGTCCAATTGCAGTCATTTTTGCCAGTAGTCTCCCATGATCCACCCTATCAAATGCTTTAGACAGGTCAATCGCGATACAGTCCATTTGACCTTCAGAATCCAAGATATCTCCTATATCATGCTGGAATCCTACAAGTTGGGCTTCAGTGGAATAACCTTTCCTAAAACGGAATTGCCTTCTATCGAACCAGCTATTAATTTCACAAACATGTCTAATATAATCAGAAAGAATGCCTTCCCAAAGCTTACATGCAATGCATGTCAAACTTACTGGCCTGTAATTTTCAGCTTTGTGTCTATCACCCTTTCCTTTATACACAGGGGCTACTATAGCAACTCTCCATTCATCTGGTATAGCTCCTCCGACCAAACAATAATCGAATAAGTACTTCAGATATGGTACTATATCCCAACCCATTGTCTTTAGTACATCCCCCCAAACCATATCAATTCAAGCTGCTTTCCCAGTTTACAATTTGTAGCTTACTGTAAATGTCATTGTTGTCACAGGACGTACTCGGGCTCCACCAGAATACCACGGCCGAACCCTTATGGAGCAGGCCGAAGATTTCCGAATGGCGCACTAGCTTTGAGTTGACAATGCAAAAGAACGAACTGTAGGAGATCTGCTGAACGAACGAACTGAACTATAGTAGTGTAGTGTTTATGAGGTACACTACAAATTCATACGAAGAGAACCGGGCAGTGACTATTTCGTGTTGACAGCGGGAGAGTGTATTTATTGTACGAGTGGTTTGAGAAGAAAATTACGTGTGTATATTTTCGAATATCTACTTGTGCATAGTGTTCGTTACTGTACCTGTGGGAGTGTATTTCGTTTGGTGTGCCCAGCTATAGTGTGTATGTAGTTACGGTACGTGTCAGTTTAGGTAGGCCTACTTACATAGCGTTATATACTCGTGTTCTGAATGTGCTAAAAGCTATGAGTATAATGAAAATCTTAGGAAACATGTTTCTAAAGCCCATCCAGAGAAACTAGATGAAATTTTGCCTTGTTTAAAGGGCGGGACATCTCTTCCGCACCAGCGTAAATTTTGTGATAAACAGTTCACGCACAGTTATAATTTAAAACGGCACGAGCGTCAGTGCCACACAAACTTATTTGGAGGACCTGAGACAGAGGATAAACAATTTCCTTCTTTCTCAAGCTTCCTGGAGTGGAAACAGCACATTGAAAGCGAAACATGTTCACAGTATGTAAAGAAACGGGGTTCTTACACTGCAACAGATAACACGAAGATACATTACTATGTGTGTCATCGATCAGGCTTTTTTGTGTCTGAAAGTAAAGGCATCAGGCACCTGAAGCTTCAGGGAAGCAACAAAGTTGATGAGATCTGTCCAGAGGTCTATAATGTATTAGTTGAGACTTATAGTGAAAGTATAATCTGCCACCTGGGCAACAGCACCTAATGCAGATCACTGATTATTAGTGCAATTCTTATTGATTAATCAAACTGTATATCGGTATCTAAGGTAAAACAGGGCATTCATTCCAATATACAATTTGAGGTTATAATACTCGATGCAATATTGAACTGAAATATGCAATATAAACGTCAAATATAATATTAAAAAATACACAAAAAAATTATTTACACATTTATTTATATAAAGCCTGTACATTTTCAAAGACTTGGCTTGCTTTAAACGGGCAGTAGATCACATGTACCACTCGGAGACATAACAACAGTAACTATCATTGAGCTCCAGAGACCGAAAGCACAATCCAATATCTTCTCACAAGACATTCTCAACGCACTAGTCACGTTTATATACACATATGCTAATACTCTGAGCCAAAGAGCATAAAATAATAGATATAGTGCTGACCATGTGAAGCTGCAGTAGGTGACGTAGGTGAAAATAAACATACAGCAATATTCTTCAGAATAGTTCAGTTCAGATCAGTTAGTTATCTGAACTACTCATTGCATGATGGCGGAGTACGCCATTCGAAAAGCTTCGGCTTGCTCCGTAAGGCTTCGGTAAGGCTTCAGAGTGGAGCCGTAGTACGTCCCGTCGGGGGCTAACGTCGAGTCTTCTTTAGCCTTAGTCACTTCCTCTATCTTTACATTATCATTGAAACACACAGTCTTTACATAATGCTGACTGAATACTCCTGCCTTTTGAAGATCCTCGCATACACACTCACCTTGTTCATTAATTATACCCGGAATATTCTTCTTGGAACCTGTTTCTGCCTTAAAGTACCTATACTTACTCTTCCATTTTTCACTAAAATTTGTATGACCGCCAATTATGTTTGCCATCATGTTATCCTTTGCTGACTTCTTTGCAAGATTCAATTGCCTAGTAAGTTCCTTCAATTTCCCCTTACTTCTACAGCTATTTCTAACTCTATTTCTTTCCAACCTGCACCTCCTTCTTAGTCTCTTTACTTCTCTGTTATAATATATTGGATCTTTACCATTCCTTACCACCTTTAAAGGTACAAACCTATTTTCACATTCCGCAACATCCCAGAGTCTGTTTACATTCTTATTTAACGTTTTCCACCGATTATAATTACTTTTAAAAACTCCATCATGCCTGTTTTATCAGCATATGGTACTGCCTAATAGACCTTATTTGAATACCTTACTTTCTTTCACATTTATTTCTAACGACCACAAAAACAGCTTCGTGATCACTAATACCATCTATTACTTCGGTTTCTCTATAGAGCTCATTTGGTTTTATCAGCACCACATCCAGGATATACTTCCCTGAAGTTGCTTCCATACTTTCTGAATCAGCTGTCCTTCAAATATTATCCTATTTACCATTTGTTGGTCGTTCGCATTACCTTCCAAATTGACATTTGGTAAATTGTGATCACCCGCTACAATCACGTTCCTTTCCTTATCGTTTCCCTCATAGCTGCTTACCTTATCAAATAATTCTGAATCAGCGTCAGCTCTACCCTTTCCCGGTCTGTACACTACAAGAACATCAAGTTGCCTATTATCTTTAGAGATGAGCCTTAATCTAGAATTTCATGTTTGTCGTCTTTAACGTTTTCCTAGCTTACAAATTTTTCTTTCACCAGATTGAACAATCCCCCTCCCACCATTCCTATCCTATCTCTACGAAACACACTCCAGTTCCGTGAGAAAATTTCTGCATCCATTATATCATTTCTCAGCCACGATTCACGTATACGGCATACACAGGAGAGAAATATGAAAGAAATACTTATCACTTCATCAGTCTAGGTATTTCTCTACTTACCGAACAACAGGAGACTAGGTCCTGCGTCTGCGCTGACGTACTAACAGGAGACTAGGTCCTATGTCTCACCTTACAGGGTAACACGCGACTAGGTCCTATGTCTCTCCTTACAGAGTAAGAGGACACTAGGTCCTATGTCTCTACTTACTGTGTAACAGGACACTAGGTCCTATGTCTCTACTTACTGAGTAACAGGACACTACGTCCTATTTCTCTACTTACAGAGTAACAGGACACTAGATCCTATGTCTATACTTACAGAGTAACAGGACACTAGGTCCTATGTCTCTACTTACTGAGTAACAGGACACTAGGTCATATGTCTCTACTTCAGAGCAATAGGAGACTAGGTCCTATGTCTCTACTTACTGAGTAACAGGACACCACGTCCTATGTCTCTACTTACTGAGTAACAGGACACTAGGTCCTATGTCTCTACCTCAGAGCAATAGGAGACTAGGTCCTATGTCTCTACTTACTGATTAACAGGACACTAGGTCCTATGTCTCTACCTCAGAGCAATAGGAGACTAGGTCCTATGTCTCTACTTACTGATTAACAGGACACTAGGTCCTATGTCTCTACTTCAGAGCAATAGGAGACTAGGTCCTATGTCTCTACTTACGGATTAACAGGACACTAGGTCCTATGTCTCTACTGCAGAGCAACAGGAGACTAGGTCCTATGTCTCTACTTGCAGAGTACCGGTAACATAAGACAAGGTCCTATTTCTCCACTTACAGAGTAACATAAGACTAGGTCCTATGTCCCTACATACAGAGCAATTGGAGACTAGGTCCTATGTCTCTAATTACAGAGTAACAGGACACTGGGTCCTATGTCTCTACTTACTGAGTAACAGAACACTAGGTCCTACGTCTCTACTTACTGCGTAACAGGACACTAGGTCCTATGTCTCTACCTACTGAGTAACAGGACACTATGTCCTATGTCTCTACTTACAGAGTACCGGTAACATAAGACTAGGTCCTATGTCTCTACTTACTGAGTAACAGGACACTAGGTCCTATGTCTCCACTTACTGAGTAACAGGACACTTGGTCCTATGTCTCTACTTACTGAGTAACAGGACACTATGTCCTATGTCTCTAATTACAGTGTAGCAGGACACTAGGTCCTATGTCTCTACTCACTGAGTAGCACGACACTATGTCCTGTGTCTCTACTTACCGAGTAACAGGACACTAGATCCTATGTCTCTAATTACAGAGTAACAGGACACTAGGTCCTATGTCTCTACTTACAGAGTAACAGGACACTGGGTCCTGTGTCTCTACTTACTGAGTAAGAGTACACTAGGTCCTATGTCTCTACTTACTGAGTAACAGGACACTGGGTCCTATGTCTACTTACAGAGTAACATAAGGCTAGGTCCTATGTCTCTACCTACAGAAAAATAGGAGACTAGGTCCTATGTCTCTACTTACAGAGTAACAGGACACTGGGTCCTATGTCTCTACTTACTGGGTAACAGGGCACTAGGTCCTATGTCTCTACTTCCTGAGTAACAGGACAGTAGGTCCTATGTCTCTACTTACTGAGTAACAGGACACTAGGTCCTATGTCTCTACTTACATGTTAACATAAGGCTAGGTCCTATGTCTCTACCTACAGAAAAATAGGAGACTAGGTCCTATGTCTCTTCTTACAGAGTAACAGGACACTGGGTCCTATGTCTCTACTTACTGAGTAACAGGGCACTACGTCCTATCTCTCTACTAACTGAGTAACAGGACACTAGGTCCTATGTCTCTTCCCTACTGAGTAACAGGACACTACGTCCTATGTCTCTTCCCTACTGAGTAACAGGGCACTAGGTCCTATGTCTCTACTTCCTGAGTAACAGGACAGTAGGTCCTATGTCTCTACTTACTGAGTAACAGGACACTAGGTCCTATGTCTCTACTTACATGTTAACATAAGGCTAGGTCCTATGTCTCTACCTACAGGAAAATAGGAGACTAGGTCCTATGTCTCTACTTACAGAGTAACAGGACACTGGGTCCTATGTCTCTACTTACTGAGTAACAGGGCACTAGGTCCTATCTCTCTACTTACTGAGTAACAGGACACTAGGTCCTATGTCTCTTCCCTACTAAGTAACAGGACACTACGTCCTATGCCTCTTCCCTACTGAGTAACAGGACACTAGGTCCTATGTCTCTTCCCTACTGTGTAACAGGACACTAGGTCCTATGTCTCTTCCCTACTGAGTAACAGGACACTAGGTCCTATGTCTCTTCTTACTGAATAACAGGACACTACGTCCTATGTCTCTACCTACTGAGTAACAGGACACTAGGTCCTATGTCACTACTTACAGAGTAACAGGGCACTAGGTCCTATCTCTCTACTTACTGAGTAACAGGTCACTAGGTCCTATGTCTCTTCCCTACTGAGTAACAGGACACAAGTCCTATGTGTCTACTTACAGAGTACCTGTAACATAAGACTAGGTCCTATGTCTCTACTTACTGAGTAACAGGACACTAGGTCCTATGTCTCTTCCCTACTGAGTAACAGGACAATACGTCCTATGTCTCTACTTACAGAGTACCGGTAACATAAGACTAGGTCCTATGTCTCTACTTACTGAGTAACAGGGCACTAGGTCCTATGTCTCTACTTACTGAGTAACAGGACACTAGGTCCTATGTCTCTACTTACAGAGTAACATAAGACTAGGTCCTATGTCTCTGCTTACAGAGCAATAGGGCTCAAGGACCTTTGTATGAACTGACGTACTATCAGGGCACAAGGTCCTATGTATGTACTGACGTACTATCAGGGCACTAGGTCCTATGTATGTACTGACGTACTATCAGGGCACTAGGTCCTATGTCTCTACTTACTGAGTAACAGGACACTAGGTCATATGTCTGTACTTACAGAGTAACAGGACACTAGGTCCTATGTCTCTGCTTATTGAGTAACAGTGCACTACGTCGTATGTCTCTACTTACAGAGTAACATAAGACTTGGTCCTATGTCTCTACTTACAGAGTAACAGGAAACTAGGTGCTATGTCTGTACTAACAGAGTAACAGGAGACTAGGTCCTATGTCTGTACTAACAGAGTAACAGGAGACTAGGTCCTATGTATGTACTGACGTACTAACACTGCACTGGGTCCTATGTATGTACTGACGTACTACCAGAACACTAGGCCCTATGTCTGTACTGACGTACTGACAGGTCACTAGGTCCTATGTCTGTACTGACGTACTAACAAGGCACTAGGCCCTAAGTGTGTAGTGACGTACTAACGGGGCACTAAGTCCTATGCCTGTACTGACGTACTAACAGGAGACTAGGTCCTATATCTGTACTAACAGAGTAACAGGGGACTAGGTCCTATGTCTGTACTAAGAGAGTAACAGGGCACTAGGTCCTATGTCTGTACTGACGTACTAACAGGAGACTAGGTCCTATGTCTGTACTAACAGAGTAACAGGAGACTAGGTCCTATGTCTGTACTAACAGAGTAACAGGAGGCTAGGTCCTATGTCTGTACTAACAGAGTAACGGGAGACTCGGTCCTATGTCTGTACTAACAGAGTAACAGAAGACTAGGTCCTATGTCTGTATTGAGGTACTAACAGGGGACTAGGTGCTATGTCTGTACTGACGTACTAACAGGAGACTAGGTCCTATGTCTGTACTGACGTACTAACAGGAGACTAGGTCCTATGTCTGTACTGACGTACTAACAGGAGACTAGGTCCTATGTCTGTACTGACGTACTAACAGGAGACTAGGTCCTATGTCTGTACTAACAGAGTAACAGGGGACTAGGTCCTATGTCTGTACTGACGTACTAACAGGAGACTAGGTCCTATGTCTGTACTGACGTACTAACAGAACACTAGGTCCTATGTCTGTACTGACGTACTAATAGGAGACTAGGTCCTATGTCTGTACTAACAGAGTAACAGGAGACTAGATCCTATGTCTGTACTGACGTACTAACAGGAGACTAGGTCCTATGTCTGTACTGACGTACTAACAGAACACTAGGTCCTATGTCTGTACTGACGTACTAATAATAGACTAGGTCCTATGTCTGTACTGACGTACTAACAGAACACTAGGTCCTATGTCTGTACTGACGTACTAACCGGAGACTAGGTCCTATGTCTGTACTGACGTACTAACAGAACACTAGGTCCTATGTCTGTACTGACGTACTAACAGGAGACTAGGTCCTATGTCTGTACTGACGTACTAACAGGAGACTAGGTCCTATGTCTGTACTAACAGAGTAACTGGGGACTAGGTCCTATGTCTGTACTGACGTACTAACAGGAGACTAGGTCCTATGTCTGTACTGACGTACTAACAGAACACTAGGTCCTATGTCTGTACTGACGTACTAACAGGAGACTAGGTCCTATGTCTGTACTAACAGAGTAACAGAAGACTAGGTCCTATGTCTGTACTGACGTACTACCAGGAGACTAGGTCCTATGTCTGTACTAACAGAGTAACAGGGGACTAGGTCCTATGTCTGTACTGACGTACTAACAGGAGACTAGGTCCTATGTCTGTACTGACGTACTAACAGGAGACTAGGTCCTATGCCTGTACTAACAGAGTAACGGGAGACTCGGTCCTATGTCTGTACTAACAGAGTAACAGGAGACTAGGTCCTATGTCTGTACTGACGTACTAACAGGAGACTAGGTCCTATGTCTGTACTAACAGAGTAACAGGGGACTAGGTCCTATGTCTGTACTGACGTACTAACAGGAGACTAGGTCCTATGTCTGTACTGACGTACTAACAGAACACTAGGTCTTATGTCTGTACCGACGTACTAACAGAACACTAGGTCCTATGTCTGTACTGACGTACTAACAGGAGACTAGGTCTTATGTCTGTACTGACGTACTAACAGGGCACTAGGTCCTATGTCTGTACTGACGTACTAACAGGGCACTAGGTCCTATGTCTGTACTGACGTACTAACAGGAGACTAGGTCCTATGTCTGTACTGACGTACTAACAGAACACTAGGTCCTATGTCTGTACTGACGTACTAATAGGAGACTAGGTCCTATGTCTGTACTAACAGAGTAACAGGAGACTAGATCCTATGTCTGTACTGACGTACTAACAGGAGACTAGGTCCTATGTCTGTACTGACGTACTAACAGAACACTAGGTCCTATGTCTGTACTGACGTACTAACAGGAGACTAGATCCTATGTCTGTACTCACGTACTAACAGGAGACTAGGTCCTATGTCTGTACTGACGTACTAACAGGAGACTAGGTCCTATGTCTGTACTAACAGAGTAACAGGAGACTAGGTCCTATGTCTGTACTGACGTACTAACAGGAGACTAGGTCCTATGTCTGTACTGACGTACTAACAGAACACTAGGTCCTATGTCTGTACTGACGTACTAACCGGCGACTAGGTCTTATGTCTGTACTAAGAGAGTAACAGGGCACTAGGTCCTATGTCTGTACTGACGTACTAACAGGAGACTAGGTCTTATGTCTGTACTGACAGAGTAACAGGAGGCTAAGTCCTATGTATGTACTGACGTACTAACAGGGCACTAGGTCCTATGTCTGTACTGACGTACTAACAGCAGACTAGGTCCTATGTCTGTACTGACGTACTAACAGGAGACTAGGTCTTATGTCTGTACTGACGTACTAACAGGGCGCTAGGTCCTATGTCTGTACTGACGTACTAACAGGGCACTAGGTCCTACGTCTGTACTGACGTACTAACAGGAGACTAGGTCTTATGTCTGTACTGACGTACTAACAGGGCACTAGGTCCTATGTCTGTACTGACGTACTAACAGGGCACTAGGTCCTATGTATGTACTGACGTACTAACAGGGCACTAGGTCTTATGTCTGTACTGACGTACTAACAGCAGACTAGGTCCTATGTCTGTACTGACGTACTAACAGGGCACTAGGTCCTATGTCTGTACTGACGTACTAACAGGGCACTAGGTCCTATGTCTGTACTGACGTACTAACAGGGCACTAGGTCTTATGTCTGTACTGACGTACTAACAGCAGACTAGGTCCTATGTCTGTACTGACGTACTAACAGGGCACTAGGTCCTATGTCTGTACTGACGTACTAACAGGAGACTAGGTCTTATGTCTGTACTAACAGAGTAACAGGAGGCTAAGTCCTATGTATGTACTGACGTACTAACAGGGCACTAGGTCCTATGTCTGTACTGACGTACTAACAGCAGACTAGGTCCTATGTCTGTACTAACAGAGTAACAGGAGGCTAAGTCCTATGTATGTACTGACATACTAACAGGGCACTAGGTCCTATGTCTGTACTGACGTACTAACAGGAGACTAGGTCTTATGTCTGTACTGACGTACTAACAGCAGACTAGGTCCTATGTCTGTACTAACAGAGTAACAGGAGGCTAGGTCCTATGTATGTACTGACGTACTAACAGGAGACTGGGTCCTATGTCTGTACTGACGTACTAACAGCAGACTAGGTCCTATGTCTGTACTAAGAGAGTAACAGGGCACTAGGTCCTATGTCTGTACTGACGTACTAACAGGGCACTAGGTCCTATGTCTGTACTAACAGAGTAACAGGGGACTAGGTCCTATGTCTGTACTAAGAGAGTAACAGGGCACTAGGTCCTATGTCTGTACTGACGTACTAACAGGGCACTAGGTCCTATGTCTGTACTGACGTACTAACAGGAGACTAGGTCTTATGTGTGTACTGACGTACTAACAGCAGACTAGGTCTTATGTCTGTACTGACGTACTAACAGCAGACCAGGTCTTATGTCTGTACTGACGTACTAACAGCAGTCTAGGTCCTATGTCTGTACTAACAGAGTAACAGGAGACTAGGTCCTATGTCTGTACTGACGTACTAACAGGGCACTAGGTCCTATGTCTGTACTGACGTAGTAACAGGGCACTAGGTCCTATGTCTGTACTGACGTACTAACAGGAGACTAGGTCTTATGTCTGTACTGACGTACTAACAGCAGACTAGGTCCTATGTCTGTACTAACAGAGTAACAGGAGACTAGGTCCTATGTATGTACTGACGTACTAACAGGAGACTAGGTCCTATGTCTGTACTGACGTACTAATAGGAGACTAGGTCCTATGTCTGTACTGACGTACTAACAGGAGACTAGGTCCTATGTCTGTACTGACGTACTAATAGGAGACTAGGCCCTATGTCTGTACTGACGTACTAACAGCAGACTAGGTCCTATGTCTGTACTGACGTACTAACAGGGCACTAGGTCCTATGTCTGTACTGACGTACTAACAGGAGACTAGGTCCTATGTCTGTACTAACAGAGTAACAGGAGGCTAAGTCCTATGTATGTACTGACGTACTAACAGGGCACTAGGTCCTATGTCTGTACTGACGTACTAACAGGAGACTAGGTCCTATGTCTGTACTGACGTACTAACAGGAGACTAGGTCCTATGTCTGTACTGACGTACTAATAGGAGACTAGGTCCTATGTCTGTACTGACGTACTAACAGCAGACTAGGTCCTATGTCTGTACTGACGTACTAACAGGGCACTAGGTCCTATGTCTGTACTGACGTACTAACAGGAGACTAGGTCCTATGTCTGTACTAACAGAGTAACAGGAGGCTAAGTCCTATGTATGTACTGACGTACTAACAGGGCACTAGGCCTTATGATTCTTTCCTCCTTCTAAGGGACGTTTCTTTATTGCTAAGCCCTCACCCCTGTCGTGGACCAGGGTTGGCAACAGCAACTACTGTCAAAGCCGTGTTTGGATCGTTCCAATATAATCTCCGACGGCAGTTGTTATCTTTTACAAAGGTGCTCCTTGTGAAGGTCGTCGTGAAGGAGTTTCTTACAAGATAAAGTGGAGATAATATCGTTTATGTAATTTAGTTGCAATTATGATAATCAGAGAAACTAAAAACATTTCTAGCTCTCTTTAGTCACACCATCTTAGCAATCTCTAAGTGTGTTGCTTATCTGAAGATAAAAGTGTCATTATAATGCATGCAAAGCTTCCCACACTGATTCCTTCTCCTTCCGATTAAATGCGCTACAGAGTTGCGGCCGTTTGCCTTGGTCTAGAGAGGGTCTCCTCCTTTACAGAACATACACCAAAATAGACACATCCGACCTGTCTCATAAAAAATGTTATTCATCACTAAAATATATTTTTTCAAACCTTTCATCTTACCTTCGAACATAGGTAACAAACTCTTCTTGGTAACAAATTCCTATATAGTTATTCGTTTCTTGTACGGTGTGTCATGCTCACCACTGCGGGATTGCTAGCTTTTCCCTTTTACATGTGCAATTTACGTCGTGATTTCTAATTTCATAAATCTGTACATCGAAGGCAAAAGGAGCCATGTCCAGCTCAGCTTTTACGATAATCTTAGCCTGTGTGATGTCTCATGTTGTGGTCATGTATTCTTCGAGTACCATCTGGACATACTGAGATTATTATTATTTTTTTTGTTTTTTGCTAGTTGTTTTACGTCGCACCGACACAGACAGGTCTTATGGCGACGATGGGACAGGAAAGAGCTAGGAGTGGGAAGGAAGCGGCCGTGGCCTTAATTAAGGTACACCCCCAGCATTTGCCTGGTGTGAAAATGGGAAACCACGGAAAACCATTTTCAGGGCTGCCGACAGTGGGGTTCGAACCATACTGAAATGGAACGTGGCTATGGCTATTATTATTGCAGAGGTTCCCTCATATTAAGTACATGTATGCAAAAATATTTCTGAAGGTTCATCCTCACATGAAGGCTGCATGCCCTTAATGAAAGAAACGCACTGTATGTCTGTTTTAACAGCAAACATGCTGTGCACAATATGGAACTTGAAGACATCAGGGGATTCAGTTCCAAACTCGCCTTTTGTGATATGGAAAGGGGTGCACTGGCACTTTGAAGAACGATGTGCCTACCGCTAAGCCTTGAGCCATGCTCATTCTAAGAGGAGCTATCCAGATGATGACATATTGATAGGGATCATATTTGGTTGTGATAAGAAGTTTCGCTAGTGCTGCTTTTTCCAAAACAATATGTGAATATTTAATTAGGCCTTCGGTGAGTTAATTGTGTGCTGTAACTTGATGCAGATTGCACTTAACAGCTCAAAAAACCATGTCCATTAAAGAAAAAGGAGTATGAAATTGTTAACAGGTATTTTGAATGAAAATAAAGAACTTCACACTAAAATCAATATTATTTCGAAGATCAAATTATTTTAAATAATAAATAGGTGAGTAATGAAGTTAAGTTACACTGCTGTCTTGAACAATTCTGTTTTTGTGACATAGTGTCTTATGCCTCTGAGGCACATAAAAATTTCAGTTGGAACCGAATTAGGAGAAGATCAATTTGGCTTCCGAGCAAATCTAGGAATACGCGGAGAAGAAATCAGTTTACGTGATCGAGTTAAGAAAGACAATGTACCATATGCGGCATTTACAGATTTGTTAACGTTGTTTGGACCTCGCTATTTGAGATTCTGTACGTAATCGGGATCAAATACCGAGAAAGAAAGGTTATTTACAATCGGCGTAAAATTCAGTCGGGTAGTAAAAAGAATCGAGGGCTGTGAGAAATAAGAGTTATACAGAAAGGAGTGAGGCAAGGCTGCAATTTATTCCAGCTTATTTTCAATAGAACAAACAGGTAAGGGAATCAAAGATGAATTTGGAAAACGAATAACAGTCCATCGAGGGAAAATCAAAAATTTTGTTACTTTATCTGAGTCTGCAGAAGAAAATATATAAAACCAAATTTAATGGATTGCAGTCAGGAAATATTAGATAAAGAAATAAAGTCTTGAAGGAAGTAGATGAATATTGTAAAACAACAAATGAGGTAGAAGGACAGCAACGAAAGCCCTTCTTAAGATAGGACATTGATATAGGCCGGAAAGAAAGGGAATGTGGTGAGAGGAGATCGATTTGGCTAAATTTGATCTGAAGAAGGGACAGAATGATAGGAAGGGTAGGTGGTAACAACGGTAGGAGTAGATCAAGACGTGAATATGGCAAACGGACTAGATAAGATGCAGGATAGAGTAAATGCATAAAAATGAAAAGGGAAACACAGGATAGGGTGGCACGGACAGCTGCATCAAACCAGTCTTTAGAATAATGTCCCAAACATCATCAACAACAAGAACAACATAATAACATCGCAAATAGCTGTCTACGCTATTCTGAGTTGAGAATAGCAGAGAAAAGTACCTGCCGGCTCACTTCTTAGATCTAAGTCTTGCGGGACAAAATTCCGACAGCACGGCGTGTGCGAAAACCCTAAAAGTAGTTAGTGGGACGTAAAACCAATAACAGTTTGTTTATTTTCTCGTTTGTGGCATTTTGCTTGAAGATTACTTCTGTCTATGACGCAATTAGAAATACTGGTTTACATTGAACATTTTGTGCTCGAGCCAGTGATGTTCGCCAGGCGCAGAACAGCTGTTACTGACACCGATCACAAGTCAACAACAAGAAAATAATTCCGTGTGAAAAGATTTTAATGTTTTTTTCCCGCCGAAACTCCGGTTTTACGTAGGTTTTTGCTCAGATGCTAGCTTTTGTTCAGACTGTTTAGGGGTAGGGAAGCGTGGAGAAGAAAAGTCACGTGATAAGTTCTAGGACACGCTCCTTACTGTACGAGTTTTTATTTTCATTTTATTTTCGTTGAAACCAAAACCAATGAAAATATTTGTAAAAAAATAACTAGGAAAATGTAACATTTCTCATGACTAATTTGAAGAAGGCGCACAATTCAGAAAATTGTAAGAGCTGTAATTACCATGACATTTTTCGACAAATGTATGTGGAGGTCTCTTCATTGAACCCAAGGCGAACAAACACGACATACGTCTATGATAAAATTAGGGCTCTTTAAAGACTAGGTATGCTCGCCCGCCATTATGGTTCATTCCTGCACTACGTTGGTCGCCCCAGCCTTGTAACTGTTCTCCAAGCTAGAAAATGATACTCACTCTCAGTATTGCTCAACATACACATTAGTTTATTTCGTACATTATTGTGTAATTTTTACTCGAGACGGTGATTGTTAAAGCAACGTCGTTGATAATTTGCCTTTTAACAAACAAACTCTGCATGTGCTCTCACTGGAGAAATATTAGAAAAAATAGCTTACTAATAAATCGGTATTTTATTATTACATTATTGATAAGTAGAATAGGTTGTTGGCAAGCTATGCGCCGCGGTACCGTCAAATGAAATGAGGGACACCGTGGACCGTGGTATTGATATAGGGTACTGTCATTCATAAATCGAGGAAATCTGTCAGTGTCGAAGATATATAAATGGTTATAGAAGATTTTGATACCATATGATTTCTGTCAATATTTCATACTTGCGTGAAGCTGATTCAGCGCTATTTTCAATGTTGTCGAAATAATAAGAAAAAATATTCTTCGAACAAAACTAACTCTGACATGTGAGGAACTGGGATTCTTTATTTCTTTCTTCTAAAATTTAGTCCCTTTTCTTATTTACCAGTATTTTAAAAAATACATTCTATGTGCAAAATAAACTTTACTTTTCGTGAGTGTTATGGATCTCATCCGCTTATGCAG
This sequence comes from Anabrus simplex, assembly GCF_040414725.1. Lineage (NCBI taxonomy): Eukaryota > Metazoa > Arthropoda > Insecta > Orthoptera > Tettigoniidae > Anabrus > Anabrus simplex. The sequence goes on from NC_090266.1 coordinate 14,819,997, forward strand.
TTAGGATTTTAGTTTACTCAACCGAACATTCATGAAACAAATGTTACGTTATTATAAATTACATCCAGGAACAAAATAGGAACACAGGAACTACTTCCATAGCTGAATCTTCTCTCCCAACCTGAAGTATTGCACTCACAATCACTTGTATTGAGAGTGACCCACGAGCTGTGGATAATTTCTTTTTTACCTTGGCTAAGTTAACAGTACATTTTTTTTTTTACATAGCTTCCTCTGGTCTGAGGAGAAGTAGTATGATTTGTCAACACGACTCACCAACAGTGGTTAACTTGCTCAGGCCGCACATTTAAGTAACATTTTACAAATGTACTGTCTCCTTTTATTACAGTCCATTCCTTGTTTACATTTTCTCTTATTTTCCGAAGCTGTCCCATACATTTTACCTCGTTTCCGTACATTCTTGTTAAAGTCCACAACAGCATAGGATCGAATTTTGAAGTGTCTAACATTTTTTTCTTTTAAATGATAGCACGTTGGAGAACATGTACTGATACATTGATTATTCAAAAATTTCTCCATTACAATATTTGCACCATTTTGCATTATACATTATAATGCTTATAGTCCTTATCAAAGACCTCACAGTTACAAATTAATTTTATAAATTCACAATTTGGTTTCTTTGAAAAAGAAAACCTACAACCTGTTTTCCAGTCTTTGACCAGGTCAGGGATGTAATGTATGAACCATATATAGGCTATTAGTACAATGGGGTCGCCACTCCCAAAGTGACTTATGAATGACATAAATCCTATGAAATGAGAATGGAGAGTGTTGCTGGAATTTAAGATGACAGGGAAAACCGAAATACCCGGAGAAAAACCTGTCTTGCCTCCGCTTTGTCCAGCACAAATCTCACATGGAGTGACCGAGATTTGAACCACGGTATCCAGCGCTGATAGCCGACGCGCTGCAGTCTGAGCCACGGAGGCTCCCCGCGGTTTCTTTAGACCACTAAAATTTTAATATTTAATTAAATAAATACGAATGTTTCATAGCTTGAGTCAGAAAGCTCATAGTTTAAAACCTGTCTGTATATAGGCCTACCACAGACCTTGGAGATGTTCAATAAATTTTCAATTTCTTTGCAATCATTTAAGAAAAGGCCACGAAAACAACAGACAGGAAATCTGCCACCTGGGCGACTGCCCTAAATGCAGATCAGTAGTGATTGATTGATTGACTGATTGATTGATTGATTGATTGATTGATTGATTGATTGATTGATTGATTTTCAATAATGCATTCATTGTACTACCACCAATGTTAAACAAATTATTTCTGTCATATGAAGTTAGTTTTGTCAAATATTGTAACTGTGGTGCTTGGATGTTGAACTCCTGTTGCCCGACTTTGGCGGCAGAACTGAGTATTGGATGATTAATGTGACTGAATTAAGAGGTTTAGTAATATCGGTGGGAGCTAGATGCAGGTTTAAGTCAGCAGTTGAAGTAGAAGGTGTAGCTGTGGCAGTGGAGGCATAATGCAGATCACAAGGGAATCTAAACAACCTGTACCCCCAGTAGAGACATTACTACAGTAAGGTGGAGAACAACCCACCATTATGTAATAAATATTCACACAAATATAGCACTATTCTGTCCATGACGCGGTGATTAAAGAAATAGGTTCAATGTTGCGAAGCCAGCGTCCGTAGGAGAAACTAGAGTTTGATCACATGGCCCATTGTGCATGTATGAACCAAAATGGAGACTAAGCATACCCATCTTATAGAGCCTTAGATAAAATAATTTCGTCCATTTCTTGTGGCCTCGTTATTTCACTGATCGGTAAACGTTGAAAATATAAGGACAGACCCAATTCATAATGTCAAGATGATGCTATTTGCTTTACGTCGCACCGACACAGATAGGTCTTATAGCGACGATGGGACAGGAAAGGCCTAGGAAGGGGAAGGAAGCGGCCGTGGCCTTAATTAAGGTACAGCCCCAGCATTTGCCTGGTGTGAAAATGGGAAACCACGGAAGACCATTTTCAGGGCTGCCGACAGTGGGGTTCGAACCTACTATCTCCCGAATACTGGATACTGGCCGCACTTAAGCGACTGCAGCTATCGAGCTCGGTGTTCCATGATGTCAATAACTTGTACCGTTGTTTCAAAGAAATAACAGAGCTTCCCACTTTGAGGAAGATCCTGTCGTCTTTTATGTTCATTTACATTTCATTCTGGACAAAAAATGTATTATTCCTTGTTATTGTGGGTTATCACGGTGAGGACGGTCAAGACACCTGGCGAAGAATCCTATCAACTTGTGCTTATTTATATTTTTTCTGTCATGCGAAGCAATCTTTGGCCTTTGAGTGACGCATATGGAGCCACGCCTCTTTGATCTTTGAACTTGGAAGTAATACAGAGCTAGGTAGGTCTTGTCCGGCCAAACTCCATTACTGTCAGCTGTTGTGCTACGCATTTCCATTCTAAATGTTCATCCTCCGTGCCTTAGAACCATGGCTTCAAACCTTGTTCTACACTAGTGTCCAACAGTTAAGCATAATCACTGAACGAGGCCATACCGACTGGTAGCAATGTCAGACGGATTGCTGAACAAACGGAAGCTGACTCATGGGCCATATGTCACACAACTTGTCCAAAACGCAGTCTGAGAAAGGTTCTGATAGCTAAGGTGCAACTTTGACAACAACAAACAAAACTTGACAGTGTCTTCCCCAACAAAATATGCTTTAATAGGGTGTATGGTTACCCCCAACGGCCACACATGCTTCGCAGCGACGTGGCATGCTCTCTATCAGATGGTGCAAGAGTTCTTGTGGCAGTCGATCCCATTCCTCCGAAAGGGCAATGCGGACGTCTTGGAGGGTCCTTAGCGGAGGCTGACGGGATGCAGTTCGCCTCCCCAATGCATCCCAGGCATGTTCTACAAGATTCAGTTCCGCAGACCTCGCTGGCCAGTCCATGCGATGAATGTCTTCCCCAGCCAGAAATTCATCCACAGAGCAGCGCGGTGCGGTCGGGCATTTTCGTCCATTAGGAGGAAGTCTGGACCAACTGCACCTCTGAAGAGTCGAACGTGTAGTCTCAGTACCTCATCCCAGTATCTCCGAGCGTTTACTGTGTTCCTCGGACCATCCATGAAGATGTGCAGGTCCGTACGGCCATTCAACATGATGCCGCCCCACACCATGACGCCACCACTACCATACTGGTCCCGTTCCACGATGTTCCTGTGGTTGTGTCGGCTACCCGGTTCTCTCCAGATTAATGTGCAACGGGAATCGTTCTGCAAACTGAATCGGGATTCATGTACGAAGAGCACATGCCTCCATTCACTCATGGTCGAATTTCGATGTTGACGGCTCCACAGTAAACGGGCCCGTCTCTGTGCTGGAGTGAGCGGGACGCACACCGCCGGGCGTCGGGCAGACAGCCCTGCTGTTCTGAGCCTCCGGTACACAGTTTGCCAGGAAACAGCAACCCCTGAAACGACTGCTAGCTCCGCCGACAATTGTCTTGCAGGTGCATTCCGATTTCGTCGGGCGCTTAAGGCCAGATATCGGTCGGCCTGGTACTGGCTTACGACTAACCTCTCCTGTGTCTCCAAAGCCTGAAAATGACAATTTGAGGCATATTCAAGGATACGGCGATTTCGGTCTGTTCCTGGCGACCGAGTATTCTACCCTGAAAAACGGGGTCCAAATGGCGTCGTTGTCATGCTCACACTCCGCACACTATAACAGAGCAAACACGACGGGCGCAGGCACTGTCTGTGTTTACCTAGACAAAGATTTGCTGTCTATTTCGTGTTGCCCTGGACACTAGTGTAAAAAGACAGCCACGTTCATTCCAGTAATATGAAATAATTTGGTGGGTGCATGTTCCGAATGTCAGGCCTAAAACTTAATTACAATATTAGTTGGGAAATAAATTTCACTTTATGTTTAAGTAACTGAAGAGCACGGTGCCCAGTGTTTGAAGTTAATAGTGACTGAAATGCATGCAACAAGTATTCTTTGTAAATAGTTAACGAGTTATTTTACAACTTCTTGTGTATATGGTTAATACACTGCTTACCACCTTTTTGTTTTGTTTCTGGGAATCCTAGAAGTACTTAAATAAACTTTTTTTTTTTGCTATTGGCTTTACGTCGCACCGTCACAGATATGTCTTATGGCGACGATGGGGCAGGAAAGGGCTAGGAGTGGGAAGGAAGCGTCCGTGGCCTTAATTAAGGTACAGCCCCAGCATTTGCCGGGTGTGAAAATGGAAAAGCACGGAAAACCATCTTCAGGGCTGCCGACAGTCGGATTCGAACCTACTATCTCCCGAATACTGGATACTGGCCGAACTTAAGCGACTGCAGCTATCGAGCTCGGTTAAATAAACTTTGAGGAACGCTTTGAATGTTTTAGCAGATCTTAGGAAACCCCATAAATATTTAAATGTATAGTTTTCTTACAACATGCTTTACATCCCACTGACACAGATAGGTCTTATGGCGACGATGGAATAGGAAAGGCCTAGGAGTGGGAAGGAAGCGGCCGTGCTCTTAACTAAGGTACATCCCCCAGCATTTGCCTTGTGTGAAAATTTGAAATCACAGAAAACGATCTTCAGGGATGCCGACAGTGGGGTTCGAACCCATTATCTCCCGGATTCAAGCTCACAGCTGCACGCCCTAACCGCACGGCTAAATATATCGTATGGAACCTTAGAAATATTTGAATTTAACTTAGGAAACCATAGAAATATCTAAATAAACCTAAGAGAGCCCTAGAAGTATTTACTGTAAATGCACCCACTGGAACCCTAGTCACATGGGCCGGGACAAAATATAAAATACTGTAGTGTTGTAGTGTTGGCAAGCCAAATTACAATTCATATATTTTGAAAAATAACATTTTAGAACAATATTTATATAAAAACATTCCCTTTAATTATACAACTTACAGTATTTTTATCGTTAAAAGCAGGTATCTGAATATCTCTCCATCGCATATTTACGATTCACTCCCTTCAAGAAGATAAACATTCCTTTAATGCAGAATTGTGTTAACAATGATAGTTCAAGGTGATATATGGGGTCGTCTCTCGGCCACCACGCACGCTGAATCAACAGCACAGGCGGTGCAGGTTGGAAGGAAATAGAGAAAGAAATAGTTGTGGACGTAAGGAGAAATTGAAGGAGGTTATAAGAAAATTTAATCTAGAAAAGCAGTCAGCTAAGGATAACATGATGGCAAGCATAGTTGGTGGTCATACAAATGTTATTGAAAAATGGAAGGGTATGTATAGGTAATTTAAGGCTGCAACAGGTTCCAAGAAGGATATTGCAGGAATCATTAATGAACAAAGGGGATTAGCAGTTATCCACAGTTGATTTGATTTTTAGATTATAAAGTACTATGTTCGCTAACACAACGTTTTAAAAGTCAAAACAATTTTTCACACTGCATTGCTGGTTTGAAATACAAGAAAACTACAAATCAACCTACTTTTTAAAAAGGTTTTGGAACGTTTAGGCCCAGATTTCATTAATGTTACTAAAATGCGGTAAGGTTTAAATTGAACACCACGAAACGAATTAAGCAGGTGTCTTTCAATACATTATGGTAGGACGGCAGGGCGTATTGTGTAAACTCGCATAGCTTTTTCATTCTTCTCCGCGGGTGGAATTAAATGGTATGACAAGATTCACCTTCAAAGCATCAGGCGCGAAAGACGTCTGTTTATCACTTAACACATTCTTGTAAGTAAGGAAGCTCCTTTCTACGTCACAAGACGTTATTGGTGCATATTTAAATAATGTTAAATCACTGCTATGGAGTATGCACTCATCTTGAAGTGTACTGGTACCTTCTCCGCTAAGAACATCATTTTTCTTGCATACACGGCGAAAACCGTCATTTCGATTAAGCACGTTTTGAAGTTTCCGTTTTACACTGTCGCCAACTATTCCATGTGATTGTTGTACTGAAAGTTCAACACTTCTCACATTTTCAGTACTTGCATGAGTTTCTAAGCTAGCAGCTTCTAAACGACTAATTGCACTCGATATACTGTAATTCCAAAGTTCGACTTAATATAGGCTATGCCAGACTTTCTGACAAACTGTTGGAAAACAATTCCTGCACAATCTTTATAGAAGAGGCTGATTATTCCACGTGTATTAACTACAGATGTGTTACCGATAAGCAGTTTTGTGAACACTAGTTCGCATTCGGTAAGTTGAAGATGTTTTCGCACAGCTACAGCCAAGGGCGCCCATGCCCGGACGCAACGCTGGGGGGCGGGGGGGGCGGCCCCCATTAGCTCTCAGGGAAAGGAAAAAATCTAATATAGTCAGGTGTTTTTCTTTCAAGAAAATGACTTAAAAGTCGGTATTACGTAGAAGTGATAGGGGATACCGTGGAATACAAATAATCATTCATCTTCCAAAATATTAAAAATACTGCATACCCCCATGCAAATCCCGGACACTGCATGCGAGAATTGCGCTGGACAAAGCGGAGGCGGGACAGGTTCTTTTCCGGGTACTCCGCTTTTCCCTGTCATATTTCCACTCTCCAATATCATTTCATTTCATCTGTCAGTCATTAATGTGCTACAGGCACAATTCCTATCCTCGCCGTGACCCGGACAAATGACTGGGAACAGGCTGTGGATTTTCATTTTCACTACATAACCCAGGTCTAGCCCCAAGCCCCCCCCCCCCAAAAAAAAATATCCTATGAGCGCCCATGGCTACAGCTGTCGTCAAATATGACGTTTCTCCGAAAATAGCTCAAAATGTGACCTTATGACAAAAATAAGGAAAATATGCGTTTATATGACAAATAAACATCTCTTAATTGTGACGATAATTACCTGATTTGCACCAAAAACCAATCAGGCAAGAAAATGCAGACAAAGGTAAAATATGACTTTTCCTAAACATCCGAGCCCCAGGAATAACACTCAATGTGTTGAAGGTACTCTAAAGTGGACCAGTCAGGGATACTTTTCTTGTATAACTTTAAAAGGGAGGTCAAGAGGATTTCAAATTAATGCCTACAGTTTCCTTCAGTCACAATGCCAGAGTTTTATATTATCTTTTGAATTATCGCAGTAAACCTCACTCGTTAAAATCAGCATTTAAACAATATTTCTTTAGTATCAAATAAGTTAATTGTTTCATTTCAATGGTAGATCATATAACCTCACAATTTAATGGGGAAACCGAACGCCAATCTCCTTTTTCCCAGAACCTGTATGTTATGCTATCAAAGTAAGCTTATCACCTCACACCCTAGAGATATTCAAGACTCTCATTCTATTATGGTTACATTGATATGTAGCTGGCGGCCATCAACATTTGTATGTGTAAGTGTGAGTGCATAGTCCGACGAATGAGTATTTTATTTCATGAATATTTTAATATTGTATTTGATTTTAATTCGGTTTTATTTTTAAGTTAAATAAGTCAGTGGGAGCCAGATAGGTAAACAAGAGATAGGGAATCTGCCACCTGGGTGACTGCCCTAAATGCAGATCAGTATTGATTGATTGACCCAGAACAAATCGAGATGCCTTTCTTTGGATTTTTTTCCAGTTCTTGAGTCAGGTAATCCTGGAAAGGGTCCCATACACTGGAACCATACTTTAGTTTGGGTCTTACCAGAGACTTATATGCACTCTCCTTTACATCATTACTACAACCCCTAAACACCCTCATAACCATGTGCAGGGATCTGTACCCTTTATTTACAATCCCATTTATGTGATTACCCCAATGAAGATCTTTCCTTATATTAACACCTAGATACTTACAATGATCCCCAAAAGGAACTTTCACCCCATCAACGCAGTAATTAAAACTGAGAGGACTTTTCCTATTTGTGAAACTCACAACCCGACTTTTAACCCCGTTTATCAACATACCATTGCCTGTTGTCCATCTCACAACATTTTCGAGGTCACGTTGCAGTAGCTCACAATCCTGTAACTCATTTATCACTCTATAGAGAATAACATCATCCGCTAAAAGCCTTACTGCCGATTCCACTTCTTTACATATATCATTTATATATATAACGAAACATAAAGGTCCGATAATACTGCCTTGAGGAATTCCCCTCTTAATTATTACAAGGTCAGATAAAGCTTCACCTACTCTAATTCTCTGAGTTCTATTTTCTAGAAATATAGCAACCCATTCAGTCACTCTTTTGTCTAGTCCAATCGCACTCCATTTTGCCAGTAGTCTCCCATGATTCACCCTATCAAATGCTTTAGACGGGTCAATCGCGATACAGTCCATTTGACCTCCTGAATCCAAGATATCTGCTATACCTTGCTGGAATCCTACAAGTTGAGCTTCAGTGGAATAACCTTTCCTAAAACCGAACTGCCTTCTGTCGAACCAGTTATTAATTTCACAAACATGTCTAATATAATCTGAAAGAATGCCTTCCAAAACTTACATACAATGCTTGTCAAATTTACTGGCCTGTAATTTTCAGCTTTATGTCTATCACCCTTACCTTTATACACAGGGGTTACTATAGCAACTATCCATTCACCTGGTATAGCTCCTCCGAACAAACAATAGTCAAATAAGTACCTCAGATATGGTACTATACCCCAACCCATTGTCTTTAGTATATCCCCAGAAATCTTATCAATTCCAGCCGCTTTTCTAGTTTTCAACTTCTGTATTTTATTGTAAATGTCTATCAATCTATCAATCAATACTGATCTGCATTTAGGGCAGTCGCCCAGGTGTCAGATTCCCTATCTGTTGCTTTCCTAGCCTTTTCCGAAATGATTTCAAAGAAATTGGAAATTTATTGAACATCTCCCTTGGTAAGTTATTCCAATCCCTAACTCCCCTTCCTATAAATGAATATTTGCCCCAGTTTGTCCTCTTGAATTCCAACTTTATCTTCATATTGTGATCTTTCCTACTTTTATAGACGCCATTCAAACCTATTCGTCTACTAATGTCATTCCACGCCATCTCTCCGCTGACTGCTCGGAACATACCACTTAGTCGAGCAGCTCTTCTTCTTTCTCTCAATTCTTCCCAACCCAAACATAGCAACATTTTTGTAACGCTACTCTTTTGTCGGAAATCACCCAGAACAAATCGAGCTGCTTTTCTTTGGATTTTTTCCAGTTCTTGAATCAGGTAATCCTGGTGAGGGTCCCATACACTGGAACCATACTCTAGTTGGGGTCTTACCAGAGACTTATATGCACTCTCCTGTACATCATTACTACAGCCCCTAAACACCCTCATAACCATGTGCAGAGATCGGTACCCTTTATTTACAGTCCCATTTATGTGATTACCCCAGTGAAGATCTTTCCTTATATTAACACCTAGATACGTACAATGATCCCCAAAAGGAACTTTCACCCGATCAACGCAGTAATTAAAACTGAGAGGACTTTTCCTATTTGTGAAAATCACAACCTGACTTTTAGCCCCGTTTATCAACATACCATTGCCTGTTGTCCATCTCATAACATTTTCGAGGTCACGTTGCAGTTGCTCACAATCTTGTAACTTATTTATCACTCTATAGAGAATAACATCATCCGCAAAAAGCCTTACCTCCGATTCCACTCCTTTACTCATATCATTTATATATATAAGAAAACATAAAGGTCCGATAACACTGCCCTGAGGAACTCCCCTCTCAACTATTACAGGGACAGACAAAACTTCACCTACTCTAACTGTCTGAGATCTATTTTCTAGAAATATTGCAACCCATTCAGTCACTCTTTTGTCTAGTCCAATTGCACTCATTGTCATTGTTGTGATATGTACATTTTAATACTTCTTTAGCCTTAGTCCCTCCTCTATCTGGACATTATCCTCGTAACCAACAATCTTTACATACTGCTGACTGAATACTTCTGCGTTTTGAAGATCCTCACATACACACCCCCCTTGTTCATTAATTATTCCTGGAATGTCCTTCTTGGAACCTGTTTCTGCCTTAAAATACCTATACATACCCTTCCATTTTTCACTAAAATTTGTATGACTGCCATCATGTTATCCTTAGCTGCCTTCTTTGCTAGATTCAATTTTCTAGTAAGTTCCTTCAATTTCTCCTTACTTCCACAACCATTTCTAACTCTATTTCTTTCCAGCCTGCACCTCCTTCTTAGTCTCTTTATTTCTCTATTAAATTAAGGTGGGTCTTTACCATTCCTTACCTCCCTTAATGATACAAACCTGTTTTCGCATTCCTCAACAATTTCTTTAAACCCATCCCAGAGTCTGTTTACATTTTTATTTACCGTTTTCCACCGACCATATTTACTTTTTAGAAACTGCCTCATGCCTGTTTTATCAGCTATTTGGTACTGCCTACTAGTCCTACTTTGAAGACCTTCCTTTCGATGATATTTATTTTTAACTACGACAAAAACAGCTTCAGGATCACTAATACCATCTATTACTTCAGTTTCTCTATAGAGCTCATCTGGTTTTATCAGCACCACATCCAGAATATTTTTCCCCCTGGTTGGTTCAATCACTTTCGGAATCAGCTGTCCTTCCCATGTTAACTTTTTTGCCACGACATTATTATTATTATTACTATTATTATTATTATTATTATTATTATTATTATTATTATTATTATTATTATTATTATTATTATTTATTTTCCTTAAATTGTACATGTACAATTTAGGGGTGGTAGATGGAGAAAGGGCAAGCCCCACATACACGGAAGTTCCTCCATCTCCACATGTGTACATAAACTCTACTGAATATTTACATACAAACTTATGTAGACAATTTTAAATTTACATATTTACACTACAAACACTGTACCCTTAGAATAATAATTATCTTGATTTATCCTGAAAATATAAGAGTAAGAACACCCAGCCATTTATACTCTCACTCAGACCCCTGTATACACACTCATTCACAACCACTCCCACACGCGCACGCACACACCTGTACTTGCACCCATCCTTCTTACAATTCTAATTTATACAAGTTACATACATAGCATATGGGTTTCTATTTACATATACATTTTCTTTACTTCGCGGAGGAAGTGAGAAAGAGGAAGCAGCTTTACCTCAGATGGTATAAGGTTCCAGGTACGAGCAGCCCTTGAGTAAAACCCATTTAAATATGAGGTTGTTATAGCGAAGGGAGGGACAAGAGTAACTCCTTGGCCTCTTTTAACAGAGCGGTAATTGAGCTGCAGGCGGTGGAAAGGGAAGAGGTGTGTGTTATCTGTCAGGGATTTCCTAAGGAAGGCTACATCTATTTGTGTACGTAACGAGTTCACTGGTGGCAATGACCTGGCTGTGTTTAAGGGGATGTGTTTGTTAATTTTCCGTTGTAGCTGGATGCCAGGAAGGAAGGCCATATAATAGTGTGGGCTGCACAAGGGAAATATAAGGGCTTTATGTCTTCCTCCCGAGAGACATCTAGCGCCTTACACCTCACTTCCTCCACGTGTTTACTCCATTTCAGATTGTCCGTAATGTGAATACCGAGCAGTCTGTTGGAGTTAGAAGTCGGCAGTTGGATTCTACATAGAGTAGTTTGGTTCTGGAGTGGCTGTTTAGCTCTGCTTAGTCTTATATACACTGACTGACAGAGCAAATGCAACACCAAGAAGGAGTGGTCAGAACTTTATGCCAATTGCAGGGTAGACTGACGTCACTGAGGTATGCTCATGATGTGAAATGCGCCGCTGTGCTGCGCACGTAGCGAACGATAAATGGGACACGGCGTTGGCGAATGGCCCACTTCGTACCGTGATTTCTCAGCCGACAGTCATTGTAGAACGTGTTGTCGTGTGCCACAGGACACGTGTATAGCTAAGAATGCCAGGCCGCCGTCAGCGGAGGCATTTCCAGCAGACAGACGACTTTACGAGGGGTATGGTGATCGGGCTGAGAAGGGCAGGTTGGTCGCTTCGTCAAATCGCAGCCGATACCCATAGGGATGTGTCCACGGTGCAGCGCCTGTGGCGAAGATGGTTGGCGCAGGGACATGTGGCACGTGCGAAAGTACAGGCGCAGCCCGAGTGACGTCAGCACGCGAGGATCGGCGCATCCGCCGCCAAGCGGTGGCAGCCCCGCACGCCACGTCAACCGCCATTCTTCAGCATGTGCAAGACACCCTGGCTGTTCCAATATCGACCAGAACAATTTCCCGTCGATTGGTTGAAGGAGGCCTGCACTCCCGGCGTCCGCTCAGAAGACTACCATTGACTCCACAGCATAGACGTGCACGCCTGGCATGATGCCGGGCTAGAGCGACTTGGATGAGGGAATGGCGGAACGTCGTGTTCTCCGATGAGTCACGCTTCTGTTCTGTCAGTGATAGTCACCGCAGACGAGTGTGGCGTCGGCGTGGAGAAAGGTCAAATCCGGCAGTAACTGTGGAGCGCCCTACCGCTAGACAACGCGGCATCATGGTTTGGGGCGCTATTGCGTATGATTCCACGTCACCTCTAGTGCGTATTCAAGGCACGTTAAATGCCCACCGCTACGTGCAGCATGTGCTGCGGCCGGTGGCACTCCCGTACCTTCAGGGGCTGCCCAATGCTCTGTTTCAGCAGGATAATGCCCGCCCACACACTGCTCGCATCTCCCAACAGGCTCTACGAGGTGTACAGATGCTTCCGTGGCCAGCGTACTCTCCGGATCTCTCACCAATCGAACACGTGTGGGATCTCATTGGACGCCGTTTGCAAACTCTGCCCCTGCCTCGTACGGACGACCAACTGTGGCAAATGGTTGACAGAGAATGGAGAACCATCCCTCAGGACACCATCCGCACTCTTATTGACTCTGTACCTCGACGTGTTTCTGCGTGCATCGCCGCTCGCGGTGGTCCTACATCCTACTGAGTCGATGCCGTGCGCATTGTGTAACCTGCATATCGGTTTAAAATAAACATCAATTATTCGTCCGTGCCGTCTCTGTTTTTTCCCCAACTTTCATCCCTTTCGAACCACTCCTTCTTGGTGTTGCATTTGCTCTGTCAGTCAGTGTATTTACACTTCTTAATATTTATATACATTCTATTTACCTCACACCACAGAGCTATACTATCCAGATCCGATTTGAATTTTACAATATCATCACTGTTTTTCATGGCTCTGTAAATGACCGTGTCATCGGCATACTGTGCCATGGTCGAATTTACACAATTCGGTAAGTCGAGAGCATAAATCGTGTACAGGAGGGGCCCTATCACACAGCCCTGAAGTAATTGTGGTTTGGTCTGATTTGGCTCCTCCGTACACAACACACTGCGTTCGACCCACCAAAAATGACCTCAACCATGACAGCAGTTTACCCTGAATGCCGTAGTTGCTAAGTTTTAACAGAAGTCTTTGATGTGACACCTGGTCAAAAGCTTTGCTCCAGTCCAGAGTCACACAGTCTATTTCTGAGACATCAGTCTGCTCCAAAGATAACTGCCAGTCATCACTGACTTTTGTTAGAAGTGTTGTGCAGGATTTTCCCCGAATGAAGCCGTGCTGGTTTGAGTTCAGCAGGTTTCTCTCCTTGAGAAAATCCAACATATATTTAGCAACTAGACGTTCCATACATTTACAGACCCCTGATGTTATAGAAACTGGGCGGTAATCATCTACGTTTTCCTTATCTCCATCTTTGAAAACTGGCACTACGTTGGCTTCTTTCCACTCCAAAGGTACAGACACGGTATTAATGGAATAGTTGAAGAGAGCGCAAAGCGAGGGCGCCAAGGCGACTGCACAATTCTTGAGAATTCTTGCTGGCACTCGGTCCGGCCCGGTCGCGGCATGAGGTCTTGTTTTCAGAAGGCTCTCCTTTACTTCATTCGTTGAGAAATACAGGATGGTTAGAGGGAAGAGAGGGGTAGATGTTGTCCTTGAATATAGCATGTTCTCTTCCTCAGTAGGTACGGAGAAGTTACTTTTAAATTTCCTGTTGAAGGTGTCTGCAATTTCTTGTGGTGTGGATCACGTGTTATTAAATATTGGTAGTTCAGCTGATATTTAGTAAGTACTACTCTACATCACGTGTTATTAAATATTGGTAGTTCAGCTGATATTTAGTAAGTACTACTCTACATCACGCGTTACTAAATATTGGTAATTCAGCTGACATGTAGTAAGAACTACTCTACATCACGTGTTACTAAATATCGATTGTTCAGTTGACATGTAGTATAAAACTAATCTACATCGTGTGTTACTAAATATCGGTAGTTCAGTTGACATGTAGTATAAACTAATCTACACCGTGTGTTACTAAATATCGGTAATTCAGCTGACATGTAGTATAAACTAATGTACATCGTGTGTTACTAAATATCGGTCAATCAATCAATACTGATCTGCATTTAGGGCAGTCGCCCAGGTGGCAGATTCCCTATCTGTTGTTTTCCTAGCACTTTCCTAAATGATTTCAAAGAAATTGGAAATTTATTGAACATCACCGTTGGTAAGTTATTCCAATCCCTAACTCCCCTTCCTATAAATGAATATTTGCCCCAGTTTGTCCTCTTGAATTCCAACTTTATCTTCATATTGTGATCTTTCCTACTTTTATACACGCCACTCAAATTTATTCGTCTACTGATGTCATTCCACGCCATCTCTCCGCTGACAGCTCGGAACAAACCACTTAATCGAGCAGCTCTTCTTCTTTCTCTCAATTATTCCCAGTCCAAACATCGCAACATATTTCTAACGCTACTCTTTTGTTGGAAATCACCCAGAACAAATCGAGCTGCTTTTCTTTCGATTTTTTCCAGTTCTTGAGTTAGGTAATCCTGGTGAGGGTCCCATACACTGGAACCATACTCTAGTTGGGGTCTTATCAGAGACTTATATGCCCTCTCTTTTACATCCTTACTACAACCCCTAAACACCCTCATAACCATGTGCAGAGATCTGTATCCTTTATTTACAATCCCATTTATGTGATTACCCCAATGAAGATCTTTACTTATATTATTAACACCTAGATACTTACAATGATCCCAAAAAGGATCTTTCACCCCATCAACGCAGTAATTAAAACTGAGAGGATTTTTCCCATTTGTGAATCTCACAACCTGACTTTTAACCCCGTTTATCAACATACCATTTCATGCTGTCCATCTCACAACATTTTCGAGGTCACGTTGCAGTAGCTCACAATATTGTAACTTATCTATTACTCTATATAGAATAACATCATCCGCAAAAAGCCTTACCTCTGATTCCACTCCTTTACTCATATCATTTATATATATATATATATATATATATATATATAAGAATACATAAAGGTCCGATAACACTGCCCTGAGGAACTCCCCTCTCAACTATTACAGGGTCAGACAAAACTTCACCTACTCTAAATCTCTGAGATCTATTTTCTAGAAATATAGCAACCCATTCAGTCACTCTTTTGTCTAGTCCAATCGCACTCCCTTTTGCTAGTAGTCTCCCATGATCCATCCTATCAAATGCTTTAGACGGATCAATCGCGGTACAGTCCATTTGACCTCCTGAATCCAAGATATCTGCTATATCTTGCTGGAATCCTACCAGTTGAGCTTCAGTGAAATAACCTTTCCTAAAACCGAACTGCCTTCTATCGAACCAGTTATTAATTTCACAAACATGTCTAATATAATCAGAATGAATGCTTTCCCAAAGCTTACCTACAATGCATGTCAAACTTACTGGCCTGTAATTTTCAGCTTTATGTCTATCACCCTTTCCTTTATACACAGAGCTTACTATAGCCACTCTCCATTCATCTCGTATAGCTCCTCCGACCAAACAATAATCAAATAAGTACCTCAGATATGGTACTATATCCCAACCCATTGTTTTAGTATATCCCCAGAAATCCTGATCGTCTCCTTATATATGTGCCTGGCCAGGCTTCTAGAAAGCTACATTACAAAAAGCTACCTTCGTGAAAATTTAGAGTGCGTAATACATAGATTGTAATGTACAGAATATTCTCAACCGTTCTTGTGCCTGGAGGTTACAGTGTGTTTCACAAGTATGGATTACAATTTATATATACAGGTAAGAATACATTATAATATTAATTTACAGGTATTTACATTAATGGAACTGATATAAATGTCTATGTACAACACATGTTTCATGACATAATCTCACGCACAATACTATCATTCGACTACGATAATAATAATAGTAATAATAATAACAATAACAATAACAGTAATTGTTACCGTGTTTTCGTGGACCGCAGAGGTGAAAGAATGTGCTGGTTTGAATGGGTCTATCTACGAAAGTCAAAGATTAATTGAAAACTTTAAAATAAAGGGTATATTTCTTTTCAGATTTTAAATATCTACAAAACTCTTCACTTGGTGAAGGAACAAGGTTTCAGGTACATAGCAATCTTGGTACGAAGATAGAAAACTCAAGGACCGGTAATTTACAACTTTTGACCTTCAAGCTCCTAATTTACAAGTTTCCAAAGTCTGTAATGCTAGATCAGGAGAGATATCTCCCAAAACATAATTTTCAAGAGCTCCAACGGTTACAAATACGGCCTTCCAAAGGCACTCAAGCGTACACACAAATCTAGTACAGAACTAAAAAAAGCTTACATGCTCTACAGCGCTCCCAAACTCTTACGGCCTACTCAAGGCAACCATTAACTATTACAAAACCGAAAACAGAACCTTTCCTCAATACAATTCAACCTTTAGGCCTCTCTTGGCACTACCTGCAATTTACAACACCATATGAATTTTAGTTGACACAGGGGTATCTAGTACCCATTCTACTGGGCCTTTCGTGAAAAAGAACAGGTTAAGTTACTGGCCCAAACTAAAAGATATATGCAGGCGTACACTTGCGCTTCTAGGAAAAATGGTAAAAATTCTACTTGGGCTTGCAACCCGACGATGCAGAGGCTAATCCCACACTACTGAGATGACTAGAAGGACAAGATAATTTTTTGATTTACAGGAAAAAAACCATTTACAAAATCGTAGTCACCTCAAGATAAATTGAAGGGGAATTCGAGAGGGTAAAGCACTCCCTATCCCCGATTTACAGTTTAAGTCTATACAACTTACAATTAAATTTTACATGAGAAAGAAGAAAGTTTACATTTTATAAAACAGGCGGTTACATAGTTAAAGATTAGAACCTTCCCCTCGGGTCAGCTTGCGGGGATAACTACTTAGATAGAAAACTGATGGCCATTACCTGGGCCCCGTCTCCTCTCTTAAAACACACACAGTAATTCGGCGATCAATAAGAGAAGTTAACTTGAAAATGCGTCAGCTTTTTAAACGAGATGAGGCTTCGGGAAGGCTCTGGACTAAATGCGGACACACTCTCTCATTTTTAGTGGATAAACAAAAAGTTACAAGAAGCCCATGATTGGCTGAAAAATGAATACAGAAAATTTATGAGTGGTTAGAATCCCATGTTAGCGTGATGAGAAAGAAGGGTTGCAAATCTTGATGTACCAAAATAAGAAACGTCAGTTCACAAAATCTAAAAACACAAAACATCTTTAAATTTCTAGTTATTTCACCTTGTACCAGAGTGCATGACCTTGTGACTACTCCAGCCACTATTCTTATACCTTCATCTCTTTTACACAATATACATAACATTTGTTTGAGCGCCAGTTGCTTTTTTTTTTAGAGAAAAACAACAAAATTCGGTAGAGCATACATCTTATATCAATTATCTCAAGGCGTGAGGTGATAAACTCACACATCTGGCAATATACAGGGATATGGATCAGGACAATATTAGATTACGGTTGCATTTCCACAATTGAGGATTGTACTTGGAACTAGAATCACTTATTATAATTAAAATAAAACTGAGTTTATGACTATAATTTACGTCACAATGAACAAGCAATTACGTATTTTAATTTAACAAAAAATATATATAGTGCGATTTGCTGTAACATTTAAAAGAAAATTTAATCTAAACAAAGAAAGCTATTGGCATGAACTTGAAGTGAAATGTGATATCGCCGCTGACTACATTCTTCTTCATGTTATGAATGCATAACATGTCTGATGCTTTAATTACCTGATGTCTGCCTACACCGCTGATGAACTTGAAATTTCTGGAAAAACCAATGAGCTGAAGTCGGGAGCCGTCTGCTGTTGACTTCTTATGTAACCGGGAGTTGACCTACCTACCATGTACGCGTGTAGTAAGCTCCAATGTAGTTACGTCCACTCAATAGATTGTAAGAAATTGGAAAATATTATTGAAACATCTTGTGAAGTCCATTCTCACAAGAAGATGATGTTTCTTTATCAGCATAGTACCCGTCTCTGCTCGGATCCAACCACTACTTGTAGACCTCCTCGATTATTACAAGACCTCTTCAAACACAACTCTTAGCTCTGACCATCACTCTAAGACCACTGACCATCACTCTTCCTTCACTTCTTCCATTTGACATGATCTCTTCAATTTGATCCTCTCACCACCGTTGAATCGACTTTTATAACCTCGCGATGACGAATCATCTTCCTACTCTCTGGTCATCCCTTCCACCTCAACATACAGTAGCTGGCGAATACAGACACTTGGTCGCAGTCACGTGCCCACGCACTGATATAATGAGTCATGTGTCGTACAAGCGTGCCACGCGGACTACATATGACTACCCTGCATGTGTCACCGGGAAACCTACTTGCTCATTACATTCTTAGTTAAACATAGCCTCCATTGCAAAATACTATGCCAGCTCATCTGGCCAAAGTTACAAGCCACAGCATGAATATTTGAAACCAACAAATCTCACTAATTAATATACAGAATAATTACAAACCAAATTCACTTAACCTATGATTAAATACAATAATATGCGTGATACCTAATTATTACAGTCTAAATGAAGAAAAACAGAATATAAAATCTAATGAATCGGGTTAATAATAATAATAATAATAATAATAATAATAATAATAATAATAAATACTGAATGGAATCTGTAAACCTCAGTTCTTTTATGGAGACATCTACGGCGAAAAGTCCAAATTTCTTGAAAGTTGTAGTTGCAACCAGTGATACACCAAAACAAAATAAAGATATCCAGTCAGTTTAGGAAACTTCAAAATAACATATTACTCTGTCTATGGAGTGGGTGTGTGGGAAACTGGGAGTGAAATTTCTAGATCCTAATGGGTGGGTAGGAGATAGGGATCTGCACTCAGATGGCCTTCATTTAAACGGCAGTGGTACGTATAAGTTAGGAAATTTTTTGGAAGGGTAATAGGGAGGTACATTCAAGGAAACGGGATGGCCTAGGGAGCGGTGATAAGGGAACAGGGAACTGGAAATCAAGTAGGGATGACATAAAATTGTTAGTGTTGAACTGTAGAAGTATTGTAAGGAAAGGAATAGAATTAAGTAATTTAATAGATATATATTTACCAGATATTGTGATAGGAGTTGAATCATGGCTGAGAAATGATATAATGGATGCAGACATTTTCTCACGGCACTGGAGTGTGTATCGTAGAGATAGGATAGGAATGGTGGGAGAGGGAGTGTTCATTCTGGTGAAAGAAGAATTTGTAAGCTACGAAAAAGGTAAAGATGAGACACGTGACATTCTAGGTGTAAGGCTCATTTCTAAAGATGATAGGCAACTTGATATATTTGGAGTGTACAGATCGGGAAAGGGTAGCACTGACTCGGATTCAGAATTATTTGGTAGGATAGTCAGCTATGTGGGAAACGACATGGAAAGAAATGTGATTGTAGCGGGAGATCTGAATTTGCCACATGTCAATTGGGAAGAAAATGCGAACGACAGAAAGCATGACCAACAAATGGCAAATAAGTTAATATGGGAAGGACAGCTGATTCAGAAAGTGATGGAACCAACCAGAGGGAAAAATATTTTGGATGTGGTGCTGATAAAACCAGATGAGCTCTATAGGGAAACTGAAGTAATAGATGGTATTAGTGATCATGAAGCTGTTTTTGTGGTAGTTAAAAATAAATGTGATAGAAAGGAAGGTCTTAAACGTAGGACTGTTAGGCAGTACCATATGGCTGATAAAGCAGGCATGAGGCAGTTTCTAAACAGTAACTATGATCGGTGGAAAACGGTAAATAAAAATGTAAACAGACTCTGGGATGGGTTTAAAGAAATTGTTGAGGAATGCGAAAACACGCTTGTACCATTAAGGGTGGTAAGGAATGGTAAAGACCCACCTTATTATAATAGAGAAATAAAGAGACAAAGAAGGAGGTGCAGACTGGAAAGAAATAGAGTTAGAAATGGCTGTGGAAGTAAGGAGAAATTGAAGGAACTTACTAGAAAATTGAATCTAGCAAAGAAGGCAGCTCAGGATAACATGATAGCAAGCATAATTGGCAGTCATACGAATTTTAGTGAAAAATGGAAGGGTATGTATAGGTATTTTAAGGCAGAAACAGGTTCCAAGAAGGACATTCCAGGAATAATTAATGAACAAGGGGAGTGTGTATGTGAGGATCTTCAAAAGGCAGAAGTATTCAGTCAGCAGTATGTAAAGATTGTTGGTTACAAGGATAATGTTGAGATAGAGGAGGAGACTAAGGCCAAAGAAGTATTGAAATTTACATATAATAACAATGACATTGACGATAAGATACAAAACTTGAAAACTAGAAAAGGGGCTGGATTTGATCAGATTTCTGGGGATATACTAAAGACAATGGGTGGGGATATAGTACCATATCTGAAGTACTTATTTGATTATTGTTTGTTCGGAGGAGCTATACCAGATGAGTGGAGAGTTGCTATAGTTGCCCCTGTGTATAAAGGAAAGGGTGATAGACATAAAGCTGAAAATTACAGGCCAATAAGTTTGAGATGCATTGTATGTAAGCTTTGGGAAGGCATTCTTTCTGATTATATTAGACATGTTTGTGAAATTAATAACTGGTTCGATAGAAGGCAATTCGGTTTCAGGAAAGGTTATTCCACTGAAGCTCAACTTGTAGGATTCCAGCAAGATATAGCAGATATCTTTGATTCTGAAGGTCAAGTGGACTGTATCGCGATTGACCTGTCTAAAGCATTTGATAGGGTGGATCATGGGAGACTCCTGGCAAAAATGAGTGCAATTGGACTAGACAAAAGAGTGACTGAATGGGTTGCTATATTTCTAGAAAATAGATCTCAGAGAATTAGAGTAGGTGAAGCTTTATCAGACCCTGTAATAATTAAGAGAGGAATTCCTCAAGGCAGTATTATAGGACCTTTATGTTTTCTTATATATATAAATGATATGAGTAAAGGAGTGGAATCGGAAGTAAGGCTTTTTGCGGATGATGTTATTTTGTATAGAGTGATAAATAAGTTACAAGATTGTGAGCAACTGCAACGTGACCTCGAAAATGTTGTGAGATGGACAGCAGGCAATGGTATGTTGATAAACGGGGTTAAAAGTCAGGTTGTGAGTTTCACAAATAGGAAAAGTCCTCTCAGTTTTAATTACTGCGTTGATGGGGTGAGAGTTCCTTTTGGGGATCATTGTAAGTATCTAGGTGTTAATATAAGGAAAGATCTTCATTGGGGTAATCACATAAATGGGATTGTAAATAAAGGGTACAGATCTCTGCACATGGTTATGAGGGTGTTTAGGGGTTGTAGTAAGGATATAAAGGAGAGGGCATACAAGTCTCTGGTAAGACCCCAACTAGAGTATGGTTCCAGTGTATGGGACCCTCACCAGGATTACCTGATTCAAGAACTGGAAAAAATCGAAAGAAAAACAGCTGGATTTGTTCTGCGTGATTTCCGACAAAAGAGTAGCGTTAGAAAAGTTTTGCAATGTTTGGGGTGGGAAGACTTGGTAGAAAGGAGACGAGCTGCTCGACTAAGTGGTATGTTCCGAGCTGTCAGCGGAGAGATGACGTTAGTAGACGAATAAGTTTGAGTGGCATTTATAAAAGTAGGAAAGATCACATTATGAAGGTAAAGTTGGAATTCGAGAGGACAAACTGGGGCAAATATTCATTTATAGGAAGGGGAGTTAGGGATTGGAATAACTTACCAAGGGAGACGTTCAATAAATTTCCAATTTCTTTCAAATCATTTAGGAAAAGGCTAGGAAAGCAACAGATAGGGAATCTGCCAGCTGGGCTACTGCCCTAAATGCAGATCAGTATTGATTGATTGATTGATTGATTGATTGATTGATTGATTGATTGATTGATTGATTGATTGATTGATTGATTGATTGATTGGTTGATTAATTGATTGTCCTAACTACATGCACTAGCTGTTTCAAGTTTTGTATGATAGATAACCTTCTCCCAGGCGCTTCTTTTAAATGCGCGGGGTTGAGGTGTACCTCCCGGTATAATAATAATAATAATAATAATAATAATAATAATAATAATAATAATAATAACAATAATAATAATTCGAGCTCGATAACTGTGTCAGTTACCCATGGGCGAGGGAATTTTTTTTTTCAATTATACCTGTTATCGCACCTGCGTCAACGAGAAATTAGACAGAAACACGTGGATATGATTAGTGAGAAGTTTCGAACAGTAGACAGTAAGCAGGTTCAGGATATAGAAAGTGAATGGGTGGCATACAGGGATGCTGTAGTAGAAACAGCAAGGGAATGTGTAGGAACAACTGTGTGTAAAGATGGGAAAAGGCGAACATCTTGGTGGGATGATGAAGTGAGAGCAGCCTGTAAACGTAAAAAGAAGGCTTATCAGAAATGGCTCCAAACAAGGGCCGAGGCAGACAGGGATTGGTACGTAGATGAAAGGAACAGAGCGAAACAAATAGTTGTTGAATCCAAAAAGAAGTCGTGGGAAGATTTTGGTAACAACCTGGAAAGGCTAAGTCAAGCAGCAGGGAAACCTTTCTGGACAGTAATAAAGAATCTTAGGAAGGGAGGGATAAAGGAAATGAACAGTGTTTTGAGTAATTCAGGTGAACTCATAACAGATCCCAGGGAATCACTGGAGAGGTGGAGGGAATATTTTGAAAATCTTCTCAACGTAAAATGAAATCTTCCCGGTGGTGTCGTGAACAACCGAGTTCATGGGGAGGAAGAAAATGAAGTTGGTAAATTACGCTTGAGGAAGTGGAAAGGGTGATAAATAATCACCATTGTCATAAAGCAGCGGGATTGGATGGATTTACAACTGAAATGGTGAAGTATAGTGGGAAGGCAGGGATGAAATAGCTTGTAGAGTAGTAAGACTAGCGTGGAATGTTGGTAAGGTACCTTCAGATTGTACAAAAGCAGTAACTGCACCTATCTATAAGCAAGGGAACAGGAAGGATTGCAACAACTATCCAGGTATCTCATTTATAGTGTACCAAGCAAAGTATTCACTTTCATCTTGGAAGTGAGGGTGCGATCAGTGGTTGAGAGGAAGATCGATGAAAACCAGTGTGGTTTCAGACAACAGAGGGGCTGTCAGGATCAGATTTTCAGTATGCGCCAGCTAACTGAAAAATGCTACGAGAGGAATAGGCAGTTGTGTTTAGTTTCGTAGATCTCGAGAAAGCATATGACAGGGTACCGAGGGAAAAGTTGTTCGCCATTCCGGGGGACTATGGGATTAAGGGTAGATTATTAAAATCATACAAAAGCATTTATGTTGACAATAGCGCTGCACTGAGAATTGATGGTATAATGAGTTCTTGGTTCAGGGTACTTACAGGGGTTAGACAAGGCTGTAATCTTTCGCCTTTGTTGTTCGTAGTTTACATGGATCATCTGCTGAAGGGTATGAAATGGCAGGGAGGGATTCAGTTCGGTGGAAATGTAGTAAGCAGTTTGGCCTATGCTGACGACTTGGTCTTAATGGCAGATTGTGCCGAAAGCCTGCAGTCTAATATCTTGGAATTTGAAAATAGGTGCAATGAGTATGGTATGAAAATTAGCCTTTCGAAGACTACATTGATGTCAGTAGGTAAGAAATCCAAGAGAAATGAACGTCAGATTGGTGATACAAAGCTAGAGTAGGTAGATAATTTCAAGTATTCAGGTTGTGTATTCTCCCAGGATGGTGATATAGTGAGAATGAATCAAGGTGCAGTAAAGCTAACGCAGTGAGCTCGCAGTTGCTATCATCAGTATTCTGTAAGAAGGAAGTCAGCTCGCGGACGAAATTATCTTTACATCGGTCTGTTTTAGACCAACTTCGCTTTATGGGAGCGAAAGCTGGGTGGACTCAGGATATCTTATTCATAAGTTGGAAGTAACAGACATGAAATTACGACAATGATTGCTGATACAAACTAGTGGGAATAATGGCAGGCGGCTACTCGAAATGAGGAGATAACGTGTATGTTACGAATGTACTCGATGGATGAAGCATCGGTGGTGAGGTCATGTGAGGCGAATGGAGGAGGATAGGTTACCTAGGATAATAATCTTCTCTGTTATGAAGGGTAAGACAAGTAGAGGGGACCAAGACGGCGATGGTTAGACTCAGTTTCTAACGATTTAAAGATAAGAGGTATAGAACTGAGTGAGGCCACAACACTAGTTGCAAATAGAGGAATGTTGCGACGGTTAGTTAATTCACAGAGGTTGCAGACTGAACTCTGAAAGGCTTAACGGTCTGTAATGATGATGTATGTATGTATGAAGGTAAAACGAACCGAAACCCATGACGCAAATGCCCCGAAGTGCCTTGACCTACCAGACAGCCGCAGCTCAGTCCGGAGGCCTGCAGATTATGGGGTGTCATGTGGTCACCATGACGAATTCTCTCGGACCGAAGCGGCCATCTCACCGTCAGAAAGCTCCTCAATTGTATTCACCTAGGCTGAGTGCTCCTCGAACCAGGTAAAAATCCCATACCTGGCCGGGATTCGAACCCGAGAGGCAGGAACGTTACCCCTACACCGCGGGGCAGACTAACCCTAGGGGGGGGGGGAAGTTGGAGGTATGTCCAACCTACGTTTTATTCTGAAACATTTTTAATAACTGTGAAATTCCACAAAATATAATACTTGACGATAACGATGCTTGTTGTTTAAAGAGTTCCAAATTGGTGTGAATGATTCTCACCCAACATTGAGCACAAGAGAAGGCATTACCAAAGCATCTGCAACTGACCGTGATGGCAAATCTATTTTTAACTTATTTTACACATGTTGATGTTCGCTAGTTATGTCAAAATATCCATATGCCTGTACAACAGTAAAATGGATGTAGGACTCGTACCAAAAAGGCTTAATAAGAGGGTCACACAAGACAAGAAATTATACACAAAAACTAAAGTTGATGAATTTGGGACTTACCTTCAATCACAATTCAGTTGTTGGATAAGTGAAGGGAGTAATGTGGATACACTTTGGGCTAAATTTAAAGGAATCATTTGGGAAGTAGAGAAGAGATTTGTACCTGTTAAGAAAGGTAAAATGAGCTCAGACCCTGTTTATTATACAAGGGAAATAAGAAAATTAAAAAGAAAATGTAGAATAGTAAACAGGAAAATCAAAGAGGGTAGGGAGAATAGAGAAACTAGAAAACAGCTAATGAGGGAGCTGAATAGAGTGAAAAAGGAAGCAAAAGAGAAAGATATGAATGGCATACTTCAAGAGGGTAATGACCACAAAGGGAAATGAAAAAAAAAACTGTATTCATATATCAGGAATCAAAAATGAAAAGGAATCCAAATTCCTACAATGATGCGAGAAGGGGGTGAACACTATTTAACAGATACTGAGAAAGCAAACCTATTTAGTAGGGAATTCAGAGATTCAGTAGATGATTGTCAGGAGTTGGAAACCGGAACAGAAGATAGAGAGGGAGAGAGACAGAGTGAAACAAGAAGCTTCTCATTCACAAATGAAAATATTTTCAGAGAAATCCAACTGCTTCAGCAAGGAAAAGCAGCAGGAAGTGATCAAATTACTGGGGAAGTATTAAAGACAAACGGGTGGTACATAGTGCCTTATTTAAAATTCATCTTTGACCATGTCATAAATAATAGTGTAATACCAAAAGAATGGAAGGAATCTATAATAATACCAATTTATAAAGGAAAGGGTGATAAAAGGAAACCACAGAACTACAGAAAAATCAGCTTGACCAGTATAGTTTGTAAAATACTGGAGAGTTTAGTAGCAAAGTACATCAGAGGGATATGTGATGATAAAAATTGGTTCATGAGAAGCCAGTATAGATTTAGAAAGAAATATTCTTGTGAGGCACAACTGGTGGGATTTCAGCAGGACATATCAGATCAATTGGATTCAGGAGGTCAGTTAGATTGCAGAGACATAGATCTTTCCAAAGCCTTTGATAGAGTGGAACATGGAATATTATTAAAGAAATTGAAGGGAATAGGAATAGGATTGGACGTAAGGGTTACACGTTGGATAAAAACATTTCTAAATTCAAGGGTTCAGAAAGTCAAAGTAGGAAATAATGTATCGCAGGAAGGGAAAGTTTGGAAGGGAATTGCACAGGGTAGTATAATCGGTCCGTTAATTTTCTTAATATACGTAAATGATTTAGGGAACAATATAACATCAAAAATAAGATTTATGCAGATGGCATAATTGTTTATGTGGATATAAATAACATTGAGGATTGTTCAGAATTACAAAGGGACCTTGAGAATATCCAACAAAGGGTTGAAGAAAAAAATATGAAGGTTAATGGAGGCAAAACAACTGTTACAACTTTCACAAACATAAACTTTTAAACTGAATTTGAATATACTTTGGATGTGGTAGTTATCCCAAAAGATGGCAAGTGCGAATACTTAGGTGTGAGATTTGAAAGTAATTTGCACTGGAAGGGTCTTAATGAGGCTACTTAAAGGATGCAACAAAGAATTAAAAGAAAAAAGTTACTTAAGTATGGTTCGTCCATTATTGGAATATGCAAACAGTGTTTGGGATCATCACCAAGAATACCTAATAAAAGAAATAGATAGTGTGCAGAGGAAAGCAGCAAGATTTGTAACAGGGGATTTCAGGAGAAAGAGTAGTTTATCAGAAATATTAACGGAACTTGGGTGGGAAACTTTAAGTAAGAGAAGAGAGAAAACTAGACTTATAGGATTATATAGAGCCTATACAAGAGAAGAATCATGGGGAGATATCCGTGAGAGGTTTCAGTTGGAAAATAATTATATTGGCAGGACAGACCACAAATATAAAATTAGAAGGAATTTTAGCAGAAGCGGTTGGGGTAAAGTTTCATACATTGGGAAGGGTGTGAAGGAGTGGAACAGTTTACCAGGGGTAGTGTTTGATCCTTTTCCAAAATCTGTACAGATATTCAAGAAGAGAATAAATAACAACAGAGAAAATAAATGGAGTGTTAGAGGGCATTCGACCAGTGCAGGTTATTGTAAATAAAAAAATGTGTGTGAATAGATTAATTCCATCCCCATGTCTAAAGAGTTTGGACAGCCAAAGTAGGGGACTGCCTGTAGGGGTGAAGTACTGTGTGGACTTCGAGGACCCTGGGACTGCTACGGTAGCTGTGAAGGCCCTTCAGGAACTCTGAAAAGTGGTGGCAAAAGGGGCTCTGGTTAAGACGCAGCAGGTCGTTATGCTACTTAGGTTCCAGAATGGGTAAAAGAAATCAATGTAAAGTTTAATCTTATACCAGTTGAATAGTATCATTTGAAGTAATTACACTTACTGTATAACCGTTGACTTTATTTGTAAGTAGTACAGGAGATATTATAAGTAGAATTTTGTAAACAATATAAATTTTTTAAGGATGATCTGTTTGTTTAATGGAAAAAATTGTTAGCGTAAATTATATATTATTGTATTCTAGAGAAATTTTCTTCTTCTCGTGTTAATTTAAAATGTAATGCTTGACAATAATGTATTTTAGTGTACCATATGCCACCGAGGTAGACACCTCATTTGCAAATAAAGAGATTTTGATTTGATTTGAAATGAAATTCGGGAACTTTGATAAACAAATAAAACTATTTCTACTCAGTTTCAATTGCACCATGATAAGGTTCTCTGTGTCTGGAGTACATCAATTACAACAATCAAGCACATCAGGTAAATAGATCAGTTTGTATTAAATGACACACATTTTATTTCATAGGTATATAATGGAAATTTCTTCGTTTCAGAAGTAAGAAAAAACTGCAAAAGGAAGTCATTTTGTGAATAGGTACATTTATGAATAGATGAAGCGTATCATGTATAGAAATTATAAGAGGAATCAATTAATCAATACTGATCTGCATTTAAGGCAGTCGCCCTGGTGGCAGATTCCCTATCTGTTGCATTCCTAGCCTTTTCTTAATTGATTTCAACATACATACATTATCATTATAGACTGTTATGCCTTTCAGCGATCAGTCTGCAAGCCTCTGTGAATTTACTAAAGGTCGCCACAATCCTCGATTGACAACTAGTGTTGTGGCCTCATTTAGTTCTATACTTCTTTAGATCGTTAGAAACCGAGTCTAACCATCGTCGTCTTGGTCTACCTCTACTTCTCTTACCTCCATAGCAGAGTCCATTAATCTCCTACGTAACCTATCCTCCTCCATTCGCCTCACATGACCCCACCACCGAGGCCGGATTATGCGTACAGCTTCTTCATCGAGTTCATTCCTAAATTAGCCCTTATCTCCTCATTCCGAGTACCCTCCTTCCATTGTTCCCACCTGTTTGTACCAGCAATCATTCTTGCTACTTTCATGTATATTACTTCTAATTTATGAATGCGTCCATCAAGAAATGGCAACAGGCTGTGATTTTAATAATCTTCCTTTATAATTCCATAATCCACCAGTATGGCGAACATCTTTTCCCTCGGTACCCTGTCATATGCTTTCTCTAGATCTACGAAACATAAACACAACTGCCTATTCCTCTCGTAGCATTTTTCAATTTCCTGAAAATCAGATCCTGACAGCTTCTCTGTGGTCTGAAACCACACTGGTTTTCATCCAACTTCCCCTCAACGACTGATCGCACCCTCCCTTCCAAGATGCCAGTGAATACTTTGGCTGGTATACTAATCAATGTGATACCTGGATAGTTGTTGCAATCCTTCCTGTTCCCTTGCTTATAGATAGGTGCAATTATTGCTTTTGTCCAATCTGAAGGTACCTTACCAACACTCCACGCTAATTTTACTAGTCTATGAAGCCATTTCATCCCTGCCTTCCCACTATACTTCACCATTTCAGGTCTAATTTCATCTATTCCTGCTGCCTTATGACAATGAAGTTTATTTACCATCCTTTCCACTTCCTCAAGCATAATTTCACCAACATCATTTTCCTCCTCCCCATGAGCTTGGCTGTTCGCAACACCACCGGGATGATTTCCTTTAACATTGAGAAGATGTTCAAAATATTCCCTCCACCTCTCCAGTGATTCTCTGGGATCTATTATGAGTCAACTGAATTACTCAGAACACTGTTCACTCCTTTTTTCCCTCCGTTCCTAAGATTCTTCCTAAGATTTCAAAGAAATTATAAATTTATTGAACATCTCCCTTGGTAAATTATTCCAATCCCTAACTCCCTTTTCTATAAATTAATATTTGCGCCAATTTGTCCTCCTGAATTCCAACTTTATCTTCATATTGTGATCTTTCCTACTTTTATAAACGCAACTCAAACTTATTCGTCTACTAATGTCATTCCACGGCATCTCTCCGCTGACAGCTCGGAACATACCACTTAGTCGAGCAGCTCGTCTTCTTTCTCCCAAGTCTTCCCAGCTCAAACTTTGCAACATTTTTGTAACGGTACTCTTTTGTCAGAAATCACCCACAACGAATCGAGCTGCTTTGCTTTGAATTTTCTCCTGTTCCTGAATCAAGTAAACCTGGTGAGGGTCCCATACAATGGAACCATACTCTAGTTGGGGTCTCATCAGAGACTTATATGCCCTCTGATAGGAGAAGAAGAGAAGAACCGTCAGTGAAACTTCAAGTGGAATTAGCAAGACAGCAATTAGAAGAACACTTCCTTGTTACAGTCTATCATTAGACCCTGCAACTATCTGTATATTTAATATATTTTCAGTTTTCCCCTCCAGGATTGTGAATAGGAATGTGAGTTTCATCAATGAGACCGAGTACACTAAATTGTTATTGCACTGTAGGACATTTGATGTGGGATGTTAGAAACTTCTGATACAAATATGATATAAATGAGTTCAAGGTCCGCCTACACTCTTAATGACTTATCAACTTGTAACATATTTCCAATTAATTAAGCCAAATAATAATACATTATTAATACTCTCTGAATTAATAGTAATAATGAATTAATAATAATAATAATAATAATAATAATAATAATAATAATAATAATAATTTTAATAATGATAATTGTATGGCCTGACACTAATCCACGGAGGGAGCTGAGAGCAAGACTTCCTCTTGTGTGCACGGATAGCAACATATACCTCCATCTTGCTACCAAACACTTATGTACACTTAAGTACACTAGTGTCCAAAAGTCAAGCATAAGTTACGAGTAAGCAGGGCAACACGAAATAGAGAGCAAATCGCACGACATATGCACCTACCAACATTATGTGTTCGCTCTGTATAGGAAAGGAGTGTAACCGCAAGGTAAACACAGACAGCGCCTGCGCCCCATATTCCCTCAGTCGTGTTTGCTCTGTTATAGTGTGCGGAGTGTAGCCTCGTGGTGAACGTGACAAGCATAAAGGCTTCTATAATTATGATCTATAAAATTCAAAACAAATTAGTCCGCTCAAACACATCAGTAATTACCAATTCACAGATTCATAATTATGAAACAAGAATTATTTATAATATTCACTACAATCAGATTCATTCCACTAGTTATGGTCAAAACTCTCTTTGGCATTTTTCTATAACTATGTATAACTCGCTTCCAAAAAATATAAAAATGTTACCAACTTTATCTATCTTCAAAAGTAATTTAACTAAATACCTGAAGTAGTATGGTAATTATGGTTAGGAAGCTTTGTCCTATCTTATCTCTTACACCATGTTAAATTATATACTTACTGTATTTTATTTTTGTAATCAGATTGTGAATATAGCTGCCATTGTCATTTATTTGTATTGCACCAAGAAGAGCCTTGGCTCAGGTGCCTATATTGAAATGAAATCAATAAATAAAAAATAAAATGGCACAACGACGCCATTTGGACCCCGTTTTGCAGGGTAGAATACTCGGCCACCTGGAAGCAGGCCAGACACAGACCGAAGTCGCCACACTGTGTCATTTCCAGGCTTTGGAGACGATTTTGAGACACAGGAGGTGTTAGTCGTAGGCAAGTACCAGGTCGACGAAGGGTAACCACCCCACAGCAGGGCCGATATCTGGCCTTGACCGCCTGACGAAATCGGAGTGCACCTGCAAGACGATTGTCGGCGGAGCTTGCAGCCGTCTCATGGGTTGCCGTTTCCTGGCAAACTGTGCACCGGAGGCTCATCAGGCGGTATGGCCTCGTTTACTGATTATGCTTAACTTTTGGACACTAGTGTAGGTAGCCTACAATTGCCCCTGTCCATGAAT
Source organism: Anabrus simplex (assembly GCF_040414725.1). NCBI lineage: Eukaryota > Metazoa > Arthropoda > Insecta > Orthoptera > Tettigoniidae > Anabrus > Anabrus simplex. Next base: position 14,851,500 of record NC_090266.1, read on the forward strand.
TCGGCCGTAAATATATGTTCGGAGATCTGCATTTTGAGTGTGTTCTTCTGTGAGCAGAGTCGAGTCCTTCACTGGTATTGAATTTATTTTCTTTGCCAATGTAGGCATTCAGGCCCCCAGCCCCAGCAGAATTTCAAACGGTTGTTTTGGAATTTCTTATGTTGTCTGCTCTAGTGTCCGCCTCTGCGGTGTATACTGGTTAGAGCGATTAGCTGTTTGCCTGACGCCCAGCGGTGTGCGTCCCGCTCACTCCAGCACAGAGACGGGCCCGTTTATTGTGGAGCCGTCAACATCGAAACTGGACCGTGAATGAAAGGAGGCATGTGCTCTTCACGGATGAATTCAGATTCAGTTTGCAGAACGATTCCCGTCGCACATTAAATTGGAGAGAACCGGGTAGCCGACACAACCACAGGAACATCGTGGAACGGGACCAGTATTGTAGTGGTGGCGTCATGGTGTGGGGCGGCATCATGTTGAATGGCCGTCTTCATGGGTGGTCCGAGGAACACTGTTAACGCTCGGAGATACAGTGATGAGGTACTGAGACCACATGTTCGACTCTTCAGAGGTGCGGTTGTTCCAGGCATCCTCTTAATGGAAGATAATGCCCGACCGCATCGCACTGCTCTGGCGGACGAATTTCTGGCTGGGGAAGATATTCATCGCATGGACTGGCCAGCGAGATCTGCGGATCTGAATCCTATAGAACATGCCTCGGATGCATTGGGGAGGCTAATTGCATCCAGTCAGCCTCCACCAAGGACCCTCCAAGACGTTCGTATTGCCCTTTCGGAAGAATGGGATCGACTGCCACAAGAGCTATTGGACCATCTGATAGAGAGCATGCCACGTCGCTGCGAAGCATGTGTGGCCGTTGGGGGTAACCATACACCCTATTAAAACATATTTTCTTGTGGAAGGCATTGCCAAGTTTTGTTATTTGTTGTCAAAGGTGTACCTTAGCTATCAGAATCTTTCTGACACTGTTTTTTGAACAAGTGGTGCGACATATGGTCTGTGAGGCAGTTTCCGTTTGTTCAGCAATCCGTCTGGCATTGCTATCAGGTGGTATGGCCTCGTTTAGTGATTATGCTGAACTTTTGGACACTAGTGTAGGTAGCCTACAAGGGCCCCTGTCCATGAATTCGGCCGTAAATATATGTTCGGAGATCTGCATTTTGAGTGTGTTCTTCTGTGAGCAGAGTCGCGTCCTTCACTGGTATTGCATTTATTTTCTTTGCCAATGTGGGCATTGAGGTCCCCCCTCCAGCAAAATTTCAAATGTTGTTTTATGGAATGTTTTGTATTGTCTGCTCTAGTGTCCGCCTCTGCGGTGTATACTGGTTAGAGTGATTAGCTGCCACCCCCGGAGGCCCGGGTTCGATTCCCGGCTCTGCCACGAAATTTGAAAAGTGGTACGAGGGCTGGAACGGAGTCCACTTAGCCTCGGGATGTCAACGGAGTAGAGGTGGGTTCGATTCCCACCTTAGCCATCCTGAAGTGATTTTCCGTGGTTTCGCAATTCTCCTCCAGTAAAATGCCGGGATGGTACCTAACTTAAGGCCGCGGCCGCTTCCTTTCCTCTTCCTTGTCTATCCCTTCCAATCTTCCCATTTCCCCACAAGGCCCCTGTTCAGCATAGCAGGTGAGGCCGCCTGGGCGATGTACTGGTCATCCTCCGCAGTTGTATCCCCGACCCAGAGTCTGAAGCTCCAGGACACTGCCCTTGAGGCGGTGGAGGTGGGATCCCTCGCTCAGTCCGCGGGAAAAACCGACCCTGGAGGGTTAACTGATAAAGAAGAAGAAGTCTGCTCTAGTTGTTCAACAGTTTGTGGGTCCTCTTGGTTGTAGTTATTTGTAGGTGCATGAGCGTTCGATTTCTGATTTCAATCAATCAATCAATCAATCAATCAATCAATCAATCAATCAATCAATCAATCAATCAATCAATCAATCAATCAATCAATCAATCAATCAATCAATCAATCAATCAATCAATCAATCAATCAATCAATCAATCAATCAATCAATCAATCAATCAATCAATCAATCAATCAATCAATCAATCAATCAATCAATCAATCAATCATGTAGCAGATTCCCTATCACTTGTTTACCTAGATTTCTCTTAAATATTATCAACGAACTTTGATATTTATCGAACATTTCCTTTGATAATTTATTCCAAACACTTACTCCTCGTCTGGCAGGAGAAGTTTAGTACGATATTCGATACATTATCGGTGGGTGATGTGTACACGCTTTAGAACATAGCTCTTCTTTGTGCTTTAAGTTCGTGCACATGGGTTAGGGATACACAAAAGCGATTGCTACATGCTCTAGCGGAGGAAGTCTAGTACGATAGTCGATGCATGTAAAATCGATAGGTTTTGCTAAGGTAGCAGCACACTTACACGATTTTAGCACAATCTAGTGGAAAAAGTTTAGTATGATAGTCGTTTCGTGCAAAATCATTAGGTAATATGTACACGCTTTGAAACAAGGCTATTCTTTGTACTTTAAGTTCATACGTACAGGTTATGCTAAGATAGCAGCATAACCTAGCGGAAGAAGTTTAGTACGATATTTGATGCATGCAAAATCAATAAGTAATGTGTACACGCTTTAAAACATGGTTATTCTTCGTACTTTAAGTTCATGCGCATAGGTTAGGCTAAGATAGCAGCACAGTCTAGCGTAAGAAGTTTAGTACGAGAGTCGATGAATGCAAAATCGATAGGTGATGTGTACACGCTTTGAAACATAGCTATTCTTTGTACTTTAAGTTCATGCGTCTTAGTTATACTAAGATAGCAGCACAATCTACCTGAAGAAGTTTTGTACGAGAGTCGATACATGCAAAATCGATAGTTGATGCGTACATGCTTTGAAACATGACTATTCATTGTACTTTAAGTTCATGGGTATAGGTTATGCTAAGATAGCAGCACAATCTAGCGGAAGAAATTTAGTACGATATTTGATGCATGCAAAATCGATAGGTAATGTGTACACGCTTTGAAATATGGCTATTCTTTGTACCTTAAGGACATGCTAAGATAGCAGCACAATCTAGCGTAAGAAGTTTAGTACGAGAGTCGATGAATGCAAAATCGATAGGTGATGTGTACACGCTTTGAAACATAGCTATTCTTTGTACTTTAAGTTCATGCGTCTTAGTTATGCTAAGATAGCAGCATAATCTACCTGAAGAAGTTTTGTACGAGAGTCGATATATGCAAAATCGATAGTTGATGCGTACATGCTTTGAAACATGACTATTCATTGTACCTTAAGTTCATGGGTATAGGTTATGCTAAGATAGCAGCACAATCTAGCGGAAGAAGTTCAGTAGGAGATTTAATGCATGCAAAATCAATAGGTAATGTGTACACGCTTCGAAACATGGCTATTCTTTGTACCTTAAGGACATGCTAAGATAGCAGCACAATCTAGCGGAAGAAGTTTAGTACGATATTTGTTGCATGCAAAATCGATAGGTAACGTGTACACGCTTTGAGACATAGCTATTCTTTGTACTTTAAGGTCACGCGTATAGGTTATGCTAAGATAGCAGCACAATCTAGCGGAAGAAGTTTAGTACGAGAGTCGATGCGTGCAAAATCGATAGGTAATGTGTACACGCTTTGAAACATGGCTATTCATTGTACTTTAATTTTATGTGTATAGGTTATGCTAAGATAGCAGCACGATCTAGCGGATGAAGTTTAGTTCGATGGTCTATGCATGTAAAATCGATAGGTGATGTGTACACACTTTGAAACATGGCAATTCATACTGCTGCTCTGTCCCCAAGACTTTTGAGCATAGCTAATCCTAATGCTGCTCATAACGACGTCGAGCTAAGGATTGATTACGTGACCGTGACGTCACGACCACGTGCTCTTGTTTGGTAAACATAGCCACGTGCTGTTTTTGACAGCTGTCTTCTTGACGAACCCTAACCTCACTTTGAAGGACAATAGAGCGTCGCTAACCTCACTGCTGCCATATTTACGGCGGTAAACCTCAAGGCTGCCACCTTATGCATGTTATAGCGCGGAATTTAAAATCCAACAACGGAACATTGTTAACCTCACTCTTGTCATCTTTACGGCAGTAAACCTCAAGGCTGCCACCTTATGCATGTTGTAGCGCGGAATTTATAATACAACAACAGAACATTGCTAAACTCTCTGCTATCATCTTGAAAAGTTCAGTGTTCCAAACACTAGTTCGAAAAACGTAACTCATCGCACCTCGGGGATTTTATTAGATAAGACGTAACCCCTAGGTTCCATTCCTTGTTCTGAACATGAAACCATTTACAAATAAAGATTAATTTTCTACACTTAACAAAGTACAAGCGTTCTTGCTGATAGCGATCGATGAGGTTGTTGCTCCTTCAGCCCTTTGGCCCTTTAGCCCTTTAGCCCATTAGCCCTTTAGCCCTTTTGCCTATTAGCCCTTTAGCCCATTAGCCCCTTAGCCCTACAAGGAATGTGCGGTAAGGAGGAGGAAGAGTCCTTTCATCCTTGAAACAATATGTTTCCGAACCGATATTTCATGTTACATATTTATGTAATAACTTGTTCAACAGCTAGGGACTTAAATGTAAGCAGAGTATTTCTTATAGCACTAGCGTTCTGTTTAATTTTACTTCCCGCATAAGCTACATGCTTGTAACCCATGCCAACAGATTGACTGATATTTCATGTTACATGTTTATGCGATAACTTGTTCGACTGATTTTCACACAAGACGAATGATGGAAGGTAAATAATTTGAAGTTATACTTTGGCTATATCGTTTACCGAGCGAGTTAGCTGCGCAGTATGGGTACAGTGTGTTTTTTGATTTTTACACTAGGCAAATCATTGAAGTTGTAGTTTTGCAATATTGCTTACTGAGCGAGTTAGCTATGCGATATGTGCACAGTGTGTTTCCATAGTTTTTGATTTTACACTAAGCAAATCATCAAAATTGTACTTTTGCTCTGAACACATTAAACAATGTTCTGATCATATGTTGAGGTTAACAACATCGATTACAGTGTTCGATTCTAGTCTTGTTATGTTTCATTCTGATCTTCTTAGAACAAGGGTACCCCCTAACATGTTCTAAACACATGTTGTATTGAGTACAGTGTTCGATTCTAGTCTTGATCACTTATTTTGTGTTCTGAACACATCGATCAATGTTCTGATCACATGTTGTATCGAGTACAGTGTTCGATTCTAGTCATGATCACTTATTTTGTGTTCTGAACACATCAATCAATGTTCTTATCACATGTTGAAGTTAGCAACATCGATTACAGTGTTCTATTCTAGTCTTGTTATGTTTCAATCTTATCTTCTTAGAACAAGGGTATCCCCTGACATATTCTAAACACATGATGTATTGAGTACAGTGTTCGATTCTAGTCTTGATCACTTATTTTGTTTTCTGAACGCATCAATCAATGTTCTGATCACATGTCGTATCGAGTACAGCGTTTGATTCTAACCTTCTTATGTTTCGAAAGTCTAAACATGCATAATAATGTTATCGCTGCACACGCTTGCCTTCGCGATGCAGGTTTAAACTTGTTCGATATAAAGCTATGCCTTGACATAAGAGGCGGAGGAGGAGGTAGAGAAGGAGGAGGAGGAGGAGGAGGAGGAGGAGAATGATAAGGCCTTAATGTTTAAAGATGATAGGTGTCAAAAGAATTTTTCAAATTATCCACCACCACATTTCAGCTAAAGAGGGTAGCAGGGTGCTCTGTTGATTAAGCACATAGAATTTCAAATTGCCCTCCACCACATGCATAACAGCAGCTGTTATCTTGCGCAGTAGCCTCTAAGCTAGCTTTCTTCATAAGAGTAGCTGCCATCTTGTGCGAGCACCCCTAGGCTGTCTCATAAGGAGCTATGTATAGTCACCATTTTGTGTCCGCCATCTTGCGTAAGCATCCCTAGGACGTCTCAAGCCATCTTGTGTCTCATAAGAGCAGCCACCATCTTGTAGAAATAGATAGCTGCCAATGCCAAAGGGTTTAAGTAAGAATCGAACCGTTGATCTCATCATTAGACTATGTTTTTTCTTGTTCCTGATACTACGAACCTACGTATTAGGCGGAAAAATTTTGTCCGTTTTGCTCTACGATGCACCGTTTTCGAGATATTTAACATTTTGCATTTAAGCCTCCAAATTTAATGAATCGAACCAGCACGGTACGTTATACTCTCTACCATAGTTAGACCTGATCATGTTACGAAGACTCGCTTCAATACAAGGTAAAACAGAGCAAATGTCAAAGGGCCTAAGTAGGAACCGAACCGTTGATCCCATCATTAGACTATGGTTTTCTTGTTCCTCATACTGCGAACCTAGGTATTAGGCAGAAAAATTTTGTCCGTTTTGCTCTACGGTGCACCGTTTTCGATATATTTAACATTTTGCATTTAAGCCCTAAATTTAATGAATCGAACTAGCACGACACGTTAGCCTCTAAGCTAGCTTTCTTCATACGAGTAGCAACCATCTTGCGCAAGCACCCTTAAAGCGTCTCATAAGGAGTTGTGTATAGCCGCCATCTTGTATCCGCCATCTTGCGCAAGCATCGTTAGGGCGTCTCAAGCCAGCTTGTGCAAGGACACTTAAGCCGTCCCATAAGAGCAGTCACTATCTTGAGCAAGCATCCCTAGGGCATCTCATAAGGAGCCATGTATAACTGCCATCTTGCGCAAGCATCCCAAGGGCGTCTATGTATAGCAGCCATCTTGCGTAAGCACCCTTAAGGAGTCATATATAGCCGCCATCTTATGCAATTAGCGTCGAGAGAGGGCTGCTGTAGAATTTCTTTTTTAAATTATCCACCACCACATTTCAAAGGTATCTAGCTAAAGATGGCAGCACTGCGGATGACAGGTGACGAATTTACATCTACTACGATAAAGAGGGCAGCACGGTGCTCTCTGGATTAAAGATGGCGGATGACAGCTGTCAGAAAAGCACATGGCTTTGTTTCCAAACAAGAGCACGTGGAATTCACCGCCACCACATTTCAAACTAAAAAGGGCAGCACTATGCTCTGTTGATTAAAGACGGCGGATGGTAGCTGTCAAAAAAGCACGTGAGTTTGTTTCCAAACAAGAGCACGTGAAATTTTTCAATTTGCCGCCACCACATTTCAAAGGTATCTAGCTAAAGATGGCAGCACGGTGCTCTCTTGATTAAAGATGGCGGATGATAGCTAACAGAACTTTTCAAATTGCCCGCTACTACGTGCTTAAGGTAGTAGCCATAAAGAGGGCAGCACGGTGTTCTGTGGATTAAAGATGGCGGATGACAGGTGATGAATTTGCCCGCATGATAGCAGCACGGTGCTCTGTTGATTAAAGATGGCGGATGACAGCTGTCAAAAAAGCACATGGCTTTGTTTCCAAACAAGAGCACGTGGAATTTGCCGCCACCACATTTCAAACTAAAGAGGGCAGCACTATGCTCTGTTGATTAAAGATGGCGGATGGTAGCTGTCAAAAAAGCACGTGAGTTTGTTTCCAAACAAGAGCACGTGAAATTTTTCAATTTGCCGCCACCACATTTCAAAGGTATCTAGCTAAAGATGGCAGCACAGTGCTCTCTTGATTAAAGATGTCTGCTGTCATGTGGAATTGCCTGCCACCACAGGTATCTAGCTAAAGAGGGCAGCATGGTGCACAAAGATGGCTGCTGTCAAAAAGCATTTTTCAAATTATCCGCCACCACATTTCAAAGGTAAGTAGCTAAAGAGGGCAGCACTGTGCTCTATAGATTAAAGATGGCGGATGACAGCTGTCAAAAAACACGTGGCTTTGCTTACCTCGCGCTAGTTAGGTTAAGTTGGTAGCACTAAGGTTTAGACCCGTCAAGATGGCAGCACTGCGGATGATAGTTGACGAATTTTGCATCTAAAGAAGGCAGCACAGTGCTTTGCGGTTTAAAGATGACGGATGACAGCTGTCATAAAAGCACGTGGTTGTCAAAAAAACACGTGGCCTTGTTTACCTCGCACTAGTTAGGTTAAGTTGGCACTACTGAGGTTTAGGCCTTCAAGATGGCAGTACTGAGGTTAGCGATGCGTTGTTGTCTGTCAAAAAGCACGTGGCTTTGTTCACAAATCTGTCAAAAAGCACGTGGCTGTCAAAAAGCTCGTGGATTTGTTTATCTCGCGCTAGTTAGGTTAAGTTGGCACTACTGAGGTTTAGGCCCATCAAGATGGCAGTACTGAGGTTAGCGATGCGTTGTTGTCTGTCAAAAAGCACGTGGCTGTCAAAAAACACGTGGCTTTGTTTACCTCACGCTAGTTAGGTTAAGTTGGTACTAGTGAGGTTTAGGCCCGTCAAGATGGCAGCAGTGAGGTTAGCGATGCGTTGTTGTCGATGACAGCTGTCAAAAAGCACGTGGCTTTGTTTACAAATTCAAATCTCCCGCCAAAATTCAAATTTCCCGCCAAAAATTCAAATTTCCCGCGCCGCGCGAGGAGGAGGAGGCCGCAGAACCATCCAATTATACTACTCGGATCGAAGAGAGAAGGGCCGGCCCAGCGCTTAAGTGTTGCCCACGATTGGCGCGGTCAAGCGTAAGGGTGTGGGGGGATGCGTGACGCCCCCGGCACGTAGCTAGTTGGCATGGCGGACTCTATAACCATTACAATCTATATATATATATATATATATATATATATACACTGTATATAAGAAAACATGAAGGTCCACTAACATTGCCTTGCTTCGCCTTCACTAATTGTCTGAGTTTTAGAGCCACCCATTCAACCACTCTTTTGTCCTCACTTTCGTCAGTCCATTTGATCTCCTGAATCTAAAATATCTGCTATATCTTGCTGGAATCCTACAACTTGAGCTTCAATGGAATAACCTTTCGTAAACCCAAACTGCCTTCTGTCAAACCAGTTATTAATTTCGCAAACATGTCTAATGTAATCAGAAAGAATGCTTTCCCAATGCTTACATACAATGCATGTCAAACTTACTGGCCTGTAATTTTCATCTTTGTGTCTATCACCCTTCCTTTATACACAGGGGCTACTATAGCAACTCTCCATTCATTTGATATAGCTCCTTCATACAAACAGTAATCAAATAAGTATTTCAGACATGGCACTACACTCCAACACATAGCCTTTACATATCCTCAGAAATGTTGCCAACCCCAGCTGTCTTTCTAGCTTTTAACTTTTGCATCGTTTTATAACTGTAGTAATATAAACTAACCGCTTATTCGATTATTGGATTTCAGTATTTCGCCTCCTCTATCAGGATGTTATCTTTATATCCAGCTACGTTTTCTTCTGCCTTCTGTCATTCCTCGTATTTACACTCCCATTCTTTCATAAGGAATACTTAGCTCTGACTGCAAATCCGGTGCCGAATTTTAATAGTTTGTTAGGGAGGAGAATTGCTGGTTTGCTGTTGTAGGTTCTTAGCTTCTTGACTCAAAATTTAATTTCATCTGGTTTTCTTGGAGCGTTAAAATTTGCATGTTTGGTGAATCTAAAGTGTCCTTGGGTTTGACTGTTCGCTCGGCGCGTCTGATCTTTGGCGGACCAGTAACACTTGGGGTAGCCTGTAACACGCAGGCACTATAGATAAATCAGAGCTTCCGAAATCTCTTCACCCAAATTATTGTTATTATCATCATCGTAGCTAATATCCAAATGTACGTGAAAAGATGAACGAAATAGTAATAGTAAAATGAGGTTCACTTTGAATACTTTCCACGAGATGTAATGCATCCACTACACAACGAGTAGTAGTACAAACTAATCGCTTATTCGATTATTAGATTTAATTTGTCCAAATGTTGTCATCAACTCATCAATGCGATGGCAGGGAAATTAAAACTACAGGAAGTGTGTCTCTTGCTCCACACGTGAGAATGAATCATGCTCTCAGTTCTAGTGTTGACTTTATCAAGTCATAAATTCAAATTCTCTAAATCGCTCGTCGTTATCTTTAAAATTCTGTCGCTAAATGACTTCAAAAAGACTTCGGATCGCTAGAGTTCGCAACACTGATGATGATGATGATGACGATGTTCAGTGATAGTGGTTCTTTTCCCAGCCAAGAAAATGTATACATGGTCAATACAAATAAACAGAGATTGAAAACAATGAAGGACAAGTTGTTGGTGGTGACTACTGTTTTAAGAGGAACCATCCTCCATTAATACTGAAATGAAATAGTGTATGGCTTTTTTAGTGTCGGGAGTGTTCGAGGTTAGTTTCACTCGCCAGGCGACACAGCCCCCGTGCTAGCGAAATTAAGCAATTATGGTTAATACTCCCGACCCTGCCAGAAATCGAACCCGGGACCCCTGTTACCAAAGGCCAGCACGCCTACCATTTAGCCATATAGCCGGACTCTATTAATACTAATCAAAGGAGGGAAAATGGAAGGCGTCCGAAGTATCGAAAAATGAAGATTTCGGCCAAAGAAAGACAAGGGCCATGAAGGGCATGAACATGACAGACGCCCTACTGTAGTTCTCGGGATACTAATACCGCCTGGGCTCAACGAAGGGCATCGTGGTCGCCAATCAATCAATCAATCAATCAATCAATCAATCAATCAATCAATCAATCAATCAATCAATCAATCAATCAATCAATCAATCAATCAATCAATCAATCAATCAATCAATCAATCAATCAATCAATCAATCAATCAATCAATCAATCAATCAATCAATCAATCAATCAATCAATCAATCAATCAATCAATCAATCAATCAATCAATCAATCACCGTTGATTACCTTGGCTATGTTTTACGGCCACATGTAGAGAACATGTAGAGCAGCTAAGTGTGAAGTGTAACTTGTTAAGTGTAAACAAGGTTAAATGGGTAGAAATCACACTGTTCATCACTCATCACTCACATAAAATAACATGTTCTGACTGATTCATCATCGCCGAGCCAAAACTACTGCTTATAAAGAAATTAAATTTCGGGGATACATTTATATTACAATGTAGTTGCTCGCTAAGGGAGGATATTTGGATATGCCGTCGCTATGGGGGTGAAAAGGAGGGTGAATTTTAAAAATGGGTACATCTATATCTCAAAAACGTGAAAACTGGTATCTGTAAAAATAAGGAAAAACGTACTTTTTTCGGAAAAACCTCTTATGGGGGGTGAAAAAAGGTAAAAGAAAGGTTGAATACCTTTCATGAGCATACTTAAATCTGAAAAACTGAAGATGTTATAGTAATGACAAATGGCATTTGGAATCTCCTTTAAAAGGAAACACGTATTTTTTTTGTTTTTGGGAAATCTACTTAAGAGGGGGTAAACAGGTGTGACAAAGGGGGTGAATTTTTAAAATGAGAATATCTACAGTATATATCAACAACTTAACATATCACAGGCGTGAAAACCGGTGTTTATAATCTCTTTTAAATATAAAGTAACACCTATTGTTTTTGTTTTCGGCAAAAAATTAAGGGGTAAATGACTGAGAAAGGGGTTTGAATTATTTTTATTAGGATACTGGTATCTCCAAAACTGAAGATATTACAGGTGTGAAAATTGGTATGTGCAATCTCCTTTAAAAATAATGAAACACGTATTTTTTCGGAAAATTCACTTAAGGGGTTGTAAAAAGGACTGAATAAGGGGTTGAATTATTTTTGTGAGGTTACTTATATCTCAAAAACTGAAAATGTTACAACATGACAATTTGTGTTTGGATTCTTCTTTAAAAATAAAGAAACACGCATTTTTGTTTTCGAAAAGTTCCCTTAAGGGAGATTTTTAATTTTTTTGTCTTGCAAAAGGGAATTCAGTTTTCTAAAATAGATTTGTCATCAGCTTACATGCAGTTGAGGTTAGAGGAAGAAAGTAAAATACTATCTACTATAAGTACACATAAAGGGTTATTTGCTTACAACCGTCTTTGTTATGGAATCTCGTCAGCACCGGGTATTTTTCAAAGAGTTATTGAACAAATACTACAAGGTATACCAGGTGAGGCCTCATTCCTTGATGATCGTTGTGAAAAGGATTTTGTTGTAAAAAGGACTGAAAAAGGGGTTGAATTATTTTTATGAGGATACTTATATCTCTCAAACTGAAGGTGTTACAGACATGAACATTTGTCTTTGGAATCACTTTAAAAATAAAGAAACATGTATTTTTTGTTTTCGAAAAATCCACTTAAGGGGATGGAGTGGGTGAAAGGAAATGAAGAAAGTATTGAATTCCTTTTATGAGGATACTTATATGTCAAATACTGAAGATGTTACAGACGTGAAAATTTGTATTTGGAATCTCCTGTGAAAGTAAAGGAATACGCATATTTTATTTTCTGAAAATCCACGTAAGGGGAAGTGTTAAAAGGGGTGAAATTTTAAAATGAGCGTATCTACAGTATATCTCAAAAACTGACGTGAACATTGCTGTTTTTAATACCTTTTAAAAACAAAGCAACACGTACTTTTTGTTTCGATAAAATCACTTAAGGGGTGGGGGTTGTAAAAAGGACTGAAAAAGAGGTTGAATTCTTTTTTATAAGGATACTTACATTTCAAGTACTGAGAAGATGTTACAGACATGAAAATTTGTATTTGGAAGCTCCTATAAAAATAAACGCGTATTCTTTTGTTTTCGGAAAATCCAATTAAGGGGAGGAGGTAAATGAATTGTAAAATGAGTTGAATTCTTTGTTTGAGGATACTTGAATCTCGAAAATGAAGGATGTTACGGACTAGAAAGTTGGTATTTGGAATCTTCTTTAAATATAAAGAAACACGCATTTGGGGGGGGGGGGGGGAGTCAACTTGAGGATGGGGGTTAAAAAAGGAATTGAATGCTTTTTATGATGCTACATATATCTCAAAAACTGAAGATGTTACAGTCATGATAATTGTGTTTGGAAGCTCCTTCATAAATAAAGAAACACGCATTTTGTGGAGGGATCAAATTAACGGGGGGTGGTGGTGAAAAAGGAGTTGAATTCTTTTTATGAGGATACTTCATCTGAAAAGATGAAGATGTTATAGACATGAATATTTGTATTTGGAATCTTCTTTCAAAGTAAAGAAACAGGTATTCATTTGTTTTTGTAAAACCCACTTAAGAGGGGTGAAATAATTGAAAAATTAGTTGAATTCTTTATATGAGGTACTTATATCTCAAAAACTATGGATGTTATAAACGTGAAAATTGGTATTTGGAATCTCCTTTGAAAATAAAGAAACACATATTCTTTTGTTTTCGGAAAAATCCTTAAGGGGGGGGGGTTGAAAATATTAAAAATTAGTTGAGCTATCTGTATGATTATACTTAGGCTTTTATCTAAAAACTAAAGATGTTACAGACGTGAAAGTTGGTATTTGGAATGTCCTTCAAAAATAAAGGAAAATGTATTTTTTTCGGAAAATCGACTTAATGTGGAGTGGGAGGGTGAAAATAAGTAAAGAAGGAGTTGGATTATCTTTATGAGGATACTTACATCTCAGAAACTGAAGATGTTACAGACGTGAAAGTTGGTATTTTGAATCCCCTTTAAAAATAAGGAAACACGTATTTATTGTTTTCGAAAGTCCACTTATAGAGGGAGAGGGATGGAAAGACGTGAAGAAGAAGAAGTTGAGTTACTTTTATGAGGATGCTTGCATCTGAAAAACTGAAGATGTTACAGACGTGAAACTTGGTATTGGGAAAGTCCTTAAAAAATACAGGAACATGGTTTATTTTTGTTTTCGGAAAAGGCACTTATCGGGAGTGAAAAGACGTGAAAAATGATTTGAATTATTTCTGAGGGTACTTTTATCTCAAAGCTGAAGATGTTTCTTGAGTGAAAATCGATATTTGGAATATCCTTAAAAAATTAAGGAACATGTATTTTTTATTTTCGGAAAATCCACTTAAGTGGGGGTAGGGATGGGGGAAGGAATGAGAAACGGGTTGAATTCTTTTTACGGGGATACTTATATCTCAAAAACTGGAGATGTTACAGACGTAGAAATCGTTTTTTGGAATTTTATTTAAAAATAAAGGAAGCTGTATTTTTTTCCGACTTGAGGAAGACTGTTTCTCACATGTACAGTTCGATGTTGCAATACCACAAAGATTTCCTGGGGTAAATGAAATTCAATTGTTCGGCGAGTTTTTATGCTTTTTGGGATTTTGAGATAATGTCTTAGTTCAGTACCAAGGAACGATTACTTTTAACTGCTAGGCTCTGGTGCCCCTTTTAGAAGCCACTTACGATAGGCTGGGGATACCGTGGATGTTATTCTACCTCCAATGATAGAGACAGAGCTGTGATCTGATCTTAAAACTAACATAATTTATTTTTCCTTTTGACATAAAATTAAAGTTAAAAGTTATTGTCAGTTGCTAGTGGTCAGAAGACTTATTGCAATCGATTATCAATCCGACGTACTTTATCCATGACGTGCAACTGCATGTTATTTGAAAGTCATTTGATTATTTAATTAGATTATTTATTTGATTATTTAAACAATCGGATGGAAGTTATTCGGTTAACCCATCGCTAAGCACAAGGATTATTGCGACGTTAAAAGCCACATTGAGGCAGCTCGACATCTACGCTACGGGTTCTCGTCATTTCATGCCTCAAATGCACGACGAAAAAGTATAACGATTGTTGGAATTCATCTCGAAGTGCAACTGTGCCCTGTTCCTATAATCACATAAAGAATATCCCAAGACATAGAAAAATCCTTTTATGGACAATTGTCAGCGTTATGAAGAAAATGCACAGGAACTTGAAAACTGAATTATTAGTAACCTTCGGGAGCTTCGGTGTCCTAGAAAAGCTACAGTATTTCCCGTATAACACAAGCTTTCCAAAGGATTGCTTCCCTTCACATACAAACTCACAAATTTTCTCCCCTATTATTATTATTATTATTATTGTTATTATTATTATTATTATTATTATTATTATTATTATTATTATTACATACATCTTCATTACTAACTGTTATGCCTTTCACCAGGCGAGTTGATCGTGCGGTTAGGGCCGCGCAGCATTGAGCTGCATCCGGGAGATAATGGGTTCGAACCCCACAATCGGCAGCCCTGAAGATGGTTTTCCGTGGGTTCCCATTTTCATACCAGGCAAATGCTGGGACTGTAGCTTAATTAAGGCCACGGTCGCTTCCTGCCCACTCCTAGTCATTTCCTATCCCATCGCCGCCATAAGACCTATCTGTGTCGGTGCGACATAAAGCAAAATAGCAAAAAGTAGTTCTATACCTCTTGTCTTTAAATCGTTAGAAACTGAGTCTAACACCGTCGTCTTAATCTCCCTCTACCTCTCTTACCCTCCATATAAGAGTCCATTATTTATTATTCACCTACATAACCTATCCTCCTCCATTCGCCTCACATGATCTCACCACCGAAGGCGGTTTCTGCGTGCAGCTTCATCCTAAATTAGCTTTTATCTCCTTGTTCCGAGTACCCTCCTGCGATTGTTTGTACCAGCAATCATTCTTGCTACCTTTATGCCAGTCACTTAAACTTATGAATAAGATATCCTCAGTCCACCCAGCTTTCACTCCCGTAAAGCAAAGTTGGTCTGAAAATGGAACGGTGAAAAGATAGTTTCGCCCGGGGAGCTGACTTCCTTCTTACAGAATATTGTTGATCGCAACTGCGAGCTCACTGTATTAGCTTTACTGCACCTTGATTCAGTATCATTTTCTATAGGGCCTACTACCATCCTGGGAGAACACACTTCAAGTTATCTACATCTTCCAGCTTTGTATCCTGAATCTGATATACAGTTCTCTTGGATTTCTTATCTATTGGCATCAATTTAGTTTTGGAAAGGCTAATTTTCATACCACACTCATTGCACCTATTTTCAAATTCCAAGATATTAGACTGCAGGCTTTCGGCACAATCTGCCATTAAGATCAAGGTGTCAGCGTACGCCACAGTGGCGTATACTGAGGGCTACCAAGGCTATCAGTGAAGCCCAAGCCTCAAATGGGAACGATGGAAATCTAAAGCACATTATATTGTAAGCATCTGACACAGTGTTCCATTTGCAAACCTTGAAAGCAATGAGAAAACACGTCGCACGTATTTCTAAGGACAAGGACTGATATTGCAGCCCAGACTCTCGTCCCTTCACACCGACTCGCCTCACGCGGCTTGCTGCTGTCTGCCTACAGGCGCGGGGACCGGCGGAGGATAGCTGTGCTAGGCAGCTAGGCTTCGGTCCGTCAGATCGCCAGTGCTATCACCATGCGTTACTTCCTCACCTCATCCTTCTGTCTTAAATATATAGATAACGGAGTGCTGGTATTTCACTCCCGTTTACTTCTACATCCTTGTAGGAAGACACTGCAGGGCTGCTGTTATAGCAGTAATATAGTTTCATTTTTATTGGTAGATTTGCTAAAATGAAACGCAATCTTTCAGGTTTAGTGTTCTCTTTTGTTGGTTGGAATCGAACCCATGAGCATGGGTCGGACACCACCACTAATATTCCGAGGAAGATAATTAACCACTGAACGATGTTAATAATAGTAATAATGGTGCATGGCATCTACATAGGCTTGGTGGTGACCTGATAAGGATAAAATGAATGGCGAAGACGTCATAAACACGCAGTTCCCAAGCCAGAGGAATTAACAGTATGAGGGGGTTGATTCTGAAAATTGAACCGGGGCCCTCGGACCAAAGGCAAGCATTCTATCCATTTAGCCTCAAAGCTGGACTTCAATTTGCTAAACCTTAGGCTACCAACTCGATTGATCAGGTGTTGAGTAGGCCCTATTGGCGGTGGCAGAGGCCAGGGCAGTACCTTGTGAAGCAGCCTTGACAACACAGCGGGCAGCTCCGTTGGCTGTTGGATGCAGCTCAAAATGCATAAGGTTTGATGTTCCCTAAACAAACTATCGAAAAGGGGTAGCTTAAGTCTAATGCTAGCCCACATCTTGATACGCCACTGGTACGCCAGACTGTTTACTACATCTTCACCTAACTGAATCCCACTCTGCCACTTAATAACTTTCAGCAGATGATCCATGTAAACTATGAACAACATAGGCGAAAGATTACAGCCTTCTAAGTACGTTGAACCATCTACCATCAATTATCAGTGCAGTCCATTTATCATAACTATCCATTCCTCTCGTAGCATTCTTCAGTTACCTGGCGCATACTGAAAATGTGATCCTGACAGCCTCTCTGTGGTCTGAAACCACACGGGTTTTCATCGAACTTCCTCTCAACCACTGTCCCTTCCAAGATGTCAGTGAATACTTTGCCTGGTATACTAATCAATGAGATACCTCGATAGTTGTTGCAATCCTTCATGTTCCCTCGCTTATAGATCGGTGCAATTACTTTTTTTTGCTAGTTGTTTTACGTCGCACCGACACAGATAGGTCTTACGGCGACGATGGGACAGGAAAGGACTAGAAGTGGGAAGGAAGCGGCCGTGGCCTTAATTAAGGTACAGCCCCAGCATTTGCCTGGTGTGAAAATGGGAAACCACGGAAAACCATTTTCAGGGCCGCCGACAGTGGGGTTCGAACCTACTATCTCCCGAATACTGGATACTGGCCGCACTTAAGCGACTGCAGCTATCGAGCTCGGTGGTGCAATTACTGCTTTTGTCCAATATGAAGGTACCTTACCAACACTCCTTGCTAATCTTACTACTCTATGAAGCCATTTCATCCCTGCTTTCCCACTATATTTGACCATTTCAAGTCTATTTTTATCTCTTCCTGTTGCATTATGACAATGGAGTTTATTTATCATCCTATCTAATTTCTCAAGCGTAATTTCACAAATATCATTGTCCTCATTCCTATGAGTTTGGTTATTCGCGACGTCGCCAGGAAGATTTTCTTTTACACTGAGAAGATTTTCAAAACTTTCTTTCCAACTGTCTTTGATTCCCTGTGATCTATTATGAGTTCACATGAATTACCCAAAACATTATTTATTTCCTTTTCCCCTGCTTTTCTAATTAATTATTATTGTCCAGAAAAGTTTCCCTGCTGCTTGACCAAGCCTTTCGTGGTTATTACCAAAATTATCCCATGACTTCTTCGTGGATTCAGTAATTATATGTGTCACTCTGTATCAGTCCTCGTTTGGAACCATTTCTTATTTACTTTTACAAGCTGCATCATTCCACCAAGGTGTTCGCACCTTTACACACAGTTGTTCCTAGATTTTCCCTTGCTGTTTGTACTACAGGATACCTGTATGCCACCCATTGTTTTTCTATATGTTGAACCTTCTTTACTGTCCATTGTTTGGAAATTTTCACGAATCATATCCGTATACGTCTGTCTAATTTACTCGTCCTGGAGATTTTCCACCCTTAATCACCTGCAGACAGATTTAATTTTCTCTATCCTAGGCGAAAAGATACTTAGTTCACTACAGATCAGATAGTGGTCGGTATCATCGAAAAGTCCCCGGAAAACCCACACATTCCTAACAGATTTCCTAAATCAAAGTTTGTTGCGGTATAGTATATTATGGATCCGGTGCCCCAACCCTCCTATGTGTAGCGGTGAATAGCCTTATCCTTAATGAAAGCATTCGTAACTGCCAATCCCATACTAGCACAGGAGTAAAGCAAAAGCTTCCAATTCCCATTAGCTTCCATATCTTCCCCACATTTACCAATCACCCTTTCGTATCCTTCAGACATATTTCCCACTCTAGCATTGAAATCGCCAATTAGCACTATCCTGTCTTTGTTGTTGACCCTGACCACGATGTCACTTAATGCTTCATAAAATTTGTCCAACTTCTTCTTCATCTGCACTCTCACATGGTGAATACATTGAGACAATTCTCGCCCTAATTCCTCCAACTGCTAATTCTATCCACATCATTCGCTCATTTACGTGCCTAACAGAAAATTTGTTGCGTGCAATCGTATTCCTGATGGACAGTCTTACCTCACACTCTGCCCCTTCCTTTTTAACATCCACCAAGTACACTTTATAATCTCTTCCTCGTTATCTCCCATTACTCGATTATCATTTACTCCAAACACATCCAGATGCATCCTCTTTCCTGACTCATACCGATATACATTCTTTCTTCCGTAAACCCCATTAATATTGATAGCACCCCATCGAATTCCATTGTTGTTTCCAAGAAGTCCCTCGCTTGTCAAATCGGAGTGGTACTCTGTTACTCCTACAGGTGATAGGCATAAAGCTGAAAATTATAGGCCAGTCAGTTTGAAATGAATGGCATGTAAGCTTTGGGAAAGCATTCTTTCTGATTATATTAGACATATTTGCAAAATTAATAACTAATTTGATAGAAATCAGTTTGGGTTTAGGAAAATTTATTCCACTGAAGCTCAACTTGTAGGATTCCAGGAAGGTATAGCAGATATCCTGGATTCAAGGGCTCAGATAGCCTGTATCGTGATTGACCTGTCTAAGGCATTTGATAGGGTAAATCATGAGAGATTACTGGCAAAAATGAGTGCAATTGGACTAGACAAAAGAGTGACTGAATGGGGTGCTATATTTCTAGAAAATAGAACTCAGAGAATTAGAGTAGTTGAAGCTTTAACTGTCCCTGTAATAATTAAGAGGGGAATTCATCAAGGCAGTATTATTTGACTTTATATAAGTCTCTGGTAAGACCCCAACTAGAGTATGGTTCCAGTGTATGGGACCCTCACCAGGATTACCTGATTCAAGAACTGGAAAAAATCCAAAGAAATGCAGCTCGATTTGTTCTGGGTGATTTCCGATAAAAGAGCAGCGTTACAAAAATGTTGCAAATTTTGGGCTGGGAAGAACTGGGAGAAAGGAGACGAGTTGCTCGACTAAGTGGTATGTTCCGACCTGTCAGTGGAGAGATGGCGTGGAATGACATTAGTAGACGAATAATTTTGAGTGGCGTTTATAAAAGGAGGAAAGATCACAATATGAAGATAAAGTTGGAATTCAAGAGGACAAACTGGGGCAAATATTCATTTATAGGAAGGGGAGTTAGGGATTGGAATAACTTACCAAGGGAGATGTTCAATAAATTTCCAATTTCTTTGAAATCATTTACGAAAAGGCTAGGAAAACAACAGATAGGGAATCTGCCACCTGGGCAACTGTCCTAAATGTAGATCAGTATTGATTGATTGATTGATTGAAGTGGTATGTTCCGAGCTGTCAATGGAGAGATGGCGTGGGAGGGCGTCAGTAGACGAATGTGTTTGAGTGGCGTCTTTAAAAGTAGGAAAGATACAATATGAAGATAAAGTTGGAATTCAAGAGGATAAATTGGGGCAAATATTCGTTTATAGGAAGGGGAGTTAGGGATTGGAATTACTTACCAAGGGAGATGTTCAGTAAATTTCCAATTTATTTGCAATCATTTAAGAAAAGGGTAGGAAAGCAACAGATAGGGAATCTGCCACCTGGGCGACTTTACCTAAAATCAGATCAGTACTGATTGATTGATTGATTGATTGATTGATTGATTGATTGATTGATTGATTGATTGATTGATTGATCCGAGGCTAGCTTAAAAGTTTCTGCGCGTGCTCGGTGAAAATTCTGTGAAGCACGGTGCTACCCTCATCACTTACACATAGTCCAAGTGAGGATCTCTCCTCTAACGGGTTAGGGACCACCGATGGAATGTATAGTCCTAGCTCCCTGACTCTGTAGGCCGCTCAGCCGTTGTCCGTGTTTCACTACAGTAACAAACACCACGAGCCAGTTATTATACTATAGAAGTTTGCCACTCTAGGGTTAATATTTTTATTATTCTTCTTATTATTATTTTTGTTATTATATATATATTCGTTTAGAGACAGTTACAAAACGTCAGCCTGTCTTCTTTCTTCCGTCCACCCACGGTTAAGTTTTGGTTCGTCATGGAATTTGTCGATCACTGACCTGGTTAAGACCCTTTCTTACCTCCCTGTCTAGTATTGTGAAAATCCTTTCGCTAGTCTCTTCTCATCCATTCTAAATAAATGCCCATAGAATTTAAGTCTCCGTTTTCTTATGGACTCAGTTAGCGTTTTATTGTCACGGTAAATTTCTTCCCTTTCTCGCAACCTATAGGCTACTGTCCGTGCACAATCTTTGGACCCATTGTTTTGCGAAGGATCTTTCTTTCGAATTTCTCAGCTTCTCTCAGTCACTGGCGTTAATCACTTACTTGTATACGGCCGCAGCCATCTTGTTGTTTGCTTCTGTTTCACACGAGTAGCCTCAACTCTTTATATATTACGGAGTTCTGTCTTCAGGAACCGAGGGGCTATTTACATGTTTGTAATACAGTATATTTAGTTTTCTCGAAAGAAATCTGTAGTCCTGCTTTTTCTGCTTGTAGTTTTAGTACATTCAGCTGTTCTATTGCTGTGTCAGTATTCCTAGATAGCAGCAAAGGCAAGGCAATTGATCATGACACCACTTTTTGATCCTCCAATGTATACTTGGTTAAGTACTCCTTTTCTGTCCAGCTCTTTTTCTCATTCCCAGATAATCTTCTCCAACACACAGTTGAAAAGAATTGGTGACAGTCCATCACACCGTGTGACTCCTGTTTTAATTTCGAACTGTTTGGAGATCTCTCCCATGAACTTAACTTTCGAATGTGTCCCAGTTAAAGTCTGCCTAATAATTGCCGTCATTTTGGCGTCGATTCCAAATTCCACCA
Source organism: Anabrus simplex (assembly GCF_040414725.1). Classification (NCBI taxonomy): domain Eukaryota; kingdom Metazoa; phylum Arthropoda; class Insecta; order Orthoptera; family Tettigoniidae; genus Anabrus; species Anabrus simplex. The sequence continues at coordinate 14,873,194 of NC_090266.1, forward strand.
ATACACTGAATAAAACTTCCCTGTCGACTGAATCATACGCCTACCACATCCTTTCAGATATAGTACAGGCATGACCTTCCGTTCCTAATTCCCGCTTGATACTTGTCTCTTCTGTAGTGCTTTACACAGACAGGTCTTATGGCGACGATGGGACAGGGAAGGGCTAGGAGTGGGAAGGAAGCGGCCGTGGCCTTAATTAAGGTACAGCCCCAGCATTTGCCTGGTGTGAAAATGGGAAACCACGGAAAACCATCTTCAGGGCTGCTGACAGTGGGGTTCGAACCTACTCTCTCCCGAATACTGGATACTGGCCGCACTTAAGCGACTGCAGCTATCGAGCTTGGTCTGTAGAAGGTGTCTTGTATATTACAGATGTGATGGAAATGCCGCGGTAGTTGTTAGGATCTGCTCTATCACTTTTTTTGTGTAGAGCCCTTTTCCAGTTTTCAGAGATAACCTCCATTTCCTAGATCTTTTCCATTTCTTGCCTTAAAATTGTGATTACGATTGCTCCACCACTTTTCAGCATCTCTGCCGTGACAGAGATTCCCCTGCAGCTTTGTTGTTCTCTAAGTCTGTAATTATTTCACGGAGTTCCTTTTCGTCAGGGGGTATTGGGATTTCATACCGTTGCTTTGGATCCTCTTTTGGCCATTCATTTTTAGGTTTCTCGCAGTTCAACGGTTTCTCAAAATATCTAGCTATTATCTCAAAATTTTCATTCTTATTCCCAGCCAATTTTCCATCTTCCATTCGAAGTCCCATGGTAGATGGTTGATATCCATTTAAAGGTCATAAAAAGGTTCTAGTATTGTTCTACTTAAATTCCACGTCAATACCTCGGATTTCTTCACATATTTGGTTCCTTTTGGCTTGCCGGAGGGTCTTTTCTGTCTGTTTGAGTACCTCTTTGTATGTCTCAAATTTATCTTCTGCTTTTATCTGCGTACCATGCTTTATAGGATGCAGCTCTCCTATCAATTACTGCATCACAGTCTGTGGTCCACGATTATTATTTATTATTTATTATTTATTATTATTATTATTATTATTGTTGTTATTATTATTATTATTATTATTATTATTATTATTATTATTATTATTATTATTATTATTATTATTATTATTATTATTATTATTATTATTATTATTATAATACAAGTTTTGTACGCTAGGGATAATATTTATAATGCGAAGACAGCATATTCAATGTTGAGAATAAAAGGAAAAAGGAGTCGCTACTGTTTAGTTGGAGAAACAGTAGACTACGGGAGTCCGATTCAGAAACTAATGAAGAACCACTGCGAGGAAAGCATCTCATCGCCGCCCTCTGAAGGAAATGTTTGAATTTCGCGCTAGGAGAATGCAGCGATAGCAAAGACAGGAGATGATTGACGTGGTCAAACTTGTTTGAACAATGTCAGATAACATTTGAAAGAAATCGTTCATTAAACACTTCTATTAGCACACAGATAACACAAGGTGTTGCTATCTGAAGATAAGGTCTGATTGAGACTCGGCCTTGAGGATCAGGACTTTCCCCTCATGCACTGTTTAAAACTCTCCAGTGGAAAAGTCTTGAGCGGGAAGTAAATAGAATAGCGAAATAACGTCGTTGTAGACACCCACAAGTCTGTCTCCCTGTTTGTCATGACATCATGGGAATTTCTTGAAACTCGGTTATAAATTGGTATACAGTGGTGTAGCCAAAACTGGAAATAGAAAATTTATTCTTTACTATTTGCTGTATCAAAAATAATGCGCATAAAAATATACCTACAATTGTTTAATTCTATTCACTCGGGGACTGGGTATGTGTAATTACGTTTATTGCATTTCATCATGTTCGCATTGATGCTTTCACCGCCCGTACTTATAGACATACGCCGTGTCAAGAAAACAACGTGACATTCTTTACGTTTCGCAGAAAACTTTGCTCTGCGTCATCAGAAGAAAATCTCGACTGTCCACGAGAAAGGCTTCTAAAACAATGAGGTTCGAAGTGGAAATAGTACGTACGGAGATAGCACCTCGGTCGCGGTACAGCGCTAGCGTTCAAGTGGAAGCTGACGGAACCGTCAGAATCAGTCTGAGAGGGTCACATAACGTAACAGGCGTACGCCCATATGAAGGTACGACATTTACGCAACCCTGGAAAGAAACATCTGGCGACGAGGAACGTACGAATTTGGAAAACACCGAAACGAAAAAACAATAGTGAAGGGACAGGGAAGGGAACTATCTTCATAAATCCTTAATGGCTGGCAACCAGGTATTACTTAATTGATAGCTTCTACGTATTTCCACAGCTTCCCGTATAATCCTGGACCTGTAGTGTCTAGTGTGAGTACGAGCTCGAGCATCTTGGAACATGACATCACGACCCGACGATAGAGCGTGCTCAGCTATTGCTGATTTGTCTGGCTGGTTGAGACGAATATTATGTTCATGTTCCTTGATATGCGTACCAATGGACTGGCATGTACACCTTACCCGAAGTACAGGGAATTTCACATACCCCAGGATGTAAAAGTGGGGACAATTTGTCCTTGGTTTTACTCAGACTGTGAGCAATTTAAGTGACGGTGCCAAACGCGGTTCATATATTGTGTTTGCGGAGGGCCTTGGCAATTCGTTCTGTGGTGTTATGAATGTGTGAGCTCTGCTTGGTCGTTTCTCTGGGATGCAGGGCTCTATGAATATGAAAATCGCTGTAACGTGACTTTAAATGCGTCCACCTCCACCTGGATATTTGATGGCTCAAAAATTCGTCTCGCTCTCTTGGCGAGTGTCCTGAGAATGCCTTGCTTTTGTGCTGGATGGTGGTGAGAATCTGCATGAGGATAGCGATTTTTGTGGGTAAGCTTACGATGGACGGTATGTCGTAAGGAGCCCGTCCGGTTTCTTTCTTACTAGAACATTCAAGGAAGGAAGGCATCCGTCCGAATCCATCTCCATAGTGAATTTCATTGAAGGATGTTGCTGATTTAGGTGGTTTAGAAATAGATGAAGTTTCTCAGGACCTTCTGTCCAGACCACACATGTATCATCAGCATACCTCCACCATATCATACGCTTGACGGGCGCCGAAGCCGTAAAAATTCCCACCCCACTAGAAATAGCTGGAACTCATGCAGTGGTAAAAGAGCTTAGTAATGTCCTCAGGGAACAGGTGTTCAGTGACAGACATGACCGAATCAATTGGCACGTTAGTGAACAACGACTCCACATCGAAACTCACCAAAAGTGTATTAGGTTGAAGGGTTATGGTTGACAGCTTGTTGACGAAATACCGAAAGACCCTGACGTATGATTCAGTACGTCCGATGTGTGTCTGAAGCAATTTGCTTAGGCATGTAGTCATAGCATACGTAGAAGAACCTATCGCACTAACAATAGTTCTGAGGGGAACATCTTAGGCAGTCCATATAATCTAAGTGGCACTGCGGGACAGATGTTTAGCCTCCTCTTTAGGAATTGAAGAGTTTCAAGGTGGCATTGGGCACACGAGTGGTAGGGTCGCGTGAGCTCAATATGTAAACAGGCTCTGACTATATCTTATTCTTATACTCGTCAGTGTCCATAACCACTGTCGCATTACCCTTATCAGCTGAGAGAATGGTCTCTAAGTTCCTTCAGAGCTCTCCTCTCACCTCTTGTTAAATAGGGCGCGTGTACAAATGCGGACCACATGAGTCTCACATATTTATGTCTTAACACCTCACCCTCATCCGTAGGTAGCTTGTGGATGGCTGCCTCAACGGAATTAATGAACTCCTCAGTGGATATTTCAGAGGGAGCGATAGCGAAATTAAGATCCATAGCTAGATACATCTGTGGTCTGGACAGAAGGTCCTGAGAAACTTCATCTATTTCTAAACCACCTTAATCAGCAACATCCTTCAATTAAATTCACTATGGCGATGGAGTCGGACGGATGCCTTCATTTCTTTTATTTTCTAGTAAGAAAGAAGCCGGACGGCTCCTTAGGACATACCGTCTATCGTTAGCCTCCCCACACAAATCGCTGTCGTCCTGCAGATTCTCACCACCATCCAGCACAAAAGCAAGACATTCTCACGACACTCGCCAAGAGGGCGAGACGAATTTGTGAGCCATCAAATATCCAGGTGGAGATGGACACACTCAATGTCACATTCAAGCGTAATTGTTACAGCGATTTGCAGATTCATAGAGCCCTGCATCCCAGAGAAATGGTCAATCAGAGCTCACAGAAGGAGAAGGGAAGGAAATTGTCTACCTGCCTTACATTCACCACACCACAGATCGAATTGCCAAGGTCCTCCGCAAACACAATATATGAACCGCGTTTGGCACCGTCACTTAAATTGCTCACAGTCTGAGTAAAACCAAGGACAAATTGTCCCCACTCTTACATCTTGGGGTATACTAAATTCCCTGTACTTGCGGCCAAACATGCTGGACCAACGGTTCTCGTATTAAAGAACATTAACGTAATATTTGTCTCAACCAACCAGACAAATCAGCAATAGTTGAGCACGCTCTATCGTCGGGTCGTGATGTCATGTTCCAAGATGCTCGAGCTCGTACTCACACTAGACACTACAGGTCCAGGATTATACGGGAAGCTGTGGAAATACGTAGAAGCTATCAATTAAGTAATACCTGGTTGCCAGCCATTAAGGATTTATGAAGATAGTTCCCTTCCCTGTCCCTTCACTATTGTTTTTTCGTTTCGGTGTTTTCCAAATTCGTACGTTCCTCATCGCCAGATGTTTCATTACAGGCTTGCGTAAATGTCGTACCTTCATATGGGCGTACGCCTGTTACGTTATGTGACCCTCTCAGACTGATTCTGACGGTTCCGTCAGCTTCCACTTCGAACGCTAGCACTGTACCGAGTCCGCAGACCCATCTTGTGACGATTGAACGTACCATTTCCACTTCTATTGGGTAACGTCTGAATTCAAACCTCATTGTTTTAGAAGCCTTTCTCGTGGACAGTCGAGATTTTCTTCTGATGACGCAGAGCAAAGTTTTCTGCGAAACGTGAATAATTTCACCTTATTTTCTTGACACGGCGTATGCCCAAAAGCCTGTATCATGTCTATAAGTACGGGCGGTGAAAGCATCAATGGGAACATTAAGAACATCTATGTGGAGGATACTTGTAAGAGGGCTTCAAATTTCAGCAAATTAAGGAGGAAGAAGTCTATTCTTCTTCATTCTTTATGCTTTCTGCTGAGATGCAGGGTCCACAACATCATTACCAACTGTGTGTAGCTAAAGCATTATACTCGTAAGGAACTGGACTCAGTCTCCCGAGAGTTGTTTAGTTTACACCTGCTGTTAAGCAACACTCTCTCGCAGGAATTGTGGTTGTCTTTCGACCACATTACTGCTATACAGGCTGAACGCAAATTCAACTAGGTGTCATTCAGACAGAAATCTAAGTTCCTCCGACTAGCTCAGAAACAGGCAGTCTCTCGCACGAACTCGGATGCTAGTAAAAGCGTCGTCAACCTTTCCTTGAAATCCTTGAACGAGAACCAAACGGCAGTTCTAGCTAGAGGTCTTAATTTCGCTATCGCTCCCTTTAAAATTCCCACTGAGGAGTTAATTAATTCCGTTGAGGCAGCCATCCACTAACTACGGATGAGGCTGAGGAGTTAAGATAGAAATGAGTGAGACTCATAAGGTCCGCTGTTGTACCCGCACCCAATGTAACAAGAGGCGAGAGGAGAGCTCTAAAGGAACTTACAGTAGAGATGATTCTGAACTGACCGTTCTCTCAGCTGATAAGGGTAATGCGACAGTGGTTATGGACACTGACGAGTATAAGAATAAGATATAGTCAGAGCCTGTTTACATATTGAGCTCACGCGACCCTACCACTCGTGTGCCCAATGCCACCTTGAAACTCTTCAATTCCTAAAGAGGAGGCTAAACATCTGTCCCGCAGTGCCACTTAGATTATATGGACTGCCTAAGATGTTCCCCTCAGAACTATTGTTAGTGCGATAGGTTCTTCTACGTATGCTATGACTACATGCCTAAGCAAATTGCTCCAGACACACATCGGACGTACTGAATCATACGTCAGGGACTCTCGGTATTTCGTCAACAAGCTGTAAACCATAACCCTTCAACCTAATGCACTTTTGGTGAGTTTCGATGTGGAGTCGTTGTTCACTAACGTGCCAATTGATTCGGTCATGTCTGTCACTGAACACCTGTTCCCTGAGGACATTACTAAGCTCTTTTACCACTGCATGAGTTCCAGCTATTTCTAGTGGGGTGGGAATTTTTACGGCTTCGGCGCCCGTCAAGCGTATGATATGGTGGAGGTATGCTGATGATACATGTGTGGTCTGGACAGAAAGTCCTGAGAAACTTCATCTATTTCTAAACCACCTAAATCAGCAACATCCTTCAATTAAATTCACTATGGAGATGGATTCAGACGGATGCCTTCCTTCCTTGGATGTACTGGTAAGAAAGAAACCGGACGGCTCCTTACGACATACCGTCCATCGTAAGCCTACCCACACAATACGCTACCTTCATGCAGATTCTCACCATCATCCAACACACAAACAAGGCATTCTCACGACACTCACCAAGAGGGCGAGACGAATTTCTGAGCTATCAAATATCCAGGTGGAGGTGGACACACTCAAAGTCACGTACAAGAGTAATGGTTACAGCGATTTGCAGATTCATAGAGTCCTGCATCCCAGATAAACGACCACCCCTAAGCAGCAAGTGAGTGATGAGAACTGCCTACCTGCCTTACATTCATAACACCACAGATCGAATTGCCAAGGCCCTCCGCAAACACAATATAAAAACCGTGTTTGGTATCGTCAATAAAATTGCTCACAGTCTGAGTAAATCCATGGACAAATTGTCCCCACTTTTACATCATGGGGTATACGAAATTCCCTGTCCTTGGGGTAAGGTGTACATTGGCCAAACATGCCGGTCCATTGGTACTCGTATCAAGGAACATGAACGTATCATCAATCAATCAATATCAATCAATCAATACTGATCTGCATTTAGGGCAGCCGCCCAGGTGGCAGATTCCCTATATGTTGCTTTCCTAGCCTTTTCATAAATGATTTCAAAGAAATTGGAAATTTATTGAACATCTCCCTTGGTAAGTTATTCTAATCCCTAACTCCCCTTCCTATAAATGAATATTTGCCCCAGTTTGTCCTCTTGAATTCCAACTTTATCTTCATATTGTGATCTTTCCTACTTTTATAAACGCCATTCAAACTTATTCGTCTACTAATGTCATTCCACGCCATCTCTCCGCTGACAGCTCGGAACATACCACTTAGTCGAGCAGCTCTTCTTCTTTCTCTCAATTCTTCCCAACCCAAACATAGCAACATTTTTGTAACGCTACTCTTTTGTCGGAAATCACGCAGAACAAATCGAGCTGCTTTTCTTTGGATTTTTTCCAGTTCTTAAATCAGGTATTCCTGGTGAGGGTCCCATACACTGGAACCATACTCTAGTTGGGGTCTTACCAGAGACTTATATGCCCTCTCCTTTACAACCTTACCACAACCCCTAAACACCCTCATAACCATGTGCAGAGATCTGTACCCTTTATTTACAATCTCATTTATGTGATTACCCCAATGAAGATCTTTCCTTATATTAACACCTAGATACTTACAATGATCCCCAAAAGGAACTTTCACCCCATCAACGCAGTAATTAAAACTGAGAGGACTTTTCCTATTTGTGAAACTCACAACCTGACTTTTAACCCCGTTTATCAACATACCATTGCCTGCTGTCCATCTCACAACATTTTCGAGGTCACGTTGCAGTTGCTCACAATCTTGTAACTTATTTATCACTCTATACAAAATAACATCATCCGCAAAAAGCCTTACTTCCGATTCCACTCCTTTACTCATATCATTTATATATATAAGAAAATATAAAGGTCCTATAATACTGCCTTGAGGAATTCCTCTCTTAATTATTACAGGGTCAGATAAAGCTTCACCTACTCTAATTCTCTGAGATCTATTTTCTAGAAATATAGCAACCCATTCAGTCACTCTTTTGTCTAGTCCAATTGCACTCATTTTTGCCAGTAGTCTCCCATGATCCACCCTATCAAATGCTTTAGACAGGTCAATCGCGATACAGTCCACTTGACCTCCAGAATCAAAGATATCTGCTATATCTTGCTGGAATCCTACAAGTTGAGCTTTAGTGGAATAACCTTTCCTGAAACCGAATTGCCTTCTATCGAACCAGTTATTAATTTCACAAACATGTCTAATATAATCAGAAAGAATGCCTTCCCAATGCTTACATACAATGCATGTCAAACTTATTGGCCTGTAATTTTCAGCTTTATGTCTATCACCCTTTCCTTTATACACAGGGGCTACTATAGCAACTCTCCACTCATGTGGTATAGCTCCTCCGAACAAACAATAATCAAATAAGTACTTCAGATATGGTACTATATCCCCACCCATTGTCTTTAGTATATCCCCAGAAATCTGATCAAATCCAGCCGCTTTTCTAGTTTTCAACTTGTGTATCTTATTGTAAATGTCATTGTTATCATATGTAAATTTCATTATTTCTTTGGCCTTAGTCTCCTCCTCTATCTCGACATTATCCTTGTAACCAACAATCTTTACATACTGCTGACTGAATACTTCTGCCTTTTGAAGATCCTCACATACACACTCCCCTTGTTCATTAATTATTCCTGGAATGTCCTTCTTGGAACCTGTTTCTGCCTTAAAATACCTATACATACCCTTCCATTTTTCACTAAAATTCGTATGACTGCCAATTATACTTGCCATCATGTTATCCTTAGCTGCCTTCTTTGCTAGATTCAATTTTCTAGTAAGTTCCTTCAATTTCTCCTTACTTCCACAGCCATTTCTAACTCTATTTCTTTCCAGTCTGCACCTCCTTCTTTGTCTCTTTATTTCTCTAATTATAATAAGGTGGGTCTTTACCATTCCTTACCACCCTTAATTGTACAAACCTACATTCCTCAACAATTTCTTTAAACCCATCCCAGAGTAATATTCGTCTCAACCAACCTGACAAATCAGCAGTAGCTTAGCACGCTCTATCGTCGGATCATGATGCCATGCTCCAAGATGCTCAAGCTCTTACTCACACTAGGTCCAGGATTATACGGGAAGCTGTGGAAATACGTAGAAATCCTAACAATTTCAACAGGGACACTGGCTATCAATTTGCTTAATACCTGGTTGCCAGCTATTAAGGATTTACGTAGGTAGTTCCTTTCCCTGTCCCTTCGCTATTGTTTCTTCGTTTCGGTGTTTTCCAAATTGGTACTTTCCCCATCGCCAGATGTTTCATTCCAGGCTTGTGTCAATGTCATACCTTCATATGGGCGTACGCCTTTCATGTTATGTGACCATCTCAGACTGATTCTGATGTTTCAGCCAGCTTCCGCTTCGAACGCTACCGCTGTACGGCGACCGGGGAACCATCTGGTGACGAATGAACGTACCGTTTCCACATCTATTGGGTAACGAAGTTCGAACCTTATTGTTTTAGAAGCTTTCGTGTGGACAGTCGAGATTTTCTTCTGATGACGCAGAGCGAAGTTTTCTACGAAACATAAATAATTTCACCTTATTTCCTTGACACGGCAAAAGCCCAAAAGCTTATATCATGTCATTTCATTGGTAATTAGCTGCCTCCTCCCCACCCCTAAGGAGGTAGTGAGTCCCCGGGGGCACTGTGACAGCATCTTCTCTTCATGAGTTCTCCTCGTGTGCCTTCTGGAACATGAAACGAGAATGTTGGAATTCCTGCCGAGTCCCGAACATTCCTATACTCCATCAGGATTTAAACATATGACAAGATTTTCAAAACCAAGAAAGGGGATACTTTCTTTGAATGTTTCAACACTTAAAGCAGAAAAAAAGAAGGACACTGCTGGTTCGATGAACATACGAATGGAACAGCTTAAGTGTTTGTGTCGTCCAGTATTCTTTCATTGCATAGGAACCGTACTCTAGTGGGAGTGTTACGCCCTCTCTTTTACATCCTTACTACAACCCCTAATCACCCTCATAACCATGTAAAGAGATCTGTACCGTTTATTTACTGTTTAGGTGTTTATCCCCATGAAGATATTTCCTTATATTTACGACTACATAAGGAATGTTCACTCGCATCAACGCAGTACCGGTAATTAAAACTATGAGGATTTTTCATCTTGTGAAACTCACAACCTGACTTTTAACCCCGTTTATCATCCCATCATTGCGTACTGTCCATCTCACCACATTATCGAGGTCTTTTTGCTCACAGTCCTGTAACTTATTTATTACTCTATACAGAATAACACCATCTGCAATAATCCTTACCTCTGATTCCACTTATTTACTTATCATTTACATATATAAGAAAGCATAAAGGTCCAATAATACAACCTTGAGGAGGCCTTCGTGGCTTAGGCGGCAGCGCGCCGGCCTCTCACCGCTTTGTACCGTGGTTCAAATCCCGGTCACTCCATGTGAGATTTATGCTGGACAAAGCGGAGCCGGGACAGGTCTTACTTTGGGTACTCCGGTTTTCCCTGTCATCTTTCATTCCAGATAATTAGATAATGCTTCACCTACTCCAATTTTTTGAGATCTATTTTCTAGAAATGTAGCCACCCATTCAGTCACTCTTTTGTCTAGTCCAATTGCACTCATTTTTCTCAATAGCCTTACATAGGTCAATCGCTATACAGTCCATTTGACCTCCTGAAAACAACATATCTGCTGTAATCCTACAAGTTGAGCTTCAGTGGAACATTTTTTTCTAAACCCGAAGTGCTTTCTATCGAACGAGTTATTAGTTTCGCAAACATGCTCAATACAATCAGGAATAATGCTTTCCCAAACCTTACATGCAACACATGACAAACTGACAGGTGTGCAATTTTCAGCTTTATGTCTATCACCCTTTCTTTATACACAGGGGCTGCTATAGGAGCTCTCCATTCATTTGGTATAGCTCCTTCATGCAAGCAATAATCAAACGAGTACTTCAGATATGGTACTATATCCCAACCCATTGTCTTTACTATATCCCGCGCATCCTTATCAATTCCAGCTGCTTTTCAAGTTTTCAACATTTATATCTTATTGTAAATGTCTTTGTTATCATAGGTAACTTTCATTACTCCCCTTATTCTTTAATGATTCCTCGAATGTCCTTCCTGGAACCAGTTTCTGCCTTAAAGTACCTATATATACCTTTCCTATTTTCAGTAAAGTTTGCATGACTGCCAATAAATATGCTTCCTCTTTTGAATTCCCAGCGATTCTTGGCGTACTGGTCTGTGGCAGTGTCTGTAGTTATGTGTACAGAAGGACTCTATGGACAACAAGATGCTCACAACACGAGCTTTGTGTTTTTGTTTACGTTTGCTGAAGAATATTTCAAGCTTCAAAATTCAGCTTGGGTACAGCGTGTTTCATTCACCAATAATTCTTTACTGGAGCTCGTATGTGATATGGCTTAGCATAATGGAATATATAAACAATTTTTAATGAAAAATATTCTAATCTTTCAATATTCAAAGATCGATCATTACTGCTAGGGTTATATATGTTTATTTCTCAGGTCTTTGTAAGTAGAGTAGAATGTTGCTGAGGAGAGGAACGGGGAATACATGGTGCTTGTTCCGGCCTAGCTATGGATAGACCACCTATTTACTCACTACCACTTTAGGACAGATAGCAGCACCTTTCATTGTGTATTTATTTTGAAGGCCCTCGGCCGGAAGTGGTGTGGATGGAAGGGGATGAAAGACTGTTATGCTTGGGTGCTTCGAGCGTGAGGAGACGGGAACATGTGACTGACAGTTATCGAGGGCATCTGCCCATCAATACCCAGTATTGTGTATTTATAATGTGCTATAATGTTATTTAATCAAGTGAGTGATTTACGTTCAAAACATGGTCCAAATACCGGCCCGGATTATCTACACCACAAGGACCTCGTGAAAGCAGCGTGGCGTGTAGTATGGACGACTAGTTTCAACAGTCACATGGAAATACTTGGAAGTGCACTTTAATGACATCATCTGGCAGTCCCGGGTTCGATGTTCCAGCACCAGAGGTAAACTAAACTGACAAGGCAGGTCAGTACCATTCATTTAAGGCTCTTTTCTCCTTGTTCTTTTCTTACCCCTCCATCACGGAATCCTCAACAAAGCAAATGCTTCTTAAGCAGAGGTCGGAAACTTTCGTTTCGTTGAGAATTTCATCGCTCAACAACATTAGAATTCGCATGAAATTAAATTACGATACGACGACATGAGTGCGTTAATGTCGAAGTTTGATGACGTGCAGTCAGAATTAGAATGAGGAGATGCTGAGAACGAGCAAGCTCATGATCAGGCGCGTGCCGAATTCGAAACCAAATAGCCTACTACAAGGTAAAGGGCGAAATGAGTAAAATAATAGCGAACCATGAAGAGGCATCACGCGACACGGTAGATTCAGGAAGAACTCAGGTCAGCAGTGTCGCGAGTTTAAAGTTGCCGGCTATTAACATAAAATCAAATCAAAATCTCTTTATTTGCAAATGAGGTGTCTACCTCGGTGGCAAATGGTACACTAAAATACATTATTGTCAAGCACAAAATATTAAATTTTAAATTAACAAGAGACGAAGAAAATTTTCCTAGAATACAATATTATACAATTTACGCTAATAATTTGTTCTATTAAACACACACATCATCCTTAATAAATTTTTATTTTTACAAAATTCTACTTATAATATTTTACAAACATAGTCAACTCATATACAGCATGTGAAATTACTTCTAATAATAATATACAACTGGTATAAGGTTAAAATTAACATTGAATTTATTTACATATTTATATTTATATTTATATTTTACCCATTTTGGAACCTAAGTAGCATAACGACCTGCTGCGTCTTAACCAGAGCCCCTTTTGCCACCACTTTTCAGAGTTCCTGAAGGGCCTTCACAGCTACCGTAGCGGTCCCAGGGCCCTCGAAGTCCCCACTGTACTTCACCCCTGCAGGCAGTCCCCTACTTGGGCTGTCCAAACTCCATAGACCAGGGGATGGAATTAATTTAATTACACACATTTTTTATTTACAATATCCTGCACTGGTCGAATGCCCTCTAACATTTCATTGATTTTCTCTGTTGTTGTTTATTCTCTTCTTGAATATCTGTACAGATTTTGGAAAAGGATCAAACACTACCCCTGGTAAACTGTTCCACTCCTTCACGCCCTTCCCAATGAATGAAAATTTACCCCAATCGCTAAAATTCCTTCTAATTTTGTACTTGTGGTCAGTTCTACCAATATAATCATTTTCCAACTGAAGCCCCTCATGGATATCTCTCCATGCTTTTTCTCCTGTATAGGCTCTATATAATCCTATAAGTCTAGTTTTCTCCCTTCTCTTACTTAAAGTTTCCCACCCAAGTTCCTTTAACATTTCTGATACACTACTTTTTCTCCTGAAATCCCCTGTTACAAACCTTGCTGCTTTCCTCTGCACACCATCTAGTTCTTTTATTATGTATTCTTCTTGAGGATCCCTAACAATGTTTGCATATTCCAATAATGGACGAACCATACCTAAGTAACTTTTTCTTTTAATTCTTTGCTGCATCCTTTAAATAGCCTCATTATGACATGAAACGATCTGTATGCTTTCCCAACAATGTCATCAACATGACCCTTCCAGTGCAAATTACTTTCAAATCTCACACCTAAGTATTTGCACTTGTCATCTTTAGGGATAACTACCTCATCCAAAGTATATTCAAATTCAGTTTTAAAGCTCCTGTTTGTAAATGTTGTAACAGTTGATTTGCCTCCATTAATCTTCATATTATTTTCTTCAACCCATTCCTGGATACTCTCAAGGTCCCTTTGTAATTCTGAGCAATCCTCAATGTTATTTATTTCCCTATAAACAATTATGTCATCTGCATACAATCCTATTTTCGATGTTATGTTGTTCCCTAAATCATTTGCATATATTACGAAAAGTAATGGACCGATTATACTACCCTGTGCAATTCCCTTCCAAACTTTCTCTTCTTGTGATATATTATTTCCTACTTTGACTTTCTGAACCCTTGAATTTAGAAATGTTCTTATCCAACGTATAACACTTACGTTCAATCCTATTCCCTCCAATTTCTTTAATAATATTCCATGTTTCACTCTATCAAAGGCTTTGGAAAGATCTATGGCTATGCAATCTAACTGACCTCCTGAATCCAATTGATCTGATATGTCCTGCTGAAAACCCACCAGTTGTGCCTCACAAGAAAATTTCTTTCTAAATCCATACTGGCTTCTCATAAACCAATTTTTATCATCACATATCCCTCTGATGTACTTTGCTATTGAACTCTCCAGTATTTTACAAACTATACTGGTCAGGCTGATTGGTCTGTAGTTCTGTGGTTTCCTTTTATCACCCTTTCCTTTATAAATTGGTATTATTATAGATTCCTTCCATTCCTTTGGTATTACACTATTATTTATGACATAGTCAAAGAGAAATTTTAAATAAGGCACTATGTACCACCCCATTGTCTTTAATACCTCCCCAGTAATTTGATCACTTCCTGCTGCTTTTCCTTGCTGAAGCAGTTTGATTTCTCTGAAAATATCTTCATTTGTGAATGAGAAGCTTCTTGTTTCCCTATGTGTCTCTCCATCTTCTGTTATGGTTTCCATATCCTGACAATCTTCTACTGAATCTCTGAATTCCCTACTAAAGAGGTTTGCTTTCTCAGTATCTGTTAAATAGTGTTCACCCCCTTCTCCCACCATTGTAGGAATTTGGATTCCTTTTCCTTTTTGATTCCTAATATATGAATACAGCTTTTTCCATTTCTCTTTGTGGTCATTACCCTCTTGAAGTATGCCATTCATATAATTCTCTTTTGCTTCCTTTTTCACTCTATTCAGTTCCCTCATTAGCTGTTTTCTAGTTTCTTTATTCTCCCTACCCTCTTTGATTTTCCTGTTTACTATTCTACATTTTCTTTTTAATTTTCTTATTTCCCTTGTATAATAAACAGGGTCTGAGGTCATTTTACCCTTCTTAACAGGTATAAATCTCTTCTCTCCTTCCCAAATGATTCTTTTAAATTTAGCTCAAAGTGTATCCACATTATTCCCTTCACTTATCCAACAACTGAATTGTGTTTTAAGGTAAGTCCCAAATTCATCAACTTTAGTTTTTCTGTACAATTTCTTGTCTTGTGTGACCCTCTTATTAAGCCTTTTTGGTACCATTCCTACATCCATTATTACAGCCTTATGGTCACCTATTCCTTCAATTACCTCAGTTTTATCAACAATTTCCCATGGTTTAACCAAGAATACATCTAGTAAGTTATTGAGACGAGTCGGTTCTTGTACTGCTTGTGTAAATCCTCCCTCCCAAATTAACTTATTTGCCAGTTTCTGTTCATGGGCTTCACTTGCAGCTCCATTCCATTCAACTTCAGGCAAGTTTAGATCTCCCCCAATTATTACCATATCATTATTATTGTTTTTATGAGTATAATCTATTATTTTCTCAAATATTTCCATGTCTCTTTCCTCTCTTCCTGGCCTGTATGTTCCTATAATTCCCACCTCCTTCATATTATGACAAACTAATTTTATCCCTAATATTTCATCCCTTTCATCAGTAAACCATTCATGTGAACAATAAGTTTCCTTCACCAGAATGAACACCCCCCCTCCCTTTTTATCTCCTCGGTCTCTACGATAGATTGTGTATCCTTCTGGAAATACTTCTCTATTACCCACCCCTTCTCTCAACCACGATTCCACTCCTATCACCACATCAGTCTCATAAGATTCCATCAATGTACCGAATTTTAATTTTTTATTTACTACACTTTGACAGTTTACCAAGAGCAATCTCAGACCTCCTTCCTCCCTAAAACTTGACTGTCACAATTGGGTAATGTTTGACTCATGAGTTGAGAACGTCCCTGGAACCCAGATCCTAGTACATAGATCTTGATTTAAGGGTCTGGGTTTTCTGGCAAGTTTCCCTGTATGTGCCAGTTTAGTGGTATGGGTTTTCTTAAGTACAGATTAGTTTGCAAATCTCTGTTGATAATTGTAGCAATTTGTCTACAGAGATTTGCATTCCACATTTCGATGGAAAATATTAAAACTGGCCCTCATTTGCGGACAGTTTTCAATTTATGATCTATAACAACAATAATCTGCCAGGTGTCCAGAAATTTCACTACTTAGCATCTGTTCTCAAGGGTCCAGCCAGCCAATTAATTCAAAATTTACCCATCACAGAGGCAAATTATAAGGTAGCGTGGACAATGTTGAAGGACAGATTTCAGAACAAGAAACTAATAGCAGCTACTCATGTTAAGGCACTCTTAACTTTAAAATCAGTGTCCAGTGAAACAGCCACAGAACTGTCAAGGTACTCTAACACTTTTAATAGTCATTTGAATGCAATCAAGGCCCTAGAATTTAACATTCCACTGCATGAAGTTATTTTGACTCAACTGAATGCTCAAGGACTTGATGCTTGTATTAGACGAGACTGGGAATTATCACAGGCAGACACTCGGGTTCCATCACTTGATGACTTGCTGTCATTTGTTGAGCACAAATGGCAAGCTCTGGAAAACTTCCCTAGCTGTCAGCACACTGCACCATCACACAGACAACAAGCTGACAGAAATAAGCCTAAACCTCACTCACCACGCTACACTTACACCACTACCAGTCTCATAAAGTATCCCTGCTGTCATGGTAATCATCCGATATTTAAATGTGAAGTGTTTGCAGCTCTCAGTGTTGAAGATAGACAAAGAAGGGTTAAGGAAATGGATTTAGGCTTTAACTGTTTGCGTACAGAGCATTCTGCCAAACAGTGCAAATCACATGGTTGTAAATTATGTAGTAGGAAGCATCACACCTCATTACATAATCCATCAGGTAGAGAGGGAGGTACAGCCCATCAAACTGCATTCAACTCCTCTCACACATACTGCAATACAAGGGACCCTGTAGGTGTTCTGCTGTCCACTTCCATGGTCAAGGTAATAGATTTTAGGGGGCAAATGCACGTCTGCCGGGCACTTCTTGACAGTGGCAGCCAGGTTAATCTTTGCACTGAAAGTCTAGCACGGCGATTAGGCCTTAAGAAAATGAAGAATCCCATACCAATCAGCGGCATAAATGATTCCATTTCTCAATCAAGGTACAGTGTTCATTTAGAATTGCAATCCACTGTAAGTAACTTCACTGTGAGTATGACTTGCTCTGTTTTTCCACGTATCACAGGTAGCATGCCCAGTTGTTACATTCAGCATGAGCATTGGAACTTGCCCGCTGACCCCAAGTTCTTCCAGCCAGGTGACAATGAATTGTTAACAGGCGCAGAACATTTCTTCTCATTACTGAAACCTGGGCACAGAACTCGATCACCAGATTATCCTATTCTTCAAGACACTGAACTAGGATGGATTATTGCTGGACACTACCATCGTAGGGAAGAGAAACATCTTACTCTAACTACATGTTTCTTGAAGTCAGAGGACAGGTTAGACACCCAACTACAACGGTTCTGGGAAATAGAAGAGCTTGGGTCATGACAAGAGAAGAGAGAGCCACAGAAAAACACTTTACAGAGAATACTACTAGGGATGCTACAGGTAGGCTTATAGTTTGATTACCCCTCAAGCAGAAACCTGAGGTTCTGGGAAACTCTTTCAATCATGCCATGTCAAGACTAACTCAATTAGAATGACGTTTCAGCAAGGAGCCCTCACTTAAACATGAGTACTCTAACTTTCTTCAAGAGTATGAGGCGATGGGGCATATGGTTAAGGTGGATACATCTACTCAGTCAGGGAATGAAGGTGGAAGCTATTATCTACCCCATCATCCAGTTTTTAAGCTTAGTAGCTCGACTACCAAAACTAGGATTGTATTTGATGCATCTTCTAAAACTTCTAACAATATTTCATTGAATGGTACCGGTATATTAATGGTTGGAATGACAATACAATAGGATCTTTACTCTATCATTCTAAGATTCAGAATGCATACCTTTGCCTTCACCACAGATATTGCTAAAATGTATCGGCAAGTCATGGTTCATGCAGATGATAGGAAACTTCAGCGGATTATCTGGAGGGAATCACCTACGGACCCACCCTCTCACTATGAACTGACGACTGTTACATATGGTATAACATCAGCACCCTTCCTAGCTACCAGATGCCTGCAGCAACTTGCTGAAGATGAAGAATCGAGGTTCCCCAGAGCAGCACAAGTTGATCGCAGAGATTTTTATGTTGACAATTTCGGTAATCCTGGGTTCATATTTACCAAGCGTTTTGTTTCATTCGAATGAATGAACCCAGGATTACCGAAATTGAGGGCTATGCCTAAGGTACACAAAGAAGGCATACCTATTAGACCGATTGTTAACTTCAGAAACAGTCCTACATATAAAACGGCCAATTTGTACACACGTTTTTAAAGAAACATTACAGATTTAATGTAGATACAAGTCTCCGCAATATCATAGATTTTTGTGATAGGACAAAAAATTTAATTTTATCGCAATATAATACTATCCATAGCTTTGATGTGAAAGATATGTACTCGAATATTCCGATCACGGAGACTATCAACATTGTTAAGAACAACTTAAACACACATAGTTCGTTGAGTAAAGTAGAAATTGATGAATTCATCAACTTATTAAAGTTTATATTAGAAAACAACATTTTTACTTTCAACAACAACGTGTACAAACAAGTTAATGGGTTGGCCATGGGATCACCAGCGTCTGGTATCCTTGCAGATATATTTATGGACCATATGGAATCTAATAAAATAATCGGTAAAATAAAAGGATTAGACTTATGGTTAAGGTTTGTTGATGACGCGTTCGCTATCATTAACGAACAAGAACTCAAGCCAAACGAACTGTTAGACCAATTAAACAACCTTAATAAACATATAATGTTTACAATCGAGTCGGAAGATAATAAAAGTCTAAACTACTTAGACGTAACATTAACTAGAGACAATAAAAACCTGATTTACCAAGTATTTAGAAAACCTACACACACAGATGTTTTTATTAGGAAAGACTCGAACCACCCAGGAGAACATAAGAAAGCGGCATTTTACAGCTTCATCAATAGAGCAGTAAGAATACCATTAAACAGAAATGATTTTAATAAAGAGATAAACATTATACAAGATATTGCCAAAAGAAACGGTTACCCCAAAAGCTATGTCAATAGGATAAAGAGTAAGGTCGTGAATAGACCTAACACCCTACTTGTAAATAAGGAAGAAAAAAAGAAATTCGCTACATTCACTTACATTAATAAACAATCATACAGTTTGGCTAAACTATTTAGAAAACACAATATCCATGTATCCTTTAGGACAGACAATAATAATAATAATTTATTGTTCAATTCGAATAGCGTAAACACCAACAGTAGGTTCAGTAAATCAGGAGTATACAAACTGTCGTGCCAAGATTGCGGAAAAAAATATGTCGGACAGTCAGGTTGAAGTGTGGTGGTACGGTATAAAGAGCATGTCAATGCACGAAAACATTCTAGATACTCTGCAATGTGTGAGCACATGCATGAAAGCAACCATCATTTCACAAATATTGAACGTGATATGACTTTATTACATTCATTAAGCAAAGGCAAACAAATGAATGCCCTAGAGAAATTAGAAATATACAAATTGCAAACATTTGATAATGAGAACAACCTAAATGAACACATTGCAGAAGACAATCAGTTGTTTAAATTGGTAACCCAATACCCTAGTAAGAGGCCAAATGATGTCAAGCGTGTAAGGGGGGAAGTATGACTGTAGTATCAGGGGCGGTTCCTTCCACCCCTCCTTCCATCCAACACGCAACCCAATGTAATTCTGTAACCAGTTGCCATACAATATCAGGTGCCTCAACATCTATCTAACACATGCATGCCACACGTAATATTTACATCATCACACTGGTAAGGTTTAATATTTTTACCCCGTTGTATTCTCATTTGTTCATGTCGGAGCCTTTTGTTAATTTTTAATTCATTTCCTTTTTATAGACCATTTTAACCTATTTTCAACCTGGCTGCATAATACATCTATCAACCGAAGATAATGGCAGGACTCCAAGTTTTAACGCAACTTCATTTATTCTTGTACAAATCCAATTGAACTACGCAAGATAGTATTATAATTCCTAGGACACCGTAATTTCACATCATTATACGACGCTGTGTCCAATATTTTAATTTAAATAGACATCATTTTAACACCCATTAACGGCGGATATCGGCAGGACTTCAAGTTTTAATGCAATTTCATTCATCCTTAACTCAACATTTTTGAACTACGCAAGGAACTTCAAGGACACTGTGAATTCATATCATCACAAGACGTTGTATTTAATTAGACATTAATTAGACTATATTGTGTTTTTAATTTGTACTTGACAAAATGGGATTTTAATTCTATGTTTGTACTATCAAAAATTTTTAAGTGTCACATTGTCATACTCATTGTTTTGAATTTTAATGGGGGCTCCCGTATTTTAGTCAGGTCTTATTGTATACTGAATTTTAATCCACTAGCTGAGGAAGAGAATGCATAATATTCTCGAAACATGTACTAGATGTTAAGGTGAAAGGTAAATAAATGAATAGTATTGACTAGGCGGACCATCTTCCAACATATTTACTGTCACTAAGTCAATACGGATCCAATCCCGACCATCATGGTCAAGATTATTAATAATGATATAAATTATATCGGACAAACATACCTTGAGATAAATATGAAAATTTGAGAATTTCTAAAAAGAATGAAAAGTGATGAGAGAAAAATTACGCTAATAACATCAATAATGTAATACCAGTAATTATTTGCAGACCTCTAAGAACCATAAAAATAAGTTTCAAGGTAAAAACTCAAGAAATGATAAGCAAGGTATGCTTTGAATAAAAAAAAATGAAATTTGTGATACATTTGAATCTACGTCACCAAAGTATTGCAAATTTTAAAATAACGTATATAATATATAGATAATAGATACATGGTAAATATCGGATGAAAATTGCAAAAAGAAGTTCTGAAGTATTCGACAACATACATTTTAAAAGCTTGGACGTCCTCAGCTTTCCTACTTGTAATTCTCTGCCTGAGTAATTCCAGTTCTTCTACCACTTCAGATGCCAAAATATTTTATTTTTTTATTTCCGGTATTGTTGCTGAGAATATTTTTCAGTTGGCTTTGAATGAAGTGGAGCAAAAGGCGTGATTGTTGATCTTCAACACTACGTAGAACTCGGTTGTATTCAATTTCTATAAATTGACAGATATTTTTCAATTCTTCTACTCTAACGATGTAAATATGGAAATAGTGAAATATTTTATTTATAATTGTTTCGATATCAATACCAGCACTTCGAATTCAAAATATAAGAAATTATGTTCGAACATAGGATACCGACGTCATGCTATACACTTAAGAAACAGGGACCAAACTCATTCATTCATTCATTCATTCATTCATTCATTCATTCATTCATTAATTACCATAAACCTGTACAGTATCCATGAAAGGCCAGGGGAATAAGACAGGCCCCATATACGTAGTGACTCCTAACCGCAAGGCCAACTCGCCTGGAGAGCTTTCATCCGGAAAATAGTGGGTTCGAACCCCACTGCTGGCAGCGCTAAAGATGGTTTTCCGTGCTTTCCCATTTTCACACCAGGCAAATTCCACGGCCGATTCCTTCTCACTCCTAGCCCTTTCTTATCCCATCGTCGTCATATGACCTATCTGTGTCGGTGCAACGTAAAGCAAAGCGTAAAGAAAACATTCTTCCACATATTCACACACATTTTCTCACCGCATGTGCTTTCTAACATAATATTTAATTATATTTACATTTTTACATTTAATGTTGGCGGAGAGGTCGTTCCAAAGCCGCTACTCAGTTTGCACAAAGGTGGGCTCCTTGCCGTAGGATGAGGAGAGTCGAGGGAATGGTGAAAGTAGAATGGCCCCCGTGAAGGTGACGTCGCAGGCGATTGACGGCAGGGGAGGCCGTTCTTGTTAATTCATCGTTCAGCGCGACGTTGGATTCCAGTGTCACTAGTGTCTGCGCCCTGGCAGCTTTGATTCTCACTTCCTCTGTTTGTGTGTTCAATTTTACTTGGTCAGAAATGGTTATTCGCTAATGCACGGTTTCAACTCGTCCAATATGTAGCCTATATTATTAGTGTTATATATACATGCTATTGGATTTCGAGACGTACTTACGTACGGTAATGTATTTACATTTGCCAGCATTAATGTTGAGACCGCTATAGTGTCCAAGTCCGACTGTAACTTCAGACAGTCATCTGCACATTGTATACCTCTGTACAATACAGTGTCATCAGCGTACTGGGCCATGGTTGAGGTCACATATTCAGGTAAATCAGAGACAAGTGCATTAAATAACAAAGGTCCCAGGACGGTGCCTTGACATACTCCTGAGGTTACTTTAACAGACGATGATCGAACTCCATCAAGCAGAACACGTTGAGTACGACCCTCGAGAAATGACCGCACCATGCCAGTACACTTGCCCTGATATTCATCTGTGTTCACTTTAACAAAGGTCGTTCATGCGGGATTTGGTCAAAAGCTTTAGCCCAGTCCAAAACCACGCAGTCTACCTGAACCGTGGGGTCGAATCCTCTTCAAACTTGCTAGTACCTCAAGTTCCGATAAGTAGGGGCTGGAGAGAGGGAGGTGCGGTACGGGTGTGTTGGTTGTATACATGTCCCCAGATGATTGTACCTGGGAGAAATTCTCTATGAATTTTTCACTGACGGCTGAGGCAATATCTGCGGGGGTGGAGATGGATTTCCCGCTGACCTGAAAGGAGCTTGGTGCAGCGCTGCCACAGTTCCTTTCTTAGTAGTTTCCACAGCTCTTTGGTATCGGAGCAAGCCCTGTGAATATACTGATCGTAAGCCTCCTTGATCCTATTCCTTGTGTAGTATTTTTCCCACGCGGGTTCCGTTTGGCACTATTTCCACTTTTGCACAGACTGCTACGTTTCCTCATTAACTTCAAAAGTTCTTTCTTTATCCACGGAACTTTCTTCTCCCTTTTTAAAGTACATTTCGGTACCGTTCGATGAACGCACCAGCGGGCCACAAAGAGCCTACGTCACAGGTTGATAAGGAGGTTAATAGTATACTTGTGGACAGTTTCCCGGTCACCTCCAACACAGGCCCCCGGTGAGTGACGTCTGCTAGCTAACCTCACACGATGTTAGACTGGCTACGTATTCAGGTTCAACCTCACAGACCCCGGGTTCGACCCTACACCTATGGGCGTTAACCTTACAGACCAAATTTCGATGTAAAAAAGTGCAAGCTAACCCTAACAGCCACCGTGATTATGGAAAAGACGACAAGCTTAACCTAAGAGTCACGAACAGTCTAGACTTATCCACGCAGATCCAGGGCTCGACTTCCGGCCTGACGGTGTTAATCATACAGACCCTAGTTGGAAGCCTAAGAGTAGGTGCTTTAACCTAAGAGCCTCAAAGTTCAACTCACGGGCTAACCGCATAAGAGTGGAAGATTAACCTAACAGACTTCACGTTCGATACCCTTGCTAATTGCATGTCTAACGTTACGCTGACCGCGCGTAACCTAAACTAAACCTAACCTCCCAGGCTAATCGAACACGAGTGTAAGCTTAGCCTAATAGGCATGACGTGTCTAGACATAACCTCACAGATCCCGGGCTCGACTCCAGGCCTAAGGGCGTTAACCGTACAGACCCTAGTTCGAAGCCTAAGAGTACAAGCTTTAACCTAAGAGACTCAAAGTTCAACACACGGGCTAACCGCATAAGGGTGGAAACTTAACGTAACAGACTTCATGTTCGATACCCGGGCTAACTGCATAAAACTGCGGGCCTAACGTTACGCTGACCACGCGTTAACCTAACTTAACCTCCTTGGACTTGGATTTGAACTTGGAACAAGATGGTGACTATAAGGCTTAATACGTATTTTTATTCATAGGGGCGAAACATTGGGAAGCGACAAGGGAGTTCGGAGCTGAACTTTGAAGAAGATGGCGGCTATAAGGTTCAATACGTATGCTTTATTTATAGTGAGAATAAGAGAAGGCTGGCTCAGGGGCTAATGCGCAATATGGCCACTATACAGGGCTCTTATGGGTATAACTCCGAGCAATTGCAGCTACACCACAAATCAAAGAGGTTCAATTTCATCAGAAATATATCAATATATTGCCCATATGAACCATAACGTCAAGGCTATCAGCCTTCAAAGTGCCAAAACGTTAACTTCTAAACTGTTGCATCTACACCCCATATGAAAGTGTCAATCGACGCAGGAGGCTTGAGTTCATCTGAAATATATCAACGTGTTGCCTATATGAACCATAACGGTAAGGCTATCAGCCTGCAAAATGTCAAAATGTTCATTTGTAAACTATTGCAGCTACACCCTATACCAAGGTGTCAATCGACGCAAATAGCTTGTGCATTTAATTGAATCAGCTGGCTTTAGCGCTACAAGAAATTGAAATATCAACTCTCGAATTGGGATTCGAACCTGAACGTCAAGCTGAAGAGTTATCGTTTAATACAAAATACCTAACGTTCGAGCTGCGGGAAATTAAAAATTCCCACTCGGAATACAATTGGAAACTGGAGCTCGCTTGGATTCAAAACTGAAGTACAATTCAAATATCTTTCTCCGAAAATTCTAACATCCAACTCTGAGCAAAGAACAAAATCGCTGGCTTGGGTTTTCGAACCTGGAACTTACTTGGATTTAGAACTAAAGATCTTAAGGATATAAGAAGAAAAATCCTCAAACCTACCTGAAATCGATTGCGCAATACCAAGTAAATTCTGCTAAAGTTTTGATAGTACATATATCACACCCTCGCACTCACAGATATTATTGTCAGTATTTATTATTATTATTATTATTATTATTATTATTATTATTATTATTATTATTATTATTATTATTGTGCCGTGGAAAGTTTCCCCTGGCCAGGTTCTAATCTTACGTGTAACCTTATATTTGTAACTGTTTCCTTGTATATGTATATTTTATGTAGGGCCTATTCATTTCTTAGCCTGCCTTCCCTCCCTTAATAAAGTGTTATTCCTTAATTATTATGTATGGCCCCAGAGGAAGTGGATATTTCCCACTCTGGAAGCGTTTCCCCTCTTCTCATGCCTCCATGTCTTTGGGCTACTTCCCCTGCCCCTTTCGGGGGAGCCAATCGTTGTTGACTCACTCGACACGTCATCTCGCCCCTTGGGCAAGGTCACGGTTGACCGAACTGAGGGAGAGGATTCTTCTTCTCGTGCTTGAAGGCGACAAACATACTACCTGGTGCCGTGCGGAGGTCGATCTAGGTCCCACTGACATGGAGGTAGGAGCTGAAATTTCTATAGTTCCCCGATGTCTTACCAAGTAAGAAAGGGTATGAGGTGGTTGGACCTCTTTAGTATTGTAATAACATGAAATCAAGATGTTAGGTTTGCGCAAAACATATTTGTAATTTTCTTGTAAAAGTCTTGTTGGTGCGTGTACGTAGAGCTAATGCTCGTTATTTCTTGTGCTATTTTCTACTTCTGCTGTGGCAAATTGTTTGATGAGGCATGTCGTACCCCTTGCATGGGATCTTCAAATTGTAAAGTCTTTCATTATGAATTGTAAAGCCATTGGTAATGTTATTTGAGGTTCCTTATAATGAAGTGGCAAGGTTTTACGCACCTTCATGTAATGCCAAGTAAAGTGTAAGGCGTATCTGTTAGGAACTCTGCAGTTCTAGGAGCTGTTTAGATGTTATGGTAAACTTGTGCTTTCCTAAAGTGTAATAGTTTTAGATTGTTAGCCACGTTATTTTCTAGAATTACCTGTTGTGAACCCTCCTCTTAAGCTTGTATTATCTGTATTTTTAAATTACCTGGGCTGCTTCCCTAGGTGACCTCGTGTCACGGTTGTAAAGTATATATTATACGAGAGTATTATTACTATATATTGGATAAAGAGTCTGACAGAGTTTATGTTTAAGGTGCGTAGCAAATGTTATCAAAACAAGGCAAATTTAAATCTGTTATATAATAAAATTTTGGCACTTTGATTTCGAGTGCTTATCTGTCCAGCCCCATAGGTCCACCACTTCCTTCTCTTTCGCTACGCTTGCCAAATCTTGGCACTATTATTATTATTATTATTATTATTATTATTATTATTATTATTATTATTATTTTCAGTATTTCAGTTGTATATTTTGTCATTAATATTTTTAAGCTGGAAGGTCTCCATATGTGATAAGAGTAATTCGTTTTGTGCAAACTGATGGAAAAACATTGCTATTTTAACTCAGGTAATTTGTATGACTCATGTGAAACACCCTAGAGTCCGTTGACGGTGTTGATTGTCTTGGGACCAGGAAGAAGTTCAGGGCGTGGTCTTGAGTAGAGGATCTACTCATGATTGGCTGGCCAGCATGAATTTAGACGGATCATGTAAGAGGAAGGGGAAAGCTGATATCTATTTAGGCATGTAATGATACGGCGAGGGGGACACTGGGACACTTACAACTTCTGGTACGGTACTGGAGTGACACGGCTGCACTATACTGGACTGAACTTCAAACGCTCGTGGAACGTGGCTGACGTACAAACTGTGGAGTGCTTAGGGACTGGGTATTATATCACTTTATGGTGCTCTGGTATTATACGTTGGTGAAAGCTATCTCAGACTTTCCATATGTTCCAGAACGACAAGCGCGTGTTGCTCAAGTGATTTAAAACAAGTGTTAGAGTCAGTGTACACAGTATTATGGGGTACAGTATCTGTTTGATATAATAAGTGTCGATTATGGGAATCGGCAAGTCGTGTTGATACAGAGAGAGTGAAGGGTCTTATCTACATATATGTTCATTGTTCGACGGACTAACTACAAATGGTGGCTTAGTTCTCTCTTTTGTTTTCCCACTGTTTTCATTGTTGTTGTAAATATGTAGTCATCTAGTAATATTTTGTGTGTGTATTATATGTATATTTTGGTGTATTGATGAGGTGCTCATGCACGGACTTTATTAAGAATATAGTTAGTTATTTTAGAATCAGTGGAGTTATTGATGAACCTAGGTGCAGTTCCTACCTATTTAGTCGTTTTCAGAAGGTTAGGTAAGGCCTGAAGCAGATGTACCAGTACGCAGCTTTTATGTACACGCCCTGGGAGAGAATAAATTATTATCATGCTCTATCAAAATTCGAGGGATCCATTCTGGTGAACTCTGGCGCCCATACTACGGACATTTCCATTAATTAATTTTATTAATTTAATTTCTTTCAATTATTTTATTAAGTTTTGATTAATTTTCTTTATGATTATCTTATTATTATTAACAAACAGTTGCAAATGCCACCCAACGTGAGGCTGAATGATTGGTACATCTGTTAGGGTTATAAGCGGAGGTATACTTGTCAGGTGTTGATGAAATTCTAAAAACTATATCAGTGAAGTCTTTTATGTGTACGTGATCTGTATTTTGGAGTATGGAGAAATGTTTTAGCGAGTCGAATACTCTAAAACTGAGGAGCAGAGAGGTTGTTAAAGTTGCTGGTACTAATAACCACGATAATAGAAATGAAAAGAATTCCAGCACATCAAGACTATCTAATTTAAGTAAGAGTAGCGAAATGCTAATAGCAGTAAATATCAATTAGCAAAGATAGGCGAGGAATCAAGTAATCCGACTCAAACTCAGAATGTAGGGGTTTAAGGGGAGGCTTTAACTTTTAGTATGGTTAAATAGCTATTTCACGAGTTGTCCAGTAAAATCGATAATATGGTTGAAGGATTGTCCAGTAAGATTGGCAAGCGGGGTGAAGTGTTAAGGGAGGTATTTAAAGCATTTGATCAAGTAGAGTGTGAAATCGATGATCAGAGAGATTTTCAGAAAAGGGGCCGTGATGAATTTGAGGGAGCTGTGTCGGATGACGTACTTTATGCTAGTGGTGATGGTAATAGCGGTGTTGCGGTCGATAATCTTACAGAAGTTTCTGAAATTGAAAATTAAGTTTTTTGTGAAGTTGATGAAGGTTGTTTAGTAAGTGAAAAGTTTTTACGGAGTAAACATCAGAATGAGGATGTTTTTGTAGATTTGAGTGTACGTGAGGAGATTAAGGTTAGTTCGATTATGTGTGAAAATGGTAACTAAGATTAATTAAACTTTTGGCAAGAGAGTTGAGAGTAGCAGTATTGTTGGCATGAAGGTAGTGAAAGTAGGAGCCGGTATGGAATGTTGTGAAGATGGATTAATTGTTGGGGCATTAAGTATTAGTGATAGCGATTTCGAAGTGAATTAAAGAAATAATCTCAGTAATCGAGTGAGCGTGAGTGAGAATGGAAGTGTACGTGAGATGAAAGAAAGTCTATTCAAGCGAGTGTGTAATGTTCTATTGAAGGCTGAGAGTTGTGTGAATGATTTTCATGCCTTGTTGAATGATATCGATGTGGAATATATGAACAAATATGTGATGTTTGCTTGCATTAATTATGGGTTTGTGGAAGAGAAAACGTAGTGAGATTCTTGCCCATTTCAGAAATAGGGATTTTTGTATGTTAACTGGGTTATGAATGTTCCGAATGAAAGCTTGTATGATTCTTGTGTGACTGGATGGGATGAATGTTTGTGTGCGAGGTAGTTTGGATTCGTGATGTATTGGGATATTATTACGGTAAGTATTCCTCGTCTATCGATGCTGATATTAAGTTTATGTGTAGTTTTTCATTTATATCGGGGTCCGTATACTGTGGACAGTAGAATAGGCAAGTGTGCTTATCTGCTTCTAACTTCTGCCACCAAGGTCCTTGGGACATTTAATATTTATAGTCTTCGCAGATATAAGAGATAGGATCTGCACCTTGGAGATAAGTATGTACCAGTAAGAAGTGACTGTATTCAGAGATGTATGAATCAATCAGTGTATATAGTCATATTATTATTATTATTATTATTATTGAACAAATTGTATTTCGCGTGTGAGAATATAATGCAGTAGACGCAATGTATATATTTTTATCACACTAATTTAAGTGTACTCTTAATGTAATTCTAGGATTTTTTTATGAAGTTCTGTTTTGTGGTGAATCATAATATGTGATATCATCGATTCACCAAGTGGACTTTGTGTGATATTACATATATCACACCCTCGCAATGTATTTAGAAGTGAGAGATATTATTAATAGTATTTTTTGCTATTTGCTTTACGTCGCACCGACACAGATATGTTTTATGGCGGCGATAATTGATAGTATTCGATTAATAGTATTTTTTACTATTTGCTTTACGTCGCACCGACACAGATATGTTTTATGGCGGCGATAATTGACAGTATTCGATTTATTATTATATTATTATCATTATTTCAGTTGTATATTTTGTCATTAATTTTTTTAAGCTGAAAGGTCTCCATATGTGATATGAGTAATTTGTTTTGTACAAACTGATGGAAAACATTTTTAACTCAAGTAATTTGTATGACTCATGCAGGCATCCCAAAGTCTGATGAAGTGGACTTGTTATCGAAGTCGGAAAGTTCCGATGACTCATGTGAAACACCCTAGAGTCCGTTGATGGTGTTATTGTCTTAGGTCCAGGAAGAAGTTCAGGGCGTGTTCTTGACTGGAGGATCTACTCATGATGGGCTGGCCGGGATGAATACAGACGGACCATGTACGAGGAAGGGGAAAGTTGATGTCTATTTAGGCATGTGATGATACGGCGATAGGGACACTGGGACACTTACAACTTCTGATACGGTACTGGAGTGACACTGCTGTACTATACTGGACTGGACTGGATTTCACACTTTCGTGGAACATAGTCTTTTTATATTTGTGGAACGTTGCTGACCTACAAACTGTGGAGTGCTTAGGGACTGGGTATTGTATCACCTTATGGTGGCTTGGTATTATATGTTGGTGAAAGCTATCTCAGACTTTCCAAAATTTATGTTCAGGAACGACAAGCGTGTGTTGCTGAAGTGAATGTATCTTTAAAACAAGTGTATCAATACTGATCTGCATTTAGGGCAGTCGCCCAGGTGGCAGATTCCCTATCTGTTGCTTTCCTAGCCTTTTCAGTGTAAGATTCAGTGAACACAGTATTATGAGGTACAGTATCTGTGTGATATAATAAGTACCGATTATGAGAATCGGCAAGTGTTGATACAGAGACAATGCAGGGTACGTATCTACATATATGTACATTGTTCAACGGACTAACTACAAATGGTGGCTTGGTTCTCACTTTCGTTTTCCCACTGTTTACATTGTTGTTGTAAACATGGAGTCTTCTAGTAATATTTTGTGTGTGTATTATATGTATATTTTGGTGTGTAGATGAGGTGCTCATGCACGGATTTTATGGGGAATATAGCTAGTTATTTTATAATCAGTGGAGTTATTGATGAACTTAGGTGTAGTTCCTACCCATTTAGTCACTTTCAGAAGGAGGAGAAGATAGTCATACGCTACTAAGTGTATCAGGTGGAAGAGGAGGAGGAAGCACTCTGCAATCGCTTAGCTTCGAGCCACAAAGATGCTTCCCAATGTTACGACGTTAAGATTGGAGTCGTGTCCGTGCCTGCGAGGTTAAGCTTGCACTTAGGAGGAGGAGGTAGTCATACGCTACTAAGTGTATCAGGAGGAGGAGAAAGTCTTAAGTATATAAGGAGGAGGAGAACGAGAATGTACACGCACAAGCTCTTAACGTACAGTCATACTTGTTTACTACCCAAGTAGAGGAACCACGAGTTCTATTTCTAGTCGGGTCGGCGGTTTTTATATTTCTTTTAACTCGAAGGTTGGGTGTTTTTGAACTTACTGCACGCTTTCAATGCGCAGTCATTTACTTAGCATAATACTCAGCAGTCCAAAGGGAAGATTCCTGGGTTCCATTCCCTGTCATGCATAGCGCGAAAAAAAATTCGGTTCTGAACACAAAGTTTTAATCTCTAAGTGATGTCAACAATATTGTAAGCTACTATAAATCTCTAAAGTTCAAATCTATAAGCACGAAATGTTAAAATAAAGAATTCAGTATTCCAAGCATTGAAAAACAATAGTGCGTTACGCATCACTTCACACTCTAGCGTATTGGACTCCGCAGTCGCTAAGCTTCGAGGCTCAAAGATGCTTCGCAGTATTACGCCCCTCTGAATAATGCATATACATTACAGCGTCTCCCTAGTCCCATGTGTAGCCGCCATCTTCTTTTTCAAGATTAGCTTCCACCATTCTCAGCATCAAAGCCCGTCTAGTAATTTTTTCAGTAGTAGATTAAGTTGTTAACTTACACTACTCTTCGGTCCAAGAAAAATCTAGTATTCGAGTCCTGGTTATGTTGAGCTTCAGTCTAAGAGAGTTCCAAGTTCGATGTCCGTTCTCCTTTTGTTCGAGGGAGTCCTAGACTTGTGTGTGTTTTGAGTTCAACTTCCAACCTTACGGTCCCTGTGAATAAAACCTATATCAATGTGTAGCCGCCATTTGTTACGACCCCTATGAATAAAGCACATGTATTAAACCTTACACCATCTCGCTAGTCCCATGTGTAGCGGCCACCTTGCTCCAAGTTCAGCCCTAAGGCCAGTGAGGTTAAGTTAGGTTAACGAGTTGTCAGCGGAAGATTAAGTTTGCTCTTTAACCCAGGGTGTAGAGTAGAATAACCTGTTAGATTTACGCCTGTTTAGCGTGAGATTAAACCTGCGTTGTTATGCGGTTAGCCCGGGTACCGAACTTATATTCCGTGTGCAGCCGCCGTCTTGTTCTAAGTTCAGCTCCCAGCTCCCTTGAGACACTTTCCAATGTTACGCTCCTATGAATAAAGCATACGTATTAAGAATTTTAGCCGCCACCTTGTCCTAAGTTCAACTCCAAATCCGGGGAGGTTAAGTTAGGTTAACGCGTGGTCAGCAGAAGACTAAGCCTGCACTTTTAGCCGTGGTGTAGGGAAGGCATCAGTCTGGGTAGGGGATTCTATTCTTTATTGGGTAATTTTGATAATTTTGATCATATATTTTTCTTACCGGGTACGCATGTTGAGTATTCAGTATGAAGGCAGGTTGGATCCTCTAAATTATTATTAGGGTGAGTGATTGTGCGTGATAAGCCATGAACTTTTGCGGGACTAAATTCCGGCACCAGATTATTTTTCTAAATTTGTATGCATCTTGAGTATTCAATACGAAGTTGGTTTGGATCCTCTAATTTATTATTAGGGTGTGTGATTTGCGTAAGTCGCGAGCTTGTGGAAACAATGAACTTGTCTCAGCATATGAGTTACTTCCAAGTCTAGTCAGCTTCCACGTGCTGTCATTTTTCGCTGATATGTGCATACTAGGCTAAATGCAAAAGCAATGTACTTGATATTTCATGTCTCAGCAAATACTTCCAAGACTAATCAACTTGCACGTGCAGTCAATTTTTTTCGCTGATATGCGCATAATAGGCTAAATGCTAAAACAATGAACTTGGTGTTTCATGTCTCAGCAAATACTTCCAAGACTAATCAACTTGCTCGTACAGTCTGCTTTTTTTAATCCTGAGAGGCGCATACTATCATGAACTCACTTCGTAACTGTTTGTCAATAATAAAATAATCATTAAAAAATTACTCAAGAACATCAAACATCACAGAAGACGTTGGCAGTTAGGTTAAGCTAGCACTCTTGGGCGTCAAACTTGAGTCTGTATAGCTAACGTCCTTGCAAAGGTAAGCCTACGTTAGAATCAGAGGCCTGTTAGGTTAAGCTTGCACTTAGGAGGAGGAGGTAGTCATGCGCTAAGTGTATCAGGAAGAGGAGAAAGTCTTAGGTATATGAGGAGGAGGAGAACGAGAATGTACACGCACAAGCTCTTAACGTACAGTCATACTTGTTTACTACCCAAGTAGAGGAACCACGAGTTCTATTTCTAGTCGGGTCGGCGGTTTTTTAAATTTCTTTTGGGGCCGATGACCTTCGATGTTAGGCCCCTTTAAACAACAAGCATCATCATCATCATCATCAAATTTCTTTTAGCTCGAAGGTTGGGTGTTTTTGAACCTACCGCACGCTTTCAATGCGCAGTCATTTACTTAGCATAATACTCAGCAGTCCAAAGGGAAGATCCCTGAGTTCCATTTCCTGTCATGTGTAGCACGAAAAAATTTTCGGTTCTGAATACAAAGTTGTCATCTCTAAATGATGTCGACAATATTGTAAGCTACTATAAATCTCTAAAGTTCAAATCTATAAGCACGAAATGTTAAAATAAAAAAATCAGTGTTCCAAGCACTGAAAACCAATAGCGCCTTACACATCAGTTTACACGCTAGCGTATTGGACTCCGCAGTCGCTTAGCTTCGAGGCTCAAAGATGCTTCGCAGTATTACGCCCCTCTGAATAATGCAAATATATTACGCCTTATAGCGTCTCCCTTGTCCCATGTTTAGACACCATCTTGTTTCCAAGATTAGCTTCCACCATTCTCAGCACCAAAGCCCCCTCTGCTACATTTTTGAGTAGCCGATTGAGCTGTTAGCTTACACTACTCTTCGGTCCAAGAAAAATCTAGTATCCGATTTCCTGGTTATGTTCAGTCTAAGAGAGTTCCAAGTTCGATGTCCGTTCTTCTTTTGTTCAAGGGAGTACTAGACTCGTGTGTGTATGTGTGTTGAGTTTAGCTTCCAACGTTACGGCCCCTCTGAATAAAGCACATGTATTAAGCTTTACACCATACCCATAGTCTTATGTGTAGCCAGCATTTTTTCAGATTTCAGCTTCCAGCGTTACGAAGCTTATGAATAAAGCACATATATTAAGCCTTACGCCATCACCCTAGTCCCATGTGTAGCCGCCATCTTGTTCCAAGTTCAGCTCCTAGTCCTTGGAGATTAAGTGAGGTTAACACGTGGTCAGCGGAAGATTAAGCCTGCACTTTAAGCCAGGGTGTAGAGCATGGCAACCGGTTAGGTTTACGCCTCGTCAACGTAAGGTTAAGCCTGCACTGTTATGCGGTGAGTCCGGGTATCAATCTTATATTTTGTTAAGTTAAGCTTACACTCTTTTGCGGTTAGCCTGGGAGGTTAGGTTCAGGTTCGAGCCGCAAAGATTCTTCCCAAATGTTACGCCCCCTAAGGTACATGTGTTAAACCTTACACCATCTCCCTAGTCCCACGTTCAGCTGCCATCTTGTTGCTACTTAAGCTCTGAGCCCCGAAGCCACCTTCCGATGATACGCCCCTATGAATAAAGCATACATATTAAGCCTTATAGCCGTCATCTCGTCCCAAGTGTGAGCTCCAGATCCGGGCAAGTTAAGTTAGGTTAACGTGTGGTCAGCGGAAGACTAAGCCTGCACTTTTAGCCGCGGTGTAGGGAAGGGCATCCCGCCTGGGTAGGGGATTATATTCTTTGTTGGTTAGTTCTGATAATATGCGAACTCTGTGGAACTAAATTCAGGCACCAGATTATGTTTTCATTATTGGATACGCATATTTAGTATTCAGTACGAAGGTAGGTTGGATCCTCTGAACTATTATTAGGGTGCGTGATTGTGTGTGATAAGTCATGAACTCTTGCCGGGCCAAATTCCGGCACCATATTAAATTTTCTAAATATGTATGCAAGTTGAGTAGACTATTCAGTACGAAGTTGGTTTGGATCCTCTAAGTTATTATTAGGGTGTATGATTTACATAAGTCGCGAGTTTGTGGAAACAATGAACTTGTCTCAGCATATGAGTTACTTCCAAGTCTAGTCAACTTCCACGTGCAGTCATTTTTTGCTGATATGTGTATACTAGGCTAAATGCAAAAGCAACGAACTTGGTATTTCATGTCTCAGAAAGTATTTCCAAGACTAATCAACTTGCTCGTGCAGTGATTTTTTGCTGAGATGCGCATACTATCATGAACTCACATTAGCAGCATTTTCACTCGGTATTAACGCCATCGATTTCAGATCGCGTTGCGGGTTTTTTCTTCGTATACACTTAAGCTTTAAAGTTATAAGTCAAAGTATGCTCCAGGTTCGGAAACCCGAGTCGGCGATTTTGTTCTTTGCTCAGAGTTAGATGTTTGTTGAATTTTTGGAGTTAGATATTTGAATAGCACTTCAGTTTTGTGCCCAAGTGAGCTCCGGGTTCAGATCATATTCGGGGTGCGGATTCTTGTTTCCCGCAGCTCAATCGTTAGGTGTTTTGAATTAAACTATAGCACTTCAGCTTTGTGTTCAGGTTCGAATCCCAATTCGAGAGGTGATTTTTTCAGTACAGTACCTTGTAGCGCTAATGCCAGATGTTGCAATTAAATGCACAAGCTTTTTGCGTCGATTGACACCTTGATATGGGGTGTAGCTACAATTGTTTAGAGGCAACATTTTGACTTTTTGAATGCTGTTTGCCTTGTCGTTACCGTTCATGTGGGAAATGTGTTGATATTTTTCTGATGAAAATGAGCCTCTTTGATATGTGGTGTAGCTGCAGGTGCTCGGATTTAGTCCCATAAGTGCCCTGTATAGCGGCTATATTGCGCATTAGCCCCTGCGCCAGGCTTCTCTTATTCTCACTACGAATAAAGCATAAGCATTAAGCCTTATAGCCGCAATCTAGTCTCGGTATGGTTAACACCCTTAGGTTTGAAGTCAAGCCTTGGATCTAGACACATCATGCCTGTTAGGTTAAGCATAATCACGTTGGCTGTTAGGGTTAGCTTGCACTTTTTGACGTCGAATTTGTGTCTGTAAGGTTAACGCCCTTAGGTCTAGGGTCGAACCCGTGGTCTGTGAGGTTAAGCCTGAACACGTAGCCAGTCTAACATCATGTGAGGTTAGCTAGCACCGTGCTGTAACGTCACTCACCGTATCAGGCCTCTCCGGGGTGCCTGTGGTGGTTGTGACGGCAGAAATGTCAAAAAGTATACTACTGAGGTGGGAGTGTGTAGCTGATTCAGTAGCAAGGTGGAGAGGGATTTCCAGTTAGCTCTCCTGAAGTTATATTGAGGCCTGGTTTTGTGTTTGAAAGCTAGAGTCGCTCGAAGGGCGTGGTTGATCACTGCCTTCAATCTGGGATGATCGGTGAGAAATAAGTCCAATATAGAAGGAGTTGATTTGGTGAAGCGCGTTGCTTCTAGAACAAGCTGTTCAGTAGAACGCTGTTAGGACTGTATCTGCCAGTGGATTCCCAGGAATGGGAGCGGAATCACGGATCCATATAATGTACAGTTTAAAGTTCTCTGTGAGGTAGACTGCAATGCACTTGTGCTGAATGAGTTGCACTCGTCTTAGAGATTATGTTAATCGTTCATCTGTACAGGGCTTGAATTTCGGTTGCCTAATTTGTTGCCCTACATGTCACCTCCACCCATAAAGCTTAACTGTCAGTCTCCAAAGAATCCTAGTCGGGTTTGTTGTAGTTCCGGTCGTATAGCCAGGAGACGTCCAGGTTCTATCCTTCGTGAAGACCAAGTAAGTTTGTGGAAATACTTCACCGTCATAAGTAGCGATGTACAACCACGTTGACGGTTCGATACTGGCCAGTGATTCTCTTACACTGACTGACAGAGCAAATGCAACACCAAGAAGGAGTGGTTCGAAAGGGATGAAAGTTGGGCACGGACGAATAATTGATGTTTATTTCAAACCGATATGCAGGTTACACAATGCGCACGGCATCGACTCAGTAGGATGTAGGACCACCGTGAGCGGCGATGCACGCAGAAACACGTCGAGGTACAGAGTCAATAAGAGTGCGGATGGTGTCCTGAGGGATGGTTCTCCATTCTCTGTCAACCATTTGCCACAGTTGGTCGTCCGTACGAGGCTGGGGCAGAGTTTGCAAACGGCGTCCAATGAGATCCCACACGTGTTCGATTGGTGAGAGATCCGGAGAGTACGCTGGCCACGGAAGCATCTGTACACCTCGTAGAGCCTGTTGGGAGATGCGAGCAGTGTGTGGGCGGGCATTATCCTGCTGAAACAGAGCATTGGGCAGCCCCTGAAGGTACGGGAGTGCCACCGGCCGCAGCACATGCTGCACGTAGCGGTGGGCATTTAACGTGCCTTGAATACGCACTAGAGGTGACGTGGAATCATACGCAATAGCGCCCCAAACCATGATGCCGCGTTGTCTAGCGGTAGGGCGCTCCACAGTTACTGCCGGATTTGACCTTTCTCCACGCCGACGCCACACTCGTCTGCGGTGACTATCACTGACAGAACAGAAGCGTGACTCATCGGAGAACACGACGTTCCGCCATTCCCTCATCCAAGTCGCTCTAGCCCGGCACCATGCCAGGCGTGCACGTCTATGCTGTGGAGTCAATGGTAGTCTTCTGAGCGGACGCCGGGAGTGCAGGCCTCCTTCAACCAATCGACGGGAAATTGTTCTGGTCGATATTGGAACAGCCAGGGTGTCTTGCACATGCTGAAGAATGGCGGTTGACGTGGCGTGCGGGGCTGCCACCGCTTGGCGGCGGATGCGCCGATCCTCGCGTGCTGACGTCACTCGGGCTGCGCCTGGACCCCTCGCACGTGCCACATGTCCCTGCGCCAACCATCTTCGCCACAGGCGCTGCACCGTGGACACATCCCTATGGGTATCGGCTGCGATTTGACGAAGCGACCAACCTGCCCTTCTCAGCCCGATCACCATACCCCTCGTAAAGTCGTCTGTCTGCTGGAAATGCCTCGGTTGACGGCGGCCTGGCATGCTTAGCTATACACGTGTCCTGTGGCACACGACAACACGTTCTACAATGACTGTCGGCTGAGAAATCACGGTACGAAGTGGGCCATTCGCCAACGCCGTGTCCCATTTATCGTTCGCTACGTGCGCAGCATAGCGGCGCATTTCACATCATGAGCATACCTCAGTGACGTCAGTCTACCCTGCAATTGGCATAAAGTTCTGACCACTCCTTCTTGGTGTTGCATTTGCTCTGTCAGTCAGTGTATCTCCTGCTGTCCCCTATACGGGTATTAAACAACACGGAGCCCAGTATACTGGTAACCGAGTCATTACTATGTACATGGTTATTTATATCATTTCTGTTGTTTGGCAATTCAAAGAAGGAGTCCTATTGTTCCGGGAGACAACACTTCCAGGGCTGCCAAGACAAGTTACGTTTAAATTTATGGCAATCAGATGGAGAGATCTTATGCATGGAAATTTCACGCGACACACACTTGACGTACAGCTGATTAATGCGGCCCTTAGAACAATAAATATGATATTCTATGTTACATTTCTGTCCGGAGGTCCACGATTTGTTTCCACGTCTCCACACACAGCTATGGTAAGGAGAAACTGCTATAGAGCGTCCCAACCTTAAAATGCAGTACAGCAGTAATAGGATAATTCTGTCTCTTTCCTTCTCCCATGTTTTGCGGGTAGTGCTGTCCTACTCTAATGCAGTGGGTTTGCCAAATATCCGTAAATCAGAATATTATCGGTTAAAATAGGTGAATATCGTGTTATGTACAGAATTTCAAGGCGCATTTGATGCCGTTAACAAAAAAATCTAAAAAAGGTAATTTCGTGTGAAAATGGTAACATAATGGAAAGTTACGCCAAACGCCAAATCTTCACTGCTGGTAGAGAGACATTTCAGCTCAATGTCGATAAGTTTATTTTTAAATTTAAATCATGACAAAATGCAGTATATGCTTTTATTTTCAGTCATGTTCAGGGATTTTTATGTGCAGGCACGAAAAAGTCAGTCGCTGGCCAGCGTCTTTTCTATTGAATTTGCAGGTGGTCACAGTGAGGCAAATGGACTTCATATATGGAAGTTATATTTAAAACAATCCCGAAGTTCTTAGCTTGCTTTGTTCTTAATTTGTGACAGGAAGAATGTCTCCTTGAATTTTGGTTTTGCGCGTGACTTAGCTGGCTGAAGTACCGGTAGTGATCTCTCGACCATGCGCATTTAACATTTCCAGACAGTCGTATGTAGTGGTGTTCATTTAATCAGTATTATACGATTGATTAAATAAAGATCAGTGATAAATGTATAGTTCTTGAGGACAAGTGGATTGTGTTTGTTGTGTTTGTGTAGTCTGTGTAGTTGTGAGTTCGTGCTCGTGCGGCGGGTTGTTAATTCGAAGAAAAAGTGCAGAAGGATGTACAATGGGTCGTCAAATTAAAAAGAAACGTTCCGTAGGTAAACTCAGGGGAAAAGAACACAATATTATAATGAGTGTCCTGGATTATTTTTAAATGACTATGGATGTGAGTAGCCCAGTCAGTGAAACAGCTATAGTTACAGGTTGTTCCGAAAGAACAATCTATGCTATAAGGAAGGAACACACACATGGTCCTTTGCGAACTCCCGAAAAAAAGCAAAAAAGAGAAGGACGGCAGAAAAATGCAAAATTAAATATGATGAAATTGTGCGAAGTGGAGTGCGTCGGGTGGTTCACTCTCTTTAGTTGCTAACATACCACCGGCATTGAACGTGATATTGAGTCGGATAAATGGAGAAGGTTCTTTGCCACGAGTTTCCAAAACTACGTTGTATCGCTTCTTACACGATATAGGCTTCCGTTATTTAAGACGGGGTAATAAAGCTGCTTTCATTGAAACCGATGACATTATTAATTTTAGGCACAGATATCTCAGGGAGGTAAAACGTTCGAGGGCACAACATAAAGCTATAATTTACACAGATGAATCGTGGGTAAATATTGGGCGGACAGTGACTAAAGAATGGAAGGATACGACAGTGAAAATTGCACGGCAGGCCGTCATTGAAGGGGTGAGTTCGGGACTTAGGCCACCGAAAAGCTGAGGACCGCGATTCGCCTTAGTCCACGCGGGTAATGAAAATGGTTTTGTTCCAAATGCTGAACTAACATTTTTATGCCATAAAATCACGGCGGACGACCACGAGGAAATGACTGGTGAAATGTGTGAGAAGTGGTTTTCGGAACAACTGTTGCCGATCACTCCCGAAGGTGCCGTGATCATTCTGGATAATGCCGCTTCTCATTCCCCTAAGTTGGAACCTTTGCCGGTGGCTTCTTGGCGAAAAGATGACATCGTACAGTGGTTACGTAAAAAGCAAATATCTCTTGAGGACGGGATGCTCAAGCGAGAATTGTTGCGCATCGCTTCTCGGCATAGGGCTCTGTATGATAAGCAGAGAACAGACGAAATGGCAAAAGCGGCAGGTCGGGAGATTCTACTTCTCCCGCCTTATCACTGCGAGTTAAACCCTATTGAGATGGTGTGGTCCCAGGTGAAAAACTACATCTGGTATCATAACGTATCATTCAAGAAAAATGATATGGAAAATTTAATAACCGCTGCGTATAAGAACATTACGGTGGACAATTGGGAAAATTACGTGAAAAAGTAAAGAAAAATGACGGAGATTTGTGGAAAGCAGACGAATTACATGACGATGTCGACGATGAACAGTATTTAATAAGACTTTCTTCATCGTTCTGACCATCTCCGGAACCCGGTTCATCCAAAGCGGGAACATCAGGCCTTGCAGAAATGATAGAAGGTGTACGTCCATTGTCTGAGAGCAACGACAGTGATTAAGGTATGCTGTATTTATTTTACCATCCTGTATGAATGAATGATTGAACTTAAAATTACAAAATTACAAACGAAGACTGTGGAACTGTAACGCCCTGTGTGTGTCACATTCGAGCGTGATCGTTACGAGTCGATTTCGCAACAGCGCGCTCCATCTACGCTGTACTGCAATTTAAGGTTGGAACGCTCTATAGTACCAGTGGTCACGTACACATTTTCACTGGCACACCATGTTAAGCGGGATATTTTACAATTATTCACAACTATCAGTTACCCGCGGCTTCGCTCGAGTGGATTTCGTAATTTGATCAAAGTAATCGTTCCTCCGAATTGTACTAAGACATTATCTGAAAATTCCTAAAGTATAAAAACTCACACAAAAATTAAGTTTCATTTACCGGTACCCCAGAAATTCTTTGTAAACCATGTTTGTAGTATTACCTTTTGGGGCTAAGACGACCATGCGACATAGAACTGTACATGTGAGAAACAGTCTTCTCTCAAGTGTAAAAAATAAATACATTTATTTTTATTTTTAAAGGAGATTCCAAATAACTATTCCCACATCTGCAACATTTTTAGTTTCAGAGATATACATAAGTATCCCCATAAAAAGTCCTTCCTCCAACCCAAGCCCCGTCTAAGTGTGTTTTCCGAAAAAAAATACTTGTTTCTTTACTTTTACAAATACCAATTTTCACGTCTGTAACATCTTCACTTTTTAAGATATAAGTATCCTATTTCTCAGTTCTTTCCACCCCCGTGAAGTGCGTTCTGCGAAAACGAAAATGTACATGATCCTGTGTTTTTAAAGGACATTTCAAATACCATGTTCTTGACATATAATGTAGATGTACCGGTACTCATTTTAAAAATTCACCCGGTTATCCAATTCTTTTCAGCCCCTTAACTGGATTTTCCAAAAATGCGTGTTTCATTATTTTTGAAGCAGATACCATATCTGTACATCTGTAACCCCTTCAGTTTTTGAGATAAATGTATACTCATTAGAATAATTCAACTTCTTCTTCT
The DNA here is from genome assembly GCF_040414725.1 of Anabrus simplex. NCBI lineage: Eukaryota > Metazoa > Arthropoda > Insecta > Orthoptera > Tettigoniidae > Anabrus > Anabrus simplex. Next base: position 14,914,962 of record NC_090266.1, read on the forward strand.
TGACTTCTTTCCACCCCTTTCCCGCCTTAAGTACACTTTCCAAAAACACAAAATGGTATTCCTTTATTTTGAAAGAAAATTCAAAATAGCAACTTGCACGTCCGTAGAACCTACAGTTTTTAAGATAAAGTATCCTCATAAACATATTTCAACTCCTCATTTAATTATTTTCAACCCCACATCCCTTACGTCGACTTTCCGGAAAAACAAATGCGTGTTTATTCATTTTTAAAGAAGATTCCAAATACCAATTTTCACGTCTTTAACATCTTTAGCTTTTGAGATATAAGTAAGCTCATACAAAGAATTCAACTCATTTTTCAATTCTTTCACTCCCCTAAAGTGGATTTTCCGAAGACAAAAAACAAAAAACTCCTTTTTCACCCCCAGCCCGTTAATTTGATTCCTCCCCTCCAAAAATGAGTGTTTCTTTATTTTTAAAGGAGATTCCAAATACAAATTTTCAAGTGTGTAACCTTAAGTTTTGAGATCTAAGTTTCTCCATAAAAATAATAAAATGTTTTCACACCCTTTCGCCCTCCCCCATTAAGTGAATTTTCCGGAAACCAAAAATACTTCTTTCTTTATTTATAAAGGAGCTTCCAATGCTAATTATCACACCTGTAACATGTTTAGTTTTGAGATACCGGTACATGTACCCTCATAAAAAGGAATTAAACTACTTTTTCACCGCCCCCGCCCCAAGTTGATTTCCCTCCAAAAATGCGTGTTTCTTTATTTTTAAAGGAGATTCCAAATAATAATTTTCATGTCTGTAACATCTTCAGTTTTTGAGATATAAGTATCCTTAAAATAGATGTTGAACCCATTTTCCCCCTTTTCACCTCCCAATGGGGTTTTCCGAAAACAAAAAAATACGCGTTTCTTTATTTTTAAAAGAGATTCCAAATACCAATTTTTACGTATGTAAACTTTTAAGTTTTTAAGATGTAGATATCCTCATTTTAAAACTTCACCCCCCTTTTTCAGCCCCGTTAACGACGGATTATCCATAAAATCCTCCCTTAGTGAGCACCTACACCCTAATATAAATGTATTCCCAAAATTTAATTTCTTTATGTCCAGTAGTTCTGGCTCGGCGATGATGAGTCAGTCAGTCAGTCAGTCAGTCAGTCAGTCAGTCAGTCAGTCAGTCAGTCAGTCAGTCAGTCAGTCAGTCAGTCAGTCAGTCAGGACATGTTATTTTATATAAACAGATTAGCAAATTCTCTTCAAGGATCGAACTGCTAGGACACTCATTGATCACCCCATCGTTAACTATCACTGTTACTTCCACACGTGACGTATTTAACCTATAAACTACAAGAAAATACGGAGTGATTGGAACACTACATGCCGACCTGCCACCATCTTGAATTCTCCTCTATGAAGTCTATTTTTTGCAATTTGCTTTGCGTTGCACCGACACAGATAGGTTTTATGGCGACGTGGAAGTCTATAAGAGAGGACTATAAGGTGTTGTTGGGACAACGGTCCACCCTGGATTCGCTGCGGTTGTTTAGTTGTCATCTTGACTCGCCTGTGTGCGTGGGCTGTCTCTACCTACTGTGAGGAGGGCAGAGAACTCTTGTCTCCCATAGTTTAGGCCGTGCTAGAATAAATAGTGCTGTATGGCTCAATAACAAAGAGCAATGGTAGAACAACCGAAAGCCAAAATGATACCGGTATTTTAGGTAATATACCTCCAATTGATCAGTTCTATTGCTATTGCTTTTATGTCGGATTGACTCAAACATGTCTTATGGTGAAGATGCGTGGCCTTAGTGAAGGCCTGCTGGGCTGCCGGATTCGAACACAATATCTTCCGGGCTATCAGCTACACGGCGCGTACATGATATTAAGGAAGTTAGGAATGTTGACGCCTAGATATACAATTATAACTATGTCTGTGCCGGGTCATCCATTTTGTACGACAAGGCCTGGTTCGCCTCTCTCGCTTCTGCTGCAACCAGAGGCAAGCCCGACTGGTACCAGCTTTCCATGGGCATTAGAGTATCTGGAAGAGCAGACGGTTCAGTGAGTGAGGGAGGCACGTGGCTCCTAGCTAGTGACACGTTACATATCTGAACACTTCACATTTCGAATTTTGTAGACTATACAAAAGCCGAAAGTGTATTCAGTTCGTTTGCTATATGGCGGCTTCTCGATTTGCGGTACTGGTATGAACTAGGATGTCAGAGGGCCGGTTCCTCACAGCAACTCAAAGAAAGTGTTCAAAAAGTCCTACTCGATGGATTCTCGCGTGCTCGTCTACCATGCACGGCATGCCATTATACATGCTAGCTAACCACGCACCCACCAGGGCTGTCATCACTCGATTATCGGACAAAATGAATTACAGTAACCACCTTGCGTTGCTGGATTAACCTTAAACATACACTTTCAATAATAATTATAATAATAACAATAATAATAATAATAATAATAATAATAATAATAATAATAATAGAATGACGCCAGATAATACGAGATAGAAAGTGGTTTAAACCTTTTAAGGATTGGGAGGAAGAAGAGCGAATGATGTAGCAATAAAAGAGAGTTTTGATTCTGCAACAGAAAACATTAGTTTACTTGAAGGATGTAGCAGAACCAACAGGCTTGCAGAAATTCCTTGAAACGACGGATGTAATGTCAAACATCAAAGACAACGCGACCCTACTCAGCGCTAGATATGGAACAGTATGCTGTAAGCACAGCTTTAAATAGGCCTACCTTCGAGTGTGCATCAGTAGTATAATTGGATGGTTCTGCCGCCTCCTCCTCCTCGCGCGGCGCGGGAAATTTGAATTCTGGCGGGAAATTTGAATTTTGGCGGGAAATTTGAATTTTGGCGGGAAATTTGAATTTTGGCGCGAGATTTGAATTTGTAAACAAAGCCACGTGCTTTTTGACAGCTGTCATCGACAACAACGCATCGCTAACCTCACTGCTGCCATCTTGACGGGCCTAAACCTCACTAGTGCCAACTTAACCTAACTAGCGTGAGGTAAACAAAGCCACGTGTTTTTTGACAGCCACGTGCTTTTTGACAGACAACAACGCATCGCTAACCTCAGTACTGCCATCTTGACGGGCCTAAACCTCAGTAGTGCCAACTTAACCTAACTAGCGCGAGATAAACAAAGCCACGTGTTTTTTTGACAGCCACGTACTTTTTTGACAGCTTTCATCCGCCATCTTTAAACTACAAAGCACTGTGCTGCCCTCTTTAGATGCAAAATTCGTCACCTGTCATCCGCAGTGCTGCCATCTTGACGGGTCTAAACCTTAGTGCTACCAACTTAACCTAACTAGCGCGAGGTAAACAAAGCCACGTGTTTTTTGACAGCTGTCATCCGCCATCTTTAATCTATAGAGCACAGTGCTGCCTTCTTTAGCTACTTACCTTTGAAATATGGTGGCGGATAATTTGAAAAATGCTTTTTGACAGCAGCCATCTTTGTGCACCATGCTGCCCTCTTTAGCTAGATACCTGTGGTGGCACGCAATTCCACATGACAGCAGCCATCTTTAATCAAGAGAGCACTGTGCTGCCATCTTTAGCTAGATACCTTTGAAATGTGGTGGCGGCTAATTGAAAAATTTCACGTGCTCTGTTTGGAAACAAACTCACGTGCTTTTTTGACAGCTACCATCCGCCATCTTTAATCAACAGAGCATAGAGCTGCCCTCTTTAGTTTGAAATGTGGTGGCGGCAAATTCCACGTGCTATTGTTTGGAAACAAAGCCATGTGCTTTTTTGAGAACTGTCATCCGCCATCTTTAATCCAGAGAGCACCGTGCTGCCCTCTTTATCGTAGTAGGTGTAAATTCGTCACCTGTCATCCGCAGTGCTGCCAACTTTAGCTAGATACCTTTGAAATGTGGTGGTGGATAATTTAAAAAGAGAAATTCTACAGCAGCCCTCTCTCGACGCTAATTGCATAAGATGGCGGCTATACATGACTCCATAAGGGTGCTTACGGAAGACGGCTGCTATACGTAGACGCCCTTGGGATGCTTGCGCAAGATGGCAGTTATACATGGCTCCTTATGAGATGCCCTAGGGATGCTTGCTCAAGATAGCGACTGCTCTTATGGGACGGCTTAAGAGTCCTTGCACAAGATGGCTTGAGACGCCCTAACGATGCTTGCGCAAGATGGCGGACACATGATGGCGGCTATACACAACTCCTTATGAGACGCTTTAAGGGTGCTTGCGCAAGATGGTTGCTACTCTTATGAAGAAAGCTAGCTTAGAGGCTAACGTGTCGTGCTAGTTCGATTCATTAAATTTAGGGCTTAAATGCAAAATGTTAAATATATCGAAAACGGTGCACCGTAGAGCAAAACGGACAAAATTTTTCTGCCTAATATCTAGGTTCGCAGTATGAGGAACAAGAAAACCATAGTCTAATGATGGGATCAACGGTTCGGTTCCTACTTAGGCCCTTTGACATTTGCTCTGTTTTACCTTGTATTGAAGCGAGTCTTCGTAACATGATCAGGTCTAACTATGGTAGAGAGTATAACGTACCGTGCTGGTTCGATTCATTAAATTTGGAGGCTTAAATGCAAAATGTTAAATATCTCGAAAACGGTGCATCGTAGAACAAAACGGACAAAATTTTTCCGCCTAATACGTAGGTTCGTAGTATTAGGAACAAGAAAAAACATAGTCTAATGATGAGATCAACGGTTCGATTCTTACTTAAGCCCTTTGGCATTGGCAGCTATCTATTTCTACAAGATGGTGGCTGCTCTTATGAGACACAAGATGGCTTGAGACGTCCTAGGGATGCTTACGCAAGATGGCGGACACAAAATGGTGACTATACATAGATCCTTATGAGACAGCCTAGGGGTGCTCGCACAAGATGGCAGCTACTCTTATGAAGAAAGCTAGCTTAGAGGCTACTGCGCAAGATAACAGCTGCTGTTATGCATGTGGTGGAGGGCAATTTGAAATTATATGTGCTTAATCAACAGAGCACCCTGCTACCCTCTTTAGCTGAAATGTGGTGGTGGATAATTTGAAAAATTCTTTTGACAGCTATCATCTTTAAACATTAAGGCCTTATCATTCTCCTCCTCCTCCTCCTCCTCCTCCTCCTCCTCCTCCTTCTCTACCTCCTCCTCCGCCTCTTATGTCAAGGTATAGCTTTATATCGAACAAGTTTAAACCTGCATCGCGAAGGCAAGCATGTGCAGCGATAACATTATTATGCATGTTTAGACTTTCGAAACATAAGAAGAGTAGAATCAAACGCTGTACTCGATACGACATGTGATCAGAACATTGATTGATGCGTTCAGAAAACAAAATAAGTGATCAAGACTAGAATCGAACACTGTACTCAATACATCATGTGTTTAGAATATGTCAGGGGATACCCTTGTTCTAAGAAGATAAGATTGAAACATAACAAGACTAGAATAGAACACTGTAATCGATGTTGCTAACTTCAACATGTGATCAGAACATTGATTGATGTGTTCAGAACACAAAATAAGTGATCATGACTAGAATCGAACACTGTACTCGATACAACATGTGATCAGAACATTGATCGATGTGTTCAGAACACAAAATAAGTGATCAAGACTAGAATCGAACACTGTACTCAATACAATATGTGTTTAAAACATGTTAGGGGGTACCCTTGTTCTAAGAAGATCAGAATGAAACATAACAAGACTAGAATCGAACACTGTAATCGATGTTGTTAACCTCAACATATGATCAGAACATTGTTTGATGTGTTCAGAGCAAAAGTACAATTTTGATGATTTGCTTAGTGTAAAATCAAAAACTATGGAAACACACTGTGCACATATCGCATAGCTAACTCGCTCAGTAAGCAATATTGCAAAACTACAACTTCAATGATTTGCCTAGTGTAAAAATCAAAAAAAAACACTGTACCCATACTGCGCAGCTAACTCGCTCGGTAAACGATATAGCCAAAGTATAACTTCAAATTATTTAAGTTCCATCATTCGTCTTGTGTGAAAATCAGTCGAACAAGTTATCGCATAAACATGTAACACGAAATATCAGTCAATCTGTTGGCATTGGTTACAAGCATGTAGCTTATGCGGAAAGTAAAATTAAACAGAACGCTAGTGCTATAAGAAATACTCTGCTTACATTTAAGTCCCTAGCTGTTGAACAAGTTGTTACATAAATATGTAACATGAAATATCGGTTCGGAAACATATTGTTTCAAGGATGAAAGGACTCTTCCTCCTCCTTACCGCACATTCATTGTAGGGCTAAGGGGCTAATGGGCTAAAGGGCTAAAGGGCTGAAGGAGCAACAACCTCATCGATCGCTATCAGCAAGAACGCTTGTACTTTGTTAAGTGTAGAAAATTAATCTTTATTTGTAAATGGTTTCATGTTCAGAACAAGGAATGGAACCTAGGGGTTACGTCTTACCTAATAAAATCCCCGAGGTGCGATGAGTTACGTTTTTCGAACTAGTGTTTGGAACACTGAACTTTTCAAGATGATAGCAGAGAGTTTAGCAATGTTCTGTTGTTGGATTATAAATTCCGCGCTACAACATGCATAAGGTGGCAGCCTTGAGGTTTACTGCCGTAAAGATGACAAGAGTGAGGTTAACAATGTTCCGTTGTTGGATTTTAAATTCCGCGCTATAACATGCATAAGGTGGCAGCCTTGAGGTTTACCGCCGTAAAGATGGCAGCAGTGAGGTTAGCGACGCTCTATTGTCCTTCAAAGTGAGGTTAGGGTTCGTCAAGAAGACAGCTGTCAAAAAAGCACGTGGCTATGTTTACCAAACAAGAGCACGTGGTCGTGACGTCACGGTCACGTAGTATGCTGCCTCAGCATGCAAAGTTCAATGTCTACACCTACGCAGTAAACATTCTGCTGTGTTCACAAGATTTTTTACACATAACTATTCTTTATGCTTTAAGTTCATGCACATAGGCTATGCTAAGATAGCAGCACAAACACACGCGAACTTTGCACATTCTAATGGAATATGTTTAGTACTGCGTGCATCATAGATACATGATGTGTACACGCATTTAAACATAGCTATACTTAATGCTGCTGCTTTATTTACAAGATTTTTATACATTGCTATTCTTTATGCTTTAAGTTCGTGCACACACAAGCGATAGTCGTACGCTCTGGCAGGAGAAGTTTAGTACGATATTCGATACATTATCGGTGGGTGATGTGTACACGCTTTAGAACATAGCTCTTCTTTGTGCTTTAAGTTCGTGCACATGGGTTAGGGATACACAAAAGCGATTGCTACATGCTCTAGCGGAAGAAGTGTAGTACGATAGTGGATGCATGTAAAGTCGATAGGTTTTGCTAAGGTAACAGCACACTTACACGATTTTAGCACAATCTAGTGGAAAAGGTTTAGTATGATAGTCGTTTCCTGCAAAATCATTAGGTAATGTGTACACGCTTTGAAACAAGGCTATTCTTTGTACTTTAAGTTCATGCGTACAGGTTATGCTAAGATAGCAGCACAACCTAGCGGAAGAAGTTTAGTACGATATTTGATGCATGCAAAATCAATAAGTAATGTGTACACGCTTTAAAACATGGTTATTCTTCGTACTATAAGTTCATGCGTATAGGTTAGGCTAAGATAGCAGCACAGTCTAGCGTAAGAAGTTTAGTACGAGAGTCGATGAATGCAAAATCGATAGGTGATGTGTACACGCTTTGAAACATAGCTATTCTTTGTACCTTAAGTTCATGCGTCTTAGTTATGCTAAGATAGCAGCACAATCTACCTGAAGAAGTTTTGTACTAGAGTCGATACATGCAAAATCGATAGTTGATGCGTACATGCTTTGAAACATGACTATTCATTGTACTTTAAGTTCATGGGTATAGGTTATGCTAAGATAGGAGCACAATCTAGCGGAACAAATTTAGTACGATATTTGATGCATGCAAAATCGATAGGTAATGTGTAAACGTTTTGAAACATGGCTATTCTTTGTACCTTAAGGACATGCTAAGATAGCAGCACAATCTAGCGGAAGAAATTTAGTACGAGAGTCGATGCTTGCAAAATCGATAGGTAACGTGTACACGCTTTGAGACATAGCTATTCTTTGTACTTTAAGTTCATGCGTCTTAGTTATGCTAAGATAGCAGCACAATCTACGTGCAGAAGTTTAGTACGAGAGTTGATACATGCAAATTCGATAGTTGATGTGTACACGCTTTGAAACATGACTATTCATTGTACTTTAAGATCATGGGTATAGGTTATGCTAAGATAGCAGCACAATCTAGCGGAAGAAGTTCAGTACGAGATTCGATGCATGCAAAATCAATAAGTAATGTGTACACGCTTTGAAACATGGCTATTCTTTGTACTTTAAGTTCATGTGTATAAGTTATGCTAAGATAGCAGCACAATCTAGCGGAAGAAGTTTAGTACGAGAGTCGATGCGTGCAATATCGCTAGGTAATGTGTACACGCTTTGAAACATGGCTATTCATTGTACTTTAATTTTATGTGTATAGGTTATGCTAAGATAGCAGCACGATCTAGCGGATGAAGTTTAGTTCGATGGTCGATGCATGTAAAATCGATAGGTGATGTGTACACACTTTGAAACATAGCAATTCATACTGCTGCTCTGTCCCCAAGACTTTTGAGCATAGCTAATCCTAATGCTGCTCTTAACGACGTCGAGCTAAGGATTGATTACGTGGCCGTGACGTCACGACAACGTGCTCTTGTTTGGTAAACATAGCCACGTGCTTTTTTGACAGCTGTCTTCTTGACGAACCCTAACCTCACTTTGAAGGACAATAGAGCGTCGCTAACCTCACTGCTGCCATCTTTACGGCGGTAAACCTCAAGGCTGCCACCTTATGCATGTTATAGCGCGGAATTTAAAATCCAACAACGGAACATTGTTAACCTCACTCTTGTCATCTTTACGGCAGTAAACCTCAAGGCTGCCACCTTATGCATGTTGTAGCGCGGAATTTATAATCCAACAACAGAACATTGCTAAACTCTCTGCTATCATCTTGAAAAGTTCAGTGTTCCAAACACTAGTTCGAAAAACGTAACTCATCGCACCTCGGGGATTTTATTAGGTAAGACGTAACCCCTAGGTTCCATTCCTTGTTCTGAACATGAAACCATTTACAAATAAAGATTAATTTTCTACACTTAACAAAGTACAAGCGTTCTTGCTGATAGCGATCGATGAGGTTGTTGCTCCTTCAGCCATTTAGCCCTTTAGCCCATTAGCCCCTTAGCCCTACAATGAATGTGCGGTAAGGAGGAGGAAGAGTCCTTTCATCCTTGAAACAATATGTTTCCGAACCGATATTTCATGTTACATATTTATGTAATAAATTGTTCAACAGCTAGGGACTTAAATGTAAGCAGAGTATTTCTTATAGCACTAGCGTTCGGTTTAATTTTACTTCCCGCATAAGCTACATGCTTGTAACCCATGCCAACAGATTGACTGATATTTCATGTTACATGTTTATGCGATAACTTGTTCGACTGATTTTCACACAAGACGAATGATGGAACTTAAATAATTTGAAGTTATACTTTGGCTATATCGTTTACCGAGCGAGTTAGCTGCGCAGTATGGTACAGTGTTTTGTTTTTTGATTTTTACACTAGGCAAATCATTGAAGTTGTAGTTTTGCAATATTGCTTACTGAGCGAGTTAGCTATGCGATATGTGCACAGTGTGTTTCCATAGTTTTTGATTTTACACTAAGCAAATCATCAAAATTGTACTTTTGCTCTGAACACATCAAACAATGTTCTGATCATATGTTGAGGTTAACAACATCGATTACAGTGTTCGATTCTAGTCTTGTTATGTTTCATTCTGATCTTCTTAGAACAAGGGTACCCCCTAACATGTTCTAAACACATGTTGTATTGAGTACAGTGTTCGATTCTAGTCTTGATCACTTATTTTGTGTTCTGAACACATCGATCAATGTTCTGATCACATGTTGTATCGAGTACAGTGTTCGATTCTAGTCATGATCACTTATTTTGTGTTCTGAACACATCAATCAATGTTCTGATAACATGTTGAAGTTAGCAACGTCGATTACAGTGTTCTATTCTCGTCTTGTTATGTTTCAATCTTATCTTCTTAGAACAAGGGTATCCCCTGACATATTCTAAACACATGATGTATTGAGTACAGTGTTCGATTCTAGTCTTGATCACTTATTTTGTTTTCTGAACGCATCAATCAATGTTCTGATCACATGTCGTATCGAGTACAGCGTTTGATTCTACTCTTCTTATGTTTCGAAAGTCTAAACATGCATAATAATGTTATCGCTGCACACGCTTGCCTTCGCGATGCAGGTTAAACTTGTTCGATATAAAGCTATGCCTTGACATAAGAGGCGGAGGAGGTGGTAGAGAAGGAGGAGGAGGAGGAGGAGGAGGAACAGAATGATAAGGCCTTAATGTTTAAAGATGATAGCTGTCAAAAGAATTTTTCAAATTATCCACCACCACATTTCAGCTAAAGAGGGTAGCAGGGTGCTCTGTTGATTAAGCACATATAATTTCAAATTGCCCTCCACCACATGCATAACAGCAGCTGTTATCTTGCGCAGTAGCCTCTAAGCTAGCTTTCTTCATAAGAGTAGCTGCCATCTTGTGCGAGCACCCCTAGGCTGTCTCATAAGGAGCTATGTATAGTCACCATTTTGTGTCCGCCATCTTGCGTAAGCATCCCTAGGACGTCTCAAGCCATCTTGTGTCTCATAAGAGCAGCCACCATCTTGTAGAAATAGATAGCTGCCAATACCAAAGGGCTTAAGTAAGAATCGAACCGTTGATCTCATCATTAGACTATGTTTTTTCTTGTTCCTGATACTACGAACCTACGTATTAGGCGGAAAAATTTTGTCCGTTTTGCTCTACGATGCACCGTTTTCGAGATATTTAACATTTTGCATTTAAGCCTCCAAATTTAATGAATCGAACCAGCACGGTACGTTATACTCTCTACCATAGTTAGACCTGATCATGTTACGAAGACTCGCTTCAATACAAGGTAAAACAGAGCAAATGTCAAAGGGCCTAAGTAGGAACCGAACCGTTGATCCCATCATTAGACTATGGTTTTCTTGTTCCTCATACTGCGAACCTAGGTATTAGGCAGAAAAATTTTGTCCGTTTTGCTCTACGGTGCACCGTTTTCGTTATATTTAACATTTTGCATTTAAGCCCTAAATTTAATGAATCGAACTAGCACGACACGTTAGCCTCTAAGCTAGCTTTCTTCCTAAGAGTAGCAACCATCTTGCGCAAGCACCCTTAAAGCGTCTCATAAGGAGTTGTGTATAGCCGCCATCTTGTGTCCGCCATCTTGCGCAAGCATCGTATGGGCGTCTCAAGCCATCTTGTGCAAGGACACTTAAGCCGTCCCATAAGAGCAGTCGCTATCTTGAGCAAGCATCCCTAGGGCATCTCATAAGGAGCCATGTATAACTGGCATCTTGCGCAAGCATCCCAAGGGCGTCTCATAAGAACCTGTGTATAGCAGTTATATTGCGTAAGCACCCTTAAGGAGTCATGTATAGCCGCCATCTTATGCAATTAGCGTCGAGAGAGGGCTGCTGTAGAATTTCCCTTTTTAAATTATCCACCACCACATTTCAAAGGTATCTAGCTAAAGATGGCAGCACTGCTGATGACAGGTGACGAATTTACATCTACTACGATAAAGAGGGCAGCACGGTGCTCTCTGGATTAAAGATAGCGGATGACAGCTGTCAAAAAAGCACATGGCTTTGTTTCCAAACAAGAGCACGTGGAATTTGCCGCCACCACATTTCAAACTAAAGAGGTCAGCACTATGCTCTGTTGATTAAAGATGGCGGATGGTAGCTGTCAAAAAAGCACGTGAGTTTGTTTCCGAACAAGAGCACGTGAAATTTTTCAATTTGCCGCCACCACATTTCAAAGGTATGTAGCTAAAGATGGCAGCACGGTGCTCTCTTGATTAAAGATGGCGGATGGTAGCTAACAGAACTTTTCAAATTGCCCGCTACTACGTGCTTAAGGTAGTAGCCATAAAGAGGGCAGCACGGTGTTCTGTGGATTAAAGATGGCGGATGACAGCTGACGAAATTGCCCGCATGATAGCAGCGCGGTGCTCTGTTGATTAAAGATGGCGGATGACAGCTGTCAAAAAAGCACATGGCTTTGTTTCCAAACAATAGCACGTGGAATTTGCCGCCACCACATTTCAAACTAAAGAGGGCAGCACTATGCTCTGTTGATTAAAGATGGCGGATGGTAGCTGTCAAAAAAGCACGTGAGTTTGTTTCCAAACAAGAGCACGTGAAATTTTTCAATTTGCCGCCACCACATTTCAAAGGTATCTAGCTAAAGATGGCAGCACAGTGCTCTCTTGATTAAAGATGGCTGCTGTCATGTGGAATTGCGTGCCACCACAGGTATCTAGCTAAAGAGGGCAGCATGGTGCACAAAGATGGCTGCTGTCAAAAAGCATTTATCAAATTATCCGCCACCACATTTCAAAGGTAAGTAGCTAAAGAGGGCAGCACTGTGCTCTATAGATTAAAGATGGCGGATGACAGCTGTCAAAAACACGTGGTTTTGTTTACCTCGCGCTAGTTAGGTTAAGTTGGTAGCACTAAGGTTTAGACCCGTCAAGATGGCAGCACTGCGGATGACAGTTGACGAATTTTGCATCTAAAGAGGGCAGCACAGTGCTTTATGGTTTAAAGATGGCGGATGACAGCTGTCAAAAAAGCACGTGGCTGTCAAAAAACACGTGGCTTTGTTTACCTCGCACTAGTTAGGTTAAGTTGGCACTACTGAGGTTTAGGCCGGTCAAGATGGCAGTACTGAGGTTAGCGATGCGATGTTGTATGTCAAAAAGCACGTGGCTTTGTTTACAAATCTGTCAAATAGCACGTGGCTGTCAAAAAGCACGTGGATTTGTTTATCTCGCGCTAGTTAGGTTAAGTTGGCACTACTGAGGTTTAGACCCGTCAAGATGGCAGTACTCAGGTTAGCGATGCGTTGTTGTCTGTCAAAAAGCACGTGGCTGTCAAAAACACGTGGCTTTGTTTACCTCACGCTAGTTAGGTTAAGTGACAGCTGTCAAAAAGCACGTGGCTTTGTTTACAAATCTGTCAAAATGCACGTGGCTGTCAAAAAGCACGTGGCTTTGTTTATCTCGCGCTAGTTAGGTTAAGTTGGCACTACTGAGGTTTAGGCCCGTCAAGATGGCAGTACTGAGGTTAGCGATGCGTTGTTGTCTGTCAAAAAGCACGTGGCTGTCAAAAAACACGTGGCTTTGTTTACCTCATGCTAGTTAGGTTAAGTTGGCACTAGTGAGGTTTAAGCCCGTCAAGATGGCAGCAGTGAGGTTAGCGATGCGTTGTTGTCGATGACAGCTGTCAAAAAGCACGTGGCTTTGTTTACAAATTCAAATCTCCCGCTAAAATTCAAATCTCCCGCCAAAACTCAAATTTCCCGCCAGAATTCAAATTTCCCGCGCCGCGCGAGGAGGAGGAGGCGGCAGAACTCTCCCATTATACTACTTGCATCCAATCAAATGGATTAGTTACAGAACAGAAATTTTTAAAAAAGAGGTAACTTTCCAAATCAATCAGGACATGTATATAACAAAAGGTGCTTTTCAAGAAATATCACATCGCCTTATCCTCTCTCAGAAATATGATCGCTAAGTGACAATGACAAAAGAACAGGAACTACATGAGATGGGAGCTCGCTGCTACGGAGGGATGGCTCTCGATGGAAAAAAAAAGTAATTTTAAATTTTTTCTCAAAATATAAATAAACAAAAACAATTCCCTAGTATCTTAACATCAAGAAAGACCTCGAAGATGGACGCATCCCTTCAAGGAATTGCCAGAGGTGGCTTGCAGAGGGCTGGCAACCGCCTGATTACGTAACAGCCACATTTCTCCGTTTAGATTAGAGAGCTGTTGTAATTTCCAACCTTTTTAAAATGTTTTGTGCGTTTTTACTGTGCGGAGATACATTTTCACAAACTTCCGGAAAAATTCCATCTCAGATCATTTATGTCTGATACAATTTTGTTAATGGTGACATTCACGAAATTAGCTCTCGTTCCCTTGAAAATTAGTGCTTCATTGAAAACCTCTTTTCCTTATCTTCCAATATTATTGGCGTTCGAGTGACCGAAATTCGCGACGAAGCAGCATGCCAATCGCTACAGGTTAACGGCCCACTTCACTTTGAAAAACGTTAATTTCGCTTTTGAAGCCCGTTCATAGCTCACATCGTAAGTTACTAGTGCTAGCTATGGACCACGTCATTCCAATTGATTCCTTCCCTCATTCGTTTCTCGCTTTACTCAACTTCTTGCATCTTATTACGGAAACCACGGCATCCTCCAAGTTACCTTTGATCCCCACAGCTAGCTGGGGGAACCAGGAGCTTCTGTGCGCCTGAATATAGCCTTGTTCTTTACTCGTCATTTTCTTTGCCTTGCCTAATACTTTCCTCAGTATTTTCCTTTTCCTTTTCTTGGCTTCTAGGTGTTTCTTATTGATATGAACTGTGCAATCGCCGCTTTAACAGTCTCCGTTAGGTGTAGTTCTCTGAAAGAGTCACATTTTTTAAATGTAAAATCATCTGCCACCTTTCCAGGATCTAACGCTAAACCAGCTATCTTGTACATATGTAGAAGACTCAATGTATTTTATCTGTGTTGACCTGTAGTTGTACGCAAATAAGTCTCAGTCGTTTAACGCCCGAGAAAGACATCTTGGCTGTTGAAGTTGTGACGGGAATTGCCATCAATATTTTCAAAACCTTGAACAGTTCTGAGAGCGAATCCTTCAGATGCACTCCTACCTCGAAGTGATTGATAATGTCTTTTAAGTTCACAATTATTTTTCCTTCATTCAGTAGTGACCCATGAAACATTCCTCTGTGAAGCAAAAGATCATCAGAGAGATAATCTTTTTCATAGAATTGTAAAACTTCATCTTTGATTGCATCACTCTTAAGTAGAATCTACACGACTTCAAGCAAGAAATTGTAAGAAAATGTGTCAATTAATAATGTTATCTACGATTGCAAAGAATAGACACTTGTATTTTTGTTCAACTGAATAAAACTCTTCTGCTGAGTTATATTCAGGATATTTATAGTTTGTCTCTAGGCAGAGTGGGTGAATGAATTTCTGCACGTTTGTTTTCTCTTGCTTTCCACTAGATTTATTAAAAACCTTTTCTACAAAATTTCATGCTTGCTTTCAGCGTCATAATCAATTTATGAGCCTCTTCAAGGTGAAGCGATTTATTTTGTAGAGCATAATTTGTGGAGCCTAGCTGTCCAAATAATTTCACATCAGCTATAAAAAGAAAATCAAAGGGATTCATCAGTCTTAAAAATGAAGCAGCTTTAGATCCTGACTCGGTTGAACCACTGTCTGCGACGGACGAAAAAATTCAATCAAAGCTGTATAATTAGAAAGGACAGAAGAAAGTGACAGTTCACCTTGTAGGATACGGTGGGCGTGGGTTAGGTGGTCCATCGCCTTTTATTGATTGAAGAAATGCTGGTCTCTTAAGCGAATCTCTCACATAACCAATTACATACTTGACCATATTAAGTGCATCTCTACACTTAGGAATTGATGATATTGTATCTTGTGCAACCAAGTTGAGTGAATGCGCTAAGCTCTCTTTGTACTTGCACACCAGACGTATCAGTCTCTACAATTTGGGATCGAAAAACGAAAGCGAGTGCGTATATCACAGGTGACACAGAATAAAGTGGCTCATTATCACTTGTTTCGGAGGACTTGACCAATCTGGCAGCAGTTCTACTTCTACCAGAAATAGGATTATTATGAACAGACGAAAAGAGCAAGAATGAGGTCACCTCTGTCACTAGGGGCTGCAAACCTTTTTATGGAACACTTTGAGTCTACTGCATTACTTACAGTCCCACTGAAAGGAATGTGATTCTATCGTTACGTAGATGACATATTTTCGGTCTGGCCACACGGAAGAGAAGCATTAAATGAATTTTGAAGCATCTAAATTAAATTAACAGGAAGATCAAGTTCACACTGGAAATAGAAAATGAAGGTAAATTACTTTTTCCTGAAAAGTCTTTCTGCAATATTGCGGGTAGAACATTCACATTCTCGTAGCCCTGTTAAAGGCGTGTCTGACTCAGAACGCCACACCGAACGACCTGTACAACGCGTGTTTGATGGTCATAGTGGCGCTACTAGCAGAAATCTTTATCGACTATCGCGCGATTTGAATAGGCGTCGTCTTTCAGCCCATCCATCTCCCTGCCTAACTCCCCTATGACATCAGGGTCTATAGCTCATGTTTTATTGTCCAAGCCCAATACTTCCAGAAATGTTATTAAGGTGGTTCGATCAATGGTGTCGTAGGCCTTCTTAGAGTCGACAAAAGTCACTACAAAATTCTTATTCCTAAGTGTCAAACGTGAAAGAATGCATTTAATAATGTATGTATTATTAACAATATATACCTGAACCTACACACAGTGATATCAACAAGCGCAACACAATGATCAGTTTGAAGTTAAGAGAAACATTGTGCCGCTGTATCCAGTTCTTACCGGGCGACTTGGCCGAGCGGATAGGGGTCGGCAGCCCTCAAGGTGGTTTTCCGTGGTTTCCCATTTTCACACCAGGCGAATGCTTGGGCTGTACCATATAACCTTATTAAGATCACGGCCGCTGAATTCCCACTACTAGGCCTTTCCGACCCTATTGGCTCCAGGAGATCTCTTTGTGTCGGGGCGACGCAAAACAAATAAAGAAAAAGTTGTTATCAAAACGGTAGACAGGTAAATTAAGAGAATTAAGACAAATCTGAGAAAGCCAGCTGAAACAGACATATACAGTATACTAAATCATATGTGTTTGTACCTAGAGGCTAAGGGGCAAACTACAATCTGATACATGAAACTTTCATAGACCAAGACCATGTTAAAGACAATAATGAGCACAGCAGAAATCAATATTCGCAAATTACTGGGGAGGTATTAAAGACCATGGGGTGGTACCAAGTGCCTTATTTAAAATTTTCCCTTTGACTATATCATAAATAATAATATAACACCAAAGGAATGGAAGGAATCTATAATAATACCAATTTATAAAGGAAAGGGTGATAAAAGGAAACGTGAGAAATACAGACCAGTCAGCCTGACCAGTATAGTTTGTAAAATACTGGAGAGTTTAATAGCAAAATATATTAGAGAGGTATGCCAAGATAAAAATTTGTTCATGAGGAGCCAGTATGGGTTTGAAAATAAAATTTCTTGTGAGGCACAACTGGTGAGATTTCAGCAGGAAATATCAGATCACTTGGATTCGGGATGCCAGTTGGATTGCCTAGCCACAGACCTTTTCAAGGCATTTGCAGAGTGGAACATGGAATATTATTAAAGACACTGGAGGGAATAGGATTGGACATATGGGGTATATGTTGGATAAGAACATTTCTGAATTCAAGGGTTCACAAAGTCAAAGTAGGTAATCATGTATCACAAGAAGGAAAGTTTGGAAGGGAATTACACAGGGTAGTATAATCAGCCCATAACTACTCTTAATATATGCAAATGATTTAGGGAAGAATATAACATCAAAAATAAGATTGTATGCAGATGATATAATTGTTTACAGAAAAATCAAATACAGGATTGTACAGATTCACAAAGTGTAACTGTACAAATGTACGATCCCCACATTTTTAGGTTAGGAAATTTTCGTAAAATAATTTGCAATATTGAAGTCATGAAAATCTCGTAATTTTGTTCATTTATAACGTAAAAACATAATATTATAAGAACAATTTGTAGTAGGGAATTTTGAATCTGTGTAACTTTGATTTGTGTAAGAGTCTGCACATGGCATGGCAGTGTAGGTTGCTCAAGAAAACAGTGGCTATATCGGGAAAGACGGTTGAAGTAAGTTGGAAGTGTTACAACATGTGGTTTAGAAACCCGGGCTTAGGCCGGGAAGTGGACGCTGTCATCATTGTGGACAAAGGTGCAAGTTCATCATTTGCGGATCGGCAGCTTGGTAACCAATCTGTAAGCTCTTATTTCGAACGAGATTGCATTGACCAAGAGGCGCTTGTAGATGTGGCAGTGGTAATGTTGTTTCCTGTGGATTTAGTAGACGCTACGCCACATGGAGCGAGCCTATATATGTCTGTGTTAGTGCAACGAGTTTCTCAGCTTGCTTGTTATGGAATGATGGACGAAACATATTGTGCGTGCGTGCTACGAGTTTGTTGTTTAATGTGCAAGAGTTTGAGGTTACGATTGCCACTGCGCAGTCTTGGCTGTACGAGTTTTTCACGGGTGCATTACTGTACAATTACCGAGTCATGACTAGTGCATTACTCGTTAATTCACATTGCCGGTGAGCGGTTGGTGGAAGATGCTACATGGTGTTCTTTTGTGAGTAAGACTATGGATTCCTCGCCGAGGAAATGCACATTGTGGGTAATATGTTGTGCACAGAACTTGATGGAAACGTAGCCGAAATGTTTATTACTTGCTCATTCTTTGAATAATACAACATGCTTGTCGTTATTTATTAATCCCGTAGCAGACATTTTACCTTGTGGATGTTTATGGCTTAGTAACAGAGTATAGTGAGGTGGCTGGGTGTGCTTTTTTGTACAGTTATGACATGTGGTAAGAGTCCACGGTGATGATGCCATTGTGCTAATATATTTAACGTTAGGAAGGGACAATCTTCATACCAGTAGGATAATCACTTTGAAGCTTGGCCTTCAGAATTATGTACAGTTGTGGTGTATACCTTGTAGATGTTGCTTGTGTAGGCTTATACTGGTTTCATCACGTGGTGATAATTGTTGGTTTTTGTTTTGTTTTAATATTGTTTTGGGAGTAAATTGCTGTAGTGAAACTCGTGGTAAATATTTTATTGGTGGAGTGAGGATGAACCTGGCATGCTACCCACATTTAATTTCAGGGTAAACAGTAAGAGCCAAGGTTGTAAAGCAATTCTGGAACTTTGTCAGCCTGATGACCGTCGCCTTGGGACAGGGAGTTGCTCGTTGCTCTACAGAGTAGATAATTCCTGTAATTGTCTGGCAGGTGGCGCCCAATCTTGTTATTTATACTTATTTTATTCACCATTTATTCATTTGGTATCTTCAATAGCTTGTAGATCAGGGCCTCTCAAACGCCAAAAAACTCACGCGTGCAAATTGAGGAGCAGAGTTCCTGTGCACAGTGCATCGGGCCCATTCGGCTCGGCTCGGACCAACGCTTCGTCTCCGGGCTACTCGGCTTAACTCGGCTCGGATTTGGAGCGCTCCGAAGCAAGTGAGGAAAAGGGAGACAGGCGGAGCGAGCGAGGCAGGCGTGGGGAAAGACAGAGAGAGCGCTATTGCTCCAAATCGAGGAGTGGGGTTCTGCACTCTGGTCAACCAAGCGAAGTCGTCTTTTGTACCGTGCACAGTGCATGGAAGCTTAATGGAAGCAAATGAATTGTCATGACATTTGCAAACAGGAGCTTAAAAATTGAATTTAAATATACTTTGGATGAGGTAATTGTCCCAACGATGTCAAGTGCAAATACTTAAGTGTGAGATTTCAAAGTAATTTTCACTGGAAGGGTCATGTGCATGATATTGTTAGGAAAACATACAGATCGTTTCATGTCATATTGAGGCTCCTTAAAGGATGCAAAAAAGAATTAAAAGAGAAAAGTTACTTAAGTATGATTCGTCCATTATTGGAATATGCAAACAGTGTTTGGGATCCTCACCAGGAATACCTAATAAATGAAATAGATGGTGTGCAGAGGTAAGCAGCAAGATTTGTAACGGGAGGTTTCAAGAGAAAGAGTAGCGTATCAGAAATGTTACAGAAACTTGGGTGAGAGGCTTTAAGTAAGAGAAAGCAGAAAACTAGACTTATAGGATTATATAGAGCCTATACAGGAGAAGAAGCATGGGGAGAAATCCGTGAGAGGATTCAGTTGGAAAATAATTATATTGGAAGGGCTGATCACAGGTATAAAATTAGACGGGATTTAAGCAGAAATGATTGGGGTAAATTTTCATCCATTGGGAAGGGTGTGAAGGAGTGGAACAGTTTACCTCGGGAAGTGTTTGATCCTTTTTTTAATTTGTACAGGTATTTAATAAAAGAATAAACAGCAAAAGAGAGAAGAAATGTTAGAGGTCATTCGACCTGTGTAGGTTTTTGTAATACAGAATTTTTGTGAATAAATTCCATCCCCTTGTCTATGGAGAATGGACAGCTGAAGTAGGGGACTGCCTGTAGGGGTGAAGTACAGTGGGGACTTCGAGGACCCTGGGACCGCTACGGTAGCTGTGAAGGCCCTTCAGGAACTCTAAAAAGCAGTGGCAAAAGGGACTCTGGTTAAGACGCAGCATGTAGTTATGCACGTTAGGTACCAAAATGGGTGAAATGAGAAAAGGAATGTACATTTAAGTCTTATAGCAGTTGTATAGTATTATTGAAGTGATTCCATGTACTGTAAATGAGTTGATGATCTGTGTAAGTACAGGAGATATTATGGGTAAAATTTTGCAAATAATATAAAATTATTAAGGATGAGCTGTGCTTTTAATAGAAACATTGTTAATGTAAATGGTATAATACTGTATTTTAGAAAAATTGTCTTTCATTCTTCTTCATTTAAAATTCAGTTGTTGAGAACAATGTTTTCTTGTGTATCATTTGCCATTGAAGTAGACTCCTAATTTGCAAATAAAGTATTTTAATTTAATTTAATTTGTTGAAGCTTTGATTAGGCGGGCGATATCTCCCCCGTCCAAATAGTCTATTTAAGAGTCCTGAAGCTTCTTGCGGGTTGGGGTTCATCTTCACTTTGGATTTTCAGTTGAGACACCAGGTGGCATCCGGCAGTAAACCGCAGTAAACACAGAAATGGGGAAAGTTAATTTGTGCATTTTTCGGGGTCCACTTTCACTTGTAAGATTGCAAGAAACACGTTCATCACGCAGAAGTTGTTGGTCCTGAGCGCCTTCCACACCCTGCGACCTCCACCTGGCTTATTAGTGTTGCCTACATGAAGCGAAATGCACGTGATATACGTGCTCCACCTGGCCTACATGAAGCGAAATGCACGTGATATACGTGCTCCACCTGGCCTACATGAAGCGAAATGCACGTGATATACGTGCTCCACTTGGCCTACAGTAAGCGAAATGCACGTGATATACGTGCTCCACCTGGCCTACACGAAGCGAAATGCACGTGATATACGTGCTCCACCTGGCCTACACGAAGCGAAATGCACGTGATATACGTGCTCCACCTGACCTACACGAAGCGAAATGCACGTGGAGTTCGTAAGTAGGTACTGCAGTGTTGAGGGACGGTGGAAGTATGAGTTACTCAAGGCGTAACATCCAATGCTTTGGATCTGGAGAGGGATGAACACACCTAAGAAAAAGCAATCAACGGTAAAGTTGAACAAGATAAAGGGAAGATCGCAGAAAGCAATTATGACAATTATACAGTGTGTTTCTAAAATTGGAAGTAGAAATTTCTAAAGTTTTTTTTTTTTTTTACCTGCACCACTCTTACAATCTTTTTCCAATAGTGTCGATTGCTTCATGAATGGGCTCTGTAATTACAATAGCAATTGTACAGCCAGGTTTCTGTGAAGGTAGAACTGCAGAGCAATTCTCTCGAATTCTTAACATCATTAGGCCTAACGAATTTAAATGTTTTTAACATTTGCAATCGATGAAAAATGTCTATACTTTCCTTCTGGGAACTAAATTTTAACATATTGTGCTTACTTGTGTTTCACCTGTAGAGTATCTTATTGTATCGCCCGCTGGATGTGTCACAATTGGGCTTGACACTCACACATTTAATACAAAATGATCCCTTTAAACTCGTCATTCAGAACTGATCTTTATGCAATGATTGATCCTATGTTGGCAAAACACGAACACAACTGCCACTCTTGACCGCAACAGTCCGCCAAATGTTTCCACTGTCGAACAGCCCACACATTCCTTAAACAATAATTTCTCCATCATGGATATGGATCGTAACCCTACCTCCGAAAACTTAAGACGGAGAATAGTCGGATTGAGTGGCAAAATGAAAGAGGGGATCTCGACTTAGCAGCCAGCTGCTTCCCCGAGACGCGAGAGGGACTTTCAATTCTAGTATGACAAATTTTTGTCGTCTTAGAGTAAAAAAAATCCATACCTCCCTGGTGGAGAATCGAACCCCGATCTCCCGTGCGACAGGTGGGTATACACAGTTTGAAGTTGTAGCTAAGGATCCCTGCTCTACAATACTTGTAAACAGGGGAGAGAGAAGTTATTAAGTTTCATTCCCAACCCATATCATTTCTTTTTCAATTCTGAAACAGTAGATAGCAAATTTTCGGCAGATTCGGTATAAAACAAACTATATGCACCATTCCTACCTAAAGCATTCCTGTCCTACCATTTTTTGCTTTCCAGGAAGGGCCGCATAGCATTTGATTAACTTATCGCCATGTGCCCTCTCGAGATCTACAAAATATAACAGACAGAACCTCACACAGCGTTTCTCAAATACCACACTTGGCCTATATTAAAAATGTGAAAGTTAACACCCCTTCAAATCCATTGCCGTATCGATCATTGATATATCTGTAGCTGTAGCTTACCACATCCCCACCTTTATGACTCTAATGATCCGGGCTGTCCCAGTTCTTATTCCTCCAATCACATCAGTAGTTTATTACGTGAGGCACGATTCCAAATTTTACATTCACCCCGAGTTCCGAATTCTATTGATATATATAATGTCTCAACGAATGCTGTTGAATCTGTGCTGTCGCTGGGGAACGTTATCAGTTCCCTAGACTGCAGGCTTGCAAACGTTTTTCGACAAATATCCATGAAGGAGTTTGCACACAGTGTCAGAAAGGATGGGTTAGGGACCCCAATGGATAAATTTGCCCTGATTGCCTGAACATAACTCACAGTATGTTTGACATGTCGGTTTCTATCTCAACAATTAGAATAAGTTGCAGAGCGACATTAGTATCGCTTGAGTCTGCCGTAAGAGGAAAACGTCATACTCACGGTATTCACGATTTTGATAGCGTTGTTGCTCTTGTAGTGTGGACAGGAGGGCTGGTACGTGGTAGCTGCACTAACATGAACTGACGTTTCTTTTCGTGTCGAGTTGAGCCGCTATGGTCTGCGTGATAGCAACCAACCTTTCTGCCGACTTTGACATCCTCCAGCAAGCCAGTGCCTTCTTGTGCTCCTCTTAATCCTTTGGATTTGATTGCAGACGTGATCTTGTCGTTGGGATACCGATCTGTCTCTTCACTTTGGATTGATGAAATTCCATATACGTTTTGTTAGTCGGTCATCTGAAATCCTGAAAATGTGCCCATACTATTTTCTTCGGTGCTGTGATTGCTTCTGTTTTGTTGTACACCTCTTCTTTAGATGTCAGTTGTAGCTACCCTCTGTTACCTAGGATCTTCCCTGTCTACTCATGCATACAATGGCTCTGTTTTAACAACTGTGTTGTACAGCCAGAACTTGTCTCCTATACACGTAGTCCTTTATATACGTGTTCTTCTTGAGATGGTATGCACGGTCTAACTTTCATATCCTAACATTCTGCTGGATCACCTCACCCAGTTATCCGAAAGTTTTGACTCGGCTAATCTTCCCATACTTAGTGATAATCTAATCTGCTCCATGACGTATTTTGTCTTCTCAAAGAAAATCTGCATTCCTACTTACTCGGCTATTTCTGTCAGCCTGTTGCTCATATTGATTACTGAATCAATGTCATTTACAAAAATGAACATGTCATCCGCAAAGGTGAGACAGTCAATATACATCCCTGTCAAATGTTTGTTTGTTTCATCTTGGCTCAAAGTATTCCTCCACATTTTCCAGAATACAGTTGAAGCGGAGTGTATTTCACCTTCGACACTGTGTTGGTGAGCTTCTGTTTCATCAGCTTTCTGAACTTTTCGGCCACCCCATACTCTTCCAGAACATTCATTAGTGATCCCCGGTCTATAGATTCGTAATACGGTAAATATGATCACATAATTGTATCCTCCTGTCGTCTTGTATCTGACGACATTATTCAAGTAGAAAATCTATTCTGGGCAGGAACGCCCCTTTCAGACGCCAGCCTGGTATTCTCCAGTCTGTCTTTCCAGTCACAATTGAGTAAATTCTCAAAGTACCGAGCCATAATACTGTAGTTGTCTTTGTTGGTCAGTCCCAGATTTCCATTTTCATCTCTAAAGTAGCAGACTAAGGGCTTGGTATCCTTTCAGATTAGACTTGAACGTTTGGTAGAAGTCCCGGACGTTTTTCTTTAGGAAATCCTAATCATTATGTTCTAACTGTTGGTTATCATACGACCGCTAATAATAATAATAATAATAATAATAATAATAATAATAATAATAATAATAATAATAATAATAATAATCGTATGGGCTCAGCTACCGTAAGCAGACATTTCGATTTGACGCCATCTGGCTGTCTGCTCGTCAATTTCGACGTTCCGTTTTACTCTAGGTCCGCTAGATGGCAGACAGAGTAAACCGGATCTCTCTTGGGCGTCTATGGCTGAGATTTAATTAATTTTGTCGGGTAAATACCAACTGTATCACCAGAGATCTTTTACATGCCGACATCGTACGACCGCTTTCATCTCGGAACAGTCTGGATGCATCCTTCTTAGTTTCACGAACCCTCGAAATTCCGGGTCGAGTTCCATGTCTTCCAGGCATTTGTTATACTGGTCAGTGCTTCATCACTGACTTCATTCCACCATGTTTGTTTCCTTTTGTTAGCTGCCAGGATCGTAGCATTGGCTGCTTGCTGGGTCTTAAAGGCGATGTCTGTCAATTTATTTGACACAAGGTAAGTTGCTGGTGGTACTAACATCTTCTACCCTTCACCTACAGAACATGAAAACTCATTTTAATTCGATAGTGTGATTTGAACATGGGCATGGAGTGAAGTGGTGCTTGAAGCGCATGCTGTCAGTTCCTAACCCGAACGTCGAGTGAAATAGTATAACAGATAGTCTTCCTGCGAATTTGGCCTTCAGTACGTTATGGATATAATTAGCAATATTCTCAGAATGCACAATTCCTTGTTCTTGTGAATCTGTTTACGCTGGCCAAACATGCAAGAAGGTAACAACTAGGCTTAAGGAACATAGCAGCAATTTGTATCTTAGCCAGGCAGAGAAGTCTTCTGTGACAAAACATGTCATAGGCCCTACGTAATGGCCATCAAATCCTTTTTAATGAAACAGCTGTCATTTTCAAGGAAAATTCATGACGCGACAGAAACTGCTAAGCACCCAAATACAGTAATTTGAATACAAACAAGGGCTACACACTAACTTGACAGACAGTATATTAGAACTCGTCGCCCGCCAGATGGCAGCGCCGTCAGTATTCGACTTTTATTACGGCATTTAACATTTGTCTTCTTCTAGTATGAGGTTGGAGTTTATCATTAAGAAAAGACAGCGCTGCCATCTAGCGGACGCGCCATGATTTCATGTTGTCAACGCTGTCCTGTCTAGAAACTAATCTGATCATAGCTGATTCCTTGATTCTTGAACTATTCCTCTGACAGGGTCTTCCTATCTAGAGTCTAGTTTCTATGGTGTGACTATTACCATTGTTCATAGGTCATACATTTACAGCACGATCTAACGCAAGTACTGGTCGTCACAGTCTATCATCTATTGCAGAGTATTTACTATCCTATGATGTTTTGATAACAGGTCCCGGTGAAACGTAAAGCAACTAGAAAAAAAGATAAAAGGTCCGAATTCTTCATGAAAGAAGATCCCGCATGCAAAGTATCACGTGCAAGGAAGTACCGACCTTTAGCTAACGCCAGTCTGGAGAGCAAATCCCCGTCACTTGTCTGTTCGAGAGCCGGCAGGTCCATGTAGAAGACTGCAATGGAGAACACAACACATGTTACAGCAATATAACCAGCGACAACTTGCTGTATGCGAGGTTAAACATAATAAAGCCAGGCAATTCAAATCCCTGGGTTCATGCATCACCAGCATTGCATTGTCTCTACCGCAGAGTGATGAGACTAACAGCGCTGCGACGTGTGAGGAAGGACAGAAACACTGAAACCTCCAGGATGGCACGCGGCTCGCAAAACTCAACCGTATATTCAGAAGTGGAGAAAACATTGGAAGATTGCAAACCTAGCATAAGCGGAAAGGTGCGAGAATATGAGAGGTGATGACTGTGATGCCTCTAACCATCAAACAATACGTCAGTATTCCCGGCGCAAGGTTTAGATCCCGGAGTCATTCATAAGAAATAGTAAGCAGGGATAAAATTTCACGTCACCACAAAATGAGCAAAGTTTTGTGAATGTATAATGAAAAGTGAGGCAGTACCTCTTCTGACTGAGACAAGGAATTCCTCTGGGGACATCGTAAGGACAATCACACAAATATATTATTTATATAAATACAATCATAATTTTGCCAGTACTTTCCAGTTTTGGTGTCATACTTCGTATTAATCTCGAATCAGGTGTACACATGTCGAAAATAAGGTCTCCTTGTGTTTACTTTATCGATATCAAGGGAGAGAATATCAAGAAAGTTTCGAGACAGGCGTGGAGCTAATTATTACGTTAATTCATCTTTACTGTATGAGGAATACTCATAATTTATTTCATTTTTGACAAAACTTCCAAGGTCTCTGGAATACATTCGTTCTATGTAAAAGGTTTACATAATCTTATTTGCAATCTTTTATACTTTCACAGTAACAGTGGGGATGTACAATGCATGAAATAGCGTCTAACCGGCGACAGTTGTTTTCACGTAGTGATGGGTCTCGTACCTACCAGCTTACCCAGTTTGTCCTTCCTATCTTTTCTTACCAATGTCCACGTGCTTTTTCACGTCAGCGATACTCACCGGTGATGTTAGCATAACTCCTACGAACTTTCCTTATTTACATTTTCTCTAGGTCTGTGGAAGATATTCGTTATTGTTCCCCGTACGGTAAAAAGGCATCAACACACACATTATCTACATTCATGCTACATTACTTGACAATCCTCTACACACTGGCTATCCTCGCAATCAATCAATCAATCAATCAATCAATCAATCAATCAATCAATCAATCAATCAATCAATCAATCAATCAATCAATCAATCAATCAATCAATCAATCAATCAATCAATCAATCAATCAATCAATCAATCAATCAATCAATCAATCAATCAATCAATCAATCAATCAATCAATCAATCAATCAATCAGAGAAAATTGAAGCGAACCTATTTCCATCCTTATCTGAGATAAACAGGAAAAGTGACTGTGTAGATTGCCGGGTTGCGAAGTCGAGGTCAAATTTCCCCGATACAATCAGCTACATCGTAAACTGATCTTTTGTCGCACTGACACAGATAGGTCTTATGACGACGATAGAATAGGAAAGGGCTAGGAGTGGGCAGGAAGCGGCCGTACAGCACCAGCATTTACCTGATGTGAAAATGGGAAACCACGGAAAACCATCTTCAGGGCTGCCGACATTGGGATTCGAACCCGCTATCTCCCGGATGCAAATTCACAGCTGCGCGACCCTAACCGCACGGCCAACTCGCCTGGTAAACTCATCTTTTGTGTTTCATGTAAAAGGATTTAATTCCAGTTAATACATTGTTCACGATCTTTGTCTAGCAACGGTGTGGTCTGTATTTCCGGGCTTAGTGGCCCAGATGGTTGAGGTTCGATCCTCAACTACGTCAGCCTCGTGTCGGTAGATTTACTGGCACTTAAAAGAACTGCTACGGAAGTAAATTCCGGCACCTGGCGTCTCCAAACACCGTACAAAGTAGTTAGTGGGACGTAAAGCAAATGACATTAATTGTTATCTTTTTGTATGCAGTACCAGTCAATTTCATATCCTTGTTGAATTTCTTCGGACGATCACACGGTCCAGTCTGTTCCGGAGGGCTGAATTACAGTTAGTTGAGAAATATTTACAAATTGCATTTTCCACGAGTAATCAGTAAAATCAAAAATCCTTTTAGCAAGGAAGACATATTACTTAATATTGTGTTTGTGGCTAAGCAGGATAAGTTGGAACTTTCAAAATGACTTTTCTCGCATACTTTTTAATTTAGCCAGTAAGTTTTAGCACATCCTGCCAGGTATCCACAGGGTAGGTAGAGCGACTGCACCCCTTGTCTAACTATCTTCGTCGTCACTTTTTTCTTTCATTTTTGCGTCAATGCGAGGTATATCGATTGTAACGATTACAGTTTTATTTCAAGTAGTAAAAAGTAATGATTGCGAATAAAAATTACTAAAGAACGCTGAGCATGATAAAATAATGCTTATATGCAATACATATAAAGCTTAATGGCCTGCAATTATTCGCTTTATGCTTGTTACCCATTCCTTTGTACGGTAAGACTCATTCGGTAATGCTCATTCATGCAAACAGTAATAAAATACTGTACCGGTTACGACCTGAACATAAGTATTTTTTGAGCATAAGTTACGTTTATTTACCACGCGTAATGTTCCGAGCGCGCCTGGTTTGTTTACCAGCAGCGAGGACCAGCTAGCGAGTGTATGACGACTGTGAGCTGTGACGTAGCCACAGGGGCTAGCTAGACCGCCCGCTCGTCTCAACACGTGTTACCAGCCTTGACTGGTATTTTCTGGATTCCACGTCACTTGTTCTAGAGAGTTCGATGGAGAAAATTTTGAAATTTCTATAATAATGATGCTAGAGAATCGAGCGATATGTCATCTTGTTTGGGATCACCTAAACGTCCCAATGCTCGAGTTTCAAGCAAATCCATCGAGGGATTCGGGAGATATTCAATCAAACCGTATTATGACGTAGACGTCCCGAATCGAATAAAAGGAGGACCTACTGTAGCCTATTCACACAGTCTCAGCTGAGTAGTCAGCGGGGACACTCTTGCTTCTGGAACGTGCTTCAACCAGCTTGGCTTGGTGAGCTGGAGAACCCGAGCCATACTATTGGAATACGAGGAAGACAATCCATTTCTACTTAGAGGTGATGTGCAAATTCATGACTTATTTGAATAAACTCTTGTGCAGTCAGAGTCAAAGTTTTCTGTAGATAGGACCCTACCTCCTGTACCGAGCCCTAGCTACAATTAATCCAGTTTTTCGCCCTGAGAACCATATTCATGCTACTTTAAAATTTAATCTGAGAGTCGGGCTCTTTTACTGGTACAATACGTACATCAGATATCCTCAGGAATCAATTCCGGCTGCTTTTCTAGTTACAACTTCTGAATCCTTAATTAAATAAATATCTACATCGCCGCCTCTACTTGGTTTTTACATACTGCTGACTGAATATTTCTGCTTTTGTGTAGATCTTGTTCATTAATGATACCTGGAATGTCCTCCTTTTAACACGTTTCTGTCATAAAGAATTCATTTTACTGCCGACATATTATACCTACCTATCTTCTTCCCTAAATGCAGTTTCCAAGCTCTCGTTATGAGTCTAGACAGAACAACACTGTGTTCAAAGGATGAGTTGCGCCTCGAAATTTAGTGCCTGTCCTACGAAGCAAAAAATATATTGTAAAAAAATGTGAACACATAAAATCAGGAATGCGTTTTAAATATTTTAGAAGTGTTATTTATTATACTTGGCGAACTGTAGCTAATATGTAACAGAGATTGAAGAAAAATATTCCTTCGGTAAATGCACTATTGTTCCATGTTCTATGTTCCGAGCTGTCTGTCAGTGGGGAGATGGCGTGGGAGGACATCAGTAGACGAATAAGTATGAGTGGTGTCTTTAAATGTAGGAAATCACAACATGAAGATAAATTTGGAATTCAAGGGGATACATTTTTGCGAATATTATATTATGGGACTGGCGTTGGAATTCGAAGAACTTACCAAGGGATAGGGAATCTGCCACTTGGGCCCTAATGCCCTAATGCATATCAGTAAAGATTGACTGGTACTTCCTAACACATGATACACAAGAAACAGGCTTTTAGCTCGTAATTAAGCTGGCGACTGCTTCTTCACAGCACACGATACACAGGAAAAAGTCTTTAAGCTCGTAAGGAAAATGGTGTATATTACTTCTAAACACATGGTACACAGGAGACATGCTTTTACCTCATGAGGATGTTGGAGACTAATACTTCTAATGACATGATGCACAGGAAAAATGCTTTTAGCTCATGGGAAGTTGGTGACTAGTACTTCCCAATACATGATACGCGGGAAACAGGCGTTTAGCTCGTAAGGATGTTGGTGACTAGTACTTCTCAATGCATGATAGACAGGAAACTGGCTTTCAGCTCGTAAGGAAAGTGACTAGTTATTCTCAACACATGATACACAGGAAACAGGCTTTCAGCTCGTAAGGAAGGTGACTACTACTCCTCATCATATATTACACAGGAAACAGGCATTTAGCTCGTGAGGAACTGGGTGATTTGTACTTCTCAACACATCATGAATAGGAAACAGGCTTTTAAATGTAAGGAATATGGTGACTAGTACTCCTCTACGCCGCCTGTTGCCATTTCTTGATGGAT
This sequence comes from Anabrus simplex, assembly GCF_040414725.1. Taxonomy (NCBI): domain Eukaryota; kingdom Metazoa; phylum Arthropoda; class Insecta; order Orthoptera; family Tettigoniidae; genus Anabrus; species Anabrus simplex. The sequence goes on from NC_090266.1 coordinate 14,945,656, forward strand.
GCATACTTTTGTATCCGTCTCTTGACACAGGCCAGAGCAAAGTGCAGCTTCCACTGAAGTCCCAGTCTCATCCATGGCTGTGACAATATGGAAGTTGCTGTGAGATGAGTGGTGCTGAGTATTGACATTCGGAGCACAAATATTGTCTGAGTGTTATGAAAGGTGTTGCTCATAGGATCAGTCGTGCTGTAGTGGTACATTCTGGCCAAGTGAGGAAAGCAACGGCAAACTACCTCATTCCCCATCTCGCCTAGTACACCTCATTTGGGCTCTGCCATTGGTTTTTACAGTTTCCCTATAATTGCATAGCCTTTGGTGATGCTATTTGAGTATCCAACCAGTCTCTGGGCTAATGACCTAACAGACAGACACTTCTCTACGCATGATACACAGGAAAGAGCCTTTTAGTTCGTAAGGAAGTTGGAGACTAAGTACTTCTCAAGACATGATGCACAGGAGATAATATTTTTAGTTCGTGAGGAAGTGGTGACTAATACTTCTCAACACATGATACACAGGAAACAGGCTATCAGCTCGTAAGGAAGTTGACTAGTACATCTCAACACATGATACACATAAAGTGGCTTGTAGATCGTAAGGAAGTTGGTGACTAGTACTTTACAACAAAAGGTACTCACGAAAAAGGCTTTTAGCTCTTGAGGAAGTTGGTGACTAGTACTTCTCAACACATGATACACAGGAAACAGGATTTTACCTCGTCATCAAGTTGGTGACTAATTCTTATCAACGCATGGTACACGGGAAACTGTTTTATAGTTCGTTTTGAAGGTGACTAGTACTTCTCAACACATGATACACAGGAAACAGGATTTTACCTCGTCATCAAGTTGGTAATTAATATTTCTCAACGTATGGTACACGGGAAGCAGGGTTTTTGGCGTGAGGACGTTGCTGACTATTACTTCTCAACACAAGATTCAGAGGATATAGGCGTTTAGCTCGTAAGGAACACAGGATCGACAGGAAGGAGACTTTTACCTCGTCATCAAGTTGGTGACTAATACTTCTCAACACATGGTTCACAGGAAATATTGTCTTAGATCATGAGGCATTTGGTGACTAGTACGGCTGAAGACATGATGCACAGGAAACAGGTTTTTAGCTTGTAAGGAATTTGTTATTAATAGTTCTCAACACATGGTATTTAAGAAACTGGCGTTTAGCTGGTGAGGAATATCCCTAATACTTCTCAAATCATGATACCCAGGACACAGAATTTTAGCTCGTGAGGAACTTGGTGATTAGTACATCGCAACACACGATACATAGGAAAACCTCTTTTAGCTGTAACGAATTTGGTGACTAGTACTTATCAACACATGATACAGAGGAAAGAGGCTTTTAGCTGGTAAGGAAGTTGGTGACAAGTGCTTCTCAAGACATGATTCACAGGAGTCAGGATTTTAGATGGTATGGAAGTTAGTTACTAGTACTTCCTAACACATGGTACAGAGTAAACAGGCATTTAGCTCGTATGGGTGGTGTCTACTACTTCTCAAGATTTGACGCACAGGAGACAGGATTCATCTCGTAAGGAAGTAGGTGACTAGCACTTCTCAACAAATGGTAGACATGAAACAGGCGTTTAGCTGGTGAGGAAGGTTCCCACTAAATCTCAACACATGATACACAGGAAAAATCTTTTAGCTCGTGATGAATTTGGAGAATAATACTTCTCAACACACGGTACACAGTAAAAAGGTGTTTAGCTGGTGAGCAAGGTGCCTACTACTTCTGAACACATGACAGGCAGGAAAGAGGCTTTTAGCTCGTAATGAAGATGGTGACTAGCACTTCTCAACACATGATACACAGGGAACAGGCTTTTAGCTCGTGACGAAGATGACTAGTCCTTCTCAACACATGTTACACATAAAAAGGGATTTTAGCTCGCAAGGAAGTTGGTGAGTTGCACTTCTCAATGCATGGTACAGAGGAGACAGGAGTTTAGCACGTAAGGATTTTGGTGAGTAGTACGTCTCAATAGATGGTACACAAAAAATTGGCTTTTACTTCGTGAGGAATCTGCCTAGTAGTTCTCATCGCATGGTACACAGGAAACAGACATTTAATTCGTGAGGAATGTGACTAGTACTTCTCAACCCATGATACAAAGAAAACAGGCTTTTAGCCCGTGAGGAAATTTCCTAGTACTTCTCAACACAATAAACAGGATGCATGCTCGTAAGGTACGTGAATAGTGCTTCCCAACTCATGATACACAGGAAACAGGCTTTTAGCTCGTGATGAAGTTGGTGACTAGTACTTCTCAACACATTGTACATAGGAAACGTGTGTTTAGCAGGTAAGTAAGGTGCCTAGTACATCTCAAAGCTTGGTACACAGGAAGCAGGCTTTCCACTCCTGATTAAGGTGACTAGTACTTCTCAACACATGATGCACAGGCTACAGGCTATTAGTTCGTGAGGAAAGTGCCTCGTACTTCTCAGCGCAAGGTACAACGGGAAACAGGCTTTTAGCTCGTGTGAAAGGGCACTAGTACTTCTGAACCCTTGTTACATTGTAAACAGACTTTCAGTTCGTTGAAAAGTTGGTGACTAGTATTTCTCGACACATGGTACAAAGGAAACAGCCTTTTAGGTCGTAATGAAGGTGACATGTACTTCTCAACACATGTTACAAAGGAAACAGTCTTTTAGTTCGTACTGAAGGTGACTAGTACTTCTCAAAAATTGGTACAGAGGGAAAAGGCTTTCAGCTCTGGAGGAATGTGACTAGTACTTCTCATCACATGATGGAAAGGAAACTGGCTTTTAGCACGTATGGAAGTAAGTGACTGGTACTTCTCAACACATGGAACACAGGAAACAGGATTTTAGCTCGTATTGAAGGTGACTAGTACTTCCCAACGCATGATACGCAGGAAAAAGGTTTTTATCTCGTCAGGCTGTAACTGACTAATACATCTCAACACATGGCACACAGCAAACAGGCTTTTAGCTCGTATTGGAGGAGACTAGTACTTCTCATGACATGGTACAAGGGAAATAGGCATTTAGCTCGTAAGGAAGGTGACTAGTACTTCTCAACACATGATACACAGGAAACAGGCTTTAAGCTCGTGAGGAATGTGACTAGTACTTCTCAACACATGATACACAGGAAACAGGCTTTTAGCTCGTAAGGAAGGTGACTAGTACTTCTCAACACATGATACACAGCAAACAGGCTTTTAGCTCGTATTGGAGGTGACTAGTACTTCTCATGACATGGTACAAGGGAAATAGGCATTTAGCTCGTAAGGATGGTGACTAGTACTTCTCAACACATGATACACAGGAAACAGGCTTTTAGTTCGTAAGGTAGTGAGTGACTCTTATTTTTCAACATATGGTACACAGGAAACAGGCTTTTAGGTCCTAATAAAGGTGACTAGTACTTCCCAACTCATGATACACAGGAAATAGTTTTTAGCTCGTAAGGAAGTAGGTGACTAGTACTTCTCAACAAATGGTACTTAGAAAATAGGCTTTTAAATCCGAGATAATGTGCCTAGTACTTCTCAACACATGGTACACAGGGAACAGGCTTTTAGCTCGTGTGGGTGGTGACTAGTACTTCTCAACACATGGTACACAGGGAACAGGCTTTTAGCTCGTGAGGGTGGTGACTAGTACTTCTCAACACATGGTACACAGGATACGGGCATTTATCTCGTGATGAAGGTGACTAGTTTTTCTCAACACATGGTACATAGGAAACAGGCTTTTAGTTCATGGGGAAGTTGACTGGTATTTCCCAACACATGATACACAGGAAACAGGCTTTTTGCTCGTGAGGAAGGTGACTAGTACTTCTCAACACATGATGCACAGCAAACAGGCTTTTACCTCGTAAGGAAAGTGCTCAGTACTTCTCTACAAATGAAACACATGAAATAGTATTTTAGCTCGTTAGGAAGTTGGTGACTAGTACTGCTCAACACGTGGTGCTCAGGAAACAGGCTCTTAGCTCGTGAGGAAGATGGTGACTAGTACTTCTCAAATCATGATACTCAGGGAACAGTGTTTTATCTGGTGACGAAGATTACTAGTCATTCTCAACACATGTTACACATGAAAGAGTATTTTAGCTCCTAAGGAAGTTGGTGACAAGCATTTCTCAATTCATGGTACACAGGAAACAGGCTTTTAGCTCGTGAGAAAGTGACTAGTACTTCTCTACACAAGGTACACAGGAAACAGGCTTTTAGCTCGTGAGAAAGTGACTAGTACTTCTCTACACAAGGTATACAAGAAACTGCCTTTAACTTCCTGAGGAATGTGCCTAGTACTTCTCAACACATGGTAAACAATAAACAGACTTCCAGCTCGTGAGGTACGTGAAGAGTACTTCTCAACTCATGATACACAGGAAACAGGCTTTTAGCTCGTGATGAAGTTGGTGACTTGTATTTCTCAGCACATGATAAACAGGAAACAGACTTTTAGATCGTAACGAAGTAGGTGACATGGTACACAGGAAACAGGTGTTTAGCTGATGAGGTGGGTGCCTAGTACAACTCAACGCATGGTACAAAGGAAACAGGCTTTCACTCTTGAGGATGGTGACTAGTACTTCTCAAAATGTGACGCACAGGAAACAATCTCTTAGATCGTAAAGTAGGGGCCTAGTACTTCTCAACTCATAGTTCACAGGGAGCAGTATTTTAGCTCGTGAGGAATGTGACCAGTACTTCTCAACGCATGGTACACGGGAAACAGGCTGTTAGCTCGTCAGGAAGTTGGTGACTAGTACTACCCAACGCATGGTACACAGGAAAGAGACTTTTATCTCGTAAGGTACTGAAACCGTACAGTGTCCTGTACAGCTCATTGGAAACATAGGTGCCTTTCTACCTTATTAAAATCACTTCTAATTGTCGCGTCATTGGTAGTAGTATGGGCGATGGGGATCGAGCAGCGTCCGGCCAGAACGGAACCCGCGGAAGATCGCCTGGAAAACAAAGGGAAGGTTGAACAGGAGCCAAGCCCCCGCGAAAAAGCCCCCTCATCTCGCAGACAGAGTTGGAGATATGACGTGACGCGACCGTAGTCAAACACGCCCCGAGGTGTGGCTTATTTTACCAGGGATCCAAACTAACAGAAGGAACTTCCGGTTTTTATGCATGTTTCGCGGGTGCCAACGTCGAATTTTGGTGCGTAAACATTCTAAGATATTTTGATCCAGACATGGGAAAATTATGGAAGGCACACCAATGAACAGAGCTGTATTTTCTGCGTATCGCAGACTAAAAATATGGAATACTTTATTCAGGGGATTAAAGGAGGTCACCAGATGTCCAGCCGTGACATATCGCAAACACATGTGAACGAGAAAGCGTCCCCCAAGCTAAGAGTCGCGCTCCAAGCTGACTCCACCCCCAGATGACGCTAATGGAATAATTAAAAGCGGGAAGCAAATTAGGTGAAAACTGCCGATCGTCGGGAGAGCACACTTGGTTCAAATAAGAGAGGAAAGAGTGGGTTACAATACGCACCATTTAAATGTTTTGAATTCCTGGGATGAAAGGAGCTGCTGTCCTTAATGAACTGTGAATCGATAACGCCCATTGTCTTCCGGTGTGTATACCATAAAAGCTGAGCTGGTCCTCGCTGGAGACAGTTCTTAGCGGGTCGTTGAGAGGGGACGGTGTGTCCCGTTGTGCTCCAGTTTTATAGTCCGAAACCTAGTGACCGCATACTAAGAGAGTGCTATTGTGTCCGTCGCGGCCGTGAAATACGAAGCCTTTGTGAAGTGTGGACGGGAAGCCAAGCGAGCCTAGGCGAATGTCTGTGTGCTGCATGTCATTAAATAAGCTGCGAGCATAATTTATAAAAAAGTAGCGTGTTTCGGCTATATACAAAGCCGACCTAAATGAGTCCGTGATATTAGTAAATAGGTATCACCCAAATTGCTACTCTAAGTCAGGGTGCTCAAGCCTCGTGAGTTACCCGATTCATGCTGTGAACGCGCCCGCTCTGATTAGAATGACCTGCTTGTTCGTGGTGTAAACTCTGTGTGCATGTCGCGGTAAACAGAGGACGTGTGACTCTAAGATTTCAGCTGTGAACGAGATATCCAGGATGTCAGACTCTGGGGACAGGGCTGAAGGACAGCACGCCCGTCTCCAGCGCCGAGGCCATGCAGCAGTAAGCGCCGCCATGAGTCTCCCGTGGAAGGAAATACCACGGCCACCAAACAGGTGAGTGATGTCAAAATAATCTCTGAGCACGTTAATGTAGAACCGGTAGTAGGATGAGCTTTCCTTTGTAATACCTAAATGTTGTAAAATAATGCATGTCCTAATATGGAAATTTTATTGTTCTTGATCATGTTAACGTAAAATTGAAGGGAACCTAACTCCCCGGACAACCCATTTTTTTCTTAATGATTAGTATATCGCGAGGGGTTATTCTTAGTAATATGTAGAATATCCTAGCAAGTGTGGGAACAAGGATAGGGGAATATTTGAGTTCCCCTAGGGGTGGCTGGAACAATAGTGGATGAGCAGGGATATCCATGTCCAAAGATTGTTAGTTAATGTCCAAGATGGCTAGCGTATATGCTGGGGAAACTCATGGGTCAATCAGACGATGCATGTGTAACTTACACATATAATAATTGCATGCTGCAAGAAAGAAGAGATCCCTGACCGAGAGAGGTATATAAAAGTGTTATTTAGGTATAATTGTGAGGGACAGTGTGCGAGTTTCCTGTGATTCTTGATTATTTTACCAGAATTGTATGAAGGTTCTTTGTCGGCAACCGGCTGAGATCCAGGGAAGCCAGAGTCTTATGTATGGTAAAAATATAAATATATGCATAACGTTGGGCGGTGAGCAAATGAGATGAGGAGCGCGGAATTGAGGAATCATGAGAGTCCTATGCCCAAGGAAAGGAGATACGCGATATGAGACGTAATGAGACGGTCGAATGCACAGATAGTTTTATGATGAGATGATTCGGAAGTGATGGTGCTCAGAGTCGGTGCTCTACGAGGAGAATGAGAAGATTTAGAATAAATTAGTATTTCTTGTGAATTCTGCGGTAAGATGAATAAACAAATGGGCCAGAGATATGTCTCCGAGAAAAGGAGGGCTGGCCGTTATAATTGGGAGGGGTCAAGAATCCGGCGTAGCTAATGAATGAGTGCCGGTTGCAGTACGGCGAATGACCCTCCCTTCCTTTTCTTGTGCGAGTTTGTTCCGCTCCCTTCGCGACAGGGCGGTCCTGCTGTGCTAGTGTAGTAAGACTCGGGGCTCTGGGTTTTCACCGTGCTCGTTTGTTTGGTTTAAATGGCTCAGCTAAGAATACTTATATAATGATAATATCACGGTGATTTAGAAGGTAATTAATAAATTAATATGGATCTCCCCCAATATCCGGTAATATGAAACCGTAGCTAGCGTAGGGATTTTTCAGGAATGTAAATCTCAGTCGGAGTCATCTAGTTCGAGGCCAGGTCAGATGGGCTGGGGCAGAAGATACTGTTAACCATGTTTTTCTTACAGGAATAGCCTCCTTTACGCATGATGTGTATATATCTGTGCGTGTATTATTTAATGTGCATTTATTTGAGTTTAAACAGAAGTGATTGTCAACGTTGTTTTGTCTTGGTGACAGATACGGGAATTGGGGGGGGTTAGCTAATGGTATGTGTGTTTTGTCTATGTATTATGTAAACATATCTTGTAATATGGTTATGATGTAGTGCAGGAACCGGTTAATTACGTGCTAAGAACAGGAAGTACTATGTGTAGGGACATCAGCTCATCTCAAGGTTTGACCGACAGAATATAAAAATTCATCAAAAGGTACGAACTAATGAGGGAAAGATAGACGGTAGTGGTCGCAAAACCTCAGTCATACATTTGTGCAGATGATGCCCATAGGCGAGTCGAATTTTAAAGTGTTAATTATTTTCTTTTCCTCCCGCATGAGGAGACTTCATTGTATAGGGTTGTATCTATTTTTTTATTATGTCATAATTTGAATAAATTGGCCTTTGTAACTCCCCTTATATGATTCTTGTCATTTATAGCAGTGCTAAGCAGTATCCAGTAGACAGTTGAACCCAGAGAATCCTACTTTCAGATTACATAAGGTTCCATCTTAAGTATTAGTGCGTTTTTTTCTTTCGAACGTACCACCCCCCAAGTGCTCGAGCTGCCGAGGCCAGCACAGAAAGTAGGAAGGGGAGCGGCTCGAAGCTCGTTAGGCAATTCGAGCCGCTCTTCACTCTAGTCTCATCCGTGGGTGTTTACCCTGTTATGTGGAGGCATTCTTATGCGCGGGTCGTCCATTCGAGGCCCGGAAGGGCGTAGTATGTGTCTAGTTCTTCTCAAGACATGATGCACAGGAAACAGGCAGTTAGCCCGTAAGGAATTTGGTGATCATACTTCTCAATACATGGTACACATGAAACTGGCATTTACTTCCTGAGGAATGTGCCTAGTAGTTCTCAACGCATGGTACACAGGAAACAGGCTTTTAGCTCGTGCAGAAGTTGACTGGTACTTCCCAACACATGATGCTCAAGAAACAGACTTTTAGCTCGCATGGAAAGTGTTCAGTACTTCTCTACAAATGAAAGACATGAAATAGTATTTTAGCTCGTAAGGAAGTTGGTGACTAGTACTGCTCAACACGTGGTACTCAGGAATCAGCCTTTTAGCTCGTGTGGAAGGTGACTAGTACTTCTGAACACATGATACAAAGGAAACAGTTCTTCAGCTCGTAGGGAAGTTGGTGAATAGTACTTCTCGACACATGTAAACAATAAACTGGTCCTTAGCTCGTGAGGAACGTGACTAGTACTTCTCAAGGCATAGCACACAGGAAACAGTCTTTTAGCTCGTAAGGAACGTCACTAGTATTTATCAACACATGGTACACAGGAAACAGGCTTCTAGCTCGTGAGGAATGTGACTAGTAATTTTCAACACATGGTACATAGGAAACGGACTTTTATCTCGTGAGGAACGTGACTAGTACTTCCCAACACATGATACACAGGAAACAGGCTTTAGCTCGTGAGGAAGGTTCCTAGTACTTCTCAAGACATGATGGATAGGAAACAGGCTTTTAGCTCGCAAGGAAGTTGGTGATAATACTTCTCAACATATGGTGCACAGGAAACAGGCGTTTCGCTCATGAAGATATTGGTGACGAGTATTTCTCAACACATGGTACACAGGAAACAGGCTTTTAGCTCATGAGGAAGTTCGTGACTAGTATTTATCAACATGTGGTACACAGGAAACAGTCTTTTAGCTCATGAGGGAAGTGACTAGTACTTCTCAACGCATGGTGCACGGGAAACAGGCTTTTAGTTCATAAGGAAGTTGGTGACTAGTACTACCCTACGCATGGTACACAGGAAACAGACTTTTATCTCGTAAGGTATGTGTCTAGTACTTCTCAAAACATGATGCACAGGAAACAGGCTGTTAGCTCGTAAGGAATTTGGTGATCATGCTTCTCAATACATGGTACACATGAAACTGGCTTTTACTTCCTGAGGAATGTGCCTAGTAGTTCTCAATGCATTGTACACAGGAAACAGGCTTTTAGCTCACGAGGAATGTGACTAGTACTTCTCAACCCATGATACACAGAAAACAGGCTTTTTGCTCGTGAGGAAGGAGACTAGTACTTCTCAACACATGACGCACAGGAAACAGGCTTTTAGCTCACAAGGAAGTTGGTGATAATACACTGACTGACAGAGCAAATGCAACACCAAGAAGGAGTGGTTCGAAAGGGATGAAAGTTGGGAAAAAAACAGAGACGGCACGGACGAATAATTGATGTTAATTTCAAACCGATATGCATGTTACACATTGCGCACGGCATCGACTCATTAAGATGCAGGACCACCGCGAGCGGCGATGCACGCAGAAACACGTCGAGGTACAGAGTCAATAAGAGTGCGGATGGTGTCCTGAGGGATGGTTCTCCATTCTCTGTCAGCCATTTGCCACAGTTGGTCGTCCGTACGAGGCTGGGGCAGAGTTTGCAAACGGCGTCCAATGAGATCCCACACGTGTTCGATTGGTGAGAGATCCGGAGAGTACGCTGGCCACGGAAGCATCTGTACACCTCGTAGAGCCTGTTGGGAGATGCGAGCAGTGTGTGGGCGGGCATTATCCTGCTGAAACAGAGCATTGGGCAGCCCCTGAAGGTACGGGAGTGCCACCGGCCGCAGCACATGCTGCACGTAGCGGTGGGCATTTAACGTGCCTTGAATACGCACTAGAGGTGACGTGGAATCATACGCAATAGCGCCCCAAACCATGATGCCGCGTTGTCTAGCGGTAGGCGCTCTACAGTTACTGCCGGATTTGACCTTTCTCCACGCCGACGCCACACTCGTCTGCGGTGACTATCACTGACAGAACAGAAGCGTGACTCATCGGAGAACACGACGTTCCGCCATTCCCTCATCCAAGTCGCTCTAGCCCGGCACCATGCCAGGCGTGCACGTCTATGCTGTGGAGTCAATGGTAGTCTTCTGAGCGGACGCCGGGAGTGCAGGCCTCCTTCAACCAATCGACGGGAAATTGTTCTGGTCGATATTGGAACAGCCAGGGTGTCTTGCACATGCTGAAGAATGGCGGTTGACGTGGCGTGTGGGGCTGCCACCGCTTGGCGGCGGATGCGCCGATCCTCGCGTGCTGACGTCACTCGGGCTGCGCCTGGACCCCTCGCACGTGCCACATGTCCCTGCGCCAACCATCTTCGCCACAGGCGCTGCACCGTGGACACATCCCTATGGGTATCGGCTGCGATTTGACGAAGCGACCAACCTGCCCTTCTCAGCCCGATCACCATACCCCTCGTAAAGTCGTCTGTCTGCTGGAAATGCCTCCGTTGACGGCGGCCTGGCATTCTTAGCTATACACGTGTCCTGTGGCACACGACAACACGTTCTACAATGACTGTCGGCTGAGAAATCACGGTACGAAGTGGGCCATTCGCCAACGCCGTGTCCCATTTATCGTTCGCTACGTGCGCAGCGCAGCGGCGCATTTCACATCATGAGCATACCTCAGTGACGTCAGTCTACCCTGCAATTGGCATAAAGTTCTGACCACTACTTCTTGGTGTTGCATTTGCTCTGTCAGTCAGTGTACTTCGCAACACATGGTACACAGGAAACAGGCTTTTAGCTCATGAGGAAGTTCGTGACTAGTATTTATCAACATGTGGTACACTGGAAACAGTCTTTTAGCTCATGAGGGACGTGACTAGTACTTCTCAACGCATGGTGCACGGGAAACAGGCTTTTAGTTCATAAGGAAGTTGGTGACTAGTACTACCCTACGCATGGTACACAGGAAACAGACTTTTATCTCGTAAGGTATGTGTCTAGTACTTCTCAAGACATGATGCACAGGAAACAGGCTGTTAGCTCGTAAGGAATTTGGTGATCATGCTTCTCAATACATGGTACACATGAAACTGGCTTTTACTTCCTGAGGAATGTGCCTAGTAGTTCTCAACGCATTGTACACAGGAAACAGGCTTTTAGCTCACGAGGAATGTGACTAGTACTTCTCAACCCATGATACACAGAAAACAGGCTTTTTGCTCGTGAGGAAGGAGACTAGTACTTCTCAACACATGACGCACAGGAAACAGGCTTTTATCTAGTAATGAAGTTGGTGACTAGTACTTCTCAATACATAGTAGACAGAAAAGATTCTCTTAACTTGTGCGGAACGTTACTAGTACTTCTCAACACATGGTACACAGGAAACAGACATTTATCTCGTGATGAAGGTGACTGGTACTTCCCAACACATGATACACAGGAAACAGGCTTTTTGCTCGTGAGGAAGGTGACTAGTACTTCTCAACACATGATGAACAGGAAACAGGCTTTTAGTTCAGTACTTCTCTACAAATGAAACACGTGAAATAGGATTTTAGCTCGTAAGGAAGTTGGTGACTAGTACTTCTCAAGACATGGTACACAGGGAACAGTGTTTTATCTCGTGACGAAGATGACTAGTCGTTCTCAACACATGTTACACATGAAAGAGGATTTTAGCTCCTAAGGAAGTTGGTGACAACCATTTCTCAATGCATGGTACACAGGAAACAGGCTTTTAGCTCGTGAGAAAGTGACTAGTACTTCTCTACACACGGTACACAGGAAACTGCCTTTAACTTCCTGAGGAATGTGCCTAGTACTTCTCAACGCATGGTACACAGAAAACAGACTTTTAGCCCGTGAGGAAATTTCGTAGTACTTCTCAACACATGGTAAACACTAAACAGTCTTCCAGCTCGTGAGGTACGTGAAGAGTAATTCTCAACTCATGATACACAGGAAACAGGCTCTTAGCTCGTGATGAAGTTGGTGACTAGTACATCTCAACACATGGCACACAGGAAGCAGATACTTAGCTCATGTGGAAGTTCCTGACTAGTATTTCTCAGCACATGATAAACAGGAAACAGACTTTTAGATCGTGAGGAAGTTGGTGACGAGTAGTTCTCAAGACATGATGCACAGGAAACAGGTGTTAAGCTGATGAGGTGGGTGCCTAGTACATCTCAACACATGGCACACAGGGAACATGGTTTTGGCTCATGAGGATGTTGGTGACTAGTACTTCTCAAGACATGATGCACAGGAGACCAGTTTTAACTCATAAGGAAATTGGTGGCTAGTACTTCCCAACACGTGATACACAGGTAACAGACAGTTAGCTCCTAAGGAAGGTGCCTAGTACTTCTGAAGACAGGATGCAGAGGAAAGAGGCTTTTAGCTCGTTACGGTGACTAATACCTCTCAACACATTGTACACAGGAAACAGGTGTTTACCTGATGAGGTGGGAGCCTAGCACATCTCAGCGCATGGTACACAGGAAAAAGGCTTTTCACTCGTGAGGATTGTGACTAGTACTTCTCAAAATGTGACGCACAGGAAACAGGCTCTTAGCTCGTAAGGAAGGTGCCTAGTACTTCTCAACACATAGTTCACAGGGAACAGTCTTTTAGCTCGTGAGGAACGTGACTAGTACTTCTCAACAAATGATACACAGGAAAGAGCCTTTTAGCTCGTGAGCAAGTTGGTGACTAGTACTTCACAACGCATGATACAGAGGAAAGAGGTTTTTTTGCTGGTAAGGATGTTGGGGACTAGTACGCCTAAAAACATGGTACACATGAAAGAGGACTGTAGTTGTAAATAAGTTGGCGAGTAGTTCTTCTCAATACAGGTGCACAGGAAACAGGCATTTCCTTCCTGAGGAATGTGCCTAGTACTACTCAACGCATGGTACACAGGAAACTGTCTTTTAGATCGTTTTGAAGGTGACTGTTACTTCTCAACACATGATACACATGAAGCTGGCTTTTAGCTCGTGTGAAAGGGCACTAGTACTTCTGAACCCTTGTTACATTGTAAACAGACTTTCAGTTCGTTGAAAAGTTGGTGACTAGTACTTCTCGACACATGGTACAAAGGAAACAGCCTTTTAGGTCGTAATGAAGGTGACATGTACTTCTCAACACATGTTATAAAGGAAACAGTCTTTTAGTTCGTACTGAAGGTGACTAGTACTTCTCAAAAAATGGTACAGAGGGAAAAGGCTTTCAGCTCTGGAGGAAAGTGACTAGTACTTCTCATCACATGATGGAAAGGAAACTGGCTTTTAGCACGTATGGAAGTAAGTGACTGGTACTTCTCAACACATGGAACACAGGAAACAGGCTTTTAGCTCGTATTGAAGGTGACTAGTACTTCCCAACGCATGATACGCAGGAAAAAGGTTTTTATCTCGTCAGGCTGTAACTGACTAATACTTCTCAACACATGGCACACAGCAAACAGGCTTTTAGCTCGTATTGGAGGTGACTAGTACTTCTCATGACATGGTACAAGGGAAATAGGCATTTAGCTCGTAAGGAAGGTGACTAGTACTTCTCAACACATGATACACAGGAAACAGGCTTTAAGCTCGTGAGGAATGTGACTAGTACTTCTCAACACATGATATACAGGAAACAGGCTTTTAGCTCGTAAGGAAGGTGACTAGTACTTCTCAACACATGATACACAGCAAACAGGCTTTTAGCTCGTATTGGAGGTGACTAGTACTTCTCATGACATGGTACAAGGGAAATAGGCATTTAGCTCGTAAGGAAAGTGACTAGTACTTCTCAACACATGATACACAGGAAAGAGTCTTTTAGCTCGTGAGCAAGTTGGTGACTAGTACTTCACAACGCATGATACAGAGGAAAGATGTTTTTTGCTGGTAAGAATGTTGGGGACTAGTACGCCTAAAAACATGGTACACATGAAAGAGGACTGTAGTTGTAAATAAGTTGGCGAGTAGTTCTTCTCAATACAGGTGCACAGGAAACAGGCATTTCCTTCCTGAGGAATGTGCCTAGTACTTCTCAACGCATGGTACACAGGAAACTGTCTTTTAGATCGTTTTGAAGGTGACTGTTACTTCTCAACACATGATACACATGAAGCAGGCTTTTAGCTCGTGTGAAAGGGCACTAGTACTTCTGAACCCTTGTTACATTCTAAACAGACTTTCAGTTCGTTGAAAAGTTGGTGACTAGTACTTCTCGACACATGGTACAAAGGAAACAGCCTTTTAGGTCGTAATGAAGGTGACATGTACTTCTCAACACATGTTACAAAGGAAACAGTCTTTTCGTTCGTACTGAAGGTGACTAGTACGTCTCAAAAAATGGTACAGAGGAGAAAGGCTTTCAGCTCTTGAGGAAAGTGACTAGTACTTCTCATCACATGATAGAAATGAAACTGGCTTTTAGCACGTATGGAAGTAAGTGACTGGAATATGCCTAGAACTTGGGAGAAAGGAGACGAGCTGCTCGACTAAGTGGTATCTTCCGAGGTGTCAGTGGGAGGTCATCAGTAGACGATTAGTTTGAGTGGCGGCTTTAACAGTACTAATGATGACAATATCAAGATAAATTTGGAATTCACAAGTATAAATTTGGGCAAATATTCTGTTATAGGAATTATAGTTATAACTTACCAAGGGAGATGTTAAAAATTTTCCAATTTCTTTGCAATCATTTAAGACAAGGCTAGGAAAACAACAGATAAGGAATCTGCCACCTGGGCGACTGCCCTAATGCAGATAAGTAATCATTGACTAGTACTTCCCAACATATGATACGAAGGAAAAACGCTTTTAGTTCGTAATTAAGCTGGTGATTGGTACTTCACAACACATGATACACAGGAAAAAGGCTTTTAGCTCTTGAGGAAGGTGACTAGTACTTCTCAACACATGCTACAAAGCAAACTGGCTTTTAGCGCGTAAGGAAGTAGGTGACTGGTACTTCTCAACACATGGAACACAGAAAACATTTTTTAGCTCGTATTGAAGGTGACTAGTACTTCTCAACACATGGTACACAGGAAAAAGGCTTTTACATCTTGAGGAATGTGCCTATATCTTGGGAGAAAGGTGACGAGCTGCACGATTAAATGGTATGTTCCGAGGTGTCAGTGGGGAGATGGCGTGGGAGGACATGAGTAGACGAATAAGTTTGAGTGGCGGCTTTGACAGTAGGAAAGATCACAATATGAAGATAAGTTTGGAATTCAAAAGGATAAATTGGGGCAAATGTTCTATTATATTAATTATAGTCGGGGTTCGAATAAATTACCAAGGGAGATGTTCAAAAATTTCTTTGCAATTATTTAAGGCAAGGCTAGGAAAACAACAGATAGGGAATCTGCCACCTTTTCGACTGCCCTAATGCAGATCAGTAATGATTGACTAGTATTTCCCAACATGTGATACAAAGGAAAAAGGCTTTTAGTTCGTAATTAAGGTGATGACTGGTACTTCACAACACATGATACACACGAAATAGGCGTTTAGTTCGTAAGGAAGTTGCTGACTAGTACCTCTCAACACATGGTACAGAGAAGAGAGGCTCTTAACTCGTGCGGAAGGTTACACTAGCCAACATGATTTTGCGGTAAAGTAGAAAATATGTAATTCTTATGGAAACCGCTGCCCTGATTCCGAAAATGATGCTATATCACGTCTAGTTTTGAGACAATTAGGTGTTTTATTATCTGCATGAATACGTAAGATGTAATGTTGAGAGATGTTCTCGCGCAACTTTTTTTTAGAATACAATTATGTGATTTGATTTGTTATTGTTTGCATTTTATTATAGGTTTATTGCTGTCTAAATTTTCAAATATGTAGTTGGGGATTTCCTGGTAAATTCATAACAAACTCCCCCAGATACGCAATAGACCGCGAGGTATGTAGGATTGAAGATAAGACAGTTGTGAGTTTGTCTTTCATCTTAGACCACTTGAATAATCAGATGTCTTAAAAGCCCCAGCCCTTATGCAATGTTTATGATGGACTGATAAAGCAGTTTCTTTTCAAAGATAACAGTCCAAAAGTATTATACTCAAGAGGATGAACTTGTATTTTGTACGGATGTTTCAAATCTTCTACGTCGATTGGGAGAGAAAGTGTATGATCCTAGTAACTGGCGTGTTTTTTTGACTCTTTCAAAATACGTTTAAGGGCTGTTTTGCTTCATAATACAAATGTCCTGGCATTCGTCCACTTGCACACTCCACAAAAATGTCTGAAACATACGAGACCATAAAGTTGGTGCTTGAAAAAAAAATTAAATATCATGAGCATGGCTGGCAAATTTGCGGCGATTTGAAGATCATTGGATTGTTGCAGGGACAACACAAAGGCTATACAAAATTTCCCTGTTTCCTGTGCGAATGGAATAGCAGGGCACGGGATAAACAGTGGGATACAGTGAATTGGACAGAAAGGAAACAACTACAACCAGAATCCAAAAATGTCTTGAATGTAAGTCTTATTGACCGTGAAATAATTCTACTTCCACCCTTGCACATCAAATTTGGATTGATGAAACTGTATGTCGAGGCATTAGATAAAAGTAGCCTATGCTTCCAATATTTATCCATTAAATTTCCCTCATTATTAGATGCAAAAATCAAAGAAGGCGTATTTGATGGACCACAGATTCGTAAACAGATGAAGGATAAAATTTTCACAGACACGATGACCAAAATTCAGAAAGAGGCATGGAACGCATTCAAAGATGTAGTGACTAAATTCCTTGGCAACATTAAGGACCCTCAATACAAAGAAATTGTAAGGAAAATGTTGGTAAAGTTTAAGGAACTCGGTTGTAATATGAGCTTTAAGCTTCATTTCTTAGCTTCGCATCTGGATTATTTCCCTCTAAATTTAGGAGCTGCCAGTGAAGAACAAGGTGAAAGGTTTCACCATGATCTCAAAGATGCAGAACGACGCCGTCAGGGACTTTGGGATGTGAATATGATGGCCGATTACTGTTGGTCGATTGCACGAGACGACTCTTCTAGAGATCATTCAAGAACTTCAAAAACCCGGAAATTCCACGGAAAACGGGAAAAGACGGAGGTGTGAATCTAACCTGCACAAAACGTAAGTAACAAAACTATGTATGTTTAACCATGTAATTTTTATTCAAGGTGCGGTTATATTAATTTAAAAGCAACTGTGCAGTCGAAACTAAATAGGCGCTTTATGCTTCAGTTTCACGAACTTCAGTATACATTAAAAATATAAAACACACTATCTAATTGATAACAAAGCAGCATTTATGTGTACTCAATGCATGAAATACATGATTACGTTTTGCAAGCTGAAATTTACATTAATACCGTACATCAAATTTAATCAATACTAAGTATCAACAATTTTACGTAAGAACAAAATAATATTTTGTAAAATTGCCACCAAACCAGACGTGATTTGCCAAAACTAATTTTTTTCTCGAATTCTGCGTTAAGAAATTCATAAAACCCACCTAGTTTCGTTTTTACCGCACCAAAAAAGTTTTATTTTGCAGGCTAATGTTACTAGTACTTGTCAACATATGGAACACAGGAAACAGGATTTTAGCTCGTGAGGAAGTTGGTGTCTAGTACTTGCCAACAAATGGTTCTTAGAAAACAGGGTTTTACATCCGAAGGAATGTGCCTAGTACTTCTCAACACATAGTACACAGGAAACAGCCTTTTAGCTCGTAATGAAGGTGACTTGCACTTCTCAGCACATGCTACAGAGGAAACAGGCTTTTAATTCGTAATAAGGTGACTAGTACTTCTGAACACATGGTACAGAAGAAACAGGCTTTTAGCTCCTATGGAAGGAAATACGTCTTTAGCTCGTAAGGAGATCGGTGACTAGTACTTCTCAACATATAGAACATAGGAAAAAGGATTTTAGCTCGTGAGGAAGCTGGTGATTAGTACTTCTCAACACATGGTACACTGGAAACGGACATTTAGCTCGTAAGGAACCTGCCTAGTACTTCTGAAGATATGATGCACAGTAAACAGTCTTTTAGCTCGTGAGAATTTGGTGACTAGTACTTCTCAACATATAGTACACAGGACACAAGCTTTTAGCTCATGAGGAACTTGGTGATTAGTACTTCTCAACACATGATACATAGGAAAAAGGCTTTTAACTGTAAATAATTTGGTGACTGGTACTTCTCAACACATGATACACAGGAAAGATTCTTTTAGCTAGTAAGGAAGTTGATGACTAGTAGTTCTCAACACATGCTACACAGGAAACATGGTTTTAGCTCATGAGGATGTTGGTGACTAGTACTTCTCAAGACTTGTTACACAGAAGACCAGTTTTAGCTCGTAAGGATGTTGGTGGCTAGTAATTTCCAACACATGGTACACAGGAAACAGATATTTAGCTCGTAAGGAAGGTGCCTAGTAATTCTCGAGACATTATGGACAGGAAACAGGCTTTTAGCTCGTAAGGAAGTTGGTGACTAATACTTCTCAACGCTTGGTACACAGGAAACAGGTGTTTAGCTGGTGCGGTAGGTGCCTAGTACATCTGAACGCTTCGTATACAGGAAACAGGCTTTTCACTCGTGAGGAAGGTGAATACTTCTCAACATATGAGGCACAGGTAACAGGCTCATAGCTCGTAAGGAAGGTGCCTAATACTTCTCAACACATAGTACACAGGGAACGTTCCTTTAGCTCGTGAGGGAGTTGGTGACAAGTACTTCACAACATATGATACAGAGGAAAGAGGCTTTTATCTCGTAAGTATGTTGGGGACTAGTACTCCTAAAGACATGGTACACAGGAGACAGGCTCTTAGCTCATGAGGACGTGTGTGACTAGTACTTCTCAAGACATTATACACTGGAAACGGGCTTTTAGCTCGTGAGGAAGGTGACTAGTACAACTTAACATATGGTACACGAGAAACAGTGTTTTTGCTCGTGAGGGATTTTGTGACTAGTACTTCTCATGACATGATGCACAGGAGACAGGTTTTCAGCTCGTGAAGAAGTTGGTGACTAGTACTTCTCATCACATGGTACACAGGAAACAGACATTTAGCTCGTAAGGACGGTGCCTAGTAATTCTCACATGATGCACAGGAAACAGGCTTTTAGACTGTAAGGAAGTTGGTGACTAATACTTCTCAACATATGATTCAGAGGAAAGAGGCTTTTAGCTGGTAACGAAGTTGGTGACTAGTACTTCTCAACACATTGTACACAGGAAACATGCTTTTAGCTCAGGAGGAAGTTTGTGACTAGTACTTCTCAAGACATGATTTTAGCTCGTGAGGAAGTTGGTGATTAGTACTTCTCAACACATAGTACACAGGAAACATGCTTTTAGCTCAGGAGGAAGTTTGTGACTAGTACTTCTCAAGACATGATTTTAGCTCGTGAGGAAGATGGTGACTAGTACTTCTCAGTAAATGATACACAGGAAACAGACATTTAGCTCGTACGGAATGTGCCTAGTACCTCTCAGTGTATGATGCACAGGAGACAGGATTTAGCTCGTAAGTAAGTTGGTGACTAGTACTTCTCCACACATGGTACACAGGAAACAGGCGTTTAGCTGGTGAGGAAGGTGCCTTCTACTTCTGAACATATGATACACAGGAAACAGGCTTTTAGCTCGTAAGGATGTTGGTGACTATTACTTTTCAACACATAATACACAGGAAACAGGCTTGTAGCTCGTGAAGATGTTGATGAATAGTACTGGCTCTGCAATCGATTTGCTAGCTCACTCTCACGGACTAAGAAACCTATAGTTCAGGAAATTTGATCCTTGTTATTGGTATTTTTTTTGTGTGTGTGTAAATTGTTGTTTATTGAAACATACCGAAGTTGTCAACATTTCGGCTGGTTCCTTCTCTATTGTAATCTATCTGTCACATGCTTGTAAATATGCTGTCTTACCAATCAAAACCGAGGCGGGCATACGGCCCAATGATACAGAGCCTAGTCCTATACTACAAAGGCTGGCTAAAGGAGTAACAATAAAACCGAGACAAGATTTACGAAATTTAGAGGTTGAAAACTTTGCTCACCCAATTGAAAGGTTAAATGGGAAACGACAGTGGGTCAGCACTCTCCATGCAAATTAATGACCTGGTAATTATCTCAGTTGTTTGTACCTGATTTCAGGACCTCTAACTCCCAGATATTCTTAGAGGTGACGAGCTCATTATTAACCTGTTCTATTGTTTTGTTATTCATTCAGATTTCTAGCTCTCAATTTTAAGAAGGGAGGGAATATTATTTCCAAATTTGTTATGTTAAATTCTGCTCTTGTCCACCCATTCAACCCAAGCGCTTCCTATTCCTCTGTGAACCACGGAAACCCCGGAACAATTATACCAATATTTTACGTCCCACTAATAATGTTTACGGTTTTTGGAGACGCTGACATGCCGGATGTGTCCCAAAGGAGTTCTTTAAGCTTGCGGGTAATTATTGAGACGAGGCTGCCGTATTTGAGCACCTTCAGTTACCGCCGGACTGAGCCAGGATCGAATCGAACCTGCTAACTTGTGCTGTGTTGGCAAGGGACAGTGAACAGAGTCTGCTGTGAGTGTACAGTACGACATAGAGGCTCTCTTGTGCTTGGACTGTGATTCCGTACAGCAAGTGTAAGTCACACGAGTGAATGCGAACTGGTGTAATGTGTAAGCAATAAATACTAGAGTGAACGCTACCTGCCCTTGTAGTAGCCTGTAGAAATCTCCAATAACAAAATTCATACCGAAAACTTCCAGGCTCTTCTCAATAACTATATACTGCAGTCGAACTTAAATCGAGTGAAGTAAAATTAAGAGTGAACTTAAATCTAAACAGGATCAACTTAAAATTGAAATCACAATGAAGCAGGACTAACTTGAAATTGTACTTATATCCAATCAGAAACATCTAATTAAATAACTCACAAACGAACAATATGTGTCAATTTAAATTTAGTCGGGAAGAAAAAATGAAATGGAATGGCTCATGGCTTTTAGTGCCGGGAGTGTCCGAAGACATGTTCGGCTCGTCGTTTGATTTGACCTGCGCAGGTGACCTGCGAGTAGAGTCAGGAAGAAGTTAAGCATGTAGTAAAATAGGACGTAAGTGAAGTGAAAGCTGGACAGTTGAACCTAGGACAGGAACAGTTAAAGTGCGCTCTCTTAAAGCGACGACGTAGAAGACGAGAAAGAGGTTGTGGAGTTCGGATATCGAGACGAAAGGATTGTGGCCGTGGAGTCCCGTACGGAGCCTCCACGTTACGATGGGACCGCTGGGCACCTGATCGCAAGTACTACGTGGAGACCTGAACAGAGCCTCTTTAAGGTGGAAACTCCACGTTATGATGGCACGTGATCGCAGGACTACGTGGAGACCTGAACAGAGCCTCTTTAAGGTGGAAACTCCACGTTATGATGGCACGTGATCGCAGGACTACGTGGAGACCTGAACAGAGACTATTTAAGGTGGAAACTCCACGTTATGACGGCACGTGATCGCAGGACTACGTGGAGACCTGAACAGAGCCTCTTGAAGGTGGAAACTCCACGTTATGATGGCATGTGATCGCAGGACTACGTGGAGACCTGAACAGAGCCTCTTGAAGGTGGAAACTCCACGTTATGATGGCATGTGATCGCAGGACTACGTGGAGACCTGAACAGAGCCTCCTTAATGTTGAACCTCCACGTTGTGATGGCACGTGATCGCAGGACTACGTGGAGACCTGAACAGAGCCTCCTTAATGTTGAACCTCCACGTTGTGATGGCACGTGATCGCAGGACTACGTGTTCAGCTGCGTGACCAGGTCACCGTAAAATCACTCCGAGATCCGTCAAGGGGACTAAACACCGGTATCCCTGCCACTGAGCCACACCCTCTGCTGGTATCGAACCGGAGTGAGGACACACATCATAAAGCAGCACGATTTGTTCTGGATGATTTTCGACAAAAGAATAGCGTTACAAAAATGTTGCAAAGTTTGGACCGGGAGAAAGGAAACGAGCTTCTCTACTAAGTGGTTTGTTCTGAGCTGTCAGAGAAGAGATGACGTGGAATGACATTAGTAACCGAATAAGTTTGAGTGGTGTCTTTAAAAGTAGGAAAGGTCACGATATGAAGTTATAGCTGGAATTCAAGAGGGCAAATTGGGGCAAATATTCGTTTACATGAAGGGGAATTAGGGAATGGAATAACTTACAAAGGGAGATGTTCAATAAATTTACAATTTCTTTGAAATCATTTAAGAAAAGTCTAGGGAAACAAGAGCTAAGGAATCTGCCACCTGGGCGACTGCCCTAAATGCAGATAAGTGGTGACTGATTGATTATGACGACCATAATTGTTTGTTAAAGTGCACTAGAAGTGAATTGTTTATCGTAAGTATGTTGAATTGCTCAAAGTTCAATAAAATTATATCTCGCGTACCAATAAAGGCATGTAATAAGGAATGGTCCATTTTAGTACCCCAAGTGTCGAAGTAGATTTTCAGTAGCTAGCAATTTTGTTAAGTAGTTCACACTTATCGACAGACCGTACCTCAGCCAATCTGAAACAAATTGTTCTACCCCATACCAGAAATCATAGGGCACTGTAATGCTTAAATCTCATCCGAAATAGGTAAGGACATTATTCTTCTTATTATTACACACACTTAAATCTGCTTTATAGACTGCTATGCCCTTCAGCATTAAGTCTGCAAACTTCTGTGCTTTTACTAAATGTAACCACAACCCTCTATTGGTACCTAGTTCTATGGCCTCGTTTAGTTCTATACCTCTTATCTTTAAATCGTTACAAACTGAGTGTAACCATCGTCGTCTTGGTCTCCCTCTACTTCTCTTGCCCTCCATGATGACCAAGGGCATTATTCTCCGAGGTAAGCTGTCGTTTCCCATTCGCCTAACGTGACCCCACCACCGAAGCCGATTTATGCGTACAGCTTCATCAATCGAGTTCACTCCTAACTTAGCCTTTATCTCCTCATTCCGAGAGCAATTCGATCTGTAGTATTATGAATGAAAGGAAGTGCAGTTCCCTTCACGTCTTCGTTCTGTGAATTTTGCTCAGTCTGCGTTTACAGTGGAGCGGAGAGGAGCGAGAACAGAAACATTTTATCATAGTATATCAATCAATCAATCAATCAATCAATCAATCAATCAATCAATCAATCAATCAATCAATCAATCAATCAATCAATCAATCAATCAATCAATCAATCAATCAATCAATCAATCAATCAATCAATCAATCAATCAATCAATCAATCAATCAATCAATCAATCAATCACTCACTCACTACTGATCTACATTTAGGGCAGTAGCCCAGGTGGAAGATACCCTATCTCTTGTTTTCTCAGCCTTTATAGCGAATGTCGGAAGAAGGTGAAATTACTCTGTATGTCAACAGTTGAATGCATCACATTTTCTCCACAAGTACTCGTCCGATTTTCAAAATAATCAGGGTGCTGAATTTTTAATGCTTGCAGATTTGAGCCTCTTGGTACCATTACTGAAAGTGAAAACCCGGGATCCACTGAACCGAACCACGCAGCCAAGGAGCCGCAGAGGAAGCCTTCATTCTCTTATTTTATGCACAAATCGATTTAGTCGTTCATCTTTTTTTTCACAATAGGCTTTACGTCGCAACGACACAGGCAGGTCTTATGGTGACGAGGGGATAGGAAAAGGCTGGCAGTGTGAAGGATGCGGCCGTGGCCTTAAATGAACTGAAGTCCCAGCATTTGCCTGGTGTGATAATGGGAAACCACGGAAGACCATCTTCTGGACTGCAGACAGTGGGGTTCGAACCCACTATCTCCCGAATACTGGATATGGCCGCACTTAAGCGGTTACAGCTACCGAGCTCGGTTTTCAGAGCGGCAGAATGGTGGATGCCTGCATTGTGTCTGAGTGTTGCTTTCCCTGTTCGCGAAGGAATAGGATCGTTATCACGTGTCGTTAGTTATCAATGCAATTACTTTTACCGGGACTATTAATGATGCCTAATTATGTAGAAGGGGGCCATCACAGGCCAGTCAGCTAGATATGTGTTGTTTGTAAGCTCTGATTATATTAGACACGTTTGCTATATAACTAACTGCTTTGGTAGAAGGCAGTTCGGGTTTACGAAAGGTTATTCCACTGAAGCTCAACTTGTAGGATTCCAGCAAGATTCAGGAGCCTAGATCGACTGTATCGCGATTGACTTATGTAAGGCATTTGATGGGGTGGATCATGGGACTTCCGTTGTTGCACGCGAATGATCGGCAGGCTGTTGAGAGTGTTCTTGCATTATCGTAGAGACAAAGTAGTTAAAACCTATTGAAGATGTTTAATTTTGTGTGTGTTTGATACGTTTAGTGCTATTTATATATTGGTGTTTAGTTCTTGCTGGTAGAAATTGGGAGTAGTGATATTCATTTGAATTTTATATGAAGTAGTTCAGTTGGTGTTCAGTAGATTACGTTTTCTAGGTTAAGTAGGCTAGCAAGGTTTACTTTGTTTCAAATTTTGGTTTAGGAAATCATTTAGATAATAACATTAACTTTCTAATTTAAAAAATACATCTGTAGGTTCGTTGTGTTGTATACAAGGAACTTAGTATACAGTAACACAACATAAAGTTTATTGCTTCAATAGTTTTACACAGTATTTACAAGAAATATAACTAAACTTTTCTTAAAGCTTGATTAATGGCACGCAGTTAATGCTGATATTAAAAGGTAGATTGAAGGTCTGTAGCGTATATACATTTATACCAAGAGAGAGTCCTATGTACACATTCAATCCTATCTTGATGAGATAGTCTGTTCCAATGAGAATGTCCTTGTATAGTCGAAAACTATCTGCTGAGTAATAACAAGGGTAACGCGTAACGAGAGTTCGTATTAACAGGAAGCTAGTATTAGGTTTAGACTGGCAAGGATCTTGCATTAATATTCTTAATTAGCAGAATGCTAAGATTGACGTCGGAGCACTGGTGAGGACTTGAGGGAGTAGCAGAATGCTTGACTCGGGGCTCGACGTGGCTACGGGGATCAGGGAAAGTGAGGCAATGTCCAGAGGTGAGACCTCACGGCCAGAAATCAGTCCACCAGTTCAAACACATTTTAAAGAGGATGCCTCCATGTCTGACTTGCGGTGTGGTCTGGTCGTTGGACACTGGGGTAGTCCTGGAGAGGCGACGAACGTTGCTCCTTATATAGCGCTGGCTGACATCACGGACGAGCATGCCAGGCGCAGTGCAGTCACCTCGTAGTCTCTGGAAACGTCGGTGATGCGGCGGGCTGCGGAGGTTGTAGGCGCGGAGCTTAAGGTGCGGAGGACACACACAAGACGTTGGTATAATATTTATAAAGACAGATTATCATATGGAGTTGTAATTTCCGCAGCTAATAGACCCGTTCAAACTATTCAAGTAAATAACACGATTCGCCTGTAAACGTCGATTCAAAAAGAAGTTCAAGAGAATTTCACTGGAGAATTACGCAAGAGATTTTAGATGGATGACAATTGTTTTGCTGCATTCGGACGAGATCAAAGAGTGTATGGTAGTTGAATAAACAAATACAAGAATCAGCTAATTATTGTATTCCGGTAATTTGTAGTTCTAAGTCCTCGGCACCTTCGTTTATTCATCGAATTAAAGTTAATAAGTTAATCAAATTCCTAGATCCAAATAATATGGCACTTCAAGTCCCCGGCGTAGTTTTGACAAAAGGTTTTTTGAAAAATTATTATAGACAACATTTTATTTTTGAGCATTTAAGGACACTTTGACGCGTAGTAGGGCATTGTTGGATGCGGTTGTGAACAGTTGGCTGTTGGGAGAGCTCTTGCATTATTATAGTGATGATGTAGTTAAAACCTATTGAAATTGTTTAAATTTTGTGTGCGTGTTCCATTTAGTGCTGTTTATATATTGGTGTTTAGTGCTTGTTGGCAGAAATTGGGAGTAGTGATATTTATTTAAATTTTATAACAAGGAATTCATTTGGTGTTCAGTAGATTACGTTTTCTAGGTTAAATAGGCTAGCTAGGTGTACCTTGTTCGAATTTTATGTTTAGGAAATACTTTAGGTAATAATATTAACATTTAAAACAATATTTATAAATATGGTATAATACAAAGGCAGATTAAGGAGTTGTAACTCATTGTAAGTTCCGCCGCAACTTTCCGAAGTTTCTTATAGATACCCCTTCAAACTATCACGAAAGTAATTAATTTATTAAATTAAAAAGCACGATTCGCCTGTAAACTTCGATTTAAACAGAAGGTGAAGAGAATACACGGTAATTTTACTGAATAATTACGGCACTTAACAGTTCTTGGATTGTTGACGATTCTATTAGAATTGTTGATGATTGTTGCCACATGCACATGGTAGTTGTGTAAATAAAAACAACATCAGCTGATTACTATATTCCGATAATGTGTAGTCTTTGTTCCCTGCAAACTTTGTACTTTCCACCTTCGTTCATTCATCGAGTAAAAGTTAATAATCAAATTCCTATATCCCAATAATATTGCAGTTCAAGCCCCCTGCGTACTTTTGATAGAAATTATTTAGACAACCTCTTATTTTTCAGCATTTAAGGACACGTTTATTCTTCGTCCCGCGTAGTAGGGAAAATGATAGTAATCCACCAGCGGTAAAAATTCATATAACCACATTTCAGCAGAGAATTGTAGTGTGGATACAGTATATTTAGATAGTACCATATCTTGTCTGCTATATTCGTGTGTATCTTTCGTGTGAATCTATTAGAGCATAGTACTAATAATAATCTGTCTAAGCATTTAGCTTTGTTCGTAACATTTGTCTACAGTAGGTCTTGCAAATTTCAAACATGCAATTTCCATTTCTGTTTGTACTTAGTAGTAACATACGGTACCGGCCTTGTAATTAGGATACGCCTGAACGTACTTTAAACTTATTGTAATGTACTGTACAGTAGTATACGAGTAATACCTTATTAGATTTTAGCGTGCTTATTTTATTATTGTAAATTATTTGTGTAGTACCGGTATCGTAGAGGTATCCGTAGAAAGTCTCTTACTAAAATTCTGTTTTTGTAATTAGGATAGGCTTAATTGCAGTTTAGATTTTTGTAATTCTTGTAATGTAATTCTTTTGTAATCCTTTCGGTATTCAGTAATTAACAGCAGTTGTTATCTTGTTAGGGTGTTGTAGGATAAAAATAGAGTTCGCCCAAGTAGTATTGTACTGTAGTCGTATATTAATTACCTTATTGTCGTGTGATCTTTGAGTACTATCCCGGACAATATGGATATCCCTCCTTTCGCTTTTTGGCGCATAAGTTATTTTTCCTTTTATCTTCATTTTCCCCGCGTAAAGAAAGGCTAAGGAGTGCAAGTGTAGGGACTGTGGGTGTGGCGAGGTATTGAGAGGTATGAGGGAGGAGTTGGGAGAGTTTGAGGGATATAATTAGGATTCTCAAAGAACACAGGAGGGAAGATAGGCCTCCCTCAAACAATGTACAAGTTACAGAAGGTGTACAAGGGGGAGAGGAAGGAAAGGGGGGAGTTGTAGAAGACAGGTGGTCTAATGTTCTAAGGGGAAGGAGATTGCAGGCTAAAGGCTCTATTCAGGATCAGAATTCAGGACAGGTGTCTGTGCGAAATCGGTACGAGCCACTCTAGGTAGAGCAACAGAGGGAAGATGAGGAACAGGGAACTGTTGCTGAGATGTGTGGAAGGAGGAGGAAGGGAAAAGGTAGGAAAGGGAAATGTAGAGTAGAGGATAGGAAAAGACAGGTGGAACAGGGTCATGGGAAGGAGAAAAGGGAGGAGGAAGTAGCTTCTGCAGCTATCAGGAAAGATAGGGCTGACCAGGAAGGGATGGGATCAAATGAGGAGGGTAGGGTTGAGGCTCTGGTCATGGGGGATTCCATCGTTAGACACGTGGGGAAGTGTGTGGAAGAAAAGGAACCAGGGTAGAATGTTATCCAGCAATTAGGTTGAATCAGGTGTTGAGGAAAGCAGAATAGAGGGAGGAGGGGAAGGAGAAGGTGGTAGTGATTCACGTTGGTACCAACAACGTAAGGCAAGCTGATATAAGTACCAAGATAGTTGGGAATGTGTGGTATCTGGTAAAGGCAGCATGGTTGAAGTTTAAGAAAGCGGAGATTGTTATCAGTGGAATACTGTGTAGGAGGGATAATGACTGGAGGGTGATTGTGGATTTAAATGAGACTATGGAGTGGGTATGTGGGAAACTAGGAGTGAAATTTCTAGATCCTAATGGATGGGTAGGAGATAGGGATCTGCGCTCAGATGGCCTTCACGTAAACCGCATTGGTACGTATAAGCTAGGAAATTTGTTTGGAAGGATAATAGGGAGGTACATTCAGGGAAACGGGGTTGTCTAGGGAGCGGTGATGAGGGTACAGAGATCTGGAAGTCTAGTAGGGATGACATAAAAAGTTTAGTGTTGAACTGTAGAAGTATTGTAACGAAAGGAATGGAATTGAGTAATTTAATAGATATATATTTACCAGATAATGTAATAGGAGGTGAATCATGGCTGAGCAATGATATAATGGATGCAGAAATTTTTTAACGGAACTGGAGTGTGTATGGTAGGATAGGAATGGTGGGAGGGGGAGTATTCATTCTGGTTAAAGAAGAATCTGTAAGCTACGAAAAAGTTAAAGATGAGAAATATGAAATTTTAGGTGCAAGGCTCACTTCTAAAGATAATAGGCAACTTGATGTCTTTGGAGTGTACAGACCGGGAAAGGGCAGCACTGACACGGATTCAGAATTATTTGATTAATCAGCTATGTGGGAAACGACAAAGAAAGGAATGTGATTGCAGCGGGATATCTGAATTTACCAAATACATTATTATGGCCCAAACGATGTGAATTCGGATCTGGGTGATTCCTATGGGGAGATAACATAGGTGACTACATTCTAAAGATGGGAATCGAAATAATAATAATAATAATAATAATAATAATAATAATAATAATAATAATAATTATAATCCAAGTAAATCACGTCTTAATTGATTGATTGCCAAACTAGACCGGAATTGTAAAAGGGGTTATGCGTTAAACATAATAATAGTCGACTGCCACGTATCAATTGAAATTAAAATATAAATTTTCAAAAAATTAATAATAATAATAATAATAATAATAATAATAATAATAATAACAATAATAATCCAAGTAAATCATAAATCAATTGCCTAGGGCCAAAGTAGACCGAAATTTTAAAAGCTTATGCATTAACCATAAATATCGCTAACGGTGGTGTAACGCGTGAAATTAATTTACCATAATAACAATAAAAATAAAATTAATAATAATCAAATTTGAAGAAGAAGAAGAAGAAGAATTTTTATTTATGAACATAACAATGATGGTGGGAGTTAAAACGAAAATATTGAAATTTTCAAACCAGTTTAATAATAATAATGATAATAATAATAATAATAATAATAATAATAGTAATAATCATAATAATAATAATATTTGAAGAATCAGAAGAGTAAGAACCTACTTTTTATTTCAAATTTTAATAATAAGAGCGAGAAGTTGAAATATTAGAGCGAGGATGATTACGGGTTACGATAATCATGATCTCCACTAATAATAATAATAATTATTATTATTTTAAATTTTTTAAATGATTTCTGCTGATGATTATGAATGATACTAGGGAAGTCAGCTGGCGAAATGACGTAATAATGTCAAGTTGTTGTAAATAATAAGTTAAGTTAATACTTGTAACATGAAGGCAAATCCCTACATCTGGACCATTAGGTTTGAGTCTCTTTGTCGTTTCCTACAGTTAACGATTAGCATATCTCGGTTAGGAACCCGGGAAGAGTTTGTAGTTTCTCGGGTTGGTCTCATCCCAATATAAGTGGAGGCGATGACATGGGTCATGTGATCGCGCCCACTTGACCAACAGGTAATTGGTCCATGACCATAAATGGTTATTGTGTTAACGAGGGTAAATTTGATACCTTCAGATATCAACGGTTCCACCATCAAAAATGGAGGATCAACAGATTTTAGTTGTGCGTAAAAAATTATTTTGTTTATTTAAATAAAATGCTCCTTTAGCATTTGCAAGGAAACAGTTCCAGGTTCTTGTTCTTGTAGAATAGTAAACCCGTGGTGACCGTTTAAATATCCGTCCCCATTCCTAGGACGGAGCCTTCATATTTTTCCCTTTTATCAGATTTAATATAATTTTTTATGTGTTTTTATGATGGGATTTAAAGTTAATGATTATAGAGTGTCCCGTTCAACCCTGTAGTAATGATTGGATGCCGCCCATACATTTAGTTTGAGATCTTATATCTCTATATTAATTTTTATTGTTTATTAGTTGCGATAGATTCGGACCGCAACACTCCCTGAGATAAATGCTGGTTGGGACTCAGGCTTTGAGCGGGTACACTTGATTACAACAGACTGTTGCTTTGTCCATTTTAATTATAATTGTGGCCTTCTAATGTCAATATTGCAAATACTTTTACCAATTGTAAACACCTCACTCATTGCAATATATTTAAAACCAACATTGTACAAGTATTTTACCATATGTTAATTTTAGTTCAAGTCTCTCCAAGGCTTTAAAAAAAATAATTTTGTTTTATTTATATGTAAATCAGGTGCCTGATTTTATTTCAAGGTTAAGGTCAAGCAGCAGGGAAACCTTTCTGGACAGTAATAAAGAATCTTAGGAAGGGAGGGAAAAAGGAAATGAACAGTGTTTTGAGTAATTCAGGTGAACTCATAATAGATCCCAGGGAATCACTGGAGAGGTGGAGGGAATATCTTGAACATCTTCTCAATGTAAAAGGAAATCATCATGGTGGTGCTGCAAACAGCCAAGCTCATGGGGAGGAGGAAAATGATGTTGGTGAAATTATGCTTCAGGAAGTGGAAAGGATAGTAAATAAACTCCATTGTCATAAGGCAGCAGGAATAGATGAAATTAGACCTGAAATGGTGAAGTATAGTGGGAAGGCAGGGATGAAATGGCTTCATAGAGTAGTAAAACTAGCGTGGAGTGTTGGTAAGGTACCTTCAGATTGGACAAAAGCAGTAATTGCACCTATCTATAAGCAAGGGAACAGGAAGGATTGCAACAACTATCGAGGTATCTCATTGATTAGTATACCAGGCAAAGTATTCACTGGCATCTTGGAAGGGAGGGTGCGATCAGTCGTTGAGAGGAAGTTGGATGAAAACCAGAGTGGTTTCAGACCACAGAGAGGCTGTCAGGATCAGATTTTCAGTATGCGCCAGGTAACTGAAAAATGCTACGAGAGGAATAGGCAGTTGTGTTTATGTTTCGTAGATCTAGAGAAAGCATATGACAGGGTACCGAGGGAAAAGATGTTCGCCATACTGCGGGACTATGGAATTAAAGGTAGATTATTAAAATCAATCAAAAGCATTTCTGTTGACAATTGGGCTTCAGTGAGAATTGACGGTAGAATGAGTTCTTGGTTCAGGGTACTTACAGGAGTTAGACAAGGCTGTAATCTTTCACCTTTGCTGTTCGTAGTTTACATGGATCATCTGCTGAAAGGTATAAAATGGCAGGGAGGGATTGAGTTAGGTGGAAATGTAGTAAGCAGTTTGGCCTATGCTGACGACTTGGTCTTAATGGCAGACTGTGCCGAAAGCTTGCAGTCTAATATCTTGGAACTTGAAAATAGGTGCAATGACTATGGTATGAAAATTAGCCTCTCGAAGACTAAATTGATGTCAGTAGGTAAGAAATTCAACAGAATTGAGTGTCAGATTGGTGATACAAAGCTAGAACAGGTCGATAATTTCAAGTATTTAGGTTGTGTGTTCTCCCAGGATGGTAATATAGTAAGTGAGATAGAATCAAGGTGTAGTAAAGCTAATGCAGTGAGCTCGCAGTTGCTATCAGCAGTATTTTGTAAGAAGGAAGTCAGTTCCCAGACGAAACTATCTTTACATCGGTCTGTTTTCAGATCAACTTTGCTTTACGGGAGCGAAAGCTGGGTGGACTCAGGATATCTTATTCATAAGTTAGAAGTTACAGACATGAAAGTAGCGAGAATGATTGCTGGTACAAACAGGTGGGAACAATGGCAGGAGGGTACTCGGAATGAGGAGATAAAGGCTAATTTAGGAATGAACTCGATGGATGAAGCTGTACGCATAAACCGGCTTCGGTGGTGGGGTCATGTGAGGCGAATGGAGGAGGATAGGTTACCTAGGAGAATAATGGACTCTGTTATGGAGGGTAAGAGAAGTAGAGGGAGACCAAGACGACGATGGTTAGACTCGGTTTCTAACGATTTAAAGATAAGAGGTATAGAACTAAATGAGGCCGCAACACTAGTAGCAAATCGAGGATTGTGGCGACGTTTAGTAAATTCTCAGAGGCTTGCAGACTGAACGCTGAAAGGCATAACATTCTATAATGATAATGTATGTATGTAAGGCAATGGCTGATGATGCCTATATACAAGGCGAAAGATGTACCATTTTTTAGTTAACATATCAATCTAAATCAACAAAGACAAGACTTATTGTATTGATTAGGTGGTCAAATTAATAAATTAACTTATTGTTATTATTCCAATCAATAAGTGGTATGTTTCGAGCTGTCACTGGAGAGTTGGCGAGAAGTGACATAAGTAGAAGTAGAAGTTCGTGTGGTGTCTTTAAATGTACACAAGGTCATAGTATAAAGATAAAGTTGGAATTCAAAAGGACAAATTGGGGCAGGTATTCGTTTACAGGACGAGGAGATGTTATCAGTGGAATACTGTGTTGGAGGGATATTGTCTAGGGGGTGATTGGGGAATTAAGAGAGACTATGGACTGGGTATGAGGGTCTGCACTCAGATGGCCATCACTTAAACCGCAGTGGTACGTATAAGTTAGGAAATTTCTTTGGAAACGGTATAGCGATGTACATTCAGGGAAACGGGGTGGTCTAAGGAGCACTGATAAGCGTATAGGGAACTGGAGGTCGGTTGAACTGTGGAAGTATTGTAAATAAAGGAATAGAATTAAGTAACAATAGCTATATACTTACCGGTACCAGATATTGTAACAGGAGTTGAATCACGGCTTAGAAATGATACAACATATACAGAAATTTTCTCATGGAACAGGAGTGTGCATCGTAGAAATTAAATAGGAATGGTAGGAGGGGGAGTATTCATTCTGGCGAACGGAGAATTTGTAAGCTACCTAAAAGTTAAAGATGACAAACTTGAAATTCTATGTGTAAGGCTCACTTCTAAAGATAATAGGCAAATTGATGTCTTAGGATTGTACAGACTGGGAAAGGGTAGCGATGGCGCTGATTCAGATTTATGTGATAAGATAATCAGATATGTGGGAAACGACATGGAAAGAAATATGATTGTAGCAGGTGATCTGAATTTACCAATTGTCAATTGGGAAGGTAATGTGAATGACAGGAAGCATCAATCACTACTGATCTGCATTTAGGGCAATCGCCCAGGTGGCAGATTCATTATCTGTTGTTTTCCTAGACGTTTCACAAATGATCGCAAAGAAATTGGAAAATTATTGAACGTTTCTCTTGCTAAGTTATTCCAATCCCTTACTCCCCTTCCTATAAACGAATATTTGCCCCTACTTGTCCGCTTAAATTCCAACTTTATCTTCATATTGTCATCTTTCCTACTTTTAAAGACACCACTCGAACTTATTCGTCTACAAATGTCCTCCCACCCCGTCTCTCCCCCGACAGCTCGGAACATACCACTTAATCGAGCAGCTCGTCTCCTTTCTCCCAAGTCTTCCCAGCCCAAACTTCGCCATACTTTTTAAACCTACTCTTTTGTCGGAAATCACCCAGAACAAATAAAGCTGCTTTTCTTTGAATTTTTTCCAGTTCTTAAATCAAATAATCCTGGTGAGGGTCCCATACACAGCAACAGTACTCTATTTGGGGTCTTACCAGAGGCTTATAAGCCCTCTCTCTTACATCCTTACTACAACCCCTAAATACCCTAGTAACCATGTGCAGAGATCAGTACCCTTTATTAACAATCATATTTAAGTGATTACCCCATTGAGGGGCTTTTTTATGTTAACACCTAGGTACTTACAATTATCCCCAAAAGGAACTTTCACCCCATCAACGCAGTAATTAAAACTGAGAGAACTTATCCTATTTGTGAAACTCACAACCTGACATTTAACCCCGGTTATCATCGTACCATTGCCCACCGTCCATCTCAAAACACTATCGAGGTCACCCTGCAGCCGCTCTCAGTCTTGTAACTTATTTATTACTCTGTACAGAATAACATCACCCGCAAACAGCCCTATTTCTGATTCCACTTCTTTACACATATCATTGATATATATATAAGGAAACATGAAGGTCCAATAATACTGCCTTGAGGAATTCCCCTCATAATTATTACAGGGTAAAATAAAGCTTCGCCTACTCTAATTCTCTGAGTTCTATTTTCTAGAAATATAGCAACCCATTCAGTCACTCTTTTGTCTAGTCCAATTGCACTCATTATTGCCAGTAGTCTTCCATGATCTACCCTATCAAATGCCTTATACACATCAATCGCAATACAGTCCAGGACATCTGCTATATCTTGTTGAAATCCTACAAGCTGAGCTTCAGTGGAATAACCTTTCCTAAACACTAACTGCCTTCTGTCAAACCAGTTATTAATTTTGCAAACAGGTCTAATATAATCAGAAAGAATGCTTTCCAGAAGCTTACATACAATGCATGTCAAACTTATTGGCCTGTAATTTTCAGCCTTATGTCTATCATCCTTTCCTTTATACACAGGGGCTACTACAGCAACTCACCATTCATTTGGTATAAATCCTTCAACCGAAAAATATCAAATAAGTATTTCAGATATGGTACTATATCCCAACCCATTGTCCTTAGTATATCCCCAGAAAACTTATCAATTCCAGCTGCTATTCTAGTTTTCAACTTTTGTATCTTACTGTAAATGTCATTGTTATTATAGGTAAATTTTAATACTTCTCTAGTATTACTCACCTATCCTATCTGGACATTATCGATGTAACCAACAATCTTTACAAACTGCTGACTGAATACTTCTGCCTTTTGAAGATCCTCGCATACACACACATTCCCCTTGTTCATTAGTGATTCCTGGAATGTCATTCTTTGAACCTGTTTCTGCCTTAAAGTACCTACGCATACCCTTCAATTTTTCACTAAAATTTGTATGACCAACAATTATGCTTGCACTCATGTTATCCTCAGATGACTTCTTTGCTAGATTCAATTTCCTAGTAAGTTCCTTCAATTTCTCCTTACTTCCATAACCATTTCTAAATCTATTTCGTTCCAACCTGCACTTCCTTCTTAGCCTGTTTACTTCTCCGTTATAATATAGTGGATCTTTACCATTCCTTACCACCTTTAGAGGTACAAACCTATTTTCACATTCCCCAACAATTGCTTTAAACCCATCCCAGAGTCTGTTTACATTTTTATTTACAATTTTCCAGCGATCATAGTTACTTTTGAAAAACTCCCTCATGCATCTTTTATCAGCCATATGGTACTGCCTAATTGTCCTAATTTTAATACCTTC
Organism: Anabrus simplex; assembly: GCF_040414725.1. Lineage (NCBI taxonomy): Eukaryota > Metazoa > Arthropoda > Insecta > Orthoptera > Tettigoniidae > Anabrus > Anabrus simplex. The sequence goes on from NC_090266.1 coordinate 14,981,696, forward strand.
CTTTCTTTCACATTTATTTTAACTACGACAAAAACAGCTTCGTGATCACTAATACCATCTATTACTTCGGTTGCTCTATAGAGCTCATCTGGTTTTATCAGCACCATATCCAAAACATTCTTCCCTCCAGTTGGTTCCATCACTTTTGGATCAGCTCCCCTTCCCATATTAACTTTTTTGCCATTTGTTGGTCATGCTTTCTGTCGTTCGCATTATCTTCCCAGTTGACATTTGGTAAATTGTGATCACCTGCTACAATCCCATTCCCTTTCATATCATTTCCAACATAGCTGATTACCTTATAAAATAATTATGAATGAGCCTCAGCGCTACCCTTTCCCGGTCTGTACGCTCCAAAGACATCAAGTTACCTATTAACTTTTAGCGATGAGCCTTAAACACAGAATTTCAGGTTTTTAATTCTTAACTTTTTCGTAGCTTACAAATTCTTCTTTCGCCAGAATGAATACTCCCCCTCCATCCATTCCTACCCTATCTCTACGATACACACTCCAGTTCCGTGAGAATATTTCTGCATCCATTACATCATTTCTCAGCCATGATTCAACTCCTATTACAATATTTGGAAATTATAAATCTATTATATTACTTTATTTGATTCCCTTGTTTACAATGCTTCTGCAGTTGAGCACTAATATTTTATGTCATCCCTACTTGATTTCTAGTTCCCTGTTCCCTTAACACCGCTCCCTAGGCCACCCCGTTTCCCTGAATGTACCTGCCTATAACCCTTCTAAACAAATTTCCTAACTTATACGTACCACTGCAGTTTAAATGAAGGCCATCTGAGTGCAGAAACCTGTCTGCTACCCACCCATTTGGATGTAGAAATCTCACTCCCAGATTCCCACATACCCACTCCACATTCTCATTTAAATCCCCAGTCAATTTCCAGTCAGTATCCTTCCTACACAGTATTCCACTGATAACAATCTCAGCTTCCTCAAACTTCGTCCTAGCTGCATTTACCAGATCCCACACATACCCAACTATGTTGGTACTTACCTGCTTGTCTTATGTTGTTAGTACCAACGTGAAACACTACCACCTTCTCCTTTACCTCCTCCTTCCTTTCTACTTTCGTCAACATCTGCCTTAACCTAATTCCTGGATAACACTCTACCCTGGTTCCCTTTCCTCCACGCACTTTCTCCACATGTATAATGATGGAACCCCCATGACTAGAGCCTCAACCCTACCCACCTCATTTTAACCCCTCCCTTCCTGGTCAGCCCTATCTTATCTCACTGCTGCAGAAGCTACTTCTTCCTCCCTTTTCTCCCTCCCCTGACCCTGTTCCACCTGTCTTTTCCTTTTCACTACACTACATTTCCCTTCCTCCTACTTCCAAACATCTCAGCAACAGTTCCCTGTTCCTCATCTTCCCTCGGTTGTTCTAGCTGCAGTGACTCGTACCGATTTCTCACAGACACCTGTCCTGAATTCTGATCCTGAACAGAACCCTTAGCCTGAAATCTCCTTCGCCTCAAAACATCAGACCACTTGTCTTCTACAATTCCGCCATTTCCTTCCCATCCTCCTTTACACCTACTGTATCCTGTACACTATTTGAGGGAGGCTTACTTTCCTTCCTGTCCTATGAGAGAATCCTAATTATCTCCCTCAAACTCTCCAGCTCCTCATTCATACTCTTTAATGCCTGGCCACATCCCCAGTTCCTACACTTGCACTCCTTAGCCACTATTTACGGAGTAATGGGAAGAAAAGGAAAAGTAAAATAACTTATTCTCTGCAAAATAAAAATGAAAGGAGAGAAATATTGCTTATAAAATGAAAGGAAAGAAATATTGTCTAGGATAGTTCACAAAGATCACACAACAACAAGGTAATTAATATAAGCTACTACTACAATACTACTTAGTTGTACGATTTTTTTCTACAACACGCTAACAGAATGAACATTGCTGTTATTTACTGAAAACCGAAAGTAATACACAAGAATTAAGTCTACCCAATTCTAAGCTTTAGTTAAGTCTACCCTAATTACTGCAACAGAATTCTAGTAAGAGAGTTCATACAGATACTATAGATACCGGTACAACAGATACTATACTACACAAATATTACACAGTAATAGAATAAACGCACTAATTTATAATAAGATACCTACTATAATACACTACAATTGTTTTAAATTGCGTTCAGACCTATCCTAATCATAACACAACTGGTTATTACTAAGCACAAACTGAAATGGAAATTACAATTTCAGATAGAAATTCGCAAGACTACTCAAAATAATAGAATAAGCACTCTAATAAGTCACTACAATACACTACAAAAGTTTTTAAACTACGTTCAGACGTATCCTAATTACAAGAAGTTATTATTAAGCACAAATAGAAATGAAAATTTCAGTTAGGCATAAAGTTTGAAATTCGCAAGAACTACCAAAAAGTTAAACGCTCTAATAGAAAAGAAATCTTACGTTTGGTTAAATGCTTAAGTATCGAAAAGATTACCGTACACGAAGAAAAACACGAATACAACAGGCAAGATACTATCTAATATACCTTATCTCAACTGAAATGTGGTTATGTGATTATAACAGCTGGTGGATTACTATTATTTTCCCTACTCCACGGGACGGAGAATAAAAGTGTCCTTAATTACTGAAAAATACGAGGTTGTCTACAATAATTTCTCAAAAATATTTCAGTCATAACTACTCCTAATACTCCAGGGACTTGAATTGCAATTACTGGGATATATGAACTTTATTATTATTATAAGCTAACCGCTCATTAATACTGAAAGATCGAGGGAGCTAAATATAAATTACGGATACTTTAATTACCCACTCAGAACTACAAATGATCGGAATACAAGATCAGCTGATTTTTATTTATATTTACTTGACTACACTACACCATTTGTTCACTACTGTAGCCAACAATGCAATATTTGAATATGAAGAGCGATAATAATCATTAACAATACAACGACTGTTAAATATTTCGCCAGAGAAATACTGCATATTCTGTTGAAATGCCTTCTTTAAACAAAATTGCTTTATTTGTAGAAGTTGTTACCGGTAGCTTTGTGATAGTGGGACAGGTAAACTGCTATTTGAACTACCCTGTCAATTACCTGCACTAATACAACCACTGCCGAAGTTACTACTATTTTAATATCCCGTCTTTGCAGGTATTTTATCAACAAATATACATATATTTTAATAATAGTATTTAAAAAATTCTTCCCTCACTCAGTCCTAAATTACAGCTTGTAATCTAGCGAACGCCTACGGAACTACCCAGTGTAAAAATTGTGAATAAATACCACTAATCTTCATTACTACAAACAAACACTAAACACCAATATTTGTGGAACTAAATGTATCACACACACACATAAAATTTGCTAAATTTCTACAACTACTTTATCTTTAAGATAATACAGAGGTCTTGTAACAGCCAACCACTCGCTCGCGCATCCCACAATGGTATGACAAAAATGGCAAATAAGTTAATATGGGAAGGGCACCTGATTCAGAAACTGGTGGAAAAAACTAGAGGGAAAGACATCCCGGACGTGTCGCTAGTAAAACCAAAGAAACCGATGTAATAGATGATATTAGTGATCATGAAGCTGTTTTTCTCGTGGTTAGAAATAAAGATATAAAGTAAGGTCTTCAAATAGGACTATTAGGCAGTAACATGTGGCTGATAAAGCAGGCATGAGGGAGTTTTTAAAAAGTGATTATGATCTGTGGAAAACGGTAAACACAAATGTAAACAAAACCTGGGATGGGTTTAAAGCAATTGTGCCTTTAAAAGTGGTAAGGAATGGTAAAGACCCATCTTGTTATAATAGAGAAATAAAGAGACTAGGAAGGAGATGCAGATTGGAAAGAAATAGAGTTAGAAATGGCTGTGGAAGTAAGGAGATCTTGAAAGAACTTACTGTAATAGCAAACTGAATCTAGCAAATAAGACAGCAAAGGATAACATGATGGTAGGCATAATTGGCAGTCATACAAATTTTAGTGGAGAATGGAGGGTATGTATAGGTACTTTATGGTAGAAACAGGTTCCAAGAAGGACATTCCAGGAATCATTAATGAACAAGGGGAGTGTGTATGTGAGGATCATCAAAAGAATGAAGTATTCAGTCAGCAGTATGTAAAGATAGTTGGTTACTAGGGTAATGTCGATATAGAAGAGGTGAATAAAACTAAGGAAGTATTAAAATTTCTCTATGGCAACAGTGACATTTACAGTAAGGTACAAAGTTGAAAACTAAAAACAGCTGGAATTGATATGATTTCTGGGGATGTAATAAGGAAAATGGGTTGTGATATGGTACCATATGTGAAGTACTTATTTGCTTATTGCTTGCATGAAGGAGCTATACCAAATGAATGGAGAATTGCTATAGTAGCCTCTGTGAATGCGGGAAAGGGTGATAGACATAAAGCTGAAAATTACAGGCCAGTCAGTTTGACATGCGTTGAATATAAGCTTTGGAAAGCATTCTTTATGATTATATTAGACATGTTTGCAAAATTAATAACGGGTTCAATAGAAGGCAGTTCGGGTTTAGGAAAGGTTATTCCACTGAAGCTCAACTTGTAGGATTCCAGCAAGGTACAGCAGATATCTTCGATTCAGGAGGTCAAATGCCGTATCGCAATTGACCTGTCTTCAGCATTTGATAGGGTGGATCATGGGAGAATCCTGGCAAAAATGAGTGCAATAGGCTAGACAAGAGTGTGACTCTACCTCTATAAAATAGATCTCAGATAATTAGAGTATGCAAAGCTTTACCTGACCCTGTAATAATTAAGAGGGGAATTCCTCAAGACAGTATTATTGGACCCTTAATTTTCTTATATATATTAATGATATGAGTAAAGAACTGGAATCAGAGGTAAGGCTGTTTGCAGATGATGTTGTTCTGTATACAGTAAAAAATAATTTGCAAGATTGTGAGCAACTGCAAAATGACCTCGATAATGTGAGATGGACGGTGGGCAGTGGTACGAAGATAAACGGGGATAAAAGTCAAGTTGTGAGTTTCACAAATAGGAAAAGTCCTCTCAGTTTTAATTACTGCGTTGATGGGGTAAACGTTCATTATGGGGATCATTGTAAGTACCTAGGTGTAAGGGAGCTGATACACCTGGAAATATGAATTTTCTTCATTTGTTGTCAGTCATCGTCATTATAAAGTCACCGAAGTTGACAGTGTACAAGGCAATCAATCAGTCACTAGTGATCTGCATTTAGGGCAGTCGCCTAGGTGGCAGATTCCCTATCTGTTGTTTTTCTAGCCTGTTATTCAATGTACACAAAGAAATTGAAAAATTACTGAACATCCCCCTTGGTAAGTTATTCCAATCCCTAAATCCCCTTCCTATAAACGAATATTTGCCCCCATTTCAATCCTCTTGAATTCCAACTTTACCTTCATATTGTGATCTTTCATACTTTTAAAGACACCACTCAAACTTATTCATTCACTGATGACCTCCGACGCCATCTCTCCACTGACAGCTCGGAACATACCACTTAATCGAGCAGCTCGTCTCCTTTCTCCCAAGTCTTCCCACTCCAAACTTTGCAACATCCTTGTAACGGTACTCTTTTGTCGGAAATTACCCAGAACAAATCGAGCTGCTTTTCTTTGGATTTCTTCAGTTCTTGAATCAAGTAATTGTGGTGAAGGTCCCATACACGGGAACCATACTCTAGTTGGGGTCTTACCAGAGACTTATATGTACTCTCCCTTACTTCCTTACTACAACCCCTAAATACCCTCATAAACTTTTGCGTAGATCTGTACCCTTTCTTAACAATCATATTTATGTGATTATCCCAATGTAGATCTTTTCCTATATTAACACCTAGGTACTTACAATGATCCCCAATAGTAACTTTCACCCCCATCAACGCAGTAATAAAAAAGAGAGGACTTTTCCTATCTGTGAAACTCACAACCTGACTTTTAACCACGTTCATCATCTTAGCATTGCCCACCGTCCATCTCACAACATTATCGAGGTCACCCTGCAGCCGCTCAGATTCTTGTAACTTATTTATTACTCTGTACAGAATAACATCATCTGCAAACAGCCTTATAACTCATTCCACTTCTTTACACATATCTTTGACATACATAAGAAAACAGAAATGTCCAATAATACTGCCTTGAGAAATTCCCCTCTTAATTATTACAGGGTCAGATAAAGCTTCGCCTACTCAAATTCTCTGAGTTCTATTTTCTAGAAATATAGCCACCCTTACAGTCACTCTTTTTCTAGTCCAATAGCACTCATTTTTGCCAGTAGTCTTCCATGATCTACCCTATCAAATGCCTTATACACATCAATCGCAATACAGTCCAGGACATCTGCTATATCTTGTTGAAATCCTACAAGCTGAGCTTCAGTGGAATAACCTTTCCTAAACACTAACTGCCTTCTGTCAAACCAGTTATTAATTTCACAAACGTGCCTAATATAATCAGAAAGAATGCTTTCCCAATGCTTACATGCAATGCATGTGAATTTTCACCTTTATGTCTTTCACTCTATAATTTATACACAGGGGCTACTATAGCAAATCTCCATGCATTTGGTATAGCTCCTTCAACCAAACAATAATCAAATAAGTATTTCAGATATGGTACTACATCCCAACCCATTGCCTTTAGTATATCCCCAGGAATCTTATCAATTCCAGCTGCTTTTCTAATTTTAAAATTTTGTGTCTTACTGTAAATGTCATAGTTATCATAGGTAAATTTTAATGCTTCTTTAGTATTACTCACTTGCCCTACCTGGACATTATCGTTGTAACCAACAATCTTCACATGCTGCTGACTGAATACTTCTGCCTTTTGAAGTTCCTCGCATACACACTTCCCTTGTTCATTAATGATTCCCGGAATGTCCTTCTTTGAACCTGTTTCTGCCTTAAAGTACTTATACATACCCTTCCATTTTTCACCAAAATTTGTATGACCACCAATTATGTGTGCCATCATGTTCTCCTTAGCTGACTTCTTTGCTAGATTCAATTTCCTAGTAAGTTCCTTCAATTTCTCCTTACTTCCATAACCATTTCTAAATCTATTTCTTTCCAACCTGCACTTCCTTCTTAGCCTCTTTTATTTCTCTGTTATAATATAGTGGATCTTCACCATTCCTTACTACCTTTAAAGGAACAAACCTATTTTCACATTCCTCAACAATTGCTTTAAACCCATCCCAGAGTCTGTTTACATTTTTTTTTTTTTTTACAATTTTCCAGCGATAATAGTTACTTTTGAAAAACTCCCTCATGCCTATTTTATCAGCCATATGGTACTGCCTATAAGTCCTAATTTTGATACCTTCCTTTCTTTCACATTTATTTTTAACCACGACAAAAACAGCTTCGTAATCACTAATACCTCTATTACTTCGGTTTCTCTATAGAGCGCATCTGGTTTTATCAGCAGTTTTATCAGTTTTCGATCTTGATTGAAAGAGTACAAATTTCTTTACCTAAATCTGAAGTTTTATAGCGATATATCGATTTAAATTCATGCATGTTCTGAAATGTCAGCTGTGTGGGAATATTAAATTGGAACAAAATTTGCTGACTTGTCAAGGCATTAGGACCGTTTAATAATTCTGATATTCTGTACCTGTAACCTAACCACGAGGTTTTGGTTGGAATTGTGTCAAGTTTCTAAGACTGAGACAGAAGTAGAGGAAGAAGAAGAAGAAGGCTGGCATAAAATTGGAAGAAGGTAACGGTGCTGGTGGTGCGGGTCGTCTCACTGATGCTGTCATCAACAAGCTGCAGTGATATTATGGCAATGCCAGAAAGGAAAATTAAGACAACTTGGAATACATGACGAAGGCTATATGGGCTATATGGTACCATGAAGTCTCCACTGACATTGACCCTCAACATTATTGTTGTCCGAAAAGTTCAAGATCATGTTGTGGGTGGGATCATGGAACTGAGAAAGAGTATAAGCACTCTAACCCAATTCCAATGGCTGTAATGAAGCCAATATTCCAATACCTTTCTGCTACTGACCTCCTAAGGAGATGTCCGAAATGTCGGACTCAAAATGCTAATGAGACCTTTAACAATAAAGTATGGACTGTTTGCCCCAAAAAACTCAAATTCAGGGAGGATATTTGTTAAAATTGCACCTGCTGAAACTGTGTCTTCTTTAAATGCATTAAAGTTAGGAAATCTGCAACATCTGCTCTGTCTGAACGTGATCTTCTACGGATCAAATTTGTTGAAAAACGACTTCGAGAGCCTTAAAAAGAGGAACGAAGGACAAGAGGGAGGCGTAGGATGGAAGAACATGGCAAGGACATGGAGATGGAGGGTACTAAATATGCAGCAGGTGCCTTGTTTTGTTATATGTAATGTGACCGTTCACAACGTCACCTATAGTATGTCATGATACCCAGGAGATGAAATATGCCGTTTTCCGCGTCATTCTACGATAAAAGCTGCCCAAGTTAGAATTTTTCCAGCCGCTCCGGGATACGATTGGCAGTATCCTGAGTCACGCGACCCAGCTCTAGTTGCTGGTAATTAGCAGCAAGGCGGTGCAAGAGCGCTGGTACTCCATGTTTTCTCACTCCAACCACGAGCAAGACAGAAAGAGACGCATTATCACGTGACAGAGAATCTAGGTCACTAGCCGAGCCCAGGAAGTATATCCAACATGAGAACTAACATTATACCCTATTTCCCACGTTCATTCACCACTGCCAACTCATCGAGTTGAATTGTTTTTCCCTGATATTTTTTATAAATCGAAAGATACTCAATGGATAGTCAAGTGCAAACATTCATTTGAATCAGGGAATTTTACCCATAATTATGAGACCAAGAAGTGTTCTACTTAAGTGAAAGAACGGTAGCTAAGCCGTAACAGGGGCGCGTCTTAATGGCTAAAAGATGTTGAGTCCCAACCGTGGCAACTAACTGAAGGATTCCCCCAGTGCTCGTCATCATTCACCAACAGAGACAAAAGGACGCTTTTAAGATTGCTGGAGAATTTACGAAGCTATTTTAATAATATTCACTCAGTGAAAATGGGAATACAGGAGCTGCAATTTGATACCCTGTTCGTCAATCTACGTTGCGTATTACCGGAGCACATCTTGAGAAGGGGTTGGGTTTTACCCCACTGCTAGTTCCAGGGCATCTCGCCTATATAGTAAGGAGCTGAAGAGCAGACATTACCAGTTCATTTCCAGTCCAACGTCAGTTCGTTACTAGTTCGTCGTGATTTGTGTGTGAGTCGTTTATGAAGAAATCATCCTGTAATTTGAGCAGTGTAATGCAGTGATTTATTAGTTTGTGAATATATGGGGAAATAACCACAAATGAGTAAATTGCCTGCGCGAACGGTGTGCCGCTAATTAATATAGTAGGAACGGTACGAAATCCTAATGACCGCTGTCCGTGTGTGGAAGTGGTCGTGCATCGAGCCTGATATATGCCTAAACTGAGACGGCTCAATTAACATAAATAGCGTGTGTACTCGATATAAATGAGAAATATAAAGAAAGTGAATGAACGGCTCATTGTCGACATGATTGAGGGCAGTGCCACGTTAGATCGATCCCTAACGCAGAAGAGAGTTCGACTTACTTACGACTAAGTGCAATAGAGTACGGCTGAAATATTGTCGTGAAATACGAAAGTGCTAACCCAGTAGTGGCCTAACCAGTGACGTTTCTAAGTGAACCAGTGGAATTTCAGGGCCCAGAGTAACTGCCTGTTGTCTATAAAAGGGACAGGTAGACGAGAAGGGAATAATGTCGGGCTTCAGGGACATTACCGACATTGGGTTGGAATGCTCGTGCCATTGAGCAGATCCAATCATATATTTAATTTGTGATGTGTAACCTAAATTAACGCATTCACCTGAGATAACTTCCCCTCATTTACATATAGAGTCTACAAGAACGTCGGAGTGAACGAGACATCTAGCTGTCTGCCGGAATTTCGCCTGTGTAGCAGAGAGAACGAGACATCTAGTTGTCTTCCGGAATTTCGCCCGGTGTAGCAGAGAACGTCTGGAACGTCGCACGAGATCAAGCCATCATGTTCTGGACTTGCCAGTTGGTCATCAAAGGACTTCACATCGCTGATGACGTCATGAGAGCATGGCGTGCCATCCTGTAATGCTGTGAACGTGGTATCCTAAAGGCTGAGTGCATTTCCAAGTATTTATAGCTTTGAAGGTCGTTACCTATTCTAAATATAGAGTAAATTTGCTTGTAGATGTAACATAGATCGCCAACATGCTACTTCAGAGGGATAATAATAATTTCATTTTTATTTTAGGTCTTTCATGGAATACCATCATCATGGCTGGGAATGGCCATATTTTACTTCCATTTTTACAAGGGTTTGATAATGCATGACGTAATTCTAAGGACCTTAGATTAATTAAGTGTGAAGTGCTGTCAAGTAAAGAGGGCTTAAATATTCTGTAAAAATGACTCCAGTTATCATCTTTCTATAGCAAATATGAGTCATCAAAGATCTCTCAGAAATTGATTTTCTTTTTGCACTTCACAAGCTCTTAGGGAGTCCTCCTAACTAGTAATTAAGGCTGCTGATACAACGGATGGAGACATGAGACTGGGGTATATATTGTTAAATTATTAAGCTCGTGAATGCGTGAGGTAATTTGGACCCGGTGGCAGGGGTTCCTCATTAAATAGCATTGCAGTCGAGGTGGAACGTGATGGCTAGGCAGGCTGTAGCCCTAATGTATATTGTGCAGTAAAAATGTAAAGTTTCCCCTGGAATCGAGCGAAGTGGATACCGCGCTACGAAGATGATGATTACGGCAGGATTTAGAGCCAATGTTTAATGTGATGCCATCGTGGGCAGAAAGGAAAAAAGCGAGGTTATTTGCCGTGAAGCCATTGTATGAGAGGACCCGGTGATCGCTATAGGAAGTGGGTCGTGGGCGGCCCACAGCTGGAGATTTACGAGCCCGTCAAAAGGGATGGAGGAAAGTGTTTGTTCCATTGAAAGGGGAAAAAAATACAAGTAGCTGGTTCATTCTTCTCAGCACAACGATTACGTGCATCAATTTAAATATTGCCAACGTCGCATAAATTCCGATGTGCATTAAAGGAAGGATCCCTCCAAGTTATTTCTTAATTATTTACAGCGTGTAGGGAGTTCCAGGTTAGATATACCCCGTCTCAGAAGATCCCAGGTTCATTCCAGGAGACAGTGTAAGCTTCTATTTACCGTCACCAGCAACATATGATTTGTACCATCTGTGACTCATCGTATGTGTTTGAAGTGCATTTGTCCTTGCCCATCTCTTACAGGTAGTGTTATGATACTCTGTCTATGATGTCTGGTATTCGAGTCGCTCTATGCTTGTCCACAGGTAGCAACGTTGTGTAAATAATGTCCTGACATGTGTATAGATAGAAATCCTAATGGAATGATCGTGTTTATTACATTGCGTATTCAGCAATGATTAACTTAAGGAAATGTTGTGGTACGACTTTTAAAGGCTTGGGAGTGTACACATAAGTAACCTTCGTATGTTTCAGTTCATCGATGTTAGTAGGCCTATATCATAACTTGATATTTGAATATATTAATTCTCGGCAGGTAAACAGGATTATAGCAGGGTATGTCCATACTGATTACATTTGTGCGTAAAGTGAACAGTGTAAGTGTAGAGTGAAATAATTCGAGAGGAAACGCCTCTTAAGTTTGAATAATTGAACATACAATGAAGTGTAGAGAAAGACTACCGAACATTTAAACGTCAAGATCACCTTCAATACCATATGTAAAGTGCGTTGTATGGCATATCCATGTTAATAAGATGTGTTTCACTAGTATAGTAAAATTGTTATACAAGATATTGTTTCTCTTCTCATTAGTAATGAAATAGTGTTCCTCTCATAATTAATATTCCCCTACTATAGAGATTATTAGAAAATCATATCCCCATCGAACGCACCAGTCAGACCCGAAAATGCGATACCGACTCAGCTAGCGAATCATTCTAGTAGGGGAGGGTGAGACTTCGACAACCGGGCCGAGTTCGAAGCTCATCGGAGGTGCTCCATTCTAATATCATATTTATGAAACACGGTAACTTGTTTATGTACTGAAGCCTCGGACAAGTACAGTAAGTGGAAATATATATAATACGTTTAGAGCCATTTTCTCAAAAGTTAAATTTTTTCACACAAAAAAGGCAATAAATGCTTGAAATTTGGAATTCCCCTTCTTGGAACTAAGTTGTAGAGGATGAGCCTCAATTATTGAATTCCTTTGAAAAATATAATATGAAATTCTTAACTTTTTTAGATATTCAAATTAAATACCTATTAAAGGGTAACTTTTTCTTCCACTAACTTCATACAGGTCTATCCTGGGTAATCTAGTGTTTTCTTTCAGGGAAAAATAGTTTATGCCAATCATATTGATACTTATCAAGAAATTTGCTTTGTAACATTCAAGAAATATTTTTTAATATTTAAATCTGAAAATTTTATAACACTTGTATATATTGAATGTTAAAACTTTGTATATGTAATGAAAGCCCAGCATTTGTACTATAAGCGTACAAAGACTAATTCAAATCCCTGTTTTAGTTCCATAGATATAGAGTAATTTACAAAATGCATGCATTCCAAGTGTATCAGCCCCCTTAATATAAGGATAGATCGTATTTGGCGTAATCACATAAATGCGATTGTAAATTAAGAGTACAGATCTCTGCACATGGTTATGAGGGTATTTAGGGGTTGTAGTAAGGATGTAAAGGAGGGGGCATATGTCTCTGGTAAGACCCTAACTAGAGTATGATTCCAGTGTATGGGACCTTCACCAGGATTACTTGATACAAGAATTGGAAAAATCCAAAGAAAAGCAGCTCAATTTGTTCTGGGTGATTTCCGACAAAAGAGTAGCGTTACGAAAATGTTGCAAAATTTGGGCTGGGAAGACTTCGAGAAAGGAGACGAGCTGCTCGACTAAGCTCTATGTTCCGAGCTATCATGGGGGAGATGGCGTGGAATGACATGAGTAGATAAATAATTTTGAGTGGTGTCTTTAAAAGTAGGAAAGATCAGAATATGAAGATTAAGTTGGCATTCGAGAGGACAAAATTGGGCAAATATTCGTTTATGGGAGGGGGACATAGGGATTGGAATAACTTACCAAGGGAGATGTTCAATTAGTTTCCAACTTCTTTGAAATCATTTAAGAAAAGGCTAGGAAAACAACAGATAGTGAATCTGCCACCTGGGGGACTGTCCTAAATGCAGATCAGGATTGATTGATTGATTGATTGATTGATTGATTGATTGATTGATTGATTGATTGATTGATTGATTGATTGATTGATTGATTGATTGATTGATTGATTGATTGATTGATTGATTGATTGATTGATTGACTTTCAGGTAGATGGGTCGCTTATTATTTTCCATATTTGTACTGTAGCACGTGAAGGTGTCGTCTCGAATATGAATGTCCCGGAACCATAGGGCTTGATATATAATCTTTCTCAAGAAAGTACTGTAGCTTTTATAAATTTCAGTTAACGTTAATGAAGTAGTAAGCGAACGTGTCGCTGGGTGGGTAGACCCGGAGGGGCCACCGGTTCTAAACCAGCCGCTCTCGTGGATTTCTCTTTCTTTCTTGTCCTTCTTAAATTTCATTCTGCCTATATTCTTTCTTTCTTTCTTTCTTTCTTACTTACTCCGTTTTCTGTGCAGCGTTGGTATTTTTTCCGTCGGATGCAGCGAGGGTTTCCAACTCTACAGCCTCCAGGGCAGTGGCCTGGAGCTGAGGCGTTTTGTCAGTTGAATACAACTGGAGAGGGGGGCCAGTACCTCTCCCAAGCGGTCTCACCTACTATGCTTTACAGGGCCTTGTGGGGGATGGGAAGATTGGAAGAGAGAAGCGAGGAAGAGGGAAGGAAGCGGCCGTGGCCTTAAGTTAGGTATCATCCCGGCATTTGCCTTTAGGAGTATTGGGAAAGCACGGAAAACCACTTCCATGTTGGCTGAGGTGGGAATCGAACCTCCCTCTACTCAGTTGACCTTCCGAGACTGAGTGGACCCTATTTCATCCCTCGTGCCACTTAAAAATTTCGTGACAGAGCCTGGAATCTAACCCGGGCCTCCCTGGGAGGCAGCTAAGCATGCTAACAACTACACCTCCCAGGCGGTCTGTCTATATTCTATGTAAGCATATATATGTATTTGTTGCAAGTTGCTTTTCGTCGCACCGACACAGATAGGTGAGATAGGCAAGGGCTAGGAGTGGGAAAGAAGCGGCCGTGGCCTTAATTAAGTTACAGCCCCAGGATTTGCCTATGAAATAACGGAAAAACGTCTTCAGGACTGCCGACAGTGGGGTTCCAACTCAAATAATCGCTCGGCAAGTATATTCGATACATTTCAAACGTTGGACAGAAATATGAAAATCTTTCGGTAGGAAATGTTTAATATAGCTTTCATAAGGAAAATTAAAGTATGTTCTCCCTGACGTTCATCATTTTGTACCGAACGTTTTAACAATTATAAATATTCCTACCTAGAATATACGTAGAATAAAGCGTAAGAACCCTACACGCAGAGGGACTCGGGCGCTACCCTCTGAGCCACGTCTCGCTTGCCACTGCGTGAACGTTCATTTGTATAAATTAAGGTACCGGTAGCCGTTTTCCGGAAAATGCCCGAATATCTGACCCTGTGGCCTTCGAACACTGGAGTGCTAGAAGTATGACACACTCATGCTCCAGTTGACACACATGCGCCATTCACTTATTCTAAATATTAAAAAGCCGTAAGAGGCCTAAATATTCAATATTATTACAATTTCGATGTGCATTTCATTATTTCCCGTGATTATACGTAAATGCATTGAAATAGAATAGTGACGTAAGATGGCGGCGTCCGTTTACAATACGTCTACGGACCAAAGTGTGGGAAGCACGGCATTTCCATATAGAGAGAAGGACATTCCAGAAATCATTAATGAAGAAGGGGAGTGTGTATGCGAGGATCTTCAAAAGGCAGAAGAATTCAGTCAGCAATATGTACTAATTGTTGGTTACAAGTATAATGTCCAGATAGAGGAGGAGACTAATGCTAAAGAAGTATTAAAATTTACATATGATAATAATGACGTTTACAATAAGATACCAAAATATGAAACCTAGAAAAGCTGCTGGAATTGATAAGATTTCTGGGGATATACTAAAGACAATGGGTTGGGATATAGTACCATATCTGAAGTACTTATTTGATTATTGTTTGGTCAGAGGAGCTATACCAGATGAATGGAGAGTTGCTATAGTATAAAGGAAAGGGTGATAGACATAAAGCTGAAAATTACAGGTCAGTTGACATGCATTGCATGTAAGCTTTGGGAAAGCATTCTTTCTGATTATATAAGACATGTTTGCGAAATTAATAACTTGTTTGATAAAAGGCAGTTTGTGTTTAGAAAAGGTTATTCCACTGAATCTAAACTTGTAGGATTCCAGCAAGATATAGCAGATATCCCGGTTTCAGGATGTCAATTAGACTGTATCGTGATATACCTATGTAAGGCATTCGATAGGGTAGATCATGGGAGACTACTGGCAAAAATGTGTGCAGTTGGACTTGACAAAAGAGTGACTGAATGGGTTGCTATGTTTCTAGAAAATAGAACTCAGAGAATTAGAGTAGGCGAAGCTTTATCCGTCACTGTAATAATTAAGAGGGGAATTCCTCAGGGCAGTATTATTGGACCTTTATGTTTTCTTATATACATCAATGGTATGTGTAAAGAAATGGACTCAGAGATAAGGATTTTTGCAGATGATGTGTTTCTGTACAGATAAATAAATAAGGTACAAGATTGTGAGCAACTGCAAAATGACCTCGAAAATGTTGTGAGATGGACAGCAGGCAATGGTATGTTGATAAACGGGGTTAAAAATAAAGTTGTGAGTTATGTGATTGTAAATAAAGGGTACAGATCTCTGCACTCGGTTATGAGGGTATTTAGGGGTTGTAATAAGGATGTAAAGGAGAGCGCATATAAGTCTCTGATAAGACCCAACTAGACTATGTTCCCAGTGTATGGGACATTCACCAGGAATACTTGATTCAAGAACTGGACAAAATCCAAAGAAAAGCAGCTCGAATTGTTCCGACTGATTTCCGACAAAAGTGTTGCTTGCTCGTGGTTTTAAGGGGCCTAACATCAAAGGTCATCGGCCAGACAAAAGAGTAGCGTTACAGAAATATTGCACTGTTTTGACTGGGAAGACTTAGGAGAAACTAGACTAGCTGCTCGACTAAGTGGTATGTTCCGATCTCTCAGTGGAGAGATGGCGTGAGAGGACATCTGTAGACGAATACGTTTGTGTGGTGTCTTTAAAAGTAGGCAAGATCACAATATGAAGATAAATTTGGAATTCAAGAGGCCGAATTGGAGCGAATAGGAAGGGGAGTTAGGGGATGGAATAACTTACCAAGTAAGATGTTCAATACATTTCAAATATCTTTGCAAACTTTTAAGAAAATCCCAGGAAAACAACAGATAGGGAATCTGCCACCTGGGCGACTGCCGTAAATGCAGATCAGTAGTGAATGATTGAACACTAGCATACAGTCATGTACACCAGAAGTGTAGAGTCTTGTACACAAGAAATGTAGGAAGTAGCTCATTTCCTCATAACACCAATATAGAGCCTTGTACACAAGAAGTGTAGAATCTTGGATACAAGGTGTGTTAAAAGTAGCGTATTCCCTCACAGCACTAGTATAGAGTCTTGAAAACAAGAAGTGTACAGTCTTGTACACAAGAAGTGTAGGAAGTAGCGCATTTCCTCATAACACAACTAAAGAGTCTTGTACACAAGATGTGTAGAGTCTTGTACACAACGAGGGTAGGAAGTAGCGAATTTCCTCATAACACAAGTATAGAGTCTTGTACACAAGAAGTTTAGGAAGTAGCGAATTTACTCATAACACAAGTATAGAGACTTGTACACAAGAAGTTTAGGAAGTAGCGAATTTCCTTATCACACAAGTATAGAGTCTTGTACAAAAGACGTTTAGGAATTAGCGAATATCCTCATGACAAAACTATAGAGTCTTGTACACAAGAAGTTTAGGAAGTAGCGAATTTCCTCATGACACAAGTATAGAGTCTTGTACACAAGAAGTGTAGGAAGTAGCGAATTTCCTCATAACACAACTAAAGAGTCTTGTACACAAGATGTGTAGAGTCTTGTACACAACGAGGGTAGGAAGTAGCGAATTTCCTCATAACACAACTATAGAGCCTTGTACACAAGAAGTTTAGGAAGTAGAGAATTCCCTCATGACACAAGTATAGAGTCTTGTACACAAGACGTTTAGGAATTAGCGAATATCCTCATAACACAACCATAGAGCCTTGTACACAAGAATTATAGGACGTAGCGAATTTCCTGATAACACAACCATAGAGCCTTGTACACAAGAATTATAGGAAGTAGCGAATTTCCTCATAACACAACCATAGAGCCTTGTACACAAGAATTATAGGAAGTAGCGAATTTCCTGATAACACAACCATAGAGCCTTGTACACAAGAATTATAGGAAGTAGCGAATTTCCTCATAACACAACCATAGAGTCTTGTATACAAGAAGTTTGGGAAGTAGCGAATTTCCTCATAACACAACTATAGAGTCTTGTACACAAGATGTGTAGAGTCCTGTACACAAGGAGGGTAGGAAGTAGCGAATTTCCTCATGACACAACTATAGAGTCTTGTACACAAGAAGTTTAGGAAGTAGCGAATTTCCTCCTGACACAAGTATAGAGTCTTGTAGACAAGAAGTTTAGGAAGTAGCGAATTTCCTCATGACACAAGTATAGAGCCTTCTACACAAGAAGTTTAGGAAGTAGCGAATTTCCTCATAACACAACTATAGAGTCTTGTACACAAGATGTGTAGAGTCCTGTACACAAGGAGGGTAGGAAGTAGCGAATTTCCTCATGACACAACCATAGAGTCTTGTACACAAGAAGTTTAGGAAGTAGCGAATTTCCTCCTGACACAAGTATAGAGTCTTGTACACAAGAAGTTTAGGAAGTAGCGAATTTCCTCATGACACAAGTATAGAGTCTTGTACACAAGAAGTTTAGGAAGTAGCGAATTTCCTCATAAACAAGTATACAGCCTTGTACACAAGAAGTTTTGGAAGTAGCGAATTTCCTCAAAACACAAGTACAGAGCCTTCTACACAAGAAGTTTAGGAAGTAGCGAATTTCCTCATAACACAACTACAGAGTCTTGTACACAAGAAGTTTAGGAAGTAGCGAATTTCCTCATGACACAAGTATAGAGTCTTGTACACAAGACGTTTAGGAATTAGCGAATATCCTCATGACAAAACTATAGAGTCTTGTACACAAGAAGTTTAGGAAGTAGCGAATTTCCTCATGACACAAGTATAGAGTCTTGTACACAAGAAGTGTAGGAAGTAGCGAATTTCCTCATAACACAACTAAAGAGTCTTGTACACAAGATGTGTAGAGTCTTGTACATAACGAGGGTAGGAAGTAGCGAATTTCCTCATAACACAACTATAGAGTCTTGTATACAAGAAGTTTGGGAAGTAGCGAATTTCCTCATAACACAACTATAGAGTCTTGTACACAAGATGTGTAGAGTCCTGTACACAAGGAGGGTAGGAAGTAGCGAATTTCCTCATGACACAACTATAGAGTCTTGTACACAAGAAGTTTATTAAGTAGCGAATTTCCTCCTGACACAAGTATAGAGTCTAGTAGACAAGAAGTTTAGGAAGTAGCGAATTTCCTCATGACACAAGTATAGAGCCTTCTACACAAGAAGTTTAGGAAGTAGCGAATTTCCTCATAACACAACTATAGAGTCTTGTACACAAGATGTGTAGAGTCCTGTACACAAGGAGGGTAGGAAGTAGCGAATTTCCTCATGACACAACTATAGAGTCTTGTACACAAGAAGTTTAGGAAGTAGCGAATTTCCTCCTGACACAAGTATAGAGTCTTGTACACAAGAAGTCTGGGAAGTAGCGAATTTCCTCATAACACAAGTATAGAGCCTTGTACACAAGAAGTTTGGAATGTAGCGAATTTCCTCATAACACAAGTATAGAGTCTTGTACACAAGAAGTTTAGGAAGTAGCGAATTTCCTCAAACACAGGTATAGAGTCTTGTACACAAGAAGTTTAGGAAGTAGCGAATTTCCTCATAACACAAGTATAGAGTCTTGTACACAAGAAGTTTGGAAAGTAGCGAATTTCCTCATAACACAAGTATAGAGTCTTGTACACAAGAAGTTTAGGAAGTAGCGAATTTCCTCATAACACAAGTATAGATTCTTGTACACAAGAAGTCTGGGAAGTAGCGAAATTCCTCATAACACAAGTATAGAGCCTTGTACACAAGAAGTTTGGGATGTAGCGAATTTCCTGACAACACAAGTATAGAATCTTGTACACAAGAAGTTTGGGAAGTAGCGAATTTCCTCATAACACAAGTATAGAGTCTTGTACTCAAGAAGTTTAGGTAGTAGCGAATTTCCTCATGACACAAGTATAGAGTCCTGTACTCAAGAAGTTTAATAAGTAGCGAATTTTCTCATAACACAAGTATAGAGCCTTGTACACAAGAAGTTCAGGAAGTAGCGAATTTCCTCATGACACAAATATAGAGCCTTGTACACAAGAAGTTCAGGAAGTAGCGAATTTCCTCATGACACAAATATAGAATCTTGTGCAAAAGAAGTTTAGGAAGTAGTGAATTTCCTCATAACACAAGTATAGAGTCTTGTATACAAGAAGTTTAGGAAGTAGCGAATTTCCTCATAACACAAGTATAGATTCTTGTACACAAGAAGTCTGGGAAGTAGCGAATTTCCTCATAACACAAGTATAGAGCCTTGTACACAAGAAGTTTGGGATGTAGCGAATTTCCTCACAACACAAGTATAGAGTCTTGTACACAAGAAGTTTAGGAAGTATCGAATTTCCTCATAACACAAGTATAGAGTCTTGTACACAAGACGTTTGGGAAGTAGCGAATTTCCTCATAACACAAGTATAGATTCTTGTACACAAGAAGTCTGGGAAGTAGCGAATTTCCTCATAACACAAGTATAGAGCCTTGTACACAAGAAGTTTGGGATGTAGCGAATTTCCTCACAACACAAGTATAGAATCTTGTACACAAGAAGTTTAGGAAGTATCGAATTTCCTCATAACACAAGTATAGAGTCTTGTACACAAGACGTTTGGGAAGTAGCGAATTTCCTCATAACACAAGTATAGATTCTTGTACACAAGAAGTCTGGGAAGTAGCGAATTTCCTCATAACACAAGTATAGAGCCTTGTACACAAGAAGTTTGGGATGTAGCGAATTTCCTCATAACACAAGTATAGAGTCTTGTACACTAGAAGATTGGGAAGTATCGAATTTCCTCATAACACAAGTATAGAGCCTTGTACACAAGAAGTTTGGGATGTAGCGAATTTCCTCACAACACAAGTATAGAGTCTTGTACACAAGAAGTTTAGGAAGTATCGAATTTCCTCATAACACAAGTATAGAGTCTTGTACACAAGACGTTTGGGAAGTAGCGAATTTCCTCATAACACAAGTATAGAGTCTTGTACACAAGACGTTTGGGAAGTAGCGAATTTCCTCATAACACAAGTATAGAGTCTTGTACACAAGAAGATTGGGAAGTATCGAATTTCCTCATAACACAAGTATAGAGTCTTGTACACAAGACGTTTGGGAAGTAGCGAATTTCCTCATAACACAAGTATAGAGTCTTGTACAAAAGAAGTTTAGCAAGTAGCGAATTTCGTGTTAACACAAGTATAGAGTCTTGTACACAAGAAGTTTGGAATGTAGCGAATTTCCTCATAACACAAGTATAGAGTCTTGTACACAAGACGTTTAGGAACGAGGGCATGTCCTCATAACACTAGTAATGGGTCGTGTATTAAACCATGTACTTTTGAGAATCGCAAGTGACCTCCCATAAAGAAACAGTAATAATTTTTCTGCGAGTGTGAATGTCTAAGACCACAGTGTGGAATGTGGTGTACAAGACAGTGAGTGGCTGATGCGCACTTGACATACTGTAGTTGATATCTTATCTACTTGTTTGTTAAGATAGCACCGTTCCTACTCAGGCACACTTGCTTCCAACGCCTTGTTGAAATAAATTTAATACTCCTTAATGGGCCGTCTTCACACATATATTGTTCTCAAAAACCAATCGATAATTCACTAATGATCTGCATTTAGGGCAGTCGCCCAGGTGGCAGATTCCCTATCTGTTGTTTTCCTAGCCTTTTCTTAAATTTTAGCAATGGAATTTGAAATTTATTGAACATATCCCTTGGTAAGTTATTCCAATCCCTAACTCCCCTTCCTATAAACGAATATTTGTCCCAATTTGTCCTCTTGAATTCCGTCTTTATGTTATATGGTGATCTTTCCTACTTTTAAGGATACCACTCAAACTTATTCGTCTACTAATGTCATTCCACGCCATCTCTCCACTGACAGTTCAGAACATACCATTTAGTTGAGCAGCTTGTCTCCTTTCTCCCAAGTCTTCTCAGCCCAAACTTTGCCAAATTTTCGTAAAGCTACTCGTTTGTCCGATATCTCCCAGAACAAATCGAGCTGCTTTTCTTTAGATTTTTCAAGTTCTTTAATCAAGTAATCCCCGTGAGGTTCCCATACACTGAAACCATACTCTATTTGGGGTCTTACCAGAGACTTATATACCCTCTCTCTTAAATCCTTACTACAGCCCCTAAACACCCTCATAACCATGTGCAGAGATCTGTACCCTTTATTTACAATCCCATTTATGTGATTACTCCAATGAAGATCTTTCCTCATATTAACAATTGGGTACTTACAATGATCCCCAAAAGAAACTTTCTCCCGATCAACGCAGTAATTAAAACTGAGAGGAGTTTTCCTATTCGTGAAACTCATAACCTGACTTTTAACCCCATTTATCAACATACCATTGCCTTCTGTTCATCTCACAACATTATCGAGGACACGTTGCAGTTGCTCATAATCTTGTAATTGATTTAGTACTCTGTACAGAAAAACATAATCTGCAGAAAGCCTTGTCTCTCATTCCACGTCTTTACTCATATTATTTATATATATAAAGTAATATGTCCTAACTGACTGAGTGATTGATTGATTAATGATCGCCGAGCGAAAATTACTGGACATACAGAATACATGTAGGTGCTAACCAAGCGAGGATTTTTGGGTATTCCGTCACTTAGGGGGTGAAAATGTGGGTGGATT
This sequence comes from Anabrus simplex, assembly GCF_040414725.1. NCBI lineage: Eukaryota > Metazoa > Arthropoda > Insecta > Orthoptera > Tettigoniidae > Anabrus > Anabrus simplex. The sequence goes on from NC_090266.1 coordinate 15,004,100, forward strand.
TTTAAAATGAGTGTGTGTATAACGGTTTAGAGACGTGAAAACTGGGAATCTCCTTTAAATAACACGTAAATTTTTGTTTCCGGAAAATTTTCTTAAGAGGGGTGGAAAAAGGTGAAGAATTGGTTATCAGCATACTTATATTTAAAAAACTGAGTATTTTACAGTCATGAAAATTGATATTTGGAATCTCTTTTAAAAATAAAGGAATACATATTTTATAGCTTTTGAAATATCCCCTTAAGAGGGTTAAACAGGAGTGACAAAGTGGTTGAATTTTTAAAACGTGTATATCTACAATATATCTCAAAAGCGTAATATCTTACAGGCGTTAAAATTGGCATTTGGAATCTCCTGTTAAAGTGAAGGAACACGCATAATTTGTTTCCAGAAAATCCACTTAAGGGGAAGTGTTAATGTGGGTGAATTTTCAAAACGAGCATATCTACCGTATATCCCCAAAACATAACATATTACAGACGTGAATATTGGTATTATTAATCTCCTTTAAAATTAAAGTAATATGTAATTTTTTAGAAGTACTCTTAGGGGGATAAAATGATTGAAAATGGGATTGAATTGTTTTTAATAGGATACTGATATCTCCTAAACTGTTACAGACGTGAGAATTGATATTTGGAATCTTCTTTAAAAATGAAGAAACACGTATTTTTTGTTTTCGGAAAATCCACTTAAGCGTGCGTGGTGGGTAATAAGAAGTGAAGAACGTGCTGAATTCTTTTTATGAGGATACTTATACATCAAGTACTGAAGTTGTTACAGACGTGAAAACTGATATTTGGAATCTCCTGTGAAGGTAAAGGAACATGCAAAATTCGTTTTCTTAAAATCCACTTAAAGTGTTAAAAGGGGGTGAGTATGTGTACAGTATATCTCAAAAACTTGACATATTACAGACTCTTTTAAACATAAAGTAACGCGTATTGTTTGTATCGGAAGAACACTTAAGGAGGGGGGGGTAGTAAAAAGGACTGAAGGATTGGTTGAATTCTTTTAATGAGGATACTTATATTCTCAAAAACTGAAGATGTTACAGACATGAAAATTTGTATCTCGAATCTCCTTGAAAATAAAAAGAAACACGTATTCTTATGTTTTCGGAAAATCCAATTGATTGGGGGGAAAGTTAATTGAAAAATTAGTTGCTTATTTGTTTGAGGATACTTACATCTAGAAAACGAAGAATGTTACGGACGAGAAGATTGGTATTTGGAATCTCCTTTAATAAAAATAAAGGCAAGCTTATTCTGTCATGGGGGAGGGGTTGCAATCAACCTAAGGGGTGTAAAAGAGTTGAATTCTTTTTATTAGGATACAAATAAGAAGTGGACTTAAATCAATACACCCCTATGGGTTTTTGACTTGGAGGGGGCGGGGTAGGAAAAGTAACAAAAATATGCATTTATATAAAACCGTTTGAATGATGAAATTAACATTTCAAATGTTATCCTAGGTGTTCAATAACAGAAGGTTTGAAATATATTTATCCGCTCAGAGAGTTAAATGGGGGCTAAGATCCGAAAACAAATATATTAATTCCTTCCTCCGAAACGGTTCAACTTACGAAGACAAAATTCCAAATAGCGGTGTATATTATAAATCCTACATTCCACCCCTAAAGTGTTAAATGAGGTTAGCTCCCCAAACGAAATTATTCAACCCATCCAAAACCGTTACACGTACAACGTTTTAATTTTACGAGAAGAGTCTTCTATGCCGTAGGTATAGAATATCGTATACTTCTAAATATTTCTCCACTAAGGAGTTTATGTGATGGTTGACTCTCAAAAACACAATATCCGAAACAATGTTTATGAAGGGTGGTCTTCTGTATCCTTCACCCCTTAAAAACTACTCGTTCCATATTACTGTTCACAAGTTGGTGTTTCCTCCTAGGGGGTAAAAATGAGTGTTAGATCACAAAATAAATACTCATTCGCCCAAAACGATTTGACGTACGAACTTACGGCATATTTTAGAGGCTCAATTGGCAGTCGAATCACCAAATTGTAAAACTTAAAATATGAAATAACTACCAGTTTAAATCCGTAGCGAATAACGGCTACCATGCTACTTGATATATATAAGAAACTAGCAAGATACCCGTGCTTCGCTACGGTATTATACTGAAATTTATAACTGAATGCTTATCGTTTTACATATAACCCGCCGATATTCGCGATCTGACTCGTTTTCTGAGAGATTCTGCCAAAATTCGCGATCTGACTCGTTTTCTGAGAGATTACGGCAACGTTCCTCCCATTTTTCAATCTTTTTTCTATCAATCGATTTCGTACTCCCCGCGCGAGGTCAGTTGAGTCCCTATATCTTTGCCACCTTTTCCTATAAGCATTTTTAATGTGGATCAAATCCTTGAGGAGATCCGGCGTGGTGTCTTCTTGGGTGCCTTGGCGGTACTGAACCGGCGGCCGGACTGCAATCTTAGTCGCTACCCGCACATTTTGACGACGGTCCAGAACATCATCATCATCATCATTATTATTATTATTATTATTATTATTATTATTATTATTATTATTATTATTATTGATGTTCTGCACTCCACAGCAAGATGCAAGACCTCTACTTGGCGGTAAATTACATCTGCTGCCATTGTCATTGATGAGAGTATGACCAGCAACATTGTGGCCCGTAGGCAAGTGCGCAGGACTTCCGGTGGTATGAATGACATACGTCCGTGCATTATTGACCTTATTATAGAGGTGAACAATTGCACGGTCAATCTTATACCTATCGTTTATTTCAAATGTGTATAAATTTTTATTTATATGCCAGAAGAATCTGCTGTAATCTAAGAAAGTTCTCCAAAGGAAAAGATGGCTCTTGAAAACGAACCCAGGAAAGATTAAAAGTGATCGGTTTATGATCAGAATAAGTACATTGAAAATACACAGCCTGTTTCCAGTCATTCAACCGGGTTAGGAATGGAATGAATAAGCCCCCAGCTAGCGGTGAGGATAGGAATTGTGCCGGCTGCCGAAGCCTGTCGCACTCCTTTGGGGGAATGATTAATGAATGACAAATGAAATGAAATGAAATGATATTGGAGAGTGTTGCTGGAATGAATGATGACGGGGAAAACCGGAGTACCCGGAGAAAAACCTGTCCCGCCTCCGCTTTGTCCAGCACAAATCTTACATGGAGTGACCTGGATTTGAACCACGAAACCCAGTGGTGGGAGGACCGCGCGCTGCTGTCTGAGCCACGGAGGCTCCTTATAAGTATATTAGGAACAGTAAAATCAATTGGTCTCACCTCCGTTTTCACCGCACCGCGGTTAATTTGATTTACGCCCCCCCCCCCAAAAAAAGAATGCGTGTTTCTTTATGTTTAACGGATATTCCAAATACCAATGTTCACATGTGTTGCCTTGAGTTCTGAGATATAAGCATTCCCAAAAATAGTTCACTTTTTTCACTTACTTTCACACTCCCCCCCGCCCTTAAGTGTAATATCTTCAGTTTCTGAGGTATAAGTATCCTCATTAAAGACATTCATCCCCTTACTCACACTTTTCACCCCTCCTATTGCGATTTAGAGAAAACAAAAAATAGGTGTTCTTTTATTTTTAAAGGAGATTCTAAGTATCAATTTTTACATCTGCAAACTTTAGAAGTTTTGAGATATAGGTACACTCATTTTTAAAATACACCCCACCTTTCACCCCCACTATTTGGATTTTCTAAAAACAAAAAAGAAATGTTTCTTTATTTATAAAGGAGATCTCAAATATCGATTTTCAGGTCTGTGACATCTTCATTTTCTGAGATATAAGGAACCTTATTAAAGGCATTCAACCATTCTTCACCCCTTTTCACCCCTCGTATTGGGATTTTCCAAAAACAAAAAAATACAGGTTTCTTTCATATGAAAGTAGATTCTAAGTACCAATTTTAACATCTGTAAACTTTGAAAGTTTATAGATATAGATACACTCATTTTAAAAATTCATCCCTTTTCAACCCTCCATTATTTGGATTTTCCAAAAACAAAAAGTACATGTTTCTTCATTTTTAAAGGAGATACCAAATACCTTTTTTTCAGGTCTGTAATATCTTTAGTTCCTGAAATATAAGTATCCTCATTAAAGGCATTCAACCCATTATTCACTCCTTTTCACCCCTCCTATTGGGATTTACCAAAAACCAAAAAAATACGTGGTTCTTTATGTTGAAAGGAGATTCTAAATACCAATTTCTACGTCTGTTAACTTTTACACTTTCGAGATATAGATAAACTCATTTTAAGAAATCACCCCCCCTTTTTCACCCCCCATTATTTGGATTTACAAAAAAAAAAAATACGTGTTTCTTTATTTTGAAAGGAGATTCTAAATACCAATTTGTACGTCTGTTCACTTTACACTTTCGAGATATAGATAAACTCATTTTAAGAAATCACCCCTCCCCCCGTTTTCACCCCCATTATGTGGATTTTCCAAAAACAAAATATACGTGTTTCTTTATTTTTAAAGGAGGTTCCAAATTTAAATTTTTATGACTATAACATCTTCAATTTTTGAGATAAGTCTCCTCATAAAAGCTGTTCAACCACTTTCCCCCCTTTTCACCCCCCTTCATGGGATTTTTCGAAAACAAGAAATACGTGTTTCTTCGTTTTTAAAGGAGATACCAAATACCAATTTTTATAACTCTAAACCTTTAAGTTTTGAGATATAGATTTTCTCATTTTAAAAATTAACCCCCCTTTTCACTCCCTTAGCGACGGAATATCTAAAAATCCTCCCATAGCGCGCACCTACATGTTAATATGAATGTATCCCCAAAATTTCATTTCTCTGTGTCCAGTAGTTTCGGCTCGGCGATGATGAATCTGTCAGTCAGTCAGTCAGTCAGTCAGTCAGGACAAGTTATTATATATATATAGATTATAAAGATCCAAAAATACTGAATTGAGGAATCAATCTTGTTCCGGAGAATCCTATCTGATGTGGCATTCTCAGGACAGCGATTGCATACATGGGCTTTAAGTAATGCTTACAACAAGGTGACGGGAAGACTCATCAGGCTGACGTACATGACCACCTTCAAATACAACCGGACTGAGCCTGGTTCCAACCACGAACGGAGGCTCACAAGGCCAAACATTCATTTCGGCATTTGCAACTTCCTTGAAATGTAAGAGTTGTAGTGCTGAGAGCTCTATGGAGTGCTGCTAAGGACACAGTTCACTAAACAGACCTAATACAGACCACTAAACAGTTGCAATACAGTCCAATACACATTTGTAATACAGTCCTATAAACAGTTGCATTACAGTCCACAATATAGTTGTAATACAGTCCTATACACAGTTGTAATACAGTCCACTAAACAGTTGTAATACAGTCCAGTAAGTAGTTGTAAAACAATCCACTAAACAGTTGTATTACTATCCACTAAACAGTTGTGCTACTGTCAACTAAATAGTTGTATTACTGTCCACTAAACAGTTGTAATACAGTCCACTAAACAGTTGTAATACAGTCCAGTAAGCAGTTGTAAAACAATCCACTAAACAGTTGTGCTACTGTCAACTAAGCAGTTGTATTACTGTCCACTAAACAGTTGTAATACAGTCCACTAAACAGTTGTAATACAGTCCAGTAAGCAGTTGTAAAACAATCCACTAAACAGTTGTGCTACTGTCAACTAAGCAGTTGTATTACTGTCCACTAAACAGTTGTAATACAGTCCACTAAACAGTTGTAATACAGTCCAGTAAGCAGTTGTAAAACAATCCACTAAACAGTTGTATTACTATCCACTAAACAGTTGTGCTACTGTCAACTAAACAGTTGTATTACTGTCCACTAAACAGTTGTGCTACTGTCAACTAAACAGTTGTATTACTGTCCACTAAACAGCTGTAATACAGCACTCTAAACAGTTGTATTACTATCCACTAAACAGTTGTAATACAGTTCACTAAACAGTTGTATTACTGTCCACTAAACAGTTGTGCTACTGTCAACTAAACAGTTGTATTACTGTCCACTAAACAGTTGTGCTACTGTCAACTAAACAGTTGTATTACTGTCCACTAAACAGCTGTAATACAGCACAATAAACAGTTGTATTACTATCCACTAAACAGTTGTAATACAGTTCACTAAGCAGTTGTAAAACAATCCACTAAACAGTTGTATTACTATCCACTAAACAGTTGTGCTACTGTCAACTAAACAGTTGTATTACTGTCCACTAAACAGTTGTGCTACTGTCAACTAAACAGTTGTATTACTGTCCACTAAACAGTTGTGCTACTGTCAACTAAACAGTTGTATTACTGTCCACTAAACAGCTGTAATACAGCACACTAAACAGTTGTGTTACTATCCACTAAACAGTTGTAATACAGTTCACTAAACTGTTGCAATACAGTCCACTAAGCAGTTGTAAAACAATCCACTACACTGTTGTATTAGTGTAGACTAAACTCTTGTAATACAGTCCACTAAACAGTTGTATTACTGTCCACTAAACAGTTGTAATACAGTCCTGTGAACAGTTGTAATACTGTCCACTAACCAGTTGTAATACAGTCCACTAAACAGTTGTATTACTGTCCACTCAAACTTATTCGTCTACTGATGTTCTCCCAAGTAATCTCTCCACTGACAGCTCGGAACATACCACTTAGTCTAGCAGCTCGTCTCCTTTCTTCCAAGTCTTCCCAGACCAAACGTTGCAAAATCTTGGTAACGCTACTCTTTTGTCGGAAAAAGCCCAGAACAAATCTAGGTGCTTTTCTTTGGATTTTTTCCAGGTTCCTGAATCAAGTAATCCTGGTGAGGGTCAAATACAATGGAACCATACCCTAGTTGGGGTGTTACCAGAGACAAATATGCTCTCTCTTTTACATCCTTACTACAACCCCTAAATACCCTCATTACCATGTGCGGAGATCTGTACCCTTTATTGACAATCATATTTATGTGATTACCCCAATGAAGATATTTCCTTATATTAATACCTAGGTATTTACAATGATCCCCAAAAGGAACATTCTCCCCATCACCGCAGTAATTAATACTTTTCCTATTGGTGAAACTCACAGACTGACTTTCATCCCCGTTTATCATCATACCATTGCCTACTGTCCACCTCACAACATTATTAGGGTCACTTTGCAGTTGCTCACAATCTTGTAACTTATTTATTAATCTGTACAGAATAACATCATCTGCAATAAGTCTTATCTCTGATTCCACTCCTTTACACATATCATTGATATATGTAAGTATACACAAAGGTCCAATAGTACTGCCTTGAGGAATTCCCCTCTTAATTATTACAGGGTCAGATACAGCTTCGCCTACTCGAATTGTCTGAGTTCTATTTTCTAGAAATATAGCCACCCGTACAGTCAGTCTTTTTTCTAGTCCAATAGCACTCATTCATGCCAGTAGTCTTCAATGATCTACCCTATCAAATGCCCTAGACAGGTCAATGCGATACAGTCCAATTGACTTCCTGAACCCAGGATATCTGCTATATCTTGCTGGAATCCTACAATTTGAGCTTCAGCGAAATAACCTTTCCTACACAAAACTGCCATCTATCAAACCAGTAATTAATTTTGCAAACAGTTCTAATATAATCAGAAAGAATGCTTTCCCAAAGCTTACATACAATGCATGTCAAACTGACTGCCCTGTAATTTTCAGCTTTATGTCTATCACCCTTTCCTTTATATACAGGAGCTACTATAGCAACTCTCCATTCATTTGGTAAAGTTCCTTCATGCAAACAATAATCAAGCAAGTACTTCAGATGTGGTACTATATCCCAACCCATTTTCTTTAGTATATTCCCCAAACCCTTTTCAATTCCAGCTGCTTTTCTAGTTTTCAATTTTGTATCTTACTCTAAATGTCATTGCAGTCATAGGTAAATTTTTAAACTTCTTTAGTATTAGTCACCTGCTCTATCTGGACATTATCCTTGTAACCAATAATCTTTACATACTTCTGGCTGAATACTTCCGCCTTTTGAAGATCCTCGCATACACACTCGTCTTGTTCATTAATGATTCCTGGACTGTCATTCTTGGAACCTGTTTCTGCCTTAAAGCACCTATACATACTCTTCCACTTTTCACTAAAATTTGTATGACCACCAAGTATGCTTGCCATTATGTTGTCCTTAGCTGACTTCTTTGCTATATTCAATTTCCTAGTAAGTTCCTTCAATTTCTTCTTACTTCCACAGACATTTCTAACTCTATTTCCTTCCAACCTGCACCTCCTTCTTAGTCTCTTTACTTCCCTATTATAATATAGTGGATCTTTACCATTCCTTACCATCTTTAAAGGTTAAAACCCTATTTTCACATTCCTCAGCAATTGCTTTAAACCCATCCCAGAGTATGTTTACATTTTTATTACCGTTTTCCGCCGATCATTTTTACTTATTGAAAACCCCCACATGCCTGTTTTATCAGCAATATGGTACTGCCTAATAGTCCTCATTTTCATATCTTCCTTTCTTTCACATTTATTTTTAATTACCACAAAAATATCTTCGTGATCACAAATACCATCAATTACTTCGGTTCCTCTATCGAGCTCATCTTGGTTTACCAGCACAACATCCAGAATATTCTTCCCTCTTGTTGGTTCCATCACTTTGTGAACCAGGTGCCCTTCCCATATTAACTTATTTGCCATTTGTTGGTCATGCCTCCTCTCGTTCGCATTTCCTCCCCAATTGACATTTGCTAAATTGAGATCTCCCGCTACAATCACGTTCCTTTCCTTATCGTTTCCCACATAGTTGATTATGTTTTCATATAATCAGCATCACCATACGCGCTACCCTTTCCTGGTGTGTACACTCCAAAGACATCAATTTGCCTATTATCTTTAGAGATGAGCCTTATTCGTAGAATTTCTTGTTTCTCATCTTTAACTTTTTCGTAGGTTACAAATTCTTCTTTCACCAGAATGAATTCTCCCCCTCCCATCATTCCTATCCTATCTCTAAGATATACACACCTATTCCGCGAGAAAATTTCTGCATCCATTATATCATTTCCCAGCCATAATTCAACTCCTATTACAATATCTGAAAATTTTAAATCTATTAAATTACTTGATTCTATTCCTTTATGTACAATACTTCTACATTTGAGCACTAACAGTTTTACGTCATCCCTACTTGATTTCCAGTTCCCTGTTCCCTTAACCCCGCTCCCTAGTCCACCCTGTTTCCCTCAATGTACCTCCCGATAACCCTTCTAAACAAATTCCTAACTTATAAGTACCACTGCGGTTTAAGTGAAGACCATCTGAGCGCAGATCCCTATCTCACACCCACACATTATTATCTAGAAATCTCACTCCCGGTTTCCCAAATACCCACTCCATAGTCTCATTTAAATCCCCAGTCACCTTCCAGTCAGTATCTCTCCTACATATCACTGATAACAATCTCTGCTTCCTTAAACTTCATCCGTGCTGCATTTACCAGATCCCACACATCTCCAACTATGTTGGTACTTATATCTGCTTGTCTTACGTTGTTAGTACCAACGTGAAACACTACCGCCTTCTACTTTCCCTCCTCCTCTCCTACTTTCCTCAACATCTGCCTTAACCTAATTCCTGGACAACACTCTACGCCGGTACCCTTTCCTCCACACACTTTCCAGACATGTCCAACGATGTAATCCCCCGTGACCAGAGCCTCAACTCTACCCACATTACTTGATCCCCCAACTCCTGGTCAGTCTTATCTTTCCTGACAGCTGCAGAAGTTACTTACTCCCATTTCTCAATTCCAATTGTAATTCAGTCCACTAAGCAGTTGTAATAAAGTCCACTAAACAGTAGTATTACTGTGCACTAAACAGTCGTAATGCCGTCCAATAGACTGTTGTAATATTGTCCACTAAGCAGTTGTAAATCAGTCCATTAAACAGTTGTATTACTGTGCACTAAACGGTTGTAATCGGGTCCAGTAAACAGTAGTAATACCGTAAACTAAACAGATGCAATACAGTGCACTAAAGTGTTCTAATACAGTCCACTGAACAGTTGATTAAAGCGCACTAAATAGTTTTAATAAGTCCATAAAAATATTGTAACAGACTCTACTAACGTGTTGAAACATAGTCCACTAAACAGTTGCGGTACAGTCCACTAAACAGTTCTAATACAGTCTACTAAAATGTTGTAACACTGTCCGCTAATCAGTTATAAAACTGTCCACTTAACATTTGTAATCCAGTTCATTAAACTGTTGTAAGACTGACCACTAAACAGTTGTAATACTGTCCACTAAACAGTTATAATACAGTCCTCTGAACAGTTGTAGTACTGTCCACTAACAAGTTGCAATACAGTCCATTAAACTGTTGTATTACTGTCCATTCAAATTTATTCGTCTACTGATGTTCTCCCACGCCATCTCTCCACTGAGAGCTCGTAACATACCACTTAGTCTAGAATCTCGTCTCCTTTCTTCCAAGTCTTCCCAGCCCAAAATTTGCAAAATTTTTGTAACGTTACTCTTTTGGCGGAAATCGCCCAGAACACATCGAGCTGCTTTTCCTTGGATTTTTTTTAGTTCCTGAATCAAGTAGTCCTGGTGAGGGTCAAATACACTGGAACCATACTCTAGTTGGGGTGTTACCAGAGACAAATATACTCTCTCCTTTACATCCATACTACAATCCCTAATTACCCTCATAACCATGTGCAGAGATCTGTACCCTTCATTTACAATCATATTTACGTGATTACGCCAATTAAGATATTTACTTATATTAATACCTAGGTATCTACAATGATCACCAAAGGGAACTTTCTCCCCATCAACGCAGTAATTAAAACTGAGAGGAATTTTCCTATTTGTGAAACTCACCGACTGACTTTTATCCCAGTTTATCATCATACCATTGCTTGCTGTCCATCTCACAACATTATCGAGGTCTTTTTGCAGTTGCTCACAATCTTGTAACTTATATATTACTCTGTACAGAATAACATCATCTGCAATAAGCCTTATCTATGAATCCACTTCTTTACACATATCATTGATATATGTATGTTAATATAAGGGGCCAATATTACTGCCTCTCGGAATTGACCTCTTAATTATTACAAGGACAGATAAAGCTTCACCTACTCTAATTCCCTGAGTTCTATTTTCTAGAAACACAGCGACCCATTCATGTCACCATTTTGTCAAGTCAAATTGCTCACATTGTTGCCAGTAGTCTCCCATGATCTACCGTACCAAATGCCTTAGATAGGTCAATCGCGATACAGTCCAAATGACCTCCTGAATCCAGTGGAGCTTCAGTGGAATAACCTTTCCTAAACAAAACTGCCATCTATGAATTTTGTAAACAGGTCTAATATAATTAGAAAGAATGCTTTCCCAAAGCTTACATGCAACGCATGTCAAACTGACTGGCCTGTAATTTTCAGCTTTATGTCTATCACCCTTTCCTTTATATACAGGGGCTACTATAGGAACTCTTCACTCATTTGGTAAAGTTCCTTCATGCAAACAATAATCAAGCAAGTACTTCAGGTGTGGTACCATATCCCACCCATTTTGTTTAGTATATCCCCAGAAAACTTATCAGTTCCTGCTGCTTTTCTAGTTTTCAATTTTGTATCTTACTCTAAATGTCATTGCAGTCATAGGTAAATTTTTAAACTTCTTTAGTATTAGTCACCTGCTCTATCTGGACATTATCCTTGTAACCAACAATCTTTACATACTTCTGGCTGAATACTTCCGCTTTTGAAGATGCTCGCATACACACTTTCCTTGTTCATTAACGATTCTTAGAAAGTCCTTCTTGGAACCTGTTTCTGCCTTATAGCAACTATACATACTCTTCCACGTTTCACTAAAATTTGTATGACCACCAATTATGCTTGCCATAATGTTATCCTGAGCTATCTTCCTTGCTAGATTCAATTTCCTACTAAGTTCCTTCAATTCCTCCTTACTTCCACAGCAATTTCTAACTCTATTTGTTTCCAATCTGTATCCTTATTTCCCTGTTATAATATAGTGTATGTTCATCATTTAAAGGTACCTTTAAAGATTAAAAAATTTCTTAACAACTGCTTTAAACCCATCCCAGAGTCTCTTCACATTTTTTATTTACCGTTTTCCGCCGATCATAGTTACTTATTAATAACTCCCTCATGCCTGTTTTATCAGCTATATGGTACTGCCTAATATTCCTAATTTTAATATCTTCCTTTCTTTCAAATTTATCTTTAATTACCACAAAAACATCTTCGTGATCACTAATACAATCTATAACTTTGGTTTCTCTATCGAGATCATCTTCTTTTACCAGCACCACATCCAGAATATTCTTCCCGCTAGTTAGTTCCATCACTTTCTGAATCAGGTGCCTATCCCATATTAACTTATTTGCCATTTGTTGGTCATGCTTCCTGTCGTTCGCATTTCGTTCCAAAATTGGCACTTCGTAAATTGAGGTCACCCGCTACAATCACGTTCCCTTCCTTATCGTTTCCCACATAGATGATTACCTTATCAAATAATTCTGAATCAGCATATGCGCTAACCTTTCCTGGTATGTACACTCCAAATACACCAAGTTGCCTATTATATTTTGAGATGAGCGTTACCACCAGAATTTCATGTTTCTCATCTATAACATTTGCGTAGCTTACAAATTCTTCTTTCACCAGAATTAACACCCCCCCTTCCACCACTCCTATCCTATCTCTACGATACACTCTCCTGTTCCGTAAGAAAATTTCTGCATCCATTATATCATTTCTCCGCCATAACTCAACTCCCTTTACAATATCTGGTAAATGTATATCTATTAAATTACTTAATTCTATTCTTTTCTTTACAATACTTCTACAGTTGAGCACTAACATTTATATGTCATTCTTACTTGATTTCCATTTTTCTGTTCCCTTAAACCCGCACACTAGGCCAGCCCGTTTCACTGAATGTACCTCCCTATAACATTTCTAAACAAATTTCCTACATACATGTACAACTGCGGTTTATGTGAAGGCCAAATGAGCGCAGATCCCTATCTCCTACCCACCCAATTGGATCTGGACATTTTACTCCCAGTTTCCCACATACCCACTCCATAATCTCATTTAAATCCCCAATAACCTTCCAGTCAGTATCCATCCTACACAGCATTGCACTGATAATAATCTCCGCTCACTTAAACTTCACCCGCTTCATTTACCTGGTCCCACACATCCCCGGGTATGTTGGTACTTATACCTGCTTGTCTTACGTTGTTAGTACCAACGTGAAACACTACCACCTTTTCCTTTACCTCCTCCTTCTCTTCTACTTTCCACAACATCTGTTTTCACCTAATTCCTGGATAACATTTTACCCCGGTACCCCTTACCCCACATGATTTCCCGACATGTCCAACAATTAAATCCCCCATGACCAGAGGATCAACCCTACCCACCTCATTTGATCCCCTCACCTCGTGTTCAGTTCTATCTTTCCTGAGAGCTGCAGAAACTACTTCCTCCACACTTTTCTCCATCCCAGTTGTAATTCAGTCCACTAAACAGTTGTAATACAGCCCACTAAAGAGTTGTAATACAGCCCACTAAACAGTCGTATTAAGTGTACCAAACAGTTGTAATACAGCCCACTAAACAGTTGTAATACAGTCCACTAAACTGTCGTAATACAGTCCACTAAACAGTTGTAATACAGCTCATTAAACAGTTCGAATACAGTCCACTAAACAGTCGTAATACTGTCCACTACACTGTCGTAATACTGTCCACTAAAGGGTTGTAACACAGTCCAATAAACAGTTGTAATACTGTCCACTAAAGAGTTGTAATACTGTCCACTAAGCAGTTACAATATAGTCCACTAAACAGTTTTATTACTGTCCACTAGACAGCTGTAATACAGTCCACTAAACAATTGTAATGTAGCCCACTAAACAGTTATAATAATACAGCCAATTAAACATTTCTAATACAGTCCAGTAAACAGTTGTAATACAGTACACTGAACAGTTCTATTACTGTCCACTAAACAGTTGTAATACAGTCCAGGAAATTGTTGTAATACAATCAACTAAACAGTTGTATTACTGTGCACTAAACAGCTCTAATACCGTCCACTAAACAGTTGTAATACAGTCCACTAAACAGTTGTAATACAGTCCACTATACAGACGTAATACAGTCCATTAAACAGACGTAATACAGTCCACTAAACAGTTGTAATACAGTCCACTAAACAGCTGTAATACCGTCCACTAAACAGCTGTAATACCGTCCACTAAACAGTTGTAATACAGTCCACTAAACAGTTGCAGTACATTCCAATAAAAAGTTGAAATACTGTCCACTAACCATTTGAATTACTGTGCACTAAACGTTGCACTACATTCCAATAAACAGTTGAAATACTGTCCACTAAACAGCTGAAATACCGTCCACTAAACAGCTGTAATACCGTCCACTAAACAGTTGTAATACAGTCCACTAAACAGTTGCAGTATATTCCAATAAAAAGTTGAAATACTGTCCACTAACCATTTGTATTACTGTGCACTAAACAGTTGCACTACATTCCAATAAACAGTTGTAATAGTGTCAACTAAACAGTTGTATTACTGTGCACTAAACAGTTGTATTACAAACCACTAAACGGTTGTTTACAGTCCACTAAACAGTTATAATACAGTCCACTAAATTGCTGTATTACAGTCCACTAAATTGCTGTATTACAGTCCACAAAACTGTTGAATTACAGTCCACTAAACAGTTGTAATACTGTCCACTAAACAGTCTTAATACTGTCCAATAAACAGTTGTATTAAGGGCCACTAAACAGTTGAATTACTGTCCACTAAACAGTTGTAATACTGTCCACTAAACATTCTTAATATTGTCCACTAAACAGTTGTATTACAGCCCACTAAACAGTTTTATTACAGTCCACTAATCAGACTTAATAGTACCCACTAACAGTTATAATACAGGACACAAAGCAGTTGTATTACAGTCCACTGAACAGTTGTAATACTGACCACTAAACAGTTGTAATACTGTCCACTAACCAGTTGTATTTCTGTGCACTAAACAGTTGCACTACATTCCAATAAATAGCTGTAATACCGTCCACTAAACAGTTGTAATACAGTCCACTAAACAGTTGCATTACAGTCCACTAAACAATTGTACAGCAGTCGACTAAACAGTTGTAATTCTTTCCACTAAACAGTTGTAATACAGTCCACAAAATAGTTGCATTACTATCCACAAGCAGTTGTTTTACAGGCTACTAAACAGTTGTAATTCAGTCCACTAAACAATTGTAGCACAGTCCACTAAATAGTTTTAACACAGTCCACTAAACCGTTGTATTACTGTCCATTAAACTGTTGTAATATAGTCCAGTCAACAATTGTACAACTTTCCAGTAAACAGTTTTAACACAGTCCACTAAACAGCTGTAACACTGCCCAATAAACAGTTGTTATACAGTGCACTAAACCGTTGATATGCAATCCACTAAACAGCTGTATTACTGTCCACTAAACTGTTGTGATATTATGCGGTAAATAGTTGTGAATCTTTCAACTAAACAGTTGTAACACGGTACACTAAACAGTTGTAATACTGTCCACTAAACATTTGTAATACTGTCCACTAACAGTTGTATTACAAACCACTAAACAGTTGTTTAAAGGCTACTAAACAGTTGTAATACAGTCCACTGAACAGTTGTAATACTGTCCACTAAACAGTTGTATTGCATACCACTAAACAGTTGTTTACAGTCCACTAAACAGTTGTAATACTGTCCACTAAACAGTTGTAATACAGTCCACTAAACAGTTATATTACAGTCCACTAAATTGCTGTATTACAGTCCACTAAACTGTTGAATTACAGTCCACTAAACAGTTATAATACTGTCCACTAAACAGTCTTAATACTGTCCAATAAACAGTTGTATTACAGGCCACTAAACAGTTGAAATACAGTCCACTAAACAGTTGTAATACTGTCCACTAATCAGTCTTAATATTGTCCACTAACAGTTATAATACAGGTCACAAAGCAGTTGTATTACAGTCCAATGAACAGTTGTATTACTTTCCACTAAACATTTGTAATACTGTCCACTAAACAGTTGTAATCGGTCCACTAAACAGTTGCTTTACAGTCCACTAAACAGTCGTAATACTGCCCATCACACAGCCGTAATACTGTCCACTAAACTGTTAGTGACTGTCCACAAAAATACGTAATATTGTCCACTAAACAGTTGAAATTCTGTCCACTAAATTGTTGTGTTACAGTCCACTAAACAGTTAAACTACATTCCACTAAACAGTTGTATTACAGTCCACTAAACAGTTGTAATACTGTCCAGTAAACAGTTGTAATGCCGCCCACTAAACAGTTGTATTACAGTCCACTAAATATATGTGTTACAGTCCACTAAACAGTTGGTTTACAGTCCACTAAACAGTTGTTATTCAGTCCACTAAACAGTTGTAATACTGTGCACTAACAGTTGTATTACAGTTCACAAAACAGTCGTAATACAGTCCACTAAGCAGTTATATTTCAGTCCAGTAAACAGTTGTAATACAGTCCGGTAAACAGTTGTATTACAGTCCACTAAACAGTTGTATTACAGTAAATTAAACAGTCGTAATACTGACCACTAAACAGTTCTAATACTGTCCACTAAACTGTCGTATTACAATCCGCTAAACAGTTGTATTACAGGCCACTAAACAGTTGTTATTCAGTCCACTAAACAGCTGTAATGCTAGCCACTAAACAGTTGTTATACTGTCCACTAAACAGTCGTATTACAGTCGGCAAAACAGTCGTAATACAATCCACTAAGCAGTTATATTTCAGTCCAGTAAACAGTTGTAATACTGTCCAGTAAACAGTTGTATTACAGTCTACTAAACAGTTGTAATACAGTCCAGTAAAGAGTTGTATTACAGTCCACTAAACAGTTGTATTACAGTCCACTAAACAGTTGTATTGCAGTCCACTAAACAGTTGTATTACAGTCCAGTAAACAGTTGTATTTCAGTCCAGTTAACAGTTGTATTACAGTCCAGTAAACAGTTGCATTTCAGTCCACTAAACAGTTGTAATACTGTCCACTAGGCAGTTGCAAAACAGTCCACTGAACTGTTGTTACACTGTCCACTAAGCAGCTGTATTACAATCCACTAAACTGTTGTATTACTGTCCACTAAGCAGTTGTAAAACAGTACACTACACAGTTGTATTACTGTCCAATAAACAGTTGTATTACATTCCACTAAACAGTTGTAATACTGTGCACTAAACAGTAGTAGGACAGTCCACTAAACAGTTGTAATTCTGTCCACTAAACAGTTGTAATACTGTGCACTAAACAGTAGTAGGACAGTCCACTAAACAGTTGTAATTCTGTCCACTAAACAGTTGTAATACTGTCCACTAAACAGTTGTAATACTGTCAACTAAAGAGTTGTATTACAGTCCACTAAACTGTTGTAAATGAGTCCATTAAACAGTCGTAATACTGTCCACTAAACAGTTGTATTACATTCCACTAAACCGTTGTATCACAGTCCACTAAACAGTTATGTTACAGTCCGCTAAACAGTTGTAGTACTGTCCACTAAACAGTTGTATTACAGTCCACTAAACAGTTGTATTACAGTCCCCTAAACAGTTGTATTACAGTCCACTAAACAGTTGTATTACAGTCCACTAAACAGTTGTATCGCAGTCCACTAAGCAGTTGTAATACTGTCCACTAAACAGTTGTAATACTGTCCAGTACACAGTTGTATTACAGTCCACTAAACAGTTGTATAAGAGTCCACTAAACAATTGTATTACAGTCCACTAAACAGTCTTAATATTGTCCACTAAACAGTTGTAATTCTGTCCACTCAATAGTTGTATTACAGTCCACTAAACAGTTGTAATACTGTCCACTGAACAGTTGTATTAGAGTCTTGTAAACTGTTGTATTACAGTCCAGTAGACAGTTGGTTTACAGCCCACTAAACAGTTGTAATTCAGTCCACTAAACAGTTGTAATGCTGCCCTCTAAACTGTTGTAATACAGTTCACTATGCAGTTGTATTACTGTCCACTAAACAGTTGAATTTCAGTCCCCTAAACAGTTGTAAAAGAGTCCGTTAAACTGTTGTAATACTGTCCGCTAAGCAGTTGTATTACAGTCCCCTAAAGAGTTGTATTACTGTCCACTAAACAGTTGTATTACAGTCCACTAAACAGTTGTATTACAGTCCAGTAAGCAGTTGGTTTAGAGTCCACTCAATAGTTGTATTACAGTCTGCTAAACAGTTTGAATTCTGTCCAGTAAACAATTGTATTACAGTCCACTAAACAGTTTTAATGCTGTCCAGTATACAGTTGTATTACAGTCCACTTAACAGTTCTATTACAATCCCCTAAACAGTTGTATTACAGTCCACTTAACAGTTTTAATGCTGTCCAGTATACAGTTGTATTACAGTCCACTTAACAGTTCTATTACAATCCCCTAAACAGTTGTATTACAGTCCACTAAACAGTTTTAATGCTGTCCAGTATACAGTTGTATTACAGTCCACTTAACAGTTCTATTACAATCCCCTAAACAGTTGTATTACAGTTCACTTAACAGTTCTATTACAATCCACTAAACAGTTGTATTACAGTCCACGAAACAATAGTATTACAGTCCACTAAACCGTCATAATATTGTCCACTAAACAGTTGTAATTCTGTCCACTCAATAGTTGTATTACAGTCCTCTAAACCATTGTAATACTGTCCAGTATACAGATGTATTACAGTCCGCTAAACAATTGTATTACAGTCCACTAAACAGTCGTAATATTGTCCACTAAACAGTTGTAATTCTGTCCACTCAATAGTTGTATTACAATCCACTAAACAGTTGTAATACTGTCCACTAAACAATTGTAATACCGTCCACTATACAGTTGTAATACAGTCCACTAAACAATTGTAATACCGTCCACTATACAGTTGTAATACAGTCCACTAAACAGTTGTAATACAGTCCACTAAACAGTTGTGTTTAGAAAATTCGTCAAACTTAGGGTTATCTCCTAAGCCAAGAAATTGGGTCTTCTGAATATCTTGAAATCTTGTATCAGTTTTTACGGAGACTAAATTAAATACCTGAAAATAAAGCACTCGTTACTGAAGAAGAATCCATTTTTTGTTTTAAACCAGAATTTCTTTTTGGTTGTATTTTGGTTTTCTTCTCAGCCGTGAACATAGGTTTTAAATGTTTCTTCATTCCTTTTACCTACTATCAATTGTAGCGTGGTGCTTATTTTTGAGAGGCGGAAGTAAACGTCCAGAGACTTCTTTTAGAGCACGTTAAATAATATATTAGCAAGCTCAATACGTTACTGTATACTATTGATGAAAATGTGAACTGGAAGCTATTGAAGTTATTTAACAACTCCTCTGATTCACGAATGGTGTTTTTTCGTGTGACTGAGGAGGATCGTACATGAAAATATCTTTGAAATATTTTTCTCAATTCTTCCACTCCTCGACAACTACTTTCAAATGTTTCCCATATGACGACCAACGTATATCCTAACCAGATGGTATTCGCTTCGAAATTACTGAATCTGCGACGAAAGTTCTTTTTTCTGATGAGTGAAGAAATGAAGGAATATCACCAAGACTCGCAAAAGAATGCGGCACTCTGATGTGTTGCTATTACTTTGCTTTACCGGTACCACTAAATTTAATCGGTGTGCCAAACATTGTCCAAATAATGCTTGAGGGGTATCTTCCTTTACATTAGCCTTAAGACCATTCAGACGACCTGCTGTGACACTAGCTCCGTCATAATACTCGGCAATCAATTTAGTTTTGTAGGAAGTTTCACTCAAAACAGTCTGTAGCAACTTAAGGTAATCGCCGTACGGTCCAATCTAAAGCCATTAAAACCAAGAAGCTTTCAATTAGCGCGCCTTTTTGGGTAATATACCGAACTATCACCGAGCACTGGGATTTGTTTATGGTATCATTTGTATCGTCTTCTTTCACATTATCCCTAATGAAGATATCGATGCACTAGATAGTTTTCGATTCTCCGCTAAAATCTTTCTTCGTCGAAGCACAATGCTGTTGCATTTCTTATGAGCTGCTGGAAACTAGAAGTTTCAACAATTCATTGAAATTCCCTCTGTTTAAGGAGGAGTCGCTCTCATCATGTCCTCTAAATGTTTAGAAAGTAGTAAAACTGCATCGATTGGTAATCGCATGAAAAAACTCCGTTAAGCCTCACATTGTCATTAATGTTTGTGGTGTACATGCGAGCATTTTCTCTTAAAGCGTGTGGAATTTGATTCTGATTCTTTAAATCAATGGAATATTTATATGCTCCTAAGAACCTTCTAACTTTCGGAAAGACCTAGTAGCATAGGACATATTTTCAAATCCATACTCCCTGTCTCACTCTAACAATAAGTCAAGGCCAACTAAAGAGTTTCTACCGCGTAACCACAGATAACTACTGTGCATCTTTCCGGAGGCCAAACCATTTATTTTCTGATAAATGAAAATTGGTTGAGGACGATTGTTTGATATAATTTCCATTTTATCCTACTTCTTCCATTTCATAAACGGAGTTTCTCTTCAAGTACAAACTAAATCCACGGAGAGTTCCATGTTTAAACACGCCTTGGTGGGAACACTATTCTTTCACACTACTAGTACGACCTCGCACGCTACATACTGACATCGCTAATTAATTTAAAACGCACTTTTTCTACGTTTCACACGGTAACTATAACAAAGCCAAGAGCTCACCCTTGGATCTGTACTACTAAATGCTCTTCAAAGGCGCTTATTTTATTTACAATTCACTCACAGTTAATGTCTCACTCGGCCACGATTCACATTTATTTGCAGTATAAAATAATATTCCGTTTACCATGTGCGTTCAAATTTATAACAAGTTTCTTGTTACAGCTGTTGTACCAGTAGCCACAACTCTCGCGCCAATTTGTCTTTGCTTGGTTGTATTTTAGAGTGAGATTGAGAGACCATCATTAGTAGCACTGCCGTAGGAGCCCGCATGCAGATAGCCCGGGTTACATATTCGGGTGTGTTCGGATAATATCTTCCCAGCTCGTGCCAAGCAGCCGAACTAACAGTGCCTCCATGGGCTGCACCAAGCAAAATACAGCCGTATACAGTAGTCTTGCGCGTTGTCATGGCAAAAAGTTAGCTCGCACTCGTAAAGGAAACGGACTACAGTGCTTGGTTAACTACAACATCATATAAGGCGCTGTCTTCGGTTCTTTTTAAACGAATAAGTTTTAATAGAAAAATATAGGGATGCAGGAAATGATAGACAATTGTTTTGAGAAATGTTAGTGCAGCCGGGCTGTACCTGATGCACTTGAAAAGGCGCTACTGGCTAGATGTCATGACGCCTTCATGCGTCTCAAGTTTCAGCTATGAACTTCTTTACATCGCTCTCTTGTAGGCATTCCGAGACGGCAAGAAACTCATGGTAAAACCGTTTCTCCTTTCGTAGTATATTTCTGACCTCATCACTCCAGAGCCATGGATCTTTGTCAGTTTTTCGCCGCCCTGGTTTTGTTGATCCAAGAAAAATGCGTACATAATTCTGAGCAGCCTCCAGCTCTCTTCGATCAACAACATGGGCTGCTCGTGATGACCGTGTCCACCGTGGGCTGCATCATCTTCCCTTCTGTGGCCGACATGGTCGTTTAGGTAGTCTTCAAGCATCCCCCAGAAGGTATGTTTCGTTGTTCCAGGTAGACATGTTTGTAGGTCGTCATGCCGCTGCTAGTTGTTCAGTTTGTACTCTCATCTCACGTCGTACGAATTCTGTGTTTGCTGCACCGCACAGGCATCGATTTGTCTCTTTTCGAGAGCCCTTCACTCTTCACTGTATCACCCAGACATAGTGCCGCCAAGACGGGTTATATGGGTTCCCTTGTTTAGCCGTCGCCTCACGTAACCCTCGCGTACTTGACGGGGCCTGAGCATGTCACATAGTCGGTCGCATTTCCTCCTACTACAAACCAGTATGGTATTCGCTTCATCTCTACGCCTAGAATCGAAAAAGGAAATAAGATGGTAAATTCTGCTAGGATTCTGATCCAGTTTGGTGGCTAGCACTTTAAGGAACGATCGCGTTTTCAACACACATTATGACGTCCACAATAATACACGCTGATCCAAACATCTCCTTACTGGACAACACACAGGACCGGAGACCAGGATATCATAGTTACTAAACCAACACATATTTCTCCTCAAAGTTCATTTCCTTCTGAATCAGGCTGGTTTTGGTGAGGAGTGTTTACTGGTGACTGCCTCTTGTACCCTGGAAACATGACCTTTGTCCCCGTCTGTCTATGATTATTACAAAAGGCGTAGTTTGTAGCAAGAATGTTCCTGAATGCTTGGAAAGTGAAGTTCTCATTGGTATTCTTAAAGGAAGAACGTCCGTTTTATGGATGTGATTTAGACATGAGTTCTTGATGACTGGAAATTTTCTTATTTATTATCTCTAATAGAATTCAGCAGAAATTATGGACTGGAACATTTAGAAAATTTGGAATGTTCATTGACAGTTAAGGTTCTTGTGAAGAGCGCATGTGGCTCACAAGGTAGAGCACGCATTTGAACTCTTGCTGCACTTTGGTGCCAATAAATGTATTATCAATAATTATTAACGTAATGAATGGTTTTCTTTATGTTTAACATGTTTTTAGTATGTGATGTTTTGAAAAATAATTTGCTTCTCCGTAAGTGGATTATCAAAACTGTTTGTTCCATCTCTCCTGACTGGGTGTGACCCCACCAGGGTGTAGTAGCTTACCACATATTGTTCTTACTTCACTCACTCACTCACTCACTCACTCACTCACTCACTCACTCAATCAATCAATCAATCAATCAATCAATCAATCAATCAATCAATCAATCAATCAATCAATCAATCAATCAATCAATCAATCAATCAATCAATCAATCAATCAATCAATCAATCAATCAATCAATCAATCAATCAATTAATTAATTAATTAATCAATCAATCAATCAATTAATCAATCAATCAACCAAATAATCAACCAATCAATCAATCAATTAATCAATCAATCAATCAGCCAAATAATCAACCAATCAATCAATCAATCAATCAATTAATCAATCAATCAACCAAATAATCAACCAATCAATCAATCAATTAATCAATCAATCAATCAGCCAAATAATCAACCAATCAATCAATCAATTAATCAATCAATCAATCAACCAATCAATCAACCAATCAATCAACCAATCAATCAATCAATCAATCAATCAACCAATCAATCAATTATCGCTGATCTACAGTTAGGGCAGTTTCTTGAACGTTTTCAAAGAACTTGTTAACTTGTTCCTCGTCCTATGAATGGAGCGTGGCCCAATTAGTTCTCTTCAATTCAAGATTCATCTTCTTATTATTATAATTATAATCTTTCTTACTTTTAAAAGCTCAGCTCAAGTTTTGCCATTATGCCAACTCTCAATTGATAGCTCGAAACATACCACTTAGTCCTACCGGCCGAGTTGGCCGTGCGGTTTGGGCTCTGAGCTTGCATTCTGGAGATAGCGAGTTCGAACCCCACTGACGGCAGCACTGAAGAATGTTTTCTGTGGTTTCCCATTTTCACCCCGGCCAAATGCTGGAGCTCTAGCATAATTAAGGCCAGAGCCGCTACCTATCCCATCGCCGCCATAACATCTTGTCTCCTTACTCCCAAGTATTCCAAGCTCAAAGTTTGAAACATTTTCGTAAGATTTTGGGAAATCTCCAAGAACAAATAGTGCTCCTTTCATTTGGATCTTTTCCAGTTCTCGCGTAGTTTCGGTCCCCATATACTGGAGCCATACTCTAATTGGGGTCTTACCATAGACTTATACGCCCTCTCCTTTACATCCTTATTGCAATCCCTAAATACCGTCAATGCCATGTGAAGACATGACGTACTATCGACCGGAGACGACTTGCAGCTCATTTACTTCTGTGATTTATCTTCTTTCTTTCTTAACCTCCAGGGGTGGTTTTTTCCTGAGTCGTGGGAATACAACTGGAGAGGAGGACCACGACCTCACCCAGATGGCTTAACCTGCTATGCTGAACAAGGGCCTTGTGGAGGGATGGGAAGATTCGAAGGGAGAGACAAGGAAGAGCTAAGGAAGCGGCCGTGGCCTTAAGTTAGGTACCATCCCGGGATTCGCCTGGAGAGGATGGCCGAGGTAGGAATTGAACCCACCTCTACTCAGTTTACCTCCCGGGGCTGAGTGAATCTCATTCCAGTCCGCGTACCTTCTTCTTCTCCTCCTTACTCTGTTTACCCTCAGCGAGGGATCCCACCTCTACCGCCTGTAACACTTTTCAATCAATCAGTCAATCAATCAATACTGATCAGCATTTAGGGCAGCCGCCCAGGTGACAGATTCCCTATCTGTTGCTTTCCTAGCCTTTTCCTAAATGATTTCAAAGAAATTGAAAATTTATTGAACGTCTCCTTTGGTAAGTTATTCCAATCCCTAACTCCCCTTCTTATAAAAGAATATTTGCCCCAGTTTGTCCTCTTGAATTCCAACCTTATCTTCATATTGTGATCTTTCCTACTTTTATAAATGCCATTCAAACTTATTCGTCTACTAATGTCATTCCACGCCATCTCTCCGCTGACAGCTCGGAACATACCACTTAGTCGAGCAGCTCTTCTTCTTTCTCTCAATTCTTCCCAGCCCAAAATTTGCAACATTTTTGTAACGCTACTCTTTTGTCGGAAATCACCCAGAACAAATCGAGCTGCTTTTCTTTGGATTTTTTCCAGTTCTTGAATCAGGTAATCCTGGTGAGGGTCCCTTAAACTGGAACCGTACTCTAGTTGGGGTCTTACCAGAGACTTACATGCACTCTCCTTTACATCCTTACTACAACCCCTAAACACCCTCATAACCATGTGCAGAGATCTGTACCCTTTAATTACAATCCCATTTATGTGCTTACCCCAATGAAGATCTTTCCTTATATTAACACCTAGATACTTACAATGATCCCCAAAATGAACTTTCAATCCATCAACGCAGTAATTAAAACTGAGAGGACTTTTCCTATTTGTGAACCTCACAGCCTGACTTTTAACCCCGTTTATCAACATACCATTCCCTGCAGTCCATCTCACAACATTTTCGAGGTCACGTTGCAGTTGCTCACAATCTTGTAACTTATTTATCACTCTACAGAGAATAACATCATCCGCAAAAAGTCTTACCTCTGATTCCACTCCTTTACTCATATCATTTATATATATATATAAGAAAACATAAAGGTCCGATAATACTGCCTTGAGGAATTCCCCTCTTAATTATTACAGGGTCAGATAAAGCTTCACCTACTCTAATCCTCTGAAATCTACTTTCTAGAAATATAGCAACCCATTCAGTCACTCTTTTGTCTAGTCCAATTGCACTCATTTTTGCCAGTAGTCTCCCATGATCCACCCTATCAAATGCTTTAGACAGGTCAATCGCGATACAGTCCATTTGACCTCCAGAATCCAAGATACCTGCTATATCTTTCTGGAATCCTACAATTTGAGGTTCAGTGGAATAACTTTTCCTAAAACCGAATTGCCTTTTATCGAACCAGTTATTAATTTCACAAACATGTCTAATATAATCAGAAAGAATGCCTTCCCAAAGCTTACATACAATGCATGTCAAACTTACTGGCCTGTAATTTTCAGCTTTATGTCTATCACCCTTTCCTTTATACACAGGGGCTACTATAGCAACTCCCCATTCATCTGGTATAGCTCCTCCGACCAAACAACAATCAAATAAGTACTCTAGATATGGTACTACATTCCAACCCATTGTCTTTAGTATATCCCCAGAAATCTGATCAATTTCAGCCGCTTTTCTAGTTTTCAACTTTTGTAACTTATTGTATATGTCATTGTTATCATATGTAAATTTTATTACTTCTTTGGCCTTAGTCACCTCCCCTATCTGGACATTTTCCTTATAACCAACAATCTTTACATACTGCTGACTGAATACTTCTACCTTTTGAAGATCGTCACATACGCACTCCCCTTGTTCATTAATTATCCCTGGAATGTCCTTCTTGGAACCTGTTTCTGCCTTAAAATACCTATACATACCCTTCCATTTTTCACTAAAATTCGTGTGACTGCCAATTATGCTTGCCATCATGTTATCCTTAGCTGCCCTCTTTGCTAGATTCAATTTTCTAGTAAGTTCCTTTAATTTCTCCTTACTTCCACAGCCATTTCTAACTCTATTTCTTTCCAGTCTGCACATCCTTCTTAGTCTCTCTATTTCTCTATTATAATAAGGTGGGTTTTTAACATTCCTTACAACCCTTAAAGCTACAAACCTGTTTTCGCATTCCTCAACAATTTCTTAAACCCATCCTAGAGTCTGTTTACATTTTTATTTACCGTTTTCCACCGATTATAGTTAGTGTTTCGTGGCAGAGCAGTGAATTGAACCCGGGCCACCGGCGGTGGCAGCTAATCACGCTAACCTCTACACCACAGAAGCGGTTGGCGGTTTTGTATAAATTATGTCATGAAAACATCGGCCTTTCTGCTACCCACAGATATATTTATAGTTACCGCCTAAGCATAATGGAGAGATATCAATCACAAGTGAGCTCTCTAAATGAAACGTGTGCGAAACATGAAGTGGGCGTTAAAACTATTACATGAGCTATAATCTGCAGACGTCGTGTCAGGAAAGCGGGCACATCTTGCGTGTGAGGTGTGAGGTTCGAATCCGCGCCAAGGAATTTTTTTCAATTTTTGTTTTTGTGATTTTTATCCAGTGTACGTGAATTTTCCCTTTTTATGCATATTTTCAATGAATGACATTGTATGTGGTCCTACGAAGGACCAATTTGTTGTCAGGGCCCTGTAAATACGGAATAAAGGTTAGGGGGAACCAAACTAAGGTGCGAAGAGGCGACCTGCTTGGTTTGTACGCTGCTGATTTGGTCTTCAACTTTCGGTCAGGTGTTGCCGGAAGTGCTCTGGATTTTATGGTGCTTGAGTGTAAAACTATTTGTTTAAAATGCCCCAACTAGAAGAAGTCTTCCTCTCCATGTTCCTGGATGTGTCGGCTGACATTGAATGTGGTGGAGCTCCATCAGAAGTAAGAGTTCACTTAGCGTGTGCCTGTTACATGGCCCTCGAAGAAATGTGGTCCGATAAGGCGACCACCCAAGATTCCACACCATAGGCTGCCTGTCGCACGCAGCGATTGATGGTTCCGTACAAACCAACGCGCGATATACTCTCCCGCCTACGTGGCGGGATCGTAGCATTTCCCCGCGTCCCGCGTTCACTCTGGTGACTGAACTGTTCATAGAGTGCATTAAGACATGTGTAATGAAGATCATAAGAATGTGCGCTGAAATAGAAAAAGAACTGCATATACTTGGTAAGTATCAGTTCTTTATTTATCACTGTCTCTTTGTGTACTTTTGCACACATTTCTCCGTTCGTAGACATCCAGATGCATGTAAGATGTATTCTAAAACTATGTATATAGCGTTGTGATGCATGCCAAAGACGTCCACAAATTTCTCAAGATCAGCGAAAGTTACAGCAGGTGCTCGTCGTGCATACTGTCGACATTTTCTAAGGCTCCGAGTTCTGATTCCTTTGGATTTAAATCTTCGTAATATGCTCAGTTTTCTGCAAGGTAGTTGTGCAGAATGGACGTCGTTCTATCGATAAGGTTAGTTGTGTCCACATTAACATCATGGTTCTGTAATAAATTATCCATTTCTGTGCTAGTATGTCGAAGGCATTTTCTACGACCCTTCTTGCTCTATACAGTCGATAGTTGTAGTTTTCTTTGCGCGTGTCTCCTTTTGCTTCCCTGTATGGAAACGGTCTCATTAAGTTCCCTTTCAGGGGAAACGCTTCGTCGCCGATTATGAAATAAGGCGCAGGAACACCAAGAGCACCCGCTTCTAACCGTTGTCCCATTACAGAGTTCTGGAAAATACCACCACGACGTTTTTTCCGTAACCTCCGATATCCACACATAGGAACTTGTAATCTGGACCAATCAATATATATCAAATAACTCGTCCTGACTGACTGACGGACTGACTGACTGACTGACTGACTGACTGACTGACTGACTGACTGACTGACTGACTGACTGACTGACTGACTGACTGACTGATTCATCATCGCCGAGCCGAAACTACTGGACACAGAGAAATGAAATTTTGCGGGTACATTCATATTAACATGTAGGTGCTCGCTAAGGGAGGATTTTTGGATATTCTGTCGCTAAGGGGGTGAAAAGGGGGGTTAATTTTAAAAATGAGAAAATCTATATCTCAAAAACTTAAAGGTTTAGAGCAATAAAAATTGGTATTTGGTATCTCCTTTAAAAATAAAGAAACAAGTATTTTCTTGTTTTCGGAAAATCCCACGAAGGGGGGTGAAAAGGGGGGAAAGGTGTTGAACACCTTTTATGAGGAGACTTATATCTCAAAAACTGAAGATGTTATAGTCATAAAAAATTTAATTGGTAACCTCCTTTAAAAATAAAGAAACACGTATTTTTTGTTCTTGGAAAATCCATATAATGGGAGTGAAAAAGTGGGGGGGGGGTGATTTCTAAAAATGAGTGTATCTATATCTCGAAACTGAAAAGTTTACAGATGTAGAAATTGGTATTTAGAATCTCCTTTCAACATAAAGAAACACGTATTTTTTGTTTTTGGTAAATCCCAATAGGAGGGGTGAAAAGGAGTGAATAATGGGTTGAATGCCTTTAATGAGGATACTTATATATCAGAAACTAAAGATATTACAGACCTGAAAAAGGTATTTGGGATCTCCTTTAAAAATGAAGAAACATGTACTTTTTGTTTTTGGAAAATCCAAATAATGGAGGGTTGAAAAGGGGATGAATTTTTAAAATGAGTGTATCTATATCTATAAACTTTCAAAGTTTACAGATGTTAAAATTGGTACTTAGAATCTACTTTCAAAATAAAGAAACATGTATTTTTTTGTTTTTGGAAAATCTCAATACGAGGGGTGAAAAGGTGTGAAGAATGGTTGAATGCCTTTAATAAGGATCGTTATATCCCAGAAAGTGAAGATGTTACAGACCTGAAAATCGATATTTTGGATCTCCTTTATAAATAAAGAAACATGTGTTTTTTGTTTTCAGAAAATCCAAATGGTGGGGGGTGAAGGGGGGGTGTATTTGAAAAATTAGTGTACCTATATCACAAAACTTCTAAAGTTTGCAGATATAAAAGTTGATCCTTAGAATCTCCTTTTAAAAATAAAGGAACACCTATTTTTTGTTCTCTCTAAATCGCAATAGGAGGGGTGAAAAATGTGAGTAAGAGGATGAATGTCTTTAATGAGGATTCCTATACCTCAGAAACTGAAGATATTACAGACCAGACAGTTAGTATATGGAATCTTCTTTAAAAATACAGAAACATGTTTTTTGTTTTTGGAAAATTTAATTAATGTTGGTTAAACAGGAGTGACAAATTGGGGTCAATTTTTAGAAACACTATATCTATAGTATATCTCAGAAACGTGAAATGTTACAGACTTAAAAACTGGTGTTTGGAATCTCATGTTAAAGTAAAGAAGCAGGTATTCTCGGAAAATGCAATGAAGGGAGGGGGTGAAAAATTGAAAAATTAATTGAATTCATTGTATGAAGATACTTACATTTAATAAAAACCAAAGTTGTTACAGGCGTGAAAATTGGTATTTAGATCTTCTTTAAAAATAAAACGACGCGTTTTGGAGGGGGGGCGGGAATCATCTTTGGGGGCGGGTGCGAAAGGAGTTGAATTCGTTTCATAAGGACACATATCTCAAAAACCGAAGATAATTGGTATTTAGAAGATCCTTTACTATTAAAGAAACAAATATTTTTTTCCGGAAAATTCACTTAAGGGCGGGGGGGAGTGTGAAAGTAAGTGAAAAAAGTGAACTACTTTTATGGGAACACTTATATCTCAAAACTGCAGGTAACACACGTGAACATTGGTATTTGGAGTCTCCGTTAAACATAAAGAAACACGCCTTCTTTTTTTGGTGGGGGGGAAGTCAAATTAACCGCGGTGGGGTGAAAACGGAGGTGAGACCAATTGATTCTACTGTTCCTAATGTACTTATAAGGAGCTTCCGTGGCTCAGACAGCAGCGCGCTGGCCTCTCACCACTGGGTTTCGTGGTTCAAATCCAGGTCACTCCATGTAAGATTTGTGCTGGACAAAGCGGAGGCGGGACGGTTTTTTCTGCGGGTACTCCGGTTTTCCCCGTCATCATTCATTCCAGCAACACTCTCCCATATCATTTCATTTGTCATTCATTAATCATTGAACCAGAGGAGTGCGACAAGCTTCGGCAGCCGGCACAATTCCTATCCTCACCGCTAGCTGGGGGCTTATTCATTCCATTCCTAACCCGATTGAATGACTGGAAACAGGCTGTGTATTTTCAATGTACTTACTCTGATCATAAACCGATCACTTTTAATCTTTCCTGGGTTCGTTTTCAAGAGCCCTTTTCCTTTGGAGAACCTTCTTAGATTACAGAAGATTCTTCTGGCATATAAACAAAAATTTAAACACATTTGAAATAAACGTTAGGTATAAGATTGACCGTGCAATTGTTCACCTCTATAATAAGGTCAATAATGCACGGACGTATGTCATTCATATTGCCAGAAGTCCTGCGCACTTGCCTACGGGCGAAAATGGTGCTGGTCATACTCTCATCAATGACAATGGTAGCAGATGTCATTTGCCGCCAAGTAGAGGTCTTGCATCTTGCTGTGGGGTGCAGAATAATAATAATAATAATAATAATAATAATAATGATAATAATAATAATAATAATAATAATAATAATAATAATAATAATAATAATAATAATAAAAATAATAATAATGATGATGTTCTGGACCGTCGTAAAAATGTGCGGGTAATGACTACGATTGCACTCCGGCCGCCGGTTCAGTACCGCCAAGGCACCCAAGAAGACACCACGCCGGATCTCCTCAAGGTTTTGATCCACATTAAAAATGCTTATAGGAAAAGTTGGCAAAGATTTAGGGACCCAACTGACGGGGTGGAATACCTGGACCTCGGGCGGGAAGTTCGAAATCGATTGCTGGAAAAAAAGATTGAAAAATGGGAGGAACGTTACCGTAATCTCTCAGAAAACGAGTCTGATCGCGAATTTTGGGGGAATCTCTCAGAAAACGAGTCAGATCGCGAATATCGGCGGGTTATATATAAAACGATAAGCATTCAGTTATAAATTTCAGTATAATACCGTAGCGAAGCACGGCTGCCTTGCTAGTAATTGATAACAGCACAATAGAGAATTTATTTAGGTACGGTAACAATAATAATTTGATCCATACTTTCCCGGACATTTTATAGTAACGTGCTTTCCATCGATAATACGAATGTTGTGTTTGAGTCATCAGTCCATAGACTGGTTTGATGCAGCTCTCCATGCCACCTTATCATGTGCTAACCTTTTCATTTCTACGTAACTATTGCATCCTACATCTGCTCTAATCTGTTTGTCATATTCATACCTTGGTCTACCCCTACCGTTCTTGCCACCTACACTTCCTTCAAAAACCAACTGAACAAGTCCTGGGTGTCTTAAGCTGTGTCCTATCATTCTATCTCTTCTTCTCGTCAAATTTAGCCAAATCGATCTCCTCACACCAATTCGATTCAGTATCTCTTCATTCGTGATTCGATCTATCCATCTCACCTTCAGCATTCTTCTGTAACACCACATTTCAAAAGCTTCTATTCTCTTTCTTTCTGAGCTAGTTATCGTCCATGTTTCACTTCCATACAATGCCACGCTCCACACAAAAGTCTTCAAAAACATCTTTCTAATTCCGATATCAATGTTTGAAGTGAGAAAATTTCTTTTCTTAACAAAGCTCTTCCTTGCTTGTGCTAGTCTGCATTTTATGCCCTCCTTACTTCTGCCATCGTTAGTTATTTTACTACCCAAGTAACAATATTCATCTACTTCCTTTAAGACTTCGTTTCCTAATCTAATATTTCCTACATCACCTGCCTTCGTTCGACTGCACTCCATTACTTTTGTTTTGGACTTATTTATTTTCATCTTGTACTCCTTACCTAAGACTTCATCCATACCATTCAGCAACTTCTCGAGATCTTCTGCAGTCTCAGATAAAATAACAATATCATCGCAAATCTCAAGGTTTTGATTTCCTCTCCATGGACTGTGATTCCCTTTCCAAATTTCTCTTTGATTTCCTTTACTGCCTCTTCTATATAAACATTGAAAAGGAGAGGGGACAAACTGCAGCCTTGCCTCACTCCTTTCTGGATTGCTGCTTCTTTTTCAAAGCCCTCGATTCTTATCACTGCAGACTGATTTTTATACAGGTTGTAGATAATTCTTCGTTCTCGGTATCTGATCCCTATCATCTTCAGAATCATAAATAGCCTGGTCCAATCAACATTATCGAATGCCTTTTCAAGATCTACGAATGCAATGTACGTGGGCTTGACCTTCTTGATTCGATCCTCTAAGATCAGACGTAAAGTGAGGATAGCTTCACGTGTTCCTACATTTCTTCTGAAGCCAAATTGATCTTCCCCAACTCAGCTTCAACTTGTTTTTCCATTCTTCTGTAAACAATACGTGTTAAAATTTTGCAGGCATGAGATACTAAACTAATGGTGCGGTAGTTTTCACACCTGTCAGCACCGGCTTTCTTGGGAATAGGTATAACAACATTCTGCCGAAAATCGGATGGGACTTCTCCTGTCTCATACATCTTGCACACTAAATGAAATAACCTTACCATGCTGGTTTCTCCTAAGGCAGTCAGTAATTCAGAGGGAATATCATCAATTCCAGGTGCCTTGTTCCTATTTAGGTCACTCACAGCTCTGCAAAACTCGGACCTCAAAATTGGGTCTCCCATTTCATCAGCATCAACAGCCTCTTCATGTTCAAGAACCAAATTATCTACATCGTTACATTGATACAACTGTTGGATATGCTCCTGCCATCTTTCTGCTTTGTCTTCTTTCCCTAGAAGTGGCTTTCCATCTGAGCTCCAAAGGTTTCCTTGATTTTCCTGTGTGCAGCATCTACCTTTCTCTGGACCATACAGCCTTCGACATCCTTGCACTTCTCCTTCAGCCATTCTTCCTTAGCTACCTTGCACTTTCTATCCACTTCATTCTTTAATCGCCTGTATTCTTTTCTGCCCTCTTCATTTCTAGCATTCTTTTATTTTCGTCGTTCATCAATCAGGTCTAGTGTGTTGTGTTTGAGTCATCAGTCCATAGACTGGTTTGATGCAGACCTCCATGCCACCCTATCATGTGCTAACCTTTTCATTTCTACGTAACTATTGCATCCTACATCTGCTCTAATCTGTTTGTCATATTCATACCTTGGTCTACCCCTACCCTTCTTACCACCTACACTTCCTTCACAAACCAACTGAACAAGTCCTGGGTGTCTTAAGATGTGTCCTATCATTCTATCTCTTCTCGTCAAATTTAGCCAAA
This sequence comes from Anabrus simplex, assembly GCF_040414725.1. Classification (NCBI taxonomy): domain Eukaryota; kingdom Metazoa; phylum Arthropoda; class Insecta; order Orthoptera; family Tettigoniidae; genus Anabrus; species Anabrus simplex. The sequence goes on from NC_090266.1 coordinate 15,037,848, forward strand.
TCGATCTCCTCTCACCAATTCGATTCAGTATCTCTTCATTCGTGATTCGATCTATCCATCTCGCCTTCAGCATTCTTCTGTAACACCACATTTCAAAAGCTTCTATTCTCTTTCTTTCTGAGCTAGTTATCGTCCATGTTTCACTTCCATACAATGCCACGCTCCACACAAAAGTCTTCAAAAACATCTTTCTAATTCCGATATCAATGTTTGAAGTGAGCAAATTTCTTTTCTTATGAAAGCTCTTCCTTGCTTGTGCTAGTCTGCATTTTATGTCCTCCTTACTTCTGCCATCGTTAGTTACTTTACTACCCAAGTAACAATATTCATCTACTTCCTTTAAGACTTCGTTTCCTAATCTAATATTTCCTACATCACCTGCCTTCGTTCGACTGCACTCTCCTGAGTTATCCACTGATTCTTAGTTGATCTTTTCTTCCTTCCTAACATTTCTTCAGCAGCCCTACTGACTTCATTTTTCATGACTCTCCACTCTTCCTCTACTGTGTTTCCTTCGGCCTTTTCATTTAGTCCTTGTGCAACATGTTCCTTGAAACAATCCCTCACACTCTTTTCTTTCAATTGTCTAGATCCCATCTTTTTGCATTCTTTCCTTTCTTCAATTTCTTCAACTTCAGATGGCATTTCATGACCAACAAGTTGTGGTCAGAGTCCACGTCTGCTCCTGGGAAAGTTTTGCAATCCAACACCTGGTTTCTGAATCTCTGCCTAATCATAATGAAGTCTATTTGATACCTTCCAGTGTCTCCAGGTCTCGTCCACATATACAGCCGTCGTTTGTGGTGTTTGAACCAAGTATTGGCGAGGACTAAATTATGATCAGTGTAGAATTCAACCAGTCGATTTCCTCTTTCGTTCCTTTGTCCCAATCCAAATTCTCCTACTGTGCTTCCTTCTCTTCCTTGGCCTACCACTGCATTCCAGTCTCCCATCACAATTAGATTCTCGTCACCTTTTCATATTGTATTAAATCTTCTATCTCCTCATATATTCTTTCAATTTCTTCATCATCCGCTGAACTAGTAGGCATATAGACCTCCACTATTGTGGTGGGCATTGGTTTGGTGTCTATCTTGACGACAATAATTCTTTCCCTATGCTGGTCGTAGTAGCTTATCCGCTGCCCTATTTTCTTATTCATTATTAAACCAACTCCTGCATTTCCCCTGTTTAATTTCGTGTTGATAATTCGGTAGTCGCCTGACCAAAAATCCTGTTCTTCCTGCCAACGTACTTCACTTATACCAACTACATCTAACTTTGGTGTATCAATCTCACTTTTCAGTTTCTCTAACCTACTCTATCCTACCACAATGATTCAAACTTCTAACATTCCACGCTCCGACTCGCAGAATGTCGGTATCCATCTTCCTGATGATCGCCCCCTCTCGTGTAGTCCTCACCCGGAGATCCGAATGGGGAACTAGTTTACCTCCGGAATATTTTACCTGGGAGGAAGCCATCATCAGTACATCATTCATACAGAGAGAGCTGCATGTCCTCGGGAGTTAGTTACGGCTGTAGTTTCCCGTTGCTTTCAGCCGTGTAGCAGTATCAACACAGCTAAGCCATGTTGAGTATTATTACAAAGCCGTATCAGTCAATCATCTAGACTGCCGCCCTTGCAACTACCGAAAGGCTGCTACCCCCCTTTCGATGAACCATTCGTTAGTCTGGTCTCTCAACAGATACCCATCCGATATGGTTGCACCTGTGGCTCGGCTATCTGCATCATTGGGACACGCAAGCCTCCCCACCGCGGCAAGGTCGCATGGTTCTGTAATATCCTTGAGTTGTTTCGGTAAAAGTTTCTGGCATGTATATTCCCTGCATTCTGTCACAAATAGCTTGACAATTATATCGCACAGTAGCACCAACTGTTGTCAATCCGACCCGGAAACCGTGACCAGTTGTAGAATAGGGATTTCCAGTAGCGATAAATCTGAAGGAAAAATACGTGCAGGAGAGTCTCGGAAATCCGAGGATTCGTTAAATCAGAGGCTTATTTGAATTTTTCTTTTCCGTATTTAAAATGATTTTTCTACCACACTTCATTCCCTGCGCTCCCCTCTACTGAGAACACGCGCGTTCCCAAAACTGAGACGTTTCTGAGACATTTCTGAGTCTGCCTATTAAAGCAGTTTTATTGCCGGAAAACCCAGGGAGATAAAGTAGTAGTAATTAATAATAATATGAACCTGCGGTCATTATCCTCAGCAGAAGTACTTCCTCATCGGACGCTACTGTTTCCCGCTCCGGTGTGAAGGCTATGACGAACTTCGCAGCGACCACGGGATTGTAGGTTTCGCTCCTGCGTCCCGCGTTGGTGTGCGCAGACCTTATTGTGGAACCCTGATTCGCCCACAACATTTTGTACATTTCCTAATGGCCACTGACAGAAATTCATTCGAGCTCCGAAATCTCGCCCGTGGAGCTCCTGGTGTAGTTGTAGATGTTAGGGGTGATGTAGTATTTCTAAAGCGAGAGAGCGAGAAATTTATTATTATTATTATTAACAAATACATCTCAACTGGGACATATCCCTGTGGCAATGACAATAAAGTAAAGTTAAAACCCAACAACAAGAGTTTAACATTCTAAATCCAGTATGAATACATTTAACTCTATGGTCACACAATTAAAATAGTACGGTATATAATATCATTTTATATTATGGCCTTTCTATAACAGGAACAGGTGAAGAAAGGTAAGATATTGAAAAACGTGTCCAGCATTTACAACTTTTACTTTTCACTTTACACTAGCATAAATGTTCTTAAACATTTTGATACCGGAACGGAATCTATCAAAGACTGCTGCACGTAATTTATTCCAATCCCTTGTGGTCCTGTTTACGAAGGAAAACTTGCCCACATCCGCATGCTGGTTTCTGGCCCTATTTTTATGCTTGTGATCATTTCTCGATAAGTACGAGGGAGGTTCCAACCTATTCCTAATACTACTCCAGGCAACCCGTCCCGTGTAGCTCTTATAAAGACCACACAGGCGAGCTCTAGTTCTTCTAGATTCAAGACTTTCCCAATTAATTGTAGTCCTCCTATTGCCGTTTACGAAACGCATTGCTCTACTTTGAACGTTTTATAGAGAATTTATTAAACCTACCCTGTACGGATCCCAGCACGCAGATCCATAGTCGAGTATTGGTCTGACCAAACATTTATAATCCTTACTTCCAGCACCAGAATGAGCTTTTCTGAGATTTCGCATAATAAAATGTAACGATCTCCAGGATTTCTTAAGTACATTTTCCACTTGCTCTGACCAGTTTAAGCCTTTTCTCGAAGTAACACGTAAGTACTCAACGGCACTTCCCCATCCCCACCCCGAATTCGTAATCCTTCTTTCCTGTCTTTGTTTTTACTGAAACGCAATTTTGTGCTTTTTCCGCAGTGGATTTTCATTCGATTTTCACGCGCTCATTTTTCAATCGTATCTAAATCCTGCTGAAGCGATAGTTCGTCCTCTGCCTTTATCTCCCGGTATATGACTCAATCATCAGCAAGGAGACACACTTCGATTTTATCGAATCAGGCATATGATTCATGAAAATAATGAAAAGAATTGGCCGAATAACGCTACCCTGAGCCACGCCAGACGTAACGTTTTTTGGAGAAGATAGCGTTTCTCCCACGCGCACCCTCTAATGACTTCCTTTGCGGAGTTCTTTTATCAATTTCACCCCTCTGATGTCAATGTCTGTACGCGATAACTTGTTAAGGAGGATGTCATGTGGCACAAGATCGAATGCGTTTGTAAAATTAATTACTACTGCATCAATCCTTGATTCATTGTTGAGTTTATCCGATATATCCTGACGCACGGAACAGAGCTGGCTTACTCATGAGAAGCATTCCCTAAAAACATGCTACCCCTTAAATATCATTGCAGAAGAGTCTCATTTTAACCTCAAATAATCTTCAATTAATTGCTCCATTTGTTTGCATACGATGGACTTCTAATTAACCGGTCTGTGGTTATTCAAGTTGCCTTGCCATTCTCACCACATGTTGCAGTTTTGTCTCCTCGAATCACGCATATGTTGTCCGTACACGTCTTTCATCACTGCTGATAGTCTTTGCATGTCCGGATACATTTCCTGGTTTAGACGTAGTGCCTGGCTTCCCCATATATACGGAGCATACCCACGTATTTATCCACCCCGTGGAAAACATGATTAATGACTGAAGTGACTCATTGAAGCTGTATAGGGTACAGTATCAGTAACATGTCATGGCTGTTCTACTGTTTTGCACGTGGCACACACTGGCCTGTGCCTAAGAATTAAAACATCATATCGATGCAAAAAATGTTGAAAGATGTAGGATTCGAACCAACAATAACATGGCCCTTTAAATGCTGGGTTAATTTCCAAACACATGAGCTACGGTGGGTGTATGATTGTACAAAGTACACCACTCCGTCACTTACCTATGGACTGGAGCTAACTGGGACTATCTTAGCAGACAGGACTCAACAGAGCTTGAGAAGTTAAAAGCGATGTACCTAAAAAGATTTCTAAGTGTATCAAAATTCACCCCATTTCGTTTAGTATATTAAATGACAAGAGAAAACTTCTTTATTGGAGATCTTCGGATTCAGATGCATCTGCCTTACATTACGAGCTATGGAGACCTCTTGGACGAACTGAAGAGGAAGAAACAAGAAATATGGGAAGAATTCTACTCTACTGATGCGATGACAACGACAGAGTGACCCGCTTTGCTATTCACGGGTTTCTTCGTAAGTGCCGCCAACGTAAGACGTGTCTGCAATGTGTCTGCTTGTGGTGTGGCAAGCGATGTGATAGATATCGCGTCTCTCATTGTCAGAAAAGAAGTATGTCCTTGACTGAATTAAGTAAGGAATAATTCATTTGTATATAACCTGTAATTACTTTTGGCCATTCGCCGCATTAAACACCCGGTCACTAGTAACATGCTAGACTGAAATGTTTCTCGAACGGGCTATAGCAACTCCAATACTCAGACCACAATGCAGAAAAACATGGCTGACGTATCGGGCCAAAGCTGACATGGCGACGAATAACCTAATGATAGTCGTAAGACATTTGTAGTACGAAAATGTTTATCCATGGTTATCAAACACGCAATATTTGAAACATAAAATAACAGTGGCAATTTAAATTGCTCCTTATCTATGAGAGTATGTCACAGAGAGCGTACTTCGAAAGCTTTATAACACGCAGCAAGTTATAAGTACGACTTCATTTAAATATAAACACGTGCTCAAGAAAATTCTCTAGCACGACATACCTATTAGCTCATTATTCAACCTTCACAAAACTAGCACAGTGCATATCCAACAAACAATTTTAAAGAAAGTTTCTACAGAAAAAATAAACATTATTTAATGACTCAAAATTAATTAATTTATTACCTTAAAGTTGCTTGCTGCTGAGTTTGAACTCTTTCCTGATGTGCTGTTTCTGCCCGAGAGTTTTTTCAACAGTCTTTCTCTTGGAAACCTGTTTTTCAAGTTTCTTGGCAATTTCTTGAAAGATTTTCTTTTCATTTAAGTCCTCTGTGTAATTGTTAATAAAAATATTGGCCAGAATTTTCACACACTTCTTCATAATTCTGGTCAAAGGAACACCACACTTGCATACATCACTCGCATTATCAACACTACTTTCAAAGGCTTCAACTCCTAAAGCAACTATTGCATCCCTTTGGTTTTCTAATTTTGAAAATTCTGCTTCATAAGCACTACTTATGAGGACCTGAAAGAGCATGAATATTTTACAACACATAGAAACCATGATCGGTGATGGGCACTTCCAGCCTCCTCTGTTTAACTGCCGAAAATATGAGAGCATTTCGTCAACATCACAGTGTACCGGTATCATCATTTCTTCTTCGGACTGTAGCATCTCAACACAATCAGCACAGTACAGTTGTTATACTTCTTAAGCTTCTGAATGACATTCATACTAGTATAGCTGGCAATATAAATGAGAATCCTCTGTGAGTGGGATGGGATTGTTACACAATCTATGTCACCTAGTGATAGCTCTGTCTTGTCTAAATTCTGAACTTGTTTCTTCTGGACATTGTGTAGTTCAGTTGAAAAATCATCGAGTGTAAATTCACTAAGTTTACAAGATTGCATTTTTAGTACGCTCAGCATTTTCAATTTATTCTCCGGCTAAATAATCTGTTCAACTGAAACATTATAAGCACCTTCTCTAGGCTCCAAACCTTCAGCCTGTAAGTACATGTACCTACATATCTGAACTAATGCTGGGTCAAAGCAAGGTAAGTTCCCCTGCAGTATGCGACATGTACCAAACGTCAATGTAAACTTTCAAACTTTCTAGGAGACTAAGTTTAGGATCATCAGGTCCAGCAATAGGAATGGAGTCATCATTTTTGGTATATTTTCCCTTCATTGGATGCTGAACATTGGATATTGCCCACCACCTACCGATCAGTTTCAGCAACTGAATTGTGCCAAATCAAATCAAAATCTCTTTATTTGCAAATGAGGTGTCTACCTCGGTGGCAAATGGTACACTAAAATACATTATTGTCAAGCACTAAATTTTAAATTAACAGGAGACGAAGAAAATTTTCCTAGAATACAATATTATACAATTTACGCTAATAATTTTTTCTATTAAACACACACATCATCCTTAATAAATTTATATTGTTTACAAAATTCTACTTATAATATCTTACAAACATAGTCAACTCATATACAGTACGGTATGCGAAATTACTTCTAATAATACTATACAACTGGTATAAGATTAAAATTTATTTACATATTTATATTTTACCCATTTTGGAACCTAAGTAGCATAACGACCTGCTGCGTCTTAACCAGAGCCCCTTTTGCCACCACTTTTCAGAGTTCCTGAAGGGCCTTCACAGCTACCGTAGCGGTCCCAGGGCCCTCGAAGTCCCCACTGTACTTCACCCCTACAGGCAGTCCCCTGCTTGGGCTGTCCAAACTCCTTAGACCAGGGGATGGAATTAATTTAATCACACACTTTTATTATTTACAATATCCTGCACTGGTCGAATGCCCTCTAACATTTAATTTATTATCTCTGTTGTTGTTTATTCTTTTCTTGAATATCTGTACAGATTTTGGAAAAGGATCAAACACTACCCCTGGTAAACTGTTCCACTCTTTCACGCCCTTCCCAATGAAAGAAAATTTACCCCAATCGCTTCTGCTAAAATTCCTTCTAATTTTGTACTTGTGGTCAGTTCTACCAATATAATTATTTTCCAACCGAAGCCTCTCACGGATATCTCCCCATGCTTCTTCTCCCGTATAGGCTCTATATAATCCTATAAGTCTAGTTTTCTCCCTTCTCTTACTTAAAGTTTCCCACCCAAGTTCCTTTAACATTTCCGATACACTACTCTTTCTCCTGAAATCCCCTGTTACAAACCTTGCTGCTTTCCTCTGCACACCATCTAGTTCTTTTATTAGGTATTCTTGGTGAGGATCCCAAACACTGTTTGCATATTCCGATTATGGACGAACCATACTTAAGTAACTTTTTTCTTTTAATTCTTTGTTGCATCCTTTAAGTAGTCTCATTATGACATGTAACGATCTGTATGCTTTCCCAACAATGTCATCAACATGACCCTTCCAGTGCAAATTACTTTCAAATCTCACACCTAAGTATTTGCACTTGCCATCTTTTGGGATAACTACCTCATCCAAAGTATATTCAAATTCAGTTTTAAAGATCCTGTTTGTAAATGTTGTAACAGTTGATTTGCCTCCATTAATCTTCATATTATTTTCTTCAACCCATTCTTGGATACTCTCAAGGTCCCCTTGTAATTCTGAACAATCCTCAATGTTATTTATTTCCCTATAAACAATTATGTCATCTTCATACAATCTTATTTTCGATGTTATATTGTTCCCTAAATCATTTGCGTATATTAAGAAAAGTAACGGGCCGATTATACTACCCTGTGCAATTCCCTTCCAGACTTTCTCTTCCTGTGATATATTATTTCCAACTTTGACTTTCTGAACCCTTGAATTTAGAAATGTTCTTATCCAACGTATAACCCTTACATCCAATCCTATTCCCTCCAATTTCTTTAATAATATTCCATGTTCCACTCTATCAAAGGCTTTGGAAAGATCTATGGCTATGCAATCTAACTGGCCTCCTGAATCTAACTGAACTGATATACCCTGCTGAAATCCCACCAGTTGTGCCTCGCAAGAAAATTTCTTTCTAAATCCATACTGGCTCCTCATGAACCAATTTTTATCATCACATATCCCTCTGATGTACTTTGCTATTAAACTCTCCAGTATACTGGTCAGACTGATTGGTCTGTAGTTCTCTGGTTTCCTTTTATCACCCTTTCCTTTATAAATTGGTATTATTATAGATTCCTTCCGTGCCAATAGAAACGTCAAAACCCTCACTCTTCAACACTTCTGGAGCTGAAATATTCTGTCATTCCACTGAAGGAGGAAAATGCGCTTTTCTTGATAAACTTGGTGTGGAATACATCTTTCAAATCTGAAAACCTAGCGTCAACTGTAGAATACTGACAGGTAGCAGTACCATCAGGAATAGTGAGCATGTTACTAATTACTGGAAAAGTCTCTTCAACATTTGGAATATTGAATGTTTGATTAGACCTATTGAACCAGTTATTTCCGATACACTTGAATATGTGAACACTATGAAAAAGAAGACAAGTGACAATCAATGAATTAAATAGGTTTGGAATACTAGGTTTCAGAGAACTACCGCACAACAGTTCAAACATTCCTCTGTTTGTACTATGTCAGAAATCATGCTCACAACTTCAAATCCTAATTCATACATACGTTTTAGAACCTTCATTGTGAGTTTCAAAAGTGTTTCTGCGTTTAGTTTTGTTACCGGGAAGAGTCCAATAACATCTTTGTGGTCAGAAAGTATTATCATTGTCGTGGAGAAGTTTAGCCTTCTCCTTCAAAAATGCTTTTATCATTGTGGTGGAGAAGTTTAGCCTTCTCCTTCAAAAATGCTTTTATCATTGTGGTGGAGAAGTTTAGCCTTCTCCTTCAAAAATGCTTTTTGATAAAGCCCAATACCAGTGCTATTTGGACTTATTTTTGTCAAAAAGTGTCTTAAAATGACAGGATGTGGTAAAGTCATCACATGTTTATTCCTCAACATGCGATAAGCCCCACGAAAAGAATAGTAGAAAGTTGCTGTCCTTATTAGCAACTCAGAAGTATATCTCACTTTCTTCAGTAAACTAAGTTCCAACTGTTCTACTGCAAATTTAATTTTATTGTGTTTCAGTTTTTCCGTTTCACAATCTAAAACAAAAATTTGTTCTGCGTTTAGTTTTGTTACCGGGAAGAGTCCAATAACATCTTTGTGGTCAGAAAGTATTATCATTGTGTTGGAGAAGTTTAGCCTTCTCCTTCAAAATTGGTATTGGGCTTTATCAAAAATAAAGTTCACCAAAATAAGTACTCTATCAATCAGTTCAATACTACTTTCTTCATAATTACCAAGATAACTTACCAGAGTTTCGAATTTGCTCCATCTGTCACACTTCAGACCATCCTGTCCTTCACATCCTAATATAAACCTTTCGCTTCTAGGTCACTCATCAATTTAAAACTCACTACTATTGATGGTTTTACGTCGCACAGACACAGATAGGTCTTATGGCGACGATGGGATAAGAAAGGCTTAGGAGTTGAAAGGAAGCGGCCTTGGCCTTAATTAAGTTACAGCCCCAGCATTTGCTGCCGACAGTGGGAATCGAACCCACTATCTCCTGGATGCAAGCTCATAGCCGCGTGCCCCTAACCGCACGGCCAACTCGCCCGGTCAGTATCTTGGTCTTGAAGTTTTAAGAATAGAACACTATCATCTCACATTTCTCTTCTTCACTTCTGTCGTGAAAACCTGAAAATTATCTAACGCTTCTTCGTCTGTCTGTAGCAATTGCTGTTTACGCTCTTCAGGGTTCTTTCTTTCTCGAGACAAACGTATGGTATTATACGAAGGCTGACTGTCAAATATGGTTTGATTCTTCCTAGGGGTGCGAATCGGTTCACAAATCTCAACGGCAAAAACATCTTCACGCACAATAAACTTAGGGTCAAAATGTTTGATGCAGACAACAGTCTTGTTATTTATAGTGAAATTTTGACGATGAATGCAACAAATCAATTTCTCTAGTAAGACTTTGTTCTTCGGAAATGTGAAGGCAGAAATTCCGGAAGAATTGCCATAATTAGACTTAGACCTACTGAGAGGCACACAACACAATCGACCCATGTTAATCTACATATATATAAACTTGTCCTGACTGACTGACTGACTGACTGACTGACTGACTGACTGACTGACTGACTGACTGACTGACTGACTGACTGACTGACTGACTGATTCATCATCGCTGAGCCGAAACTACTGGACACAGAGAAATACAATTTTGGGGATACATTCATATTAACATGTAGGTGCTCGCTAAGGGAGGATTTTTGGATATTCCCTCGCTAAGGGGGTGAAAAGGGGGGTTAATTTTTAAAATGAGAAAATCTATATCTCAAAAACGTAAAGGTTTAGAGCAATAAAAAATTGGTATTTGGTATCTCCTTTAAAAATAAAGAAACACGTATTTTTTTGTTTTCGAAAAATCCCACGAAGGAGGAGAAAAGGGGGGGATAGTGGTTGAACACCTTTTATGAGAGACTTACATCTCAAAAACTGAAGATGTTACAGTCATACAAATTTAAATTTGGAACCTCCTTTAAAAATAAAGAAAGACGTATATTTGTTTGGAAAATCAACATAATGGGGGTGAAAAGGGGGGGGGGGTGAATTCCTAAAATGAATGTATCTATATCTCGAAAGTGTAAAAGTTTACAGACGTAGAAATTGGTATTTAGAATCTTCTTTCAAAATAAGGAAACACGTAATAATTTGTTTTCGGAAAATCTCATGAAGGGGGGTGAAAAGGGGGGAATGCGTTGAACACCTTTCATAAGGAGACTTATATCTCAAAAACTGAAGAGGTTACAGTCATGAAAATTTAAATTTGGAAATTCCTTTAAAAATAAAAGAACATCTATTTTTTGTTCTCTCTAAATCGCAATAGGAGGGGTGAAAAGTGTGAGTAAGGGGATGAATGTCTTTAATGAGGATATTTATACCTCAGAAACTGAAGATATTACAGACCAGACAGTTAGTAAATGGAATATCTTTAAAAATACAGAAACATGTTTTTTGTTTTTGGAAAATTTAATTAATGTTGGTTAAACAGGAGTGACAAAGTTGGGTGAATTTTTAGAAAGACTATATCTATAGTATATCTCAGAAACGTAAAATGTTACAGACAACTCCTATACTTCCTTGTCACTATTGAAAGTGACAGCCACAAAAGCAGACCCGAACGATTACTTTAAACTTGCATTCACGATCACGCTCACCGCCATGTTGCCTCTCTTGAGGTCTGAGTATTGGAGTTGGACTTGGTTCAGCTTAGGGGGCATTAGTATGACAAAGGTTGCCAGTATCGAAATATCGACCTTACACGTGTCCAAACGTTTTTCGGGCTGCATAAAATATAATTAGTAGGCGCAAGAGAATCGCCCGATATATATATAAGAAAACATAAAGGCCTAGTGATTTTGTTCTGCGGGATCCCCTTGTTAATAATTACAGGATCAGATAACACTTCACTTACTTTAATGCTCTGAGTTCTATTTGCTAGAAATTTAGTTACTTATTCAACCACTAGTAACGTAGTTAATCTGTATACGTGTTTAACTTTGTTGGTAATCTTTGAGTACCGTACCTACCGGTAGTTCTTGCGAATATCTAAATTTAGACCTAATTGGAATTTTCATTTCTATTTGTGCTTAGTAAGAAGCTAGGATACGTCCGAACGTAGTTTAAACATTATTGTAGTGTAGTATAGTAAATTATTATAAATTAGAGTACCTATTCTATAATTTTGAGTAGTTTTGCGAATTTCGAACTTTAATGGTAATTTTCTTTTCTGTTTTTGCTTGGTAATAACCTGTTATAATTAGAATACGTCTGAACGTAGTGTATTATAGCATCTTATTAGAAAGTAGTGTGTTTATTCTATTACTGTGAAATATTTGTATAGTATAGTACCGTTTCTGTGGTATCTGTAGTAACTCTCTTACTAAAATTCTGTTGTTGTAATTAGGGTAGACTTAACTGCAGCTAAGAATTGTGTAATTCTTGTGTATTATTCTCTGTTTCCAGTAACTAACAGCAATTTTCATCGTGTTAGCGTGTTCTAGGAATAAAAATAGTACAATTAAGTAGTATAGTAGTGTAGTAGTAACCTATTTTAAATAACTTACTGTCATGTGTTCTTTGTGAACTAACCTAGACAATATTTCTTTCCTTTCATTTTTATTTTGAACAGAATAAGTTATCTTATTTTTCCTTTTCTTTTCATTATTTAGTAAAAAATGCCTAAGCAGTGCTAGTGTAGGATCTGTGGGTGTGGCCAGGCATTAAGGAGTATGAGGGAGGAGTTGGAGAGCTTGAGGGAGATAATTAGGATACTCTCAGAGGACAGGAAGGAAAGTAGGCCTCCAAACAATGTACAGGATACAGTAGGTGAAATAGAGGGATTGGAAGGAAATGGAGAAATTGTGGAATGTTTTAAGGGGAAGGAGATTGCAGGCTAAGGGCTCCATTCAGGATCAAAATTCAGGACAGGTGTCGGTGAGAAATCGGTACGAGTCACTGCAGGTAGAATAACCGAGGGAAGATGAGGAACAGGGAACAGTTGCCAAGAAGTTTGGAAGTAGGAGAATGGAAAGAGGTAGGAAAGGGAAATGTGGAGTAGTGGATGGGAAAAGACATGTGGAACAGGGTCATGGGATGGAGAAAAGGGAGGAGGAAGTAGCTTCTGCAGCTGTCAGGAAAGATAGGACTGACCAGGAGGGGAGGGGATCAAATGAGGTGGGTAGGGTTGAGGCTCTGGTCATGAGGGATTCTATCGTCAGACATGTCGGGAAAGTGTGTGGAGGAAAGAGAACCAGGGTAGAGTATTAACCAGGAATTAGGTTAAGGCAGATGTTGAAGAAAGTAGAAGAGAAGGAGGAGGGAAAGGAGAAGGTGGTAGTGTTTCACGTTGGTACTAACAACGTAAGGCAAGCAGGTATAAGTACCAACACAGTTGGGGATGTGTGGGATCTGGTAAATGCAGCACGGGTGGAGTTTAAGGAAGAGCAGATTGTTATTAGTGGAATGCTGTGTAGGAGGGATACTGACTGGAGGGTCATTGGAGATTTAAATGAGACTATGGAGTGGGTATGTGGAAAACTGGGAGTGAAATTTCTAGATCCTAATGGGTGGGTAGGAGTTAGGGATATGGCCTTCACTTAAACCGCAGCGGTACATATAAGTTAGGAAATTTGTTTAGAAGGGTTAGAGGGAGGTACATTCAGTGGAACAGTGTGCGCTAGGCAGCGGTGTTAAGGGAACAGTGAACTGGAAATCAAGTAGGGATGACATAAAACTGTTAGTGCTCAACTGTAGAAGTATTGTAAGGAAAGCAATAGAATTAAGTAATTTAATAGATATATACTTACCAGATAATGTAATAGGAGTTTAATCATGGCTGAGAAATGATATAATGGATGCAGAAATTTTCTCACGGAACTGGAGGGTGTATCGTAGAGATAGGATAGGAAAGGTAGGAGGGGGAGTATTCATTCTCGTGAAAGAAGAATTTGTAAGCTACGAAGAAGTTAAAGATGACAAGCACGAAATAATAGGGGTAAGGCTCATTTCTAAAGATAATAGGCACCTAGATGTCTTTGGAGTGCACAGACTAAGAAAGGGTAGCACAGATGCTGATTCCGAATTATTTGATATGATAATCAGCTACCGTATGTGGGAAACGATAAGGGAAGGAACGTTATCGTAGCGGGTGATGTCAATTTACCAAATGCCAATTGGGAAGGTAATGTGAACGACAGGAAGCATGACCAACAAATGGCAAATAAGTTAATATGGGAAGGGCACCAGATTCAGAAAGTGATGGAACCAACTAGAGGGAAGAATATTCTGGTTGTGGTGCTGGTAAAACCAGATGAGCTCTATAGAGAAACCGAAGTAATAGATGGTAATAGTGATCACGAAGCTGTTTTTGTGGTAATTAAAAATCAGCGTGAAAGAAAGGAAGAGATTAAAATTAGGTCTGTTAGGCAGTACCATATGGCTGATAAAACAGGCATGAGGGAGTTTTTAATAAGCAACTATGATCGGTGGAAAACGGTAAATAAAAATGTAAACAGACTCTGGGATGGGTTTAATGCATTTGCTGAGGAATGTGAAAATAGGTTTGTACCTTTAAAGGTGGTAAGGAATGGTAAATATCCACTATATTATAATAGGGAAGTAAAGAGACTAAGAAGGAGGTGCAGGTTGGAAAGAAATAGAGTTAGAAATGGCTGTGGAAGTAAGGGGAAATTGAAGGAACTTACTAGAAAATTGAATCTAGGAAAGAAGGCAGCTAAGGATAACATGATGGCAAGCATAATTGGCAGTCATACAAATTTTAGTGAAAAATGGAAGGGTATGTATAGGCATTTTAAGGCAGAAACAGGTTCCAAGAAGGACATTCCAGGAATAATTAATGAACAAGGGGAGTGTGTACGTGAGGATCTTCAAAAGGCAGAAGTATTCAGTCAGCAGTATGTAAAGATGGTTGGTTACAAGGACAATGTCGAGACAGAGGAGGAGACTAAGACCAAAGAAGTAATAAAATTTACATATGATAACAATGACATTTACAATAAGTTACAAAAGTTGAAAACTAGAAAAGCGGCTGGAATTGATCAGATTTCTGGGGATATACTAAAGACAATGTGTTGGGATATAGTACCATATCTGAAGTACTTATTTGATTATTGTTTGGTCTGAGGAGCTCTACCAGATGAATGGAGAGTTGCTATAGTAGCCCCTGTGTATAAAGGAAAGGGTGGTAGGCATAAAGCTGAAAATTACAGGCCAGTCAGTTTGACATGCATTGTTTGTAAGCCTTGGGAAAGCATTCTTTCTGATTATATAAGACATGTTTGCAAAATTAATAAATAGTTTGACAGAAGGCAGTTTGGTTTTAGGAAAGGTTATTCCACTGAAGCCCAACTTGTAGGATTCCAGCAAGGTATGGCAGATATCCTGCATTCAGGAGGTCAATTGGACTGTATTTCAATTGACTTATCTAAGGCATTTGATTGGGTAGATCGTGGGAGACTACTGGTAAAAATAAGTGCAATTGTTCTTGACAAAATAGTGACTGAATGGTTGGCTCTGTTTCTAGAAAATAGAACTCAGAGAATTAGAGTAGTTGAAGCTTTATCTGTCCCTGTAAAAATTAAGAAGGGAATTCCTCAAGGCAGTATTATTGGACCTTTATGTTTTCTTATATTTATCCATGATATGTGTAAAGAAGTGGAATCAGAGATAAGGCTTTTCGCAGATGATGTTATTCTGTACAGAGTAATAAATAAGTTACAAGATTGTTAGCAACTGCAAAATGACCTCGATAATGTTGTGAGATGGACAGTAGGCAATGGTATGATGATAAATGGGCATAAAAGTCAGGTTGTGAGTTTCAGAAATAGGAAAAGTCCTCACAGTTTTAATTACTGCGTTGATGGGGTGAAAGTTCCCTTTGGGCATCATTTAAAATACCTAGGTATAAATATAAGAAAAGATCTTCATTGGGGTAATCACATAAGTATGATTGTAAATAAAGGGTACAGATCTCTGCACATGGTTATGAGAGTATTTAGGGGTTGTAGTAAGGATGTAAAGGAGAGAGCATATTTGTCTCTGGCGAGACCTCAACTTGAGTATGGTTCCAATGTATGGAACCCTTACCAGGATTACTTGATTCAGGAACTAGAAAAAATCCAAAGAAAAGCAGCTCGATTTGTTCTGGGAGATTTCCGACAAAAGAGTAGCGTTACAAAAATGTTTCAAAGTTTGGGCTGGGAAGACTTGGGAGGAAGGAGACGAGCTGTTCGACTAAGTGGTATGTTCCGAGCAGTTTAAGGATTGTGTCTCTGTGGTGAATCTCAAATTTAACATCATTAAGGGAAGTTTAATTTCTGTTAATCGGCCTAAAGCGGGAGAAGAATTTGCCTATTGAAATATGCCAGTGGTGCCCGGAGGAATCTGAAGCAATTCTATTACTTTGCGTGGACGGATGTGTTCGAGACAAGCTGCATCACTGCATATGGTCCACAAATGAAAAAGCAGGACGCAGTTTTAAATATTTCTTTATTATTATTATTATTATTATTATTATTATTATTATTATTATTATTACTATTATTATTATTATTATTATTATTAGCAGATATATCAACATTGAGAAATACCGCAGTGACAATGATCACTTACAGTACCATGATAAGTAAACTTAACATACCAACTCCGTCATATACAAATACACACGTACATTAAGTACTTCAAATATTTACACTAACTCTTATCAATCAATCACTACTGATCTGCATTTAGGGCAGATTCCCTATCTGTTGTTTTCCTAGACATTTCTTAAGTAATTTCAAAACACTGGAAATTTATTGAACATCTCCCTTACTAAGTTATTCCAATCCCTAATTCCCCTTCCCATAAACGAATATTTGCCCCAGTTTGTCCTCTTGAATTCTAAATTTATCTTCAAATTGTCATCTTTCCTGCTTTTAAAGACACCACTCAAACTCATTCGTCTACTAATGACATTTCCCACCAGTGGCGTATCAAGATGTGGGCTAGCATTAGACCTAAGCTACCCCTTTTCGATAGTTTGTTTAGGGAACATCAAGCCTTATGCATTTTGAGCTGCATCCAACAGCCAACGGAGCTGCCCGCTGTGTTGTCAAGGCTGCTTCACAAGCTACTGCCCTGGCCTCTGCCACCGCCAATAGGGCCTACTCAACACCTGATCAATCGAGTTGGTAGCCTAAGGTTTAGCAAATTGAAGTCCAGCTTTGAGGCTAAATGGATAGAATGCTTGCCTTTGGTCCGAGGGCCCCGGTTCAATTTTCAGAATCAACCCCCTCATACTGTTAATTCCTCTGGCTTGGGAACTGCGTGTTTATGACGTCTTCGCCATTCATTTTATCCTTATCAGGTCACCACCAAGCCTATGTAGATGCCATGCACCATTATTACTATTATTAACATCGTTCAGTGGTTAATTATCTTCCTCGGAATATTAGTGGTGGTGTCCGACCCATGCTCATGGGTTCGATTCCAACCAACAAAAGAGAACACTAAACCTGAAAGATTGCGTTTCATTTTAGCAGATCTACCAATAAAAAGGAAACTATATTACTGCTATAACAGCAGCCCTGCAGTGTCTTCCTACAAGGATGTAGAAGTAAACGGGAGTGAAATACCAGCACTCCGTTATCTATATATTTAAGACAGAAGGATGAGGTGAGGAAGTAACGCATGGTGATAGTTAGCACTGGCGATCTGACGGACCGAAGCCTAGCACAGCTATCCTCCGCCGGTCCCCGCGCCTGTAGGCAGACAGCAGCAAGCCGCGTGAGGCGAGTCGGTGTGAAGGGACGAGAGTCTGGGCTGTAGTTTTTATTTGTGCTCTCGCGAGAGAGGAACTAAATACGACTCCCACAGGTAAGATTTCCAAACTACCTGACTCAAAAGTAATTGTAGTTAATGTGCCACCCAGGTATGTCCTTATAGAAGACTCGTGTGTGAACAAAGCTGTACATGATGTAAATATAAAAATCAAGAGATTAAGTAAGAGTTTTAGAAATGTCTATGTAGTAGATACTTTAGGTCTTGGCAGGCAAATGTTCACTAGGCATGGGTTACATCTAAATGGTAATGGAAAAGCAACTCTCTGTAGACAAATTGTTACAATTATCAACCGAGATTTGCAAACTTATATGCACTTAAGAAAACCTATACCACTAAATTGGCATATACAGGGAAACTTGCCAGAAAACCCAGATCATTAAATCAAGATCTATGTACAAAGATCTGGGTTCCAGGGACGTTCTCGACTCATGAGTCAAATGTTACCCAATTACAACAGTCAAGTTTTAGGGAGGAAAGGGGTCTGAGATTGCTCTTAGTAAACTGTCAGAGTGTAGTAAATAAACAATTAAAATTCGGTACATTGATGGAATCTTATGAGACTGATGTGGTGATAGGAGTAGAATCATGATTGAGAGAACGGGTGGGTAATAGAGAATTATTTCCAGAAGGGTATACAGTCTATCGTAGAGACCAAGGAGATAAAAAGGGTGGGGGGTTGTTTATTCTGGTGAAGGAAACTTATTGTTCACATGAACGATTTACCGATGAAAGGGATGAAATATTAGGGATAAAATTAGTTTGTGGGAATTATAGAAACATATAGGCCTGGAAGAGAGGAAAGAGACATGGAAATATTTGAGAAAATAATAGATTATACTCATAAAAACAATAATAATGATATGGTAATAATTGGGGGAGATCTAAACTTGCCTGAAGTTGAATGGAATGGAGCTGCAAGTGAAGCCCATGAACAGAAACTGGCAAATAAGTTAATTTGGGAGGGAGGATTTACACACGTAGTACAAGAACCGACTCGTCTCAACAACTTGCTAGATGTATTCTTGGTTAAACCATGGGAAATTTTTAATAAAACTGAGGTAATTGAAGGAATAGGTGACCATAAGGCTGTAATAATGGATGTACGACTTGTACCAAAAATTCTTAATAAGAGGGTCACACAAGACAAGAAATTATACAGAAAAACTAAAGTTGATGAATTTGAGACTTACCTTAAATCACAATTCAGTTGTTGGATAAGTGAAGGGAGTAATGTGGATACACTTTGGGCTAAATTTGAAGGAATCATTTGGGAAGGAGAGAAGAGATTTGTACCTGTTAAGAAGGGTAAAATGACCTCAGACCCTGTTTATTATACAAGGGAAATAAGAAAATTAAAAAGAAAATGCAGAATAAAAACAGGAAAATCAAAGAGGTTAGGGAGAATAGAGAAACTAGAAAACAGCTAATGAGGGAACTGAATAGAGTGAAAAAGGAAGCAAAAGAGAAATATATGAATGGCATACTTCAAGAGGGTAATGACCACAAAGGGAAATGAAAAAAAAACTGTATTCATATATCAGGAATCAAAAATGAAAAGGAATCCTAATTCCTACAATGATGGGAGAAGGGGATGAACACTATTTAACAGATACTGAGAAAGCAAACCTATTTAGTAGGGAATTCAGAGATTCAGTAGATGATTGTCAGGAGTTGGAAACCGGAACAGAAGATAGAGAGGGAGAGACACAGACGGAAGCAAGAAGCTTCTCATTCACAAATGAAGATATTTTCAGAAAAATCCAACTGCTTCAGCAAGGAAAAGCAGCAGGAAGTGATCAAATTACTGGGGAGGTATTAAAGACAATGGGGTGGTATATAATGCCTTATTTAAAATTTCTCTTTGACTATGTCATAAATACTCCCTCGTGTGTGCTAGCACAATTGTAGGGGGCTAACCCTTGTTACCCTCTTCAATTGAAGATCCTCTTCGTGGTGAGGGGGACTAGTAGCTCCTTTCTGGCGATGCCGAATGGAGCCCTATTGGGTAACCGTTCGGTATACAAGGAGGAGGAAGCTAAAGCACCGCCCAACCCTAAGGTTTAGTACGACCCGTGCCGATGGGGTGCATGGCACAAGGGAGATGTGTCTTGAACGGAGCCTTCGAGATACTTGGCGCCCTCTCGAAGTAAGTAGCCTTACCCAGGTATGCGGGGCTCTGCCTGGGCGGACATATAATTCCCTAGCTACTCGTGGGACTTGAATGAATACGGTAGCCATCCATAAACCGGAGAGCTCTTCTGGGGCCTCCGAGAGAAACACTACAACAACAACCGAAGGGGACTCTTCGGAGATACCCTCGGATAATTCATCTTCGACAGTTAGAGGGCTCACTCAAGAGGTGGGCAATCTACAGGTCCAGAAGAAGAAGAAGAAGAAGAAGAAGAAGAAGAAGAAACAGCGCTCTGGCGCTGAGAAGAGGAGATATAAGAAGGCCTTAAATGCCCGGGAGCAGGCCAAAGAGGGCTTAACTCCGGGAGCTGAGGGGCCTTCTAATACCACGACAGTAACAACTGTGGGGGGATCCAATGGGCACAAGAGGCGGGACCCTGAAAAGGGCTCTGCTTCTAGAGCACAGAGGACCCCACCCACAAAGATGCCAGCGGGGAAGCGACTTCTGTCGGGGGCAAGCCCAGAAGAAGATCTGCAGACCCGCAAAAAACCCAAGGTGGAATATGCCAGGATAGCTAAAGCAGGGATCAGGATGGCCATAGTACCTGTAGGATATCCTGACCAGCAGCTAACCGAGAAACAGGTGGAAGTTGTGAAAGAGGCTATCATCAATCTGATAGACGAGCTTCCGGAGCAGGGGCCCATTAAGCCTCAGTTCCTGGATTGCTATCTGTCGAGAGGTGCGGCCGTCATTATAGCCGAGAACGACGAGACTGTAGCATGGCTTTCCACTCTTGTTACAGGTATACAACCGTGGGAAGGAGCCAGGCTCACAATTGTGGGCATGAATAAACTTCTTTCCTACAAGAGAGTCATGGTCTGGATACCAGGACAACTAAAGGACAATAATGTCCTTCTGGGAAGAATGGCACGCCAGAACCATGGGTTAAACCCCACCAGCTGGAGGGTCTACGACCGCAAGGAGGAGAAGAGAGGTATCCGACTTGTGGTTAGCATGGACTCCAGAGATGTGGAGAAAGTGGTGGGGAAGAAGATCTTCTGCGGGGTGCATGTGGCTACCTTCACCTTAGTGGAGGGCAAGCGTGACAAGCAGAGGACCAACCCCACCACAGAAAATACCGAGACTAACAGGGGCGAAGAGCAAGAGCCCGGACAGGAACCTGGGCCAGCCAAGCCTCAAGAGAGACGGAGCAGCACGTTCCGGAGACCGCATAAGGTAAAGTACTGCATGAAGGTAAGAATGATTACTTTCATACAAGCAAATATACAACATTGTATAGCGGCCTCTAGGGTACTTATTAGAAGTATCCAGAAGGGCAGGTTTTCGGTCGCCCTGATACAAGAACCCTGGCTTAGACAGGGGCATATCATGGGACTAAAATGTGCAGGGTTCACTCTATTCAGTGGAATAGCAGAGGAGAAGCCTAGAGCATGTATACTAGTTAAAGATCACAACGCCTGGGCTATACCAGGCTTCATTACTAGAGACCTGGTAGCAGTCCTAGTGAGATATGAAGAGGGCGGACAGCCAAAAGACTTGGTTGTCTGTTCTGCATATTTCCCAGGAGACTCTGAATCTCCACCCCCGCCGGAGGAGTTCAAGAGACTGGTGACATACTGTAGGAAACAAGGATTAAACCTCATAGTAGGATGTGACGCCAATGCTCATCACAGCATTTGGGGAAGCAAATATACAAACCGAAGGGGAGTGCACCTCATAGAATTTCTATGTACAACTGATCTTGAGATCATGAATATTGGTGATACCCCTACCTTCATTAAAATAGGAGTGAGGGGATCATAGATCTTACCCTGGGTTCCATGGGAATCATACAGGAATTTAAAGACTGGAAGGTTTCTTTGGAGCCTTCCTTGTCAGACCATAGACACATTGTGTTTTATATAGAGGGCTCCCTCGATATCCCGTCTTACAGAAACCCTAAACGAAACGATTTGACGTCTTTTAGGGAGGGCGTGAGGAGGGGACTGGAGGGAGGACCCTCAAATATAATTAAAAATAAAGAGGAGCTGGAGCTCAGTGTGAGTTTTCTCACACGGACACTGGTTATCCCTTATGAATTAAACTGCCCTATTGTTTAGGCAAAAAGAGTAACAGGAAGCTTCAAGTGGAATAGTTATCTTGAACACCTGAGGAGAAATACACGAAGGCTCTGGAATAAATACAGGGAACTTCAGGATCAAGAAAACCTAGATTCTTACAAAGAATCACAAAGAAGGTACAAGTCAGAAGTCAAAAAGGCTTCTAGGAAATCTTGGAGACAGTTTTGTGAATCCATTGAAAGTCAACATGAAGCGGCAAGGCTTCATAAAATTCTAACCTTGGATAGAAGGGCAAGGCTGGGTTCACTGGAGTCGCCTTCGGGTAGATACACATCCACAGAGAGGGAGACCCTGAACTTACTGCTTGATGCCCACTTTCCAGGTTCGGTAGTCACGAATAGTGAGGTAGAATCGAGCGGATCCTTCAGATCCGATAAAAGTGGCTGGAAGGAAGCTGCAGAGATTGTTACCCCAAGAAGGGTTAAGTGGGCATTAGAATCCTTTGCCCCTTACAAAAGCCCAGGGGTGGATGGGATCTTCCCGGCACTTCTTCAGGAAGCGGGGGGGGGTCCTTATACCATACCTGGTCAGAATCTTTAGAGCCTGTCTCACTAGGGGGTATGTGTACTCCTTGTGGCGTCAGGCGAAGGTGGTGTATATACCTAAACCCGGAAGGTCTTCATATACTACACCTAAGGATTATAGACCCATTAGTCTAACGTCTTTTCTACTTAAGACCTTGGAAAGACTGGTGGATAGACATATCAGGGAGAAAGTATTAAGGGACTTTCCCCTGCATTCTCATCAACATGCATATCAACCAGGGAAGTCGGTTGAGACGGCACTACACCAGCTAGTTTCTAGGCTGGAGAATGCCTTGGATCAGCAACAACTTGCTATGGTTGAATCCTAGATATAGAAGGGGCCTTTAACTATACATCTTTGGGCTCCATAGAACGTAGTCTAGAGAGAAGAGGAGTGAGCAGTATGCTCATAAAATGGATTATGGCCTCACTACAGGGCCGTCAAGTTCTGTTTACCTTCAACGCTGTAATGTTGAGAGCTAATATAGACAGGGGGTGTCCACAGGGAGGAGTATTATCACCAACATTATGGTGTCTGGTAGTGGATGAACTACTTACCAGGTTAAATGTTGGAGGAATATACGCCCAAGGCTATGCAGATGACATAAGCCTGATGGCGGTAGGAAATTTCCCCAGCACGGTTTCCGAGCTCGTACAGAGCTCCCTACGTAGGGTGGATAGATGGTGCCACGACACGGACTTGTCGGTTAATCCCGATAAGACGGAGCTCGTGGTATTTACCAGGAGGAGGAGGCTAGATGGACTGTCAGAGCCTTTCCTATTTGGGAAAAAATTAGTTAAGACAACCTCAGTTAATTACCTAGGGGTAATCCTTGAGGCAAGACTGAGTTGGAAGAAACATATAGATCATAAGGTAGATAAGGCCCGCAAGATTATGTGGGCCTGTCGTAGGGCCGTCGGTAAGACTTGGGGCCTAAGACCTAAGGTACTCCAGTGGCTCTATATCTCTATTGTACGGCCCACGATCACCTATGCATCTTGAGTCTGGTGGGCAGGTTCGGAGAGTAAAACTGTGACCACCAGGTTAAACAGTGTCCAAAGACTTGCGTGTCTAGGAATAACAGGGGCACTGGATACTACACCATTATGTGCAATGGAGGCCATCCTAGGTTTTCCCCCTTACATTTATATGTTAAGGTAATAGCGGAAATGAGTGCCTATCGCCTCTGGTCACTCGGAGGATGGTCCTTCAAAAACCCGAATAGAGGTTATGCCTCTATTCTTACAAGGCTCCACCAGACTTGCCCTATGACAATGATGATCGGGGATCTGATGAAGCCTAGCTTTAATTTGAATTATAAATTTACAGTGGTGATACACACAAGGGAGGAGTGGGCCGCGGATGCTGGGGCCCTTCTTAAGTCTGGGGGCTGTACATGGTACACAGATGGCTCGCGGACGGAGACGGGCACAGGCGCCGGGGTCTGGGGGCCTAAGACAAGGCTCTCCCTTCCTATGGGTAAATATGCTACTGTTTTCCAGGCCGAAGTATACGCAATACTAGCCTGTGCTGTATATATATGGAATATGTCTGGACACAGAAGATGCATCACTATCTGCAGTGATAGCCAGGCAGCACTAAAAGAACTATGTGCAGTTAAAACAACATCAAAATTGGTATGGGAATGCCAAAGGATGTTAGATCAGCTGTGTGAATTTAGCTCAGTTACCCTATTATGGGTCCCTGGGCACACAGGTATCAGTGGAAATGAAGAAGCTGACAAACTAGCGAAACAAGGCTCAAAAGGTTCTTTCACAGGACCAGAGCCCTTCCTAGGAGCTTCATTCCGAAGTTTGAGACTGGTAATATCCCAGAGGACAAACCAGTCTCACTTAGATATTTGGAAGAGGTTAACTATAGCAAGGCAGGCACGTGAACTTATCAAAGGGCCTAGCCAAAGTTATAAAAAGCTCCTAATGAATTTGAATAGGACCAGAATGAGAATGGTAGTTGGACTGTTAACAGGCCATAATGCCTTAGAGAGACACCTACACATCATGAAAATCACCCAGGATCCGATGTGTAGAAGATGCGGTAAGGAGGAGGAGACCTCCGCGCATGTGTTATGTCAGTGCGAGGCTTTTGCAAGCACCAGATATCGATACCTTGGCTCACATTTTGTGAGCCTGGAAGACATCAGGAATGCCAATATCCGGACACTAGTATCCTTTATAGGAGCACTAGGGCTGGACTATGCAAACCTGTTTAAGGGGCACAAAGGGTCTTCATAGACCTACGTGTGGAGCTCTGCGAAGACAGGGCTCACCCATTTCTTATCTATCTATCTATGTCATAAATAATAGTGTAATACAAAAGAATGGAAGGAATCAATAATAATACCAATTTATAAAGGAAAAGGTTATAAAAGGAAACCAGAGAACTACAGACCAATGAGCCTGACCAGTATACTTTGTAAAATACTGGAGAGTTTAATAGCAAAGTACATCAGAGGGATATGTGATGATAAAAATTGGTTCATGAGGAGCCAGTATGGATTTAGAAAGACATTTTCTTGTGAGGCACAACTGGTGGGATTTCAGCAGGACGTATCAGATCAGTTGGATTCAGGAGGCCAGTTAGACTGCATAGCCATAGATCTTTCCAAAGCCTTTGATATAGTGGAACATGGAATATTATTAAAGAAATTGGAGGGAATAGGATTGGACGTAAGGGTTATACATTGGATAAGAACATTTCTAAACTCAAGGGAGCAGAAAGTCAAAGTAGGAAATAATATATCACAGGAAGAGAAAGTTTGGAAGGGAATCGCACAGGGTAGTATAATCGGTCCGTTACTTTTCTTAATATACGCAAATGATTTAGGGAAAAATATAACATCAAAAATAAGATTGTATGCAGATGACATAATTGTTTATAGGGAAATAAATAACATTGAGGATTGTTCAGAATTACAAAGGGACCTTGAAAGTATCCAACAATGGGTTGAAGAAAATAATATGAAGGTTAATATAGACAAATAAATGTTACAACATTTACAAACAGGAGCTTTAAAACTGAATTTGAATATACTTTGGATGAGGTAGTTATCCCAAAAGATGGCAAGTGCAAATACTTAGGTGTGAGATTTGAAAGTAATTTGCACTGGAAGGGTCATGTGGATGACATTGTTGGGAAAGCATACAGATCGTTACATGTCATAATGAGGCTACTTAAAGGATGCAACAAAGAATTAAAAGAAAAAAGTTACTTAAGTATGGTTCGTCCATAATTGGAATATGCAAACAGTGTTTGGGATCCTCACCAAGAATACCTAATAAAAGAAATAGATAGTGTGCAGAGGAAAGCAGCAAGGTTTGTAACAGGGGTTTCAGGAGAAAGAGTAGTGTATCAGAAATGTTAGAGGAACTTGGGTGGGAAACTTTAAGTATGAGGAGGGAGAAAACTAGACTTATAGGATTATATAGAGCCTATACAGGAGAAGAAGCATGGGGAGATATCCGTGAGAGGCTTCAGTTGAAAAATAATTATATTGGCAGAACTGACCACAAGTATAAAATTAGAAGGAATTTTACCAGAAGCGATTGGGGTAAATTTTCATTCATTGGGAAGGGCGTGAAGGAGTGGAACAATTTACCAGGGGTAGTGTTTGATCCTTTTCCAAAATCTGTACAGGCATTCAAGAAGAGAATAAACAGCAACAGGGAAAATAAATGAAATGTTAGAGGGCATTCGACCAGTGCAGGCTATTGTAAATAAAAAATGTGTGTTAAAAATTAATTCTATCCCCTGGTCCATGGAGTTTGGAGAGCCAAAGTAGGGGACTGCCTGTAGGGGTGAAGTACAGTGGGTACTTCGAGGGCCCTGGGACCGCTACGGTAGCTGTAAAGGCCCTTCAGGAACTCTGAAAAGTGGTGGCAAAACGGGCTCTGGTTAAGACGCAGCAGGTCGTTATGCTACTTAGGTTCCAAAATGGGTAAAAAAAAAGGAAATAAATGCAATGTAAATTTTAATCTTTTACCAGTTGCATAGTATCATTTGAAGTAATTCCACATACTGTATATCAGTTGACTATATTTGTAAGTAGTACAGGAGATATTATAAGTAGAATTTTGTAAACAACATAAATTTATTAAGGATGACCTGTTTGCTTAATAGAAAAAAATTGTTAGCATAAATTGTATATTATTGTATTCTAGAAAAAAAATCTTCTCTTGTTAATTTAAAATTTAGTGCTTGACAATAATGTATTTTAGTGTATCATTTGCCACAGAGGTAGACACCTCATTTGCAAA
The DNA here is from genome assembly GCF_040414725.1 of Anabrus simplex. Taxonomy (NCBI): domain Eukaryota; kingdom Metazoa; phylum Arthropoda; class Insecta; order Orthoptera; family Tettigoniidae; genus Anabrus; species Anabrus simplex. The sequence continues at coordinate 15,064,605 of NC_090266.1, forward strand.
TAAAGAGATTTTGATTTGAAAAAATATCAGTCTCCGAAGCCTTGTTCTTAGAAATACGTGCGACGTGTTTTCTCATTGTTTTCAAGGTTTGCAAATGGAACAATGTGTCAGATGCTTACAATATAATGTGCTTTAGGTTTCCATCGCTCGCATTTGAGGTTCGGGCTTCACTGATAGCCTTGGTAGCCCTCAATATACGCCACTGTTTCCTACCATTTCTCCACTAACACCTTCGAACATAACACTCAGCCCAGCAGCTCGTCTGCTTTATCCTAAGTGTTCCCAGCCCAAACATAGCAAAATTTTTCGAACGCTACTCTTTTGTCGGAAAAATCCAGAACAAATCATCATCATCTTTGGATTTTTACAGTTCTTGAATCAAGTAATCCTACTGAGCATCCCATACACTGGAACCATACTCTAGTTGGGGACTTACCAGAGACTTACATGCCCTCTCCTTTAGCGGGAGATCTGAATTTTCCAAATGTCACTTGGGAAGGTAATGCGAACGAGAGGAAGTATGGCCTACAAATGGTAAATAAGCTAATATGGCAAGGAGAGCTGATTCAGAAAGTGATGGAACCAACTAGAGGGAAAAATATCCTGAACGTGGTGCTGATAAAACCAGAGAGCTCTATAGAGAAACCGAAGTAATAGACGGCATTGATGATCATGAAGTTGTTTTTGTTGTAGTTAAAAATAAATTGATAGAAAGGAAGGTTTTAAAATTAGGACTATTAGGCAGTGCCATGTGGCTGATAAAGTATGCATAAGGGAGTTTAAGGAAATAACTACTATCGGTGTAAAACGGTGAATACAAATGTAAACGGACTCTGGGGTGGGTTTTAAGGAATTTCTGTTGGATGTGAAAAAAGATCTGTACCTTTAACGGTGGTAAGGAATGGTAAAAACCCACAGAGGAGCAATGAAATGAAATGTCGTTTGGCTTTTAGTGCTGGGTTCGGCACGCCAGGTGCAGGTCTTTTTATTTGACGCCCGTAGGCAACCGCCGCATCCTGATGAGGATGAAATTATGATGAAGACAGCACATACACCCAGCCCCCGTGCCATTGGAATCCCCGACCCGCAAGGGAATCTAACCCGGGACCGTAAGAACAGAAGGGCAGTACGTTGGCCGTTCAGCCAACGAGTCGGACACTGAGGGGCAAAGAGACTAAGGAGGAGGTGCAGGTTGAAAAGAAATTGAGTTAGAATTGGCTGTGGAAGTAAGTAGAAATTGAGGGTACTTACTAGGAAATTGAATCTAGCAAAGAAGACAGCTAAGGATAACATGATGGCAAGCATAAATGGCAATCATACAAATTTGAGTGAAAAATGGAAGGGTATGTGCAGGTACTTTAAGGCAGAAACAGGTTCCAAGAAGAGCATTCCAGGAATAATTAATGAACAAGGGGAGTGTGTATGTGACGATTTCAAAAGGCAGAAGTATTCATTGAGCAGCATGTAAACATTGTTGGTTAGGGGGATAAAGTCTAGATAGAGGAGGTCACTAGTACCAATGAAGTAATACAATTTACCTATGATAACAACGACATTTACAATAAGAAACAAAGGTTGAAAACTAGAAAAGCGACTGGAATTGATGATATTTCTGGCGATGTACTAAAGACAATGGGTTGGGTTATAGTACCATATCGGAAGTATTTGATTATTGTTTGCATGAAGGAGCTATTCCAAATGAATGGATAGTTGCTATAGTAGCCCCTGTGTACAAAGGAAAGGGTGATAAACATAAAGCGGAAAAATACAGGCCAGTCAGTTTCACATGCATTGCATGTAAGCTTTGGGAAGGCATTATTTCGATTATATTAGACATGATTGCGAAATTAATAACTGGTTTGATAGAAGGCAGTTTGTGTTAGGAACGGTTATTCCGCTGAAGCTCAATTTGTACAGTTCCAGCAAGATATACCAGATATCTTGGTTTCAGGAGGTCGAATGGACTGTGTCGCGATTGACCTGTCCAAAGCATTTGATAGGGTGGGTCAAGGGATCTCTGGCAAAAGTGAGTGCAATTGAACTTGACAGAAGAGTGGATAAATGGGTTGCTATGTTTCTAGAAAACAGATCTCAGAGAATTAGGGTAGGCGAAGCTTTATCTGATGGTGTAATAATTAAGAGGGGAATTGCTCAAGGCAGTATTATTGGACCCTTTAATTTTCTGATAAATATAAATGATATGAGTAAAGAAGTGGAATCAGAGATAAGGCTTTTTGCAGATGATGTTATTCTGTGTAGAGAAATAAATAAGTTACAGGATTGTGAGCAACTGCAAAATGACCTCGATAATGTTGTGAGATGGCATGATGATGAACGGGATTTAAAAGTCAGGTTGTGAGGTTCAAAAATAGGAAAATTCGTCTCAGTTTTAATTACTGCGTGTATTTTCCTTATGCGAATGACTGTAAGTACCTGGGTGTTAATATAAGGAAAGATCTTCTTTGGGGTAAGCACATAAATGGGATTGTAAATAAAGGTTATAGATCCCTGCACATGTTTATGAGGGTGTTTAGGGGTTGTAGTAAGGATGTAAAGGAGAGGGCATATAAGTCTCTGGTAAGACCCCAACTAGAGTATGGTTCCAGTGTATGGGACCCTCACCAGGATTACCTTATTCAAGAACTGGAAAAAATCAAAATAAAAGCAACTCGATTTGTTCTGGGAGATTTCCGACAAAAGAGTAGCGTTACAAAAATGTTGCAGTTTGGGCTGGGAAGACTAGGGAGAAAGAAGACGAGCTGCTCGACTAAGCGGTATGTTCCGAGCTGTTAGTGGAGAGATGGCTTGGAACGGCATTAGTGCACGAATTAGTTTGAGTGTTGTCTTTAAAAGTAGGGAATATCACAATACAAAGATAAAGTTGGAGTTCAAGAAGACAAATTGGGGAAAATATTCGTATATAGGAAGGGGAGTTAGTTATTGGAATAACTTACCAAGGGAGATATTCATTAAATTTCCAGTTTCTGTGGAATCATTTAAGTGTTGTAAAACGACAGATAGGAATCTCTCACTTGGGTGACTGATCTAAATGCAGATCACTAGTGATTGATTGATTGATTGATTGATTGATTGATTGATTGATTGATTGATTGATTGATTGATTGATTGATTGATTGATTGATTGATTGATTGATTGATTGATTGATTGATTGATTGATTGATTGATTGATTGATTGATTGATTGATTGATTGATTGATTGATTGATTGATTGATTGATTGATTGATTGATTGATTGATTGATTGATTGATTGATTGATTGATTGATTGATTGATTGATTGATTGATTGATTGATTGATTGATTGATTGATATCGTTTCCCATATAGCTGATTACCTGAATCAGAATCAACGCTACCCTTTGCTGATCTGTACACTCCAAATATATCAAGTTGCCTATTATCTTTAGAAATGAGCCTTACACCTAGAATGTCACGTGTCTCATCTTTAACTTTTTCGTAGCTTACAAATTCTTCTTTCACCAGAATGAACACTCCCCCTCCCACCCTTCCTATCCTGTCTCTACGATACACACTCCAGTTCCGTGAGAACATTTCTGCGTCCATTATATCATTTCTCAGCCATGATTCAACTCCTATTACAATATCTGGTAAGTATATATCTATCAAATTACTTAATTCTATTCCTTTCTTTACAATACTTCTACAGTTCAACACTAACTTTTGTATGTCATTCCTACTTGACTTCCAGATACTTGTACCCTTATCATCGCTCCCTAGACAACCCCGTTCCCCTTCTAAACAAATTTCTTAACTTATACTTACCACTTATACGTATCTAGAAATCTCACTCCCAGTTTCCCACATACCTACTCCATAGTCTCACTCCCCATTCACCTTGCAGTCAGTATCCCTCCTACGCAGTATTTAACTGATAACTACATCCGATTCCTTAAACTTCACCCGTGCTGCATTTACCAGGTCCCACACATCTCCAACTATGTTCGTACTTGTACCTGCTTGCCTTACGTTGTTAGCACCAACGTTAAACACCACCTCCTTCTCCTTTCACTCCTCATTCTCTTCTACTTTCCTCAACATCTAAACTCCCAAACCCCATGGCACTACAGCCCTTGAAAAGTCTTGGCCTGCCAAGCGACCACTGCTCTGCCCGAAGGCCTGCAGATTATGAGGTGTCGTGTGGTCAGCAAGACGAATCCTCTCGTCCGTTATTCTTGGCTTCTTGACGGGAGCGTCCATCTCACCGTCTGATAGCTCCTCAATTCTAATCACGTAGGCGGAGTGGACCACGAAATAGCCCTCACGTCCAGGTACAAATCCCTGACCTGACCGGAAATCGAACCCGGGGCCTCCGGTTGAGGGGCACGCACGCTACCCCTACACCACGGGGCCGGTTTCCTCAACATCTGCCTCAACCTAATTCCTGGATAACAATCTAACCTTGTGCCCTTTCCTCCACACACTTTTCCCACATGTCTAACTATGGAATTCCCCATGACCAGAGCCAGAACCCCGCCCACATCATTTGATCCCCTCCCCTCCTGGTAGGCCCTATCTTTCCTGACAGCTGCAGAAGCTGCTTCCTCCTCCCTTTTCTCCCTCCCATTACCCTGTTCTACCTGTCTTTTCCTATCCTCTAGTCTACATTTCCCTTTCCTGCCTTTCCCTTCCTCCCGCTTCTTCACTTCTCAGCGACAGTTCCCTGTTCCTCATCTTCCCTCCGTTGTTCTAAATTCAGTGACTCGTACCGATTTCTCACAGACACCGCCCTGAATTCTGATCCTGAATAGAGTCCTTAGCCTGCAATCTCATTCCCCTTATTACATTAGATCTTCTGTCTTCTACAATTCCCCCTTTCCTTCCCATCCCTCTTTTATACCTACTGTATCCTCTACCTTGTTTAAGGGAGACGTACCTTCCTTAGTGTTCTCTCAGAGAATCCTAATTATCTCCTACAAATACTCCAACTCCTTCCTCATACTCCATTATGACTGGCATTACCCACAGTTCCTAAACTTGCACTCCTTAGTCATTCTTTGCGGAAAATAAAATAACTTATTCCGTGCAAAACGTGATAGGAAGGAAATATGGTCTATGATAGTACACAAAGGTCACACGACAATAAGGTAATTAATATAGGTTACTACTACACTACAATACAACTCAGTCCGTTTATATATCTTATTCTATAACACCCTAACAGGATAAATCTGCCGTTAATTACTGAATGCCGAAAGGAATACACAAGAATTATACAATTCTAAACTGCATTTAAGCCTATCCTAATTACAACAACAGAATTCCAATAAGGGAGTTTCTACAGGTGCTTCTACTATACTACACAAGTATTTTACAAAAATAGAATAAGCAATCTAATTTCTAATAAGATACTACAATATACTACAATAATTTTAAAGTAGGTTCAGACGTATCCTAATTACAATATATTATTACTAAGTACAAACAGAAACTAAAATTGCAAGTTTGAAATTCGCAAGAACTAGTCAAAGATTATCAGCAAAGCTAAATGCGTCGACAGATTACCATGTGTAATATTTTATCCTACTATACTCTACTATGCTCTACCTTACCATTGTTATTATAACACGTTCATATAGAAATTCACACGTACCTTAATACTACGATTTACAGCAGATTGACCGTTACATAGAAATTTACACATAATTTGCAGAATAGGGGAGTTTGTGGTTGAAGCATCTTACATTTTTGGGATAAGCTCTAAGACAACTGCGGGTAATAAATTCCAATTATCAATTCCCCGATTTGCCGCCTCTGTGGTGTAATGCTTTGTGTTATTATCTGCCATCCCCGGAGTTTCGGGTACGATTCCCGGTTCTGCCACGAAATTTGAAATGTGGTACAAGGGCTGGAACAGGGTCCTCTCAGCCTCGGGATATCAGCTGACTAGAGGGGTGTTCGATTCCGACTTCCGCCATCCTCAATCCTCAATCCTCGAAGTGGTTTTCCGTGGTTTCCCACTTCTCCTTCAGGCAAATGCCGGGATGGTACTTAATTAAAGTCCACGGCCACTTCCTTCCCGGTCGCCATAAGACCTATCTATGTCGGTGCGACGTAAAGCAACTAACAAAAAAAAAATTCCTTCCCTCTTCTTAGTCTATTTTTTCAGATCTTTCCATCCCCCCACAAGGCACCTGTTCAGCATAGCAGGTGAGGCTGCCTGGGCGAGGTGCTGGTCCTCCTCTGCACTTGTATTCCTCGACTAGAACATTGTCCTTGAGGCTGTAGAGGTGGGATCCCCAGCTGAGTCCGAGGGAAAAAGCAACCCTGGAGGAAAACGGATTAAGGAAAAAACAAAGTTATATCCGATTTACGAGCGAATATTTTCCAGGGTTAGCCTTAAGCAATGTACCTTTTACTTTATATGGATGGTCAGTCCTGCTTATGTAACAGGGCTTTTCTAGTCGTCTGTTCAACTCTCCCCAAGCTGGCTTCTTGTCTCCCTCTATCACACTACTTCTAGAATTGAAATCATGCAGCACCATCTCAAGTTTATTCATGAGTCCGGTTGCTCCATAGCCTAATGAGTGACATATCGGGTGGTTCACTAGCGCCTTATTTTTTCGGAGATGGGCAACCCAAATAACGCATATAAACTAAAGATTTTATGAACACAAACTTACTTGAAATTTCTCCCTATGGTCCTACCTGTGTACCATCACTGTAAACTTATCCATGGACCTAGCAAAGGATACAGTGCTATGCACAATTCTGCGGCAAATACTAACGACCACCGGGTGAGTTGCCCGTAGGGTTAGGGGAGCGCAAATGTGAGCTAGTAGGTTCGAGCCCCAATGTCGGCAGGCCTGAAGATGGTTTTCCGTGTTTTCCCATTTTCACACCAGGTAAATGCTAGGGCTGTACCACGGCCGCTTTCTTCTCCATCGTCACCATAAGACAAATCTGTAAAACACACACGAATAACAATCCAAACCTACCAGGTCACATCACGACGTATTCCTATGAACCATCACAATGCAATTTCATAAAAGGACAGGCTAGAATGAGTTCATATAGAGTAGCACAATCAGAGTGCAGGAATGCACAAAGACCCAATCTAGGACACTGTAAAATTAACAGAGTAATAACACAGGACGTTCTACACATGCCTTCTGATCATATGATACCAAAGTACAACTTTGAAAAACCGTTTGAGACCCAGATAATAAAAAAAGAAGACTGAGATATCAACAAATGGAATATTGAAAAAGAAGATATAGTGTGGTGGACTGATGGCTCGAAGACTGGGGATCGCACAGGAGGAGGGATCAACGGGGGAAGACCTGAGAGATCAATCCAGACACACTACAGTCTTTTAAGCTGAAGTGATAGCTATCACAACATGTCTTGAAGAAAATATGAACTATAGGAATAAGAACACTTTCATTTTGCGGACAGCCAAGCGGCCATTAGGGCACTGGAAGCAGTCTGAATAATATTCAGAATTGTCTGGTATTGCCATTCATTTCTCCTGTAGCTCTCAAAGTACAACATTGTCAAAATAATATGGGTACCAGGGTATGCAGGTATAGAAGGAAACGAAAAGGCAGATAAACTGGCCAGGAAGGGGCACAAACGAATTTTGTAGGCCCAGAACCTGTATGCGGGGCTTCCTATGGAAAAGCCCGACACTACAAAGGAAAATGGGTACAAGAGAAACAAATGGAGAACTGGAAAAATACTCCAGGATGCAGGCTTGCAAAGGAATTGATTGATTGATAAAAGGACCAAACAGGAAGCATACTAAAGAACTGTTGAAACTCAGCAGAGAAAATATAAGATTGGTAGTAGGACTGTTGACAGGACACTGCCATTACATGTGATAAATCTCATAATTATACCGTATTGAAGATAATGTATTAAGGTTAAAAACTTTGTATTACCACCTATTCAATTCAAAAATAATGTACTCAATTATTTATAAAATATTCATGAGGTACACTGGTTAATAGGACATCTTTCATTCGTCTTTGCGAACATCATCAGCTATAAATATACAAAGCTTAAGGTCAGGGCCCTGAGTTTATTCAAATGGTTAAAATGTCGTTATGTTATAAGAATGGTAAAGTTGTGATAAAAGTGGTTGTATAGTATTAAAATTAGACTGTAACATATTATACAGATTAGCATCAAAAAATTTTCGTAAAGTACAATGAATATTGATAATCTGAAGAATAAAAGCAATCATAAAGGTTGTTAAAATAGAAAAGATGTAATAGTAGACATTAAAAAGAACTTCGATGTTTGAAGCGTGGATTAATTGTAGAGTTGTTGGGTATAAACTTGAAGTTTGAAATCCGTTAGACCGGTGAAAATATTTGCTAGCGATGACAGCGTGAATAGGACAAGGCAGGCCACTTGTTATTGCCTCTGGTGTCCGCTAGTGTTAACTGCGTGAGGCAAGCCTCCACGTACATCTGGCGCGTCTAAGGAATCAGCTACTTCCCCTCCTCACATGACTCACTCCCCGCCTCTACGTATACACACAACACGAGAAGCAATAACAAAGCCGCTTGCCAGTTTGCCTCACGCAGTTAACACTAGCGGACACCAGAGGCAATAACAAGTGGCCTGCCTTGTCCTATTCACGCTGTCATCGCTAGCAAATATTTTCACCGGTCTAACGGATTTCAAACTTCAAGTTTATACCCAACAACTCTACAATTAATCCACGCTTCAAACATCGAAGTTCTTTTTAATGTCTGCTATTACATCTTTTCTATTTTAACAACCTTTATGATTGCTTTTATTTTTCAGATTATTAATATTCATTGTACTTTATGAACAATTTTTGATGCTAATCTGTATAATATGTTACAGTCTAATTTTAATAGTATACAACCACTTTTATCACAACTTTACCATTCTTTTAACATAACGACATTTTTAACCATTTAAATAAACTCAGGGCCCTGACCTTAAGCTTTGTATATTTACAGCTGATGATGTTCGCAAAGACGAATGAAACATGTCCTATTAACCAATGTACCTCATGAATATTTTATAAATAATTGAGTACATTATTTTTGTATTGAATAGGTGGTAATAAAAAGTTTTCAACTTTAATACATTATCTTCAATACGGTCTAATTATGAGATTTATCACATGTAATTTAGCAGCCTACCAGGCTAATAATGGTAATAGATATCTTAATCTCTAAGTCAAAGTCAGCAAAATATCTAGGGATATTCATTTTTTAAAAGAATGTATGAAGCATGGACTAATTCCTAAATTTCTTAAACATCTCCAAAGGAAAAACTGTCTGAACCTTAATTCTTCGAGAACTCAGAAGAAAGTCGATGAATTTTGGTTAAAAATCGAAATCAAGGAGCATTATAAAAATAAATCGTTCCTAAACTTACAGCTTTACAAGGCGCATCTTGAAGTATCTTCTAGCATGTCCCCATTAGAATGGTATTCATACTCTAATTTTGTCAACGAAAAAGTACATGACATTGTGAATAAGAAACAGACAACTTTAAACAATAAACTGATACAACTGCAAAACACCAAGAATTGCTCGAATAATGTCAACAGTAAAACTAACCCCCCCCCCCTCCACTAATTCAAATCATTTTCCTACAGCCGTAAATTTATCTAACACGAACTTTTCAGACAACTAACTTTCTCTTCTTGATAAAGGACTGAAATTTAATTGGCCTAACCCGAAAAAAACAGACTATTTGATTACTACAGTTGCGGAAATTTAATCCAACATCAAAAACTCCCAGTAGAATCACACAATGACATCAGATACGAGATTAAGAAGAAACTACCTTTTCTGGCGAAGGAATTGAAAACCACCTCAAATCCGACCCTTAGCAAGCAAATATATGACGTAAGAAATAAAATTAATAATAACAATATCATCGTCACTAAAGCCGATAAAAATCTCTACAACAGTTTTATTACCTAAAGACAATTACATTAATAAAACCGAAGATTTCTTTGCTAATAGCAGTTACACTATTATTAATAAAGATCCTACCCCCAAAATCCAACGAAGTTTGAAGAACCTACCTTTCTTATTACAAGAACACGAGTATCAAAAACTTATAACAATGAACCCAAAACTCCCAACTGCAAAAGCCTTGCCAAAAATCCACAAAAAAGATGTACCTATACGCCCTATTATTAACTGTATGAATAGCCCCTCTATTAAGTCTCAAAATGTTTGCATAATTTCCTTAATAAACATTTTAAGTTTAACAATACGGCTTGTATAAAAAATTCTGTTGAGTTCTGTGATAAATTGGCGAAATTCAACCTTGAGAACAGCCACATAATGGTTTCCTATGACATTACTAATATGTACTCAAACATTCCTGTAAATAAAACAGATAAAATTATTGAAACAAACCTTTTAAACCACAGCAACTTGAGCAAATGTGAAATAGAAAATGTCATTAGTCTTTTAGAATTTGTCCTTAATAACAATTATTTCACTTTTAATAATAAAAAATATCACCAAAAGGGCTTAGCAATGGGAAATCCAATCTCGGGCGTTCTAGCCAATATTTTCATGGATGATTTGGAAAACAACAAAATAATTAATAACATCAACGGCCTCCAATTATGGCTAAGATATGTTGATGACACTTTTGCTATTATTGATACTCAAAAAAATGATAGTCACAATATTTTAACTTTCCTTAATGAACTTGACAACGATGTCAAATTCACTAAGGAAGACGAAATAAACGGTTCCTTAAACTTCTTGGACTTAAACATCTCAAGAGAGAATAACAAGTTTAATTTCCAAATTTATAGAAAGACTTGTTGCGCCCACGTTACTATAAGAAACGACTCTTTACACCAGCAATCCCATAAACAGGCTGCATTTTTCAGTCTCGTTTATAGAGTATTAAAAAACCAGCTCACAACCGAAAATCGTAAAAAAGAATTAAATTACATCAAAGATTTGGCCAGAATTAACGGCTATAACCCTTTGATGATTAACAAAATCATCAATAAGGTAAAATTAAAAACTGCGACTAAGTTGATTCCGGACAAACCTAAAAAAATCGAAATATACTGCCTTCACCTACACAAACCCAGGCCTATTTCAAATCACCAACCCCCTAAAGAAATACGATATCAACATCGCTCATAAAACCCGATACACGAACCGTAATATTTTTCTCAATTCAAATATAGTTAACAGTAATCACACTAAATTCTCGAACTCTGGTGTCTATAGACTTAAATGTAATCATTGTGATTTTTCTTATATCGGACAGACTGGACGCAGTTTTTGACTAGGTATCTTGAACATTACAACGCTTCAAAACACAAAAAAAATATTCCGCCATGAGTATTCACATGGAAGAAACCGGCCACAGTTTTACGACGATTGAAAAAGAACTTCAAATCCTAAAACACGTCAGTAAAAGCAAACTAATGACAGAGTTCGAGAACATTTACATATCCTTGGACCATCATTTCAATGGAAATCAAAACTTAAACGAAATTTCAGAAATCAAAAGCCCATTAATTGAGATAATCCCAGAATTACTCTCTTTTTAATATAAATAACAACTTTATGAACATTTTTAATTATCCAACCGCTAAGAGCATTTCCTCAGTAACAACAGTTACTACTACACCACCCTCCTATGAGACACCCCCTCCACGTACATCTGGCGCGTCTAAGGAATCAGCTACTTCCCCTCCTCACATGACTCACTCCCCGCCTCTACGTATACACACAACACGAGAAGCAATAACAAAGCCGCTTGCCAGTTTGCCTCACGCAGTTAACACTAGCGGACACCAGAGGCAATAACAAGTGGCCTGCCTTGTCCTATTCACACTGTCATCGCTAGCAAATATTTTCACCGGTCTAACGGATTTCAAACTTCAAGTTTATACCCAACAACTCTACAATTAACCCACGCTTCAAACATCGAAGTTCTTTTTAATGTCTACTATTACATCTTTTCTATTTTAACAACCTTTATGATTGCTTTTATTTTTCAGATTATTAATATTCATTGTACTTTATGAAAATTTTTTGATGCTAATCTGTATAATATGTTACAGTTTAATTTTAATACTATACAACAACTTTTATCACAACTTTACCATTCTTTTAACATAACGACATTTTCAACCATTTGAATAAACTCAGGGCCCTGACCTTAAGCTTTGTATATTTATAGCTGATGATGTTCGCAAAGGCGAATGAAAGATGTCCTATTAACCAGTGTACCTCATGAATATTTTATAAATAACTGGGTACATTATTTTTGTATTGAATAGGTGGTAATAAAAAGTTTTTAACTTTAATAGGACACTGCCATCTGAAAAAAACACCTACACTGAACTGGAGTAATAAGAGACAACATATCTAGGAAATGCAATGAAGCAGAGGAATCAGCTGAACACATACTTTTCAATGTGAGGCGCTGGGTAGAATCAGACTCTCCACTCTAGGACTACCTACCAGGTGAAGAGAGAGAAAAAATCCAAGAAGACCCAATAAGAACAACCTGCAGCTTTGTGAAGGGAGCAGGTATATCTAGGAGGGAATGAAGGAAAAACATGGTAGCATAAGGTCTTAGAGGTCGATGCTAATTTGGAACTAATATCTAGAGGCCATGAAGAAAGGAAGAAGAAGAAGATTCCTATGAAGAGTGCGTTGAATTTTGCTAATTTATGGAGAAAGTACTTCGAATTAATATGTGTGCCACGTGCTCGATATTAACTCTCGATGTGGAACGGCCATACTTATTAATGGTGTGAAAATATCGCCCATAGGGTCGGTTGGTGCTGGACTTCGCAGACTGAGATGTAAGAAACCAACCTCCCAACATACATACTTCTACTCTCTCATCCTGTTGTTATCCTTTTTCTCAAAATAAAGAAAATACATTTTTCTTATACTTTGTTAGTAATAAGGATTTCCATGCACTAGCACATCGCACAATAGACTGGTAAATATGTACTAGCACATCGCACAAGAGTGGTAAATATGTACTAGCACATCGCACAATAGACTGGTAAATATGTACCAGCACATCGCACAATAGACTGGTAAATATGTACTAGCACATCGCAGAATAGACTGGTAAATATGTACTAGCACATCGCACAATAGACTGGTAAATATGTACCAGCACATCGCACAATAGAGTGGTAAATATGTACCAGCACATCGCACAATAGACTGGTAAATATGTACTAGCACATCGCACAATAGACTGGTAAATATGTACTAGCACATCGCACAATAGACTGGTAAATATGTACTAGCACATCGCACAATAGACTGGTAAATATGTACTAGCACATCGCACAATAGACTGGTAAATATGTACTAGCACATCGCACAATAGACTGGTAAATATGTACTAGCACATCGCACAAGAGTGGTAAATATGTACCAGCACATCGCACAATAGAGTGGTAAATATGTACCAGCACATCGCACAATAGACTGGTAAATATGTACTAGCACATCGCACAATAGACTGGTAAATATGTACTAGCACATCGCACAATAGAGTGGTAAATATGTACCAGCACATCGCACAATAGACTGGTAAATATGTACTAGCACATCGCACAATAGACTGGTAAATATGTACTAGCACATCGCACAATAGAGTGGTAAATATGTACTAGCACATCGCACAATAGACTGGTAAATATGTACTAGCACATCGCACAATAGACTGGTAAATATGTACTAGCACATCGCACAATAGAGTGGTAAATATGTACCAGCACATCGCACAACAGACTGGTAAATATGTACTAGCACATTGCACAATAGACTGGTAAATATGTACTAGCACATCGCACAATAGACTGGTAAATATGTACTAGCACATCGCACAATAGACTGGTAAATATCAAAATTCAGCTCCTGTTGAAACAACAACTAATTTCTCCAAATTTTCTACATTTATGCTGATCCGTTTATCTGTCAGCACATTCTTAAGCACAGGGATTGCTCTTTGTACGTCACTTAACTTAAAACAATTTGGGACTAAGTGTACGTTTTTTGCATTTTCACCACAATACGTCTTTTATAAGCTTGACGAATTCAAAATTAGGATTTCAACGGATCACTTTTCCGTGGGATGATTGCAGACAGATTTGATTGCCTACTGCGATGTGACGAGCGAGGGTTCAATGCTGCTCTCTTAGTACCGTGGCGCCACGGAAGTGCGATACGACTTTTGTTCTGTTCGTCTAACATACGGTAGACGAAAATATGAGTCGTCAATGAGTAATGCACAATTTATAGCTCGGACACCAGACTTAGAGAACGACGTGGGGCCTTACTCAAGGAACAGATAAGAAAGTATTTAGTTAATTGGATTTCAGGACCTCTGCCGTATGTACTAACTTTGATTGTCAGATAGGATGCCAGGGATATACTCTCTCTGTCTCTCACTGTATAACGTGGAAAACTGGTCCCAAATTCTGCAAACTAACATTCAGAAAAGCCACTATCATGCAAGTTAACATTATATATGCGCAAAAGTAAGAAGAAAAGTCATATTATGCAATATTAAAGTTCAAATATTCGCTATTAAATCCAAAACCTTCAAAATATGCATTATGCATGAATTTCTCCGAAAAAGGCCGAAAAAGGACGGTTATTTGGAATTGTTAAGCCATGAAACGAGTATTTGTAAAGTTTGTAACTCGCTTATTTATTAACATGCATTTGCATGGAAATCCGGGCTCTGATTAATTCACCCTTCACACTTCATTTACTCTGCATATCAGTTACTAAACCACAATACCATTCCAGGGGTTTGGTTTTACATTTGCATAGACTTTGCACAGATTCATCCTTGTTTTACTTTAAGCAATGGGAAGTCATTCACTGGATCTTCCCATGCTTAAAATGCCATGCAAAACGTTGTGCAAATATAGCAAATGTGCTCAGGGCCCTGTTACAGGAAGGTGATCTGCCAACTTACGTTCATACAATTGGCAAAAGAAAAAGTGAATGAAATAGTTTATTTTCATGCTAAGGTTTTGGCCGCAGCCGTGTCGTCACTAGAGCAAGTTGGCCACGTAACTTCCTGAATATGGTTTACCCAGGTTTCTCATTTTCACACCACTGACAGCTTTATTGCTTGTGTTCAGCAAACATGTATTTTATATAATTAGATTCAGCAGAATGAAGTACCTACCAGTTATAATTTAGTTCAGTGGAAACTGAGGAGAGATGGCAACAAATATCACAAAAAGTGAAATTACTTAAGAATAAAATTAGTTAAATAAATAACAGGAACTCTGCAGCCCGGGCGACAGTTCTAAATGGAGACGTAGCAGCACGCAGCTATTACAGACTGCCAATGCTGAGAACACTTCCAAATGTCAGCTCAGAGAATTCGTAAACATTGCACTTGACTTTCATTCTGTGTAAAGCATAAATTCAAGAAATATTGAAACTACTGTAAAGTTAATCATTAGTTGCAGGTAGTAGAGAGTTGAAAATGCTTCGTCTGCTTCATCCCGGGAGTATATACTCCGTTTTTAAAGCATTAATGTTGTTATGCATCTGTCTGAAGAAGTACAGGGTATCGTATATACCGCGTGGAGACAGAGCCACCACAACACAATTAGGAAAGAAGAAGAAGAACAATTTGCATGGAATAGTTTTCGTGCATTTCATTCCTAATAAGTACACTTTTCTAGGAAGAATATAAAACACGATTAAAAATTAAATTTTCTCCATAAAAGTTCCTATGCGTTTTCTAATGACTTACCATACATACCGCACATGTCCAGCGTGCACTCAAGATCTGAAAATGTACTGCGATCGGCAGTACATGATATAAAATTGCTTTAGGAAGTGATTCAGACCTACCGCGTTCGTCCACCCTTACTCCAAGGACTGGCACTTTCACGTAAGGTTCACATGGAGCGCTGTCCGGCGTGTTGTGGGCCAGCTACGCTCAGACCGTAAACCTTCACATATTGTTCACATGGAGCGCTGTCCGGCGTGTTGTGGGCCAGCTACGCTCAGACCGTCAAGCTTCACATATTGTTCACATGCAAGGTAGTTAGAGTAAGAGGTAGGGATCACGCGCAGGTCTCCCCGCCACGCTTGGCCGTCGATGACGTCAGCGTGCACCCTCAGCGCCTTGTCTTCTGTATGGGGTAGGCTAATACACAGCTGTAAGCTATTCTGTTTTAGCCACAAGTTAGAGATAAGAGAACTTGATTGATATTTTAACATCAGTTAACAAAAGGCATTCCACTTCACTATTACGAGAGTGATGATAGGAGATCAAATACAGTGTGAATCCAGCAGCGTTTCTGAAGTACAGTATTTCGATCTGTATAAAAGGTTGTAACAATGCTAAGACTGTGATCCCAGTGGAATGGCCATTCCTTATGTTCATGTTTTCAACACCCATGATAACAGTAACAAGGGGCTCTAATTGTTACAGACTCGAACATTAAAGCTTGATGACTGCAAGAAATATATCCGTTGTTACAGCAATATTGGGAAACTATATACACTGTCAACAACACAAACAGCAAATGTTAGGAAACTGTCCACAAAACAAACAGTACAGTAAATGTTCTCCTCCAATTAGATAGGCCATATAAATCAATGAGCCTGTATACTAACATTCTTAGCACTGGTTTCATATACAACATAATAAATTGCCTTTCATAAAAAAATTAAAGGCTCGTTATACACAAAGAATAATGCTGATATTTTAAAAAAAGGATATCAGACACACTTATCCATAGCATCAGTGGAATTTCTTTGCTTTCCTTCTTTCTTTATCGGTATTGTATTAACTGAAACCCGGTCTCCATTCGAATAAAAGAACGGCTTCTCACGAAGCAACTTGTAAGCTCATAAATTTCGGGGAATTTCTTCTTCAGTATATCCGTAAGGTTTGTGATGATGTTAGAACCCTTTTTCAGTTCTTTCCCGAGCTCAATAGCTGCAGTTGCTTAAGTGCGGCCAGTAGCATGTAACATATTCGGGCGTAGTGTTTCATAATCTTCCGGAGAACAGATGGAATGTCCTGTCGCCTCGAAAGCATTGAGGCAAGCAATGATCTCACCTTTCGCGTTACAGCTGTCGGAAGAGGATGGTCATAAAGCCTTCCGAACCCTCGAAGCTGAGAAAGATAGCTTTCGATAATGACTTGACTACTTATGTCACCATTTATTTAGGACAGTGGCTTTAGGGAATACATGAAAGTGTATGTTTCGTTCCTTCGCGTGCCTGCTATGATTTGTGCAGCCTGCAATGGCATGACAAAGCATACTGAAAAGTGCACACTATTACTGCTTTGTACGTTTTATCACATAAAATAAACACACACAGTTTTTTATACACCACAGATATGTTACTATCGTGTATTATTAGCACCTGGCTTCTGCGTGTACAGCGATTCTTATTCGAACTACCTCTACCTCATTCAGAGCAGATTCAACGCGAGGGTCCTGCGTGACGTCACAGCTCTGCTTTGCTACTGCGCACCTCTCTCGTGATCCCTAACTTGTATTCTACGTACCTTGGTTCACATGGAGCGCTATCGGGCGTGTTGTGGGCCAGCTACGCGTAACATAGACAGGTCTTTTGAGGGAAAACTGGTACGAGCTGATATTGGTTGATATTCCTATCAAACTCGAAGTAGCTAGTGATAAACGCCATTTTTTTAGAGTGTGTGACAAAAATACGGGTCAAATCTTCATTAATGTATTTTCATTTATAGAAAGGAAGTGTTGTATCAAGATGATTCCCAGAATCTTCTCTGACTTCCAAATATGGTCTCAGTGCCCTCACGTATGGTTAATTTCTGAAATACATATTAGTGTCCATCCTCTAAAGAGCATCCAGAGTTAAGAAAATACTACAGGACTTATGGACTTGTAGATATAATAATAATAATAATAATAATAATAATAATAATAATAATAATAATAATAATAATAATAATAATAATAATAATAATAATAATAATTGTAAGAATAATACAAAGTAATAACAATAATAAAACAATAAACAATAATAAACAATAATAAAAATAATATAAATGTCGGATTATCTCCATTCATTAAAGAAATTACAGTTATGAAATTTCGTTTTGCCATAATGTTTCTAAGGATATCAGCCCACTGACTGTATCATTCGAAACAGAGTAAAAGTTTGAACATGTAGGGATGCGAACTAAACAATAACAACATGCGAGTCCAAAATTCGCAATGATTATATCTTGCTTCTTATATCTGAGAAACTTTCATGATCGTTGTTGCTTTAAAGGGAACGCAATGCTGAGTTTATTAGCCCCCAGAATCATTTCACTATCAAGCGATGACGGCTAGATAGGTCTCTGTCTTGGTGATGTATCCTACAGTTCACTTCAGATAAGTTTACTCCTAACTGACAACGGGTGCAAGGGCTTCATTTTATCACAAAATACGATAACTTAAATATTCTTCCGCAACATACAATTCAGAAAGCCGAATGACCTATTCGTATGAGAACGCGAAAAGACACAAATACAGTAAAATGTAAATATAATTTTAAAATGAATCCATCTACTGTACTTACATTATCAGCAATGTAGAGATTTCAAGGCAGAGGTGGAACGTTCATCTCCTCCATTTACAGACTGCTTGAGGTATCTTCGTCTGAAGAGTCACCGAAGTGGACGATACGATAACGGGTTCGATGTCGTCCTGAATTGCATCAGCCTTCCACATACCGTCTTCAGTTTTCTTAACGTGATTCACATAATTCCTCCAGTTATCAGGTGTGACAGACGCTAAACGTTCCTCAATTAATCTCTCCATTTTTTACTTTGAAATCCGTATTATGTAAGCTCACATAACATTTCATCTGAGCCAATACGAGTTCAATGGGGTTTAATTCGCAGTGGTAGGGGGGAAGCCGAAATACTGTGTGTCCTCCTTCTAAAGCAAATTCATCTATCTTATAGTTATCAAATTTTCGCTTTCCCAAAGCAATAATGTCCATTAAGTCAGTTTTCAACATCTCATCTTCGTACTGAATATGATGTTCCCTCAACCATTCTTGCATACCGCATTTCTTCCACCTTCTTGTCGGTATAGGCTCCTTCTTTCTGCTGTGATAAGAAGCATTGTCAATATCAATAACGGTATTTGGAAGCAAGTTTGGAACATATTTTCTAAAGTGTATGTTTCGTAACACACTCTGTCCATCTCACCGAGTGCGTCGGCAGTATTTTTCTTACACAGAAAGATATATTCAGCGTTAGGCACGAACCCGTCTTCGTTACTTGCGTGAACGACAGCAAATCGCGGCCCACAAGCGGTAGGAGTTTTCACCCCAATTGAAAGCCCTGCAAGAAAAGCTTGTAATTGTTTCATCTTCCCACTGTGTAGCAACAGTTATTCCAGTATTAGGCCAACTTTCGTCTGTATAAACAATGTCCTGGCCTTCTTCTCTGTACTTTTTAATTTGTCGGAGGTACTTATGAAGCCAAGACACAATATCAACATTGCCCCGTTTCCCCTTCTCTCGTACACAAAGTTCATTTCTATGAGAATAACATGCAACGCAGATTTCTTAAAATCGGGTAGTTCCGGGTTACTGTTTACGGAAGTGAGGATTGTTTTTAGAGTTGGCGGTTCATGAACAATGCGCATGAGTCTGCAAATATTGCGAATTAACTTTCACCTTACTCGCTTCTTGCCGGGACTCTGGAGTGGTCCTTCGCTGGCTTCCTTCCTTATTTTGAAGACGGAAGACCTCGAAATTCCTAAAGCCTTCGTGGCTTCATCTACTACCCAGCTTACACTTTGACCTGGATGCTTTGTTTTCAAATATGAAAATATATTAAGCACCATTTGCCGTTGCTTTCTCCACCACTTCTCATTTTGACATCTTCAGCCGCGCTAAGTTATTACACAAGTGTAGTGAGCCATATATATAATATTTAAAAGGTAAACTCAAAGACATAAAAATGATTTTACGTCTTCTTCAGAATTGTATGGCACAACGAATGCTTGTTTCATAAGGAAAACAATACATTTTGATAGGAATAAGTAAACTCGTGTCCTCATCCCGAGGTGGTGCACCCCCATTGGAGGTGAGCTGCACGTGTCAGCCCTCCTATCATTCTTAACTTTCTGTCAGTACCGGGAATCGAACCCGGGTCCCCAAGACACTAGCCGTTACGCTATGGAGGCGGACTAAAGTGGGTAAGAGCCCATAAGAATTGTAGTCTTCTCTTCTCTGGCGTTGAAACGTGATAACAGATACGTCCGAGCCGAGTCCATATTGATATTACCTATTTTCTTCCTATTTATGAGAAATCAATTCCTGATATTTTACCTCCTATTTTTGTTGCAACCTGTCTGTAGGTATGCGATATTATTATTAGTTCTTTCTTTCTTTCTTTCTTAATCTGTTCACCCTCCAGGGATGGTTTCGCCCTCGGACTCAGTGAGGGATCCCACCTCTACCGCGTCGGAAGATGACGAGTTTCTCACCCAGGCGGCTACACCTGCCGTGCTGAACACGGGCCTTGTGTTGGGGATGGGAAGATTGGAAGGGATAGACAAGGAAGAGGGAAGGAAGCGACCGTGGCCCTAAGTGAGGTACCATCCCGGCATTTGCCTGGAGGAGAAGTGGGAAACCACGGAAAACCACTTCCAGGATAGCTGCAGTGGGAATCGAACCCACCTCTACTCAGTTGACCTCGCGAGGCTGAGTGGACCTATTTCCAGCCCTCGTACCACTTTTCAAATTTCATGGCAGAGCCGGGAATCGGTGGTAACTTTTAATTGCATTCACATTAATGTGTTTACTTACCCTAAAATGGTATTTCCTTATATTAAGACTTAGAGAGATCCTCATCCCATCAACTTCTTCTTGGCGAAACTTACAACCCGTACAATATGCTCCCCAAGCCCATCAGGGGTTACCACTTCTCGTTTTATTTACGAACACGGGTAAAACTACAAGGTGAAGCTTCAAGCGTCTTCAGCAGAAAATATGATCATAAAGTTAAAATAAGGGTGACGGGATGGGAATCTACTGATTATGAAGAATTAATTATTATTTTACGGAAGAATATTCTCGATGTCGAAATTCCCACTGCAGTGCCCCTGTCTTCAGCACACCATCACTATCAGCAGTCACAGATAGTCTAGGTGAACAGACTGATGCACTTTCCCGTTGCTTTCCTTACACAGCCACAAGGTGCAGTTACAAGGCTCTGGAACGTATGCTGCGCTCACTTTCCAAATGAAAACCGGTCATCAAGAAATAATATTCTCTGTAATTGGGAACTGCCTTTACTAGTACAGTTTAATTTTGTACTACCACAGATCAGAGTAGTGGAATATGTCTTTCACGTAGGAAATAACAGGCCCAATTCATCACAAAATAAGGAAAATGTCCAGCTGTTTTATGCAGTGAATCTCAGTACTCGACACGTCATGACTTAGAGTTGCGAGCTGTTTTATGCAGTCAATCTCCGTATCCACACGTCGTGAGTTCCAGTGACAATGTGTTGCGAGTTGTTTTATGCAGTGAATCTCAATACTCGACACGTCATGAGTTCCAGTTGCGAGCTGTTTTATGCAGTGAATCTCAGTACTCGACACGTCATGAGTTCCAGTTGCGAGCTGTTTTATGCAGTGAATCTCAGTATCCACACGTCGTGAGTTCCAGTGACAATGTGTTGCGAGCTGTTTTATGCAGTGAATCTCAATACTCGACACGTCATGAGTTCCAGTTGCGAGCTGTTTTATGCAGTGAATCTCAGTATCCACACGTCGTGAGTTCCAGTGACAATGTGTTGCGAGCTGTTTTATGCAGTGAATCTCAATACTCGACACATCGTGAGTTCTAGTTGCGAGCTGTTTTATGCAGTGAATCTCAATACTCGACACGTCATGACTTCCAGTTGCGAGCTGTTTTATGCAGTGAATCTCAGTACTCGAAACGTCGTGAGTTCCAGTTACAATGTGTTGCGAGCTGTTTTATGCAGTGAATCTCAGTACTCGACACGTCGTGAGTTCTAGTTGCGAACTGTTTTATGCAGTCAATCTCAGTACTCGACACGTCATGAGTTCCAGTTGCGAGCTGTTTTATGCAGTGAATCTCAGTACTCGACACGTCATGAGTTAGAGTTGCGAGCTGTTTTATGCAGTCAATCTCCGTATCCACACGTCGTGAGTTCCAGTGACAATGTGTTGCGAGCTGTTTTATGCAGTGAATCTCAGTATCCACACGTCGTGAGTTCTAGTGACAATGTGTTGCGAGCTGTTTTATGCAGTGAATCTCAGTACTCGAAACGTCGTGAGTTCCAGTGACAATGTGTTGCGAGCTGTTTTATGCAGTGAATCTCAGTACTCGAAACGTCATGACTTCCAGTTGCGAGCTGTTTTATGCAGTGAATCTCAGTACTCGACACGTCATGAGTTCCAGTTACAATGTGTTGCGAGCTGTTTTATGCAGTGAATCTCAGTACTCGAAACGTCGTGAGTTCCAGTGACAATGTGTTGCGAGCTGTTTTATGCAGTGAATCTCAATACTCGACACGTCGTGAGTTCTAGTTGCGAGCTGTTTTATGCAGTGAATCTCAATACTCGACACGTCATGAGTTCCAGTTGCGAGCTGTTTTATGCAGTGAATCTCAATACTCGACACGTCATGACTTCCAGTTGCGAGCTGTTTTATGCAGTGAATCTCAATACTCGACACGTCATGAGTTCCAGTTGCGAGCTGTTTTGTGCAGTGAATCTCAGTACTCGACACGTCATGAGTTAGAGTTGCGAGCTGTTTTATGCAGTGAATCTCCGTATCCACACGTCGTGAGTTCCAGTGACAATGTGTTGCGAGCTGTTTTATGCAGTGAATCTCAGTACTCGAAACGTCGTGAGTTCCAGTGACAATGTGTTGCGAGCTGTTTTATGCAGTGAATCTCAGTATCCACACGTCGTGAGTTCCAGTGACAATGTGTTGCGAGCTGTTTTATGCAGTGAATCTCAGTATCCACACGTCGTGAGTTCCAGTGACAATGTGTTGCGAGCTGTTTTATGCAGTGAATCTCAGTACTCGAAACGTCGTGAGTTCCAGTGACAATGTGTTGCGAGCTGTTTTATGCAGTGAATCTCAGTACTCGACACGTCGTGAGTTCTAGTTGCGAACTGTTTTATGCAGTCAATCTCAGTACTCGACACGTCATGAGTTCCAGTTGCGAGCTGTTTTATGCAGTGAATCTCAGTACTCGACACGTCATGAGTTCCAGTTACAATGTGTTGCGAGCTGCTTTATGCAGTGTATCTCAGTACTTGACACGTCATGAGTTCCAGTGACAATGTGTTGCGAGCTGCTTTATGCAGTGAATCTCAGTACTCGACACGTCGTGAGTTCCAGTGACAATGTGTTGCGAGCTGTTTTATGCAGTGAATCTCAGTACTCGACACGTCGTGAATTCCAGTGACAATGTGTTGCAAGGGCTTTTCAATCATTTTACTACAATTCGATTATTAATTAATTCACATAATAATTTCACGCAGGATATATGGATATATTGCTTACAGGAGTATTCAGTAGAACAAGACAAATACAATGTTATTAAAGATGTTATCGTCTATTACAGCATACAACCTGTATGGGAGTTAAAAAAAAATTAAATATGCGATGGAAGTCTTTAAAGGTAACAACTTAATTTATAAATTAGCTTAATGTTTCCCTCTTTGATCAAAACCTTTGCCATGCCTATGTCATAGAATGAATCCTAGTCCTTGCAGCACGCCTTTTTAATTGTTATGACACTTCAGTTACGAAGCCTATCCGTACGTTGTGTGTGTGTGTGTGTGTGTGTGTGTGTGTGTGTGTGTGTGTGTGTGTTCATTCGAGAGTTGAAGACAAAGTGTTATGGTTAGAATTAACATTTTAAGCCCCAAAATTAAGTAATTTTCCTTAATGAACTTCTGCAAATTATACAAGTTGGGACTAGTTTGTATACAGGAATTCTTCACTTGAGTATTTTAGTCTTATAAAGGCAAATAATGATAGGAATTAAGGAGTCGGCTGTAGTGATGCAAAAGTTGAAACTGAGACATGCGCCCTCTCTCGTTCCAGTGTTGCTCAAGTGTCATCATTATTGATCTGCGAGATCATATCAATCGTTTATGAAAAGCTAGGAAATGTATCGAACAAATGATCAAATCCCCAACTCCTCTACATATAAATGAATATTTTCTCTAATTTTTCCTCTTTAATTCCAAATTTATCTTCATAACTATACACAAGTTTATTCGCCTACTGACATGTTCGTATCGCCCAGAACAAATGGTGCTGCTTTCCCAATTCTCGAACCAAGTAATCCTGGTACACTGGAAGCATTCTCTACAGACTTAAAAGACAACTTTACTACAACCCCTAAATACCCTCATAAACCAGGGGCGTATTCTCCTTGAATGCAAGGCATTGACTGCATGCGTTATGATAACACAAAGAACTGTCTGATGTACGATTTTAGGTTGTTTTAAGTCAAATATTAACGATTTCATCTCTCAGAAGTTCAAAAGGTCCGCGCAACTGTACTAGTTCCGTTGCTTGACTACGTGTGGTGCTGGTGTAGTCTCGCCGTCTACTCCTCTCTGGGAAGAAAGAAACAGCATGGCGGAGTTAAGGATGCAAGGCATTCAATCTTAAAAATGCATTCGGTGGCAGACGTAGTTCTGAAACTCTCCGAACGATGTCGCTGCAATTGAAACGTGGTCAGAATTTGTCACCCCATACCCGTGCTACCCTCTGCCATCTGTTAGCAACTTGGAGAAAGTCGACATGTTTACAGCGAACGGGACCCACAGATTATCCCCTAGCGAGAACCCAACGTGACGAAACTGACCAATGCCACTGAGGTGACTTTCCTCCAGTGCTTCAGTTGTGGCTAACTAGTGAGTTAATTCATTGTGTGTTTTGCTGATTAGTGAGTTCATTCTGTGTGTGCTGTTCCTGTGCTATTCGTCGTTTTCGGTCTTTTATTATATTTTGCGCTTATTGTGGTATTAACGATGGATGAGTCTAAAACGGATATAATTGTAAATCAGTTTACTGGCCGTTCGTTTGATGAAAAGATTCAAATAGTTCAAGCCGGGAGACCTCTACCTTCCCTCGTATATTTCTTCTTTACCGGGCGAGTTGGCCTCGTGTATGTGATCACCCCACCTAAGTGATACCCATCGCAACAACAGAGTAATTAAAAGTGCTGCTTTTTATGAAACATACAACCCGGCATTTGATCGCATTTACCATCATACCATTTCTCGACGTTGTCGAAATCTTTTTGCAGTCACTCACAATCCTGTAAATTATTTACTACTGTATACCTAGGTAATATCATCTGCAAAAGTGATTCCAATTCCTTACTCATACCATCTCTCTCTGCCATACGGGACACGCCTTATAATCGTTACAGAATCAGGTAACACTTCACCTACTCTAATTCTCTGAGAAATGTAGCCACTCATTTAAGCACCCTCTTGTCTAGTTCAGTAACCCTTATTTTCGCCAGTCATCTACCGTATCGAATGCCTTGCATACGTGCTGTGAAGAACACTTGGACATCATTTTGAACAAAATATCTACGCCTGAAGGAACACACACACTGTCTGCAGGAAGCCGGTAAGTGTCAGGTAAACTACATTCACTCAGAAATACATCACAAGTCTATATCATAACTTTTATTTCAGTGGCAATTAATTTCATGTGTTAAATGTAGATATTGTTTGTGTACATTTGTAAAAGCATTTGGCACTTCTACTACTACAACAGAAAGTTCGATGAATCGTCTGTAACAACACCGGAAAATCTCGTGTGTCATCTGAACATGAAGAAGCGAGTCATGAGTGGATGCTCATATAAGTGTGTGTTCAGCACGGCCAGGTTCTGCTGTCTAACGCAGTACTCTTCCTTTCCACCTCATTAGACTACGCACGAGAATTTCTCTTAATAACAATAATAATAATAATAATAATAATAATAATAATAATAATAATAATAATAATGAAAAGATCATCAGAACCTGGCGGGTGAGATTACAGGAAACCAACTACAGTCCATTAAGAATAGGAACCAAATCCAAGGGGATCACAACAGACTGCTTAGCATTTGCCGATGATATTTCTGTTCTGTCAAACGACATAGAAACCGCTAGAGCTAAAGTTGAAATGTTATGGGGAATTGCCGAAAAAACTGGTCTGGAGATATCGTTTGAGAAAACAGAAGTAATGACTAAAATCAAAGAGGCTCCACCAAAACTCCATACAAAATACGGGAACATCACCCTAGTAGACAAATTCAAATACCTGGGTGAGATCATCATGAAAAATGGACTGGACAAAGAAGCATTTCAGGAGCGAGTACGCAAACTGGAAGTAGCCTACCGAACATCCCGCACAATCTACAACAAAAAATGCCTTTCCCAAAACACCAAGATACGTCACTATGAAACAGTTCTGAAGCCAGTAGTTCTATATGCAGCCGAAACCCTGTCTCTAAATGCCAACAAAGGACTGCTTGAAGAACTGGAGAAAAGAGAACGCAAAATTGTGAGAGGAATCTTGGGATCAAAGTACAGAAATGGAATCCATCAAAAGAGATCCAAAGAGGAAGTCTACAGCAAAATAGAGAAAATTACCGACACAATCATAAAAACGACTGGCACGATTTTACGGTCATCTGAAAAGAATGGACGGAAGAAAGTTAACTAAAGAAATCTTTCACTATTTTTATTCAAACCCCAAAACCACAATTCCCCGGTTTAGAAATACCAAAGAAGACCTGCAAATGCTACATATCTCAGCAGAAGATGCCCTTAACAGAGATCTCTTCCGTAAGAAAATATTAACGAACGGGCTAAACCGAGACGAGCAACCGAAGAGAAGACACGGAGCCCCTTGGACAGAGGAGCGTAAGCAGGCCCACTCACAAAGAATGAGGGAAATTTGAGCTCTAAAGAAGGCCAAGTTCAGTGTCAAATGCAACAGGACTTAACGTGGTTCTTGATGGCCCCAGCGAATTATATAATAATAATAACAATAATAATAATAATAATGGCCTGTGACAGCAAATGATGTCCTATCGTTGGATAAAGAAGCCACCGTCGTCGTTCCTGGTTATTCACAAGAACAGTTAACGTTACCGGCGAGACCTGAAGGTGAGCATCCTGCTATTTATTACGCATTTTCATAGGAGAGTGAGCTCTTGACGAAACAGTTTTTTACAACCGTGAATCAGCCACTTGGACAATATACTGTACGCCGTATTCTCGTAGCGTACCGATTGTCAAGAGGATTATTACCCTTAAGCTACAATAAGTGGCAAGTTCAGAACTCCTCCTGGAACGGTCTAATTGCCAGCCTCTTCGGTCATCACATGTAAAAGTCTGATTTGATTTGATTCGTTTATTTATCATCAACAGAGTTATTCATTCTCCAATTAGAGATGATATAATTCATTCAAATAATAACAGTATTACTGGATTGTGTTTCCGTGAAAGTATATTAGTTTTGAATAAGAGGGAAGAGTTTCTTGTCTGGCTCACTTTACTGAGAATCTGAAGATGGCAATAATAGTTCAAAAACGAGATGCAGTTTGTATCGTCATTTGGAATTTCGATGTTAGAGTCCCCCTCGTCATGTCCAGTATACAGTATCCATTATTGTCCTTTATCAATCGTGCATCGTCTGTTTATAGGTATCCATCGTGTACGGTGGATTGTGTATGGTCGGTGAGCATTGTTGAACTGCTTCAGTCTGCGATCTGTTTTTGTTCTGAGAAGAATAGCACTTGTGTTTTGCAAAGTGAACAGTGTCGCCATCATTAAGGAAGAGGAACAATGCAGCTTTAGTTCTGTGTTTGCTTTCGGGACTTCATTGCGGTAATCATATAAATATGATTGTAAATAAAGGGTACAGATCTCTGCACATGGTTATGAGGATATTTAGGGTTTGTAATAAGGATATAATGGAAAGGGCATATAAGTCTCTGGTAAGACCCCAACTAGAGTATAGTTCCAGTATACGGAACTCTACCAGGATTACTTGATTCGAAAACTGGAAAAAATCCAAACAAAATCCGCTCGATTTGTCCTGGGTGATTTCCGACAAAACAGTAGTGTTACCAGAATGTTGCAAAGTTTGGGCTGGGGAGACTTGGGGAAAGGATACGAGCTGTTCGACTAAGTGGTATGTTCCGAGCTGTCAGCGGAGAGATGGCGTGGAATGACATTAGTAGACGAATACGTTTGAGTGGCGTCTTTAAAAGTAGGAAAGATCACAATATGAAGATAAAGTTAGAATTCATGAGGACATATTGGGGCAAATATTAATTAATAGGTATGGGAGTTAGGGATTGGAATAACTTACCAAGGGAGATGTTCAATAAATTTCCAAACACCTTACAATCATATAAGAAAAGGCTAGGATAACAACAGACAGGGAATCGGCCACCTGAGCGACTGTCCTAAATGCAAATCAGTAGTGATAGATTGACTAGTGAGTCAGCCGACCTGGCCGGCATTTTGTCAGCTGGCTTAGATTCAACGGGAATGTTCGCCTCTAGCCACCTCGTTCACATCGTCAGTCAGTGTTTGGTGTCGCTAGTGCCTCTGCGAGGTGTCAGTGTCACTGTTGTGAGTATCTTCCTGCTGTTGAATACTGTTCTTCACGGCATGTGACTGTGTGAATTACTCAACTGGCTGTGGAATCGAACGAAGAAATAGTCATAGTCATAGTGCACTGTGTTCAATCCCAGCTGCTGTATGAAGTGACTGGACTTGGGGGAAGACAAAGTAAGGATTATAGCCGTGTGGTGTGTGACCATTCATGGTTGCGTAAAATTTTGTGCGTATGTGAATATATATTCACTGGAACATCCTGAAATAAATGGGAGTAACAAAATGTTTGGTGAAATGTAGATAGAGGAGGAGACTAATGCTAAAGAAGTATTAAAATTTACATATGATAACAATGACATTTACAATAAGATACGAAAGTTGAAAACCAGAAAAGCAGCTGGAATTGATAAGATTCCTGGGGATATGCTAAAGAGAATGTGTTGGGATATAGTGCCATATGTGAAGTACTTGTTTGATTATTGTTTGCTTGAGGGAGCTATACCAAATGAATGGCGAGTTGCTATAGTAGCCCCTGTGTATAAAGGAAAGGATGATAGACATAAAGCTGAAAAGTACAGACCAGTGTGACATGCGTTAAATGTAAGCTTTGGGAAGACACTCTTTCTGATGATATTAGACATGTCTGTGAAATTAATAACTGGTTCGAAAGAAGGCAGTTCGGTTTTAGGAAAGGTTATTCCACTGAAGCTCAACTTGTGGGATTCCAGCAAGATATAGCAGATAGCTTGGATTCAGGAGGTCAAAGGTTGGTTACAAGGATAATATCCAGATAGAGGAGGTGACTAATACTTGAGAAGAAAAATTTAGCAGGCAATGGTATGTTGATAAACGGGGTTAAAAGTCAGGTTTACAGTTTCACAAATAGGAAACGTCCTCTCAGTTTTAATGACTGCGTTGATGGGGTGAATATTCGTTTTGGGGATCATTGTAAGTATCTAGATGTTAATATAAGGAAAGATCTTCATTGGGGTAATCGCATATATGGGATTGTAAATAAAGGGTACAGGTCTCTGCACATGGTTACGAGGGTGTTTAGGGGTTGTAGTAAGGATGTAAAGGAGAGGGCATATAAATCTCTGGTAAGGCCCCAACTAGAGTATGGTTCCAGTGTATGGGACCCTCACCAGGATTACCTGATTCAAGAACTGGAAAAAATCCAAACAGAAGCAGCTCGATTTATTTTGGGTGATTTCCGACAAAAGAGTAGCGTAAAAAATATGTTACAAAGTTTGGGCTGGGAAGACTTGGGAGAAAAGAGACGAGCTGCTTGATTAAGTGGTATGTTCCGAGCTGTCAGTGGAGAGATGGCGTGGAATGACATCAGTAGAAGAATAAGTTTGAGTGGTCTCTTTAAAAGTAGGAAAGATCACAATATGAAGATAAAGTTGGAATTCAAGAGGACAAATTGGGGCAAATTTCATTTATAGGAAATAGAGTTAGGGATTGGAATAACTTACCAAGGGAGATGTTCAATAAATTTCCAATTTCTTGAAATCATTTAAGAAAAGGCTAGGAAAACAACAGATAGGAAATCTGCCACCTGGGCGTAAATGCAGATCAGTAGTGATTGATTGATCCCGTGAATTACAGAATACAGCTAGTTCCCATCGTTTCAGTCGTATAGCACGCCCTTACAGAGGGGTATATTATCACTGGCTCACAGATTTACCGGTACGGAGAGTTTCATTCTCACAATATGGAACAACTGTTGCTCGCACTTTACCGCGACAAACATTTTCAGGTTGGATGTACAAAGAATTTACAAAAAGTCAAAGTCATTTTCCACGTTATCCAAGTCAAGAAATTGATTTTCTAAAAATTCACTCTTGAAAAATTATGAAGTGTGACTTCCCGCAGTAGTTTGCTTTATGGAGATTCGAGCTGCTTCCTGCCAGGATGGTGGTGACTGAGCAAGTTGGTTGTGTATCGCGAGATGCTGAGTTCGATTCTCGCAATTAACTACCAATACCGCCCAAGTTATGACGAAGGAAAAACGACGACATGTTTCAGTCCAGGGAATGAGGGAAGAATTTGAACCGGAGTACAAAGGTGAAGGACTGTTCTGGACAGCACTTGGAGTTCTGGTAAATGGCAGAGTCGCGGAACTTAAATGGAAGTAAAATAAAACAAATGCCGAAATACGTACGATCTCTATTTTATAACTCAAAGATTGTTAGGCGACTGCAATATCAGCTGCATTGGTTAAGCCAATATTGCTTTCAGCTGTTTTACAGGAACGGTAGCGTTTGACCAAGGGAGAAAGTTCAGGATGTCACCACATCTATATACCATCTCTCCCAAATCTACAACACTGGAGATGTCGTACTAATACTGTTATTATTTGGGATTAATATTAGGTAATTTTCATACATAACTTATTTTGCCTCCCTTGCGAACCATGTCACCTTGCCGCGGTGGGGAGGCTTGCGTGTCCCAATGATGCAGATAGCCGAGCCGCAGGTGCAACCATATCGGATGGGTATCTGTTGAGAGACCAGACTAACGAATGGTTCATCGAAAGGGGGGTAGCAGCCTTTCGGAAGTTGCAAGGGCGGCAGTCTAGATGATTGACTGATATGGCCTTGTAATAATACTCAACATGGCTTAGCTGTGTCGATACTGCTACACGGCTGAAAGCAACGGGAAACTGCAGCCGTAACTTACTCCCGAGGACATGCAGCTCTCTCTGTATGAATGATGTACTGATGATGGCTTCCTCCCGGGTGAAATATTCCGGAGGTAAACTAGTCCCCCATTCGGATCTCCGGGTGGGGACTACGCGAGAGAGGGCGATCATCAGGTAGATGTATACTGACATTCTGCGAGTCGGAGCGTGGAATGTTAGAAGTTTGAATCGTTGTGGTAGATTAGAGTATGTGAAAAGAGAGATGGATAGGCTAAAGTTAGATGTAGTTGGTATAAGTGAAGTACGTTGGCAGGAAGAATAGGATTTTTGTTCAGGCGACTACCGAATTATCAACACAAAATCAAATGTAGGAGTTGGTTTAATAATGATTAAGAAAATAGGGCAGGTGGGTAAGCTACTACGACCAGCATAGTGAAAGAATTATTGTCGTCAAGATAGACACCAAACCAATGCCGACCACAATAGTGCAGGTCCATATGCCTACTAGCTCAGCGGATGGGGAGGAAATCGAAAGAACATATGAAGAGATAGGAGATTTAATACAATATTTACAAGGTGACAAGAATAAAATTGTGATGGGAGACTGGAATGCAGTGGTAGGCCAAGGAAGAGAAGATAATACAGTAGGAGAATTCAGATTGGGACAAAGGAACGAAAGAATTCTGTTGAATTCTGCACTGATCATAATTTAGTCCTCGCCAATACTTGGTTCAAACAACACAAACGACGGCTGTATACGTGGACGAGACCTGGAGACACTGGAAGGTATCAAATAGACTTCATTATGATTAGGCAGAGATTCAGAAACCAGGTGTTAGATTGAAAAACTTTCCCAGGAGCAGACGTGGACTCTGACCACAACTTATTGGTCATGAAATGCCATCTGAAGTTGAAGAAATTGAAGAAAGGAAAGAATGCAAAAAGATGGGATCTAGACAAATCGAAAGAAAAGAGTGTGAGGGATTGTTTCAAGGAACATGTTGCACAAGGACTAAATGAAAAGGCTGAAGGAAACACAGTAGAGGAAGAGTGAAGAGTCATGAAAAATGAAGTCAGTAGGGCTGCTGAAGAAATGTTAGGAAGGAAGAAAAGATCAACTAAGAATCAGTGGATAACTCAGGAGATACTAGACCTGATTGATGAACGACGAAAATAAAAGAATGCTAGAAATGAAGAGGGCAGAAAAGAATACAGGCGATTAAAGAATGAAGTGGATAGAAAGTGCAAGGTAGCTAAGGAAGAATGGCCGAAGGAGAAGTGCAAGGATGTCGAAGGTTGTATGGTCCTGGGAAAGGTAGATGCTGCGTACCGGAAAATCAAGGAAACCTTTGGAGAAAGGAAATCTAGGTGTATGAATATTAAGAGCTCAGATGGAAAGCCACTTCTAGGGAAAGAAGACAAAGCAGAAAGATGGCAGGAGCAGATGTAGATAATTTGGTTCTGACCGGGCGAGTTGGCCGTGCGCGTAGAGGCGCGCGGTTGTGAGCTTGCATCCGGGAGATAGTAGGTTCGAATCCCACTATCGGCAGCCCTGAAGATGGTTTTCCGTGGTTTCCCATTTTCACACCAGGCAAATGCTGGGGCTGTACCTTAATTAAGGCCACGGCCGCTTCCTTCCAACTCCTAGGCTTTTCCTATCCCATCGTCGCCATAAGACCTATCTGTGTCGGTGCGACGTAAAGCCCCTAGCAAAAAAAAAAATGGTTCTGGAACATGAAGAGGCTGTTGATGCTGATGAAATGGGAGACCCAATTTTGAGGTCAGAGTTTGACAGAGCTGTGAGTGACCTAAATAGGAACAAGGCACCTGGAATTGATGATATTCCCTCTGAATTACTGACTGCCTTAGGAGAAACCAGCATGGTAAGGTTATTTCATTTAGTGTGCAAGATGTATGAGACAGGAGAAGTCCCATCCGATTTTCGGCAGAATGTTGTTATACCTATTCCCAAGAAAGCCGGTGCTGACAGGTGTGAAAAATATCGCACCATTAGTTTAGTATCTCATGCCTGAAAAATTTTAACACGTATTATTTACAGAAGAATGGAAAAACAATTTGAAGCTGAGTTGGGAGAAGATCAATTTGGCTTCAGAAGAAATGTAGGATCACGTGAATCAATCCTGACTTTACGTCTGATCTTAGAGGATCGAATCAAGAAGGACAAGCCCACGTACATGGCATTCGTAGATCTAGAAAAGGCATTCGATAATGTTGATTGGACCAAGCTATTTAAGATTCTGAAGTCGATTAGGATCACATACGGAGAACGAAGCATTATCTACAATCTGTATAAAAATCAGTCTGCAGTGATAAGAATCGAGGGCTTTGAAAAAGAAGCAGCAATCCAGAAAGGAGTGAGGCAAGGGTGCAGTGTGTCACCCCTCCTTTTCAATGTTTACATAGAACAGGCAGCAAAGGAAATCAAAGAGGAATTTGGAAAGGGAATCACAATCGAAGTAGAGGAAATCAAAACCTTGAGATTTGCCGATGATATTGTTATTTTATCTGAGACTGCAGAAGATCTCGAGAAGCTGCTGAATTGTATGGGCAAAGTCGGGTAAGAAGTACAAGATGAAAATAAATAAGTCCAAAACAAAAGTAATGGAGTGCAGTCGAACGAAGGCAGTTGATGCAGGAAATATTAAGTTAGGAAATTATTAAAGGAAGTAGATGAATATTGTTACTTGGGTTGTAAAATAACTAACGATGGCAGAAGTAAGGAGGACATAAAATGCAGACTAGCACAAGCAAGGAAGAGCTTTCTTAAGAAGAGAAATTTGCTCACTTCAAACATTGATATAGGAATTAGAAAGATGTTTTTGAAGACTTTCGTGTGGAGCGTGGCATTGTATGGAAGTGAAACATGGACGATAATTAGCTCAGCAAGAAAGAGAATAGAAGCTTTTGAAATGTGGTGTTACAGAAGAATGCTGAAGGTGAGATGGATAGATCGAATCACAAATGAAGAGATACTGAATAGAATTGGCGAGAGGAGATCGATTTGGCTAAATTTGACGAGAAGAAGAGATAGAATGATAGGACACATCTTAAGACACCCAGGACTTGTTCAGTTTGTTTTTGAAGGAAGTGTAGGTGGTAAGAACTGTAGGGGTAGACCAAGGTATGAATATGACAAGCAGATTAGAGCAGATGTAGGATGCAGTAGTTACGTAGAAATGAAAAGTCTATGGACTGATGACTCAAACAACAACAACTTGTTTTGATGTCCGCCTCTGTGGTGTAGTGGTTACTGTGATTAGCTACTAGCCACGGAGGCCAGCGTTCGATTCCCGCCTCTGCTACGGGGTCCACTGAGTAGATAAGGGGTCGATTGTCACCTCAGCAAATGCCGGGATGGTACCTAACTTAAGGCCACGGCCGCTTCCTTCCCTCGTCCTTGTCTAACGCTTCGTATCATCCCATTCCGCCACAAGGTCGCTGTTTAGAACAGCAAGTGAGGCCGCGTGGGCGTGGTAGTGGTCCTAATCTCTAATTGTATCCGCGACCCAAAGTCTCACGCTCGAGGACACTGCCCTGAATGCGGTAGAGGTGGGATCCCTCTTGGAGTCCGAGGGAAAAACCAACCCTTATTTTGAATAATGTACTACTGAAAAACTGTTTGGTGTTCAGGTAGACGCAGATCATAGAGTAAAGGCCGCTACACACGACCCAATCTGCTGGGCTTTGTTGGGACCAGATTGGCCGACAAAACTCATGTTGGGTGGTTGGTCGAGCCGACCACTCAATCTCCAAACTTACACTCCGGAAGTCGGCCAATAACCTCTCGTCGCCACCTAGCACGTGTTAGTAGTTCACTATATACAATAATATAGTTTAGATTAATTTAGTTTATAATTTTAGGTTAGTTTCTTCTCGTATATTCTACTCATACGTAATTTCAGAAATAAATACTCTTACATTAAAGAAATATATATTTTAATCACTTACTTTTATGTATCCCTTCAGACTATTGAAAATAGCGCAAAATGTTTATGGAATGATTTTCGACAAAAGCTGTGGTAAAATCAAATGAAATGGCGTATGGCTTTTAGTGCCGGGTGATCCCAGGAAGGGTTCGGCTCGCCAGGTGCAGGTCTTTTGATTTGACTCTCGTGGGCGACCTGCGCGTCGTGATAAGGATGAAATGATGATGAACACAACACACACACCCAGCCCCCGTGCCAGGGAAATTAACCAATGATGGTTAAAATTTCAGTCCCTGCCTCGAATCGAACCCCTGTGACGAAAGGCCAGCACGTTAACCATTTAGCCATGGAGCCGGGCAAAAGCTGTGGTGACACGGCTGCACTAAATTGCAAATCTCTGTAACTCGCTCAAGTAGCTAAAAATCTTAGTCACGATTAATCGCTCTTGAACACTCATACTTTCCCCCATTATAGTGTCTTGTTTCTTTATTAAAGACGCCACCAGGTAGAGCAGATCATTGAGAGAGTCGATATCCATTCGCAGAAAATTTCTAAAATCAAATGATTCTAGTTCTTTCATAATATTTATATGACAATTTCTTTCTCTGTAATAACCACCTTTTAGCACAATATTTTCTCTTTCGTATCGACTTCAATGATAAGGGAACAGGGAACTGGAAATCAAGTAGGGATGACATAAAATTGTTAGAGTTGAACTGTAGAAGTATTGTAAAGAAAGGAATAGAATTAAGTAATTTAATAGATATATATTTACCAGATATTGTAATAGGAGTTGAATCATGGCTGAGAAATGATATAATGGATGCTGAAATTTTCTCACGGCACTGGAGTGTGTATCGTAGAGATAGGATAGGAAAGGTGGGAGGGGGAGTTTACATTCTGGTGAAAGAAGAATTTGTAAGCTACGAAAAAGTTAAAGATGAGACACATGAAATTCTAGGTGTAAGGCTCATTTCTAAAGATAATAGGCAACTTGATATATTTGGAGTGTACAGACCGGGAAAGCGTAGCACTGAGGCGGATTCGGAATTATTTGATAGGATAGTCGGCTATATGGGGAAACGACATGGAAAGAAATGTGATTGTAGCGGAAGATCTGAATTTGCCAGATATCAATTAGGAAGGAAGTGCGAACGACAGGAAGCATGACCAACAAATGGCAAATAAGTTAACATGGGAAGGACAGCTGATTGAGAAAGTGATGGAACTAACCAGAGGGAAAAATATCCTGGATGTGGTGCTGATAAAACCAGATGAGCTCAATAAGAAAACTGAAGTAATAGATGGTATTACTGATCATGAAGCTGTTTTTGTGGTAGTTAAAAATAAATGTGATAGAAAGGAAGGTCTTAAAAATAGAACTATTAGGCAGTACCATGTGGCCGATAAAGCAGGCATGAGGCAGTTTCTAAAAAGTAACTATGATCGGTGGAAAACAGTAAATAAAAATGTAAACAGACTCTGGGATTGGTTTAAAGAAATTGTTGAGGAATGCGAAAACAGGTTTGTACCTTTAAGGGTGGTAAGGAATGGTAAGGACCCACCTTATTATAATAGAGAAATAAAGAGACTAAGAAGGAGGTGCAGACTGGAAAGAAATAGAGTTAGAAATGGCTGTGGAAGTAAGGAGAAATTGAAGGAACTTACTAGAAAATTGAATCTAGCAAAGAAGGCAGCTAAGGATAACATGATGGCAGTCATACAAATTTTAGTGAAAAATGGAAGGGTATGTATAGGTATTTTAAGGCAGAAACAGGTTCCAAGAAGGACATTCCAGGAATAATTAATGAACAAGGGGAGTGTGTATGTGAGGATCTTCAAAAGGCAGAAGTATTCAGTCAGCAGTATGTAGATATTGTTGGTTTTAAGGATAATGTCAAGATAGAGGAGGAGACTAAGGCCAAAGAAGTATTAAAATTTACATATGATAACAATGACATTTACAATAAAATACAAAAGTTGAAAACTAGAAAAGCAGCTGGAATTGATCCGATTTCTGGGGATATACTGAAGACAATGGGTTGGGATATAGTACCATATCTGAAGTACTTATTTGATTATTGTTTGGTCAGAGGAGCTATACCAGGTGAATGGAGAGTTGCTATAGTAAGCCCTGTGTATAAAGGAAAGGGTGATAGACATAAAGCTGAAAATTACAGGCTAGTAAGTTTGACATGCATTGTATGTAAGCTTTAGGAAAGCATTCCTTCTGATTATATTAGACAAGTTTGTGAAATTAATAACTGGTTCGATAGAAGGCAGTTCGGTTTTAGGAAAGGTTATTCCACTGAAGCTCAACTTGTAGGATTCCAGCAAGATATATCAGATATCTTGGATTCTGGAGGTCAAATTGTCTGTATCGCGATTGACCTGTCTAAAGCATTTGATAGGGTGGATCTTGGGAGACTACTGGCAAAAATGAGTGCTACTGGACTAGAGAAAAGCGTGACTGAATGGGTTGCTATATTTCTAGAAAATAGATCTCAGAGAATTAGAGTAGGTGAAGCTTTATCTGACCGTGTAATAATTAAGAGGGGAATTCCTCAAGGCAGTATTATCGGACCTTTATGTTTTCTTATATATATATAAATGATATGAGTGAAGGAGTGGAATCGGAGGTAAGGCTTTTTTCGGATGATGTTATTCTCTATAGAGTAATAAATAAGTTACAAGATTGTGAGCAACTGCAGCGTGACCTCGATAATGTTGTGAGATGGACAGCAGGCAATGGTATGTTGATAAACGGGGTTAAAAGTCAGGTTGTGAGTTTCACAAATAGGAAAAGTCCTCTCAGTTTTAATTACTGCGTTGATGGGGTGAAAGTTCCTTTTGGGGATCATTGTAAGTATCTAGGTGTTAATATAAGGAAATATCTTCATTGGTGTAATCACATAAATGGGATTGTAAATGAAGGGTACAGATCTCTTCACATGGTTATGAGGGTGTTTAGGGGTTGTAGTAAGGATGTAAAGGAGAGGGCATATAAGTCTCTGGTAAGACTCCAACTAGAGTATGGTTCAAGAACTGGAAAAAACAAAGAAAAGCAGCTCCATTTGTTCTGGGTGATTTCGGACAAAAGAGTAGCGTTGCAATATTTGTGTTGGGAAGAATTGAGAGAAAGAAGAAGAGCTGCTCGACTAAGTGGTATGTTCCGAGCTGTCAGCGGAGAGATGGCGTGGAATGACATTATAGACGAATAAGTTTGAATGGCGTTTATAAACGTAGGAAAGATCACAATATGAAGATAAAGTTGGAATTCAAGAGGACAAACTGGGGCAAATATTCATTTATAGGAAGGGGAGTTAGGGATTGGAATAACTTACCAAGGGAGATGTTCAATAAATTTCCAATTTCTTTGAAATCATTTAGGAAAAGGCTACGAAAACAACTGATAGGGAATCTGCCACCTGGGCGACTGCCCTAAATGCAGATCATTATTGATTGATTGACTGATTGAATAAAGTCAATGCAATTCCTATTTTTTAAAATTTAGAAAATGAAGGAGCCATGATCACGCGTTTCCAGGCCAGAGCGAGCCAGCGTACTGCAGATTGTGCCGTGTGGAGAGCAGCACCCGATTTTCACCACGCCAACTGCCTGCAGATCGGGCCCAGCAGATTGGGTCGTGTGTAGAGCACTACCCGATTTACCACGCCAACTAGCCTGCAGATCGGACCCAGCAGATTGGGTCGTGTGTAGAGGCCTTAAACAGCATTCATGTTTGCTGTGCAGGCCATTACTGACCCCATGATGGTGAAGTCTAGATGACGCCAGCCTCACGGATAGATAAGGAGCACGTGCCAGGCGCTCATATCAGTAGCACGTGTGTTACAAGTGCTAAATATTTCATATTTCGAAGTCTGACGGGGAGGCTCTGGACACCTAGTAAGTGTGCGATCCCACAAATGACTGTCCAACAACCAGTGGCGCCGAGGGTTCTTAGGGGTGCAGAGTGCAACGTGGGGTACCGGTAGAGATACCAATGTTAAAAGTTTGACACAACATCTTACAAATTCTTACTTGAATTCGAGAAGTTTCTACATAACAGTGAAGATGATCGTCACACAGGAATGTTTCATGAGACGTTGCTGAAAAATAATTGATAACTTAGACAACGTTACCAATCACTTCCAAAAAGTAGCTCATCTGAAGGATGAAAGAAAGAAAGAGCTTATTTTGAATAATGTACTACTGAAAAACTGTTTGGTGTTGAGATAGACGCAGATCACAGAGTAAACAGCATTCATGTTTGCTGTGCAGGCCATTACTGACCCCATGACCTAAAGGCCCCGGGTTCGATTCTCGGCTGGGTCGGGGATTTAACCTTAATTGGTTAGGACTGGGTGTTCGTGTCGTCTTCATCAAACATCATCTTAGGAAGGGCCCCATCCTCACAGACATGCAGATCGCCTATAGGCCGTCTACTAGGAAAAGGCCTGCATCAGGCGTATTCAGAGGCCATACGCCATTATTATTATCTTAAAGTTTTGCTCTCAAGTTTTTAATAATAGCTATGAGAGGTCCCGTGACAACAGCTGAGAGGACATCAGGGATTACATTCAAATGCTTTCACGTTGCAGCGATACAGATAAGTCTAATGGTGACGATGGCATAGGAAAAGGGCAGGAGTGGGAAGGAAGCTGCCTTGGCCTTAATTAAGGCACAGCCGCATTTTACCTGGTGTGAGAATGGGAAACCACGGAAAACCATCTTCAGAGCTGTCGACAACGCGCTCGGTATCATGAGTACTCCAGCGACAGCAACAGGCCATTTATGAAGTAAGTACTAATTTTTCTGAATCCATTTTCCTCCTGGGTTGGTTTTTCCCTCTGACTCAGTGAGGGATATATTTTACGGGTGTTAATTGAAAGCGTGTTTATTACAAACTAGCTGATCATGATTTTTTATTCCGTCTCTTGAACATACAATATAATTATCTACTGTCAACTGTTTCGTCATTATCTATATCAAGTGTCAACATACAAAAGTAAAATTCTCTAATTTGTACATGGTCATAATCTTCAACATCCTGAGACTTTGAGCCTGGGATACAACTCTGGAGGAGGTCCAGTACCTCCAGGGGCCTTGTAGGGGGATAAGAATACTGGAAGGGGTAGGCAAGGAAAAGGGAAGGAAGTGGCCGTGGCCTTAAGTTAGATACCATCCCGGCATTTGCCTGGAGAAGAAGTGGGAAGCCACGGAAAACCACTTAGAAGATGGCTGAAGTGGGAATCGAACCCCGTTTGACATCCCGAGACTGAGTAGACCCCGTTCCAGTCCCCTTACGACTTTTCAAATTACGTGGCAGAGCCAGGAGTCGAATCCTGGCCTCCGGGGATGGCAGCTAATTACACAAATCTCTACACTACGGAGGCCGACTCTACTCTTTTACGTGTGATTATTTTTGATAGCTTTGTACATAAGATTTTCCTTCAAAATATTTCTTATGAATCAAGTTATGTTTAGTTGTGAAAACTCCGTATATAATGCATTTGAGAAACAAGCAGTATTTTTGTGTTTGTATTTGAATATTGTTACTATATAGGAATGTTCACATACCTGTGTTCATGTTAATCATGCCCCCCCCCCCCTATGCGCCTGGCTCTGGTTTAAAATCCCCTAGTGGTTCGTTTTCCTCTTCTGGGCCAAAACATCTGGAGTAATAGGAAAAGTAGCTGCAATATTTGTGTGGCAACCGTGACTTGAGATCCAGACACTCTTCATGTAGGAGACTAAGCGTTGTTCACGTTGAAGACTATCCGCGGACTCCATGCTCCTACTGCTTTACAATGTTAAAGGTTAGAAAAGCAGAGAAAACTGAAATAATTAAAATGAGCAAAAATACTAAAATCA
Organism: Anabrus simplex; assembly: GCF_040414725.1. NCBI lineage: Eukaryota > Metazoa > Arthropoda > Insecta > Orthoptera > Tettigoniidae > Anabrus > Anabrus simplex. The sequence goes on from NC_090266.1 coordinate 15,105,737, forward strand.
ATGATCTGTTTGTCTTTACTGAAGGCTATACATTTCGCACATCACATTGTAGTTAATCCTCTCCAACGGTTCTCGAGTCTGGATGACGTCCTTGAGAATACCCATCGCTTCGGTTCGACTTGCAGTTCTGCCATAAACTAGTACAGAAATATTTGGCTGGGCACAGTGGCAGGAAGGGTCACGGTACGTTACGGTCATGTGAGGCGAATGGAGCGGTTAAGGGGATACGGAATGGGTATTTTGCCAAAAATGTGTCATTTTTATATCATTGTTATTTCTTAATATGTCAAATGCCCTCGTTAAAATGGTGTATGAATTATGATGATATGATAACTACAAGTGTGTTTTTTAAAATAATTTATATGATGATGCACGCTAGATTTCTGTTGTGAGTAGACATGATGGTCTCGTGCAAGTCACTTGACGAACGTTCTATTCAGTGGTACAATGCTAGGTATTTATATTACTTAGAGGATGGTGAATCTAAGGCTTTCAAAGTGGTTCAGGATTCTAAACCCCATGGAAATGATGTAAACTACTAATATGGCGCGTGCTGTGTGTGTTGTGTAGGAGAGCTCTGTGTTACCAGCCTGAATTAGCAAGATTGTTAGCAGACAGGTCCGGTGAGTGTGTCTCAGTAATTACACCAGACAACTGACGTCTAGTTCTAGTAAAAACATGTCCGTAAAAAGTGTAAATAAGCGTGTGTCGGACTTTGAAATAAAGTTTGTTAAACGGATGGATGAGTTCCAAGCTCGCTTGGAACAGTTGACATCAGCCAGTGCCAGCAGGGCTGCCAACACTAACGACCGCGCCGATGAAAATCTGTCTTCCCTCTGTTCCGAGTTCAAAGACTTTCGCCAGTACATCTCGGCGGAAATTTCTTGTGTAAAGGAGGAGTTACTAGTTGTTCAACAGCGTCTTGACCAGCACGAAGCCAGGGCTGACGAAGCCGAACAATACAGTAGACGGAACTGTCTACTCATACACGGGGTGAAAGAAGAACCGGCTGAGAATGTCTATGCCAAAGTGATAGAGACAGTAAAGTCTTACCTACAAGTGGAATTATCGATGGATGACATCGATCGCTGTCATAGATTGGGACCTCTACGCAGATCAGCTGCGGAAGTCGTGACCTCGGGAAACAGGCCGATTATAGTCAAATTCGTCCGGTTTCATGTTCGCGATCGTGTCTGGCGCGCTAAGAAGCTCTTCAAAGGCACCAAACTATTGGTTACGGAGTCACTGACTGCTTCTAGAAAAGATCTGTTAAATCGAGCCCGAGACCAGCTCGGAGTGCGTAACGTTTGGACCCAGGAAGGAAGAATAGTAGTTCTAGGCAAAAACAAAAACAAATTCACTGTGACCACTACAGCGGAACTAAATGCTGTTATTTCAGGGCTAGGTGATTAGTAGAGTACATGACTCATGGATTTACGATTTAATTATAAGTGGTTTTATTATAAGTTTAGTGTGAGTGAATGTTTAAATGATTCAAGTGGCTTACGTAGGCAAGAGGAAACCATGGTAAGTTGCCCTCTGTTTATTTTTGATTATGGCTAACACAGGTAATAACGTAGCTTTCTCCCTGGGCAGGGTAAACAACCTTCACCTTGATACTGAACCCTCCCACCCTTCTCTTTCCCTGACCCCCTCTCACCCCGCCCGCAGTCATCTGGAGAGAGAATTCTCGTCCTTTCCCCGCTCATTATTGTGTGCCCATGTCAATGCTCAGTCTATAATTGCCCATCACACTGAGCTGAAAGCTATTTTTGAAGGAAGCATGGTAAATGTTGTAGCAATTAGTGAGAGTTGGATGAAGGACTCGGTCCCTCTGAATTCGGTAAATATAGAAGGATTTAATGCAGTTTTTCACAATAGACCGAAGCGCCGTGGAGGAGGAGTAGCTCTATACTACAAAAATAATTTAACGGGGAAGATTATACATACTTCGACATTATCTACCGATACCTTAACTGAATATATGTTTGTAGAACTATCTGTTGATAAGACTAAAGTACTGATTGGAGTTGTTTACAAACCACCAAAAGCAGGAAACTTCACAGACTTCGAAGAAAATTTACTAAGACTCCTACCTATCTACGAACATGTACTCATATTTGGCGACTTTAACACAAACCTGTTAATAGACTCCGTTGAAGCAAATCGTTTACAGAACATACTTACCTCTTGTAACATGTCAGTGTTGCCACTTAATCCCACTCACCACGTGCACACGGCTAACGGATCCTCACACACTCTAATAGATTTACTTATCACAAATAATCCTCAGAAAATACTAAAACACGGACAAACTTCTGTACCTGGTATTTCATACCACGATCTCATATATTTAGCTTATTCTTTGAAAGTTCCCAAAACAAAGCCGAAGTGGATAACCTATAGAGACATGAAAAATTTAAATCCTCAACAATTGATACAAGATGCTAATCTCTGCCCGTGGGACGAAATACTGCACTTGACTGACAATGATGAAAAAGTAAAGAGGTTTAACACATTATTGTTGGGATTGTATAACAAACACGTACCTAAACGTACTGCTAGGGTGACTCGAAAAGCTGCTCCATGGTTAACAAATGACATTAAGTCCGCAATGGCTGAACGAGATGCACTACACAGATGTTACAAGCAGACATTATCATCTGAAGATTTTGAAAAGTACCGTGTGCTTAGAAATAAAGTTAAACAAATAATCAGAAACAAAAAATATGCGTACTTCCAACAATTAGCCAGTAACTTAAACACAAAAAGTACCTGGAAACAACTCAGATCCGTAGGTATTGGGAGGCAAACTACAAACTCCAATACGCATGACATAAATCCAGATGAATTAAATGCCCACTTTACTAGAGAAATAGTTAATACCCACCCTCATATTATACAAACAACAATAAATTCTCTTCAATCTACTCCATTACCACAACGGCCTTTGTTCAAATTTCGTAAAGTAAATGAAAACGATGTAAGAAGAAAACTAACATCAATCAAATCGCAAGCAATCGGAGTGGACGACATCCCGATATCCTTCGTCGTTACCTTGATAGATGTAGTACTGCCAATTTTAACCCACATATGTAACTCATGTCTTTTGGAAGGCTACTTCCCAACTGTTTGGAAGGATGCCTTAATTTTCCCAGTACCAAAAAAATCTCTAGCAAATTCTCCATCTGACTATCGACCTGTCTGTATACTTTCTTCACTTTCGAAAGTCTTAGAAAAACTCATGCATGAACAACTGCTCCAATATTTGATGCATCATTCGTTACTTGATCACCTGCAATCTGGATTTAAAAAAGGACATAGTACATCTACTGCTCTTCTAAAAGTTACGGATGACGTAAGAAAAGCAATGGACGAACGCAAAGTGACCGTGCTCATTCTCCTAGACTTCAGCAGTGCTTTTGACACTATCAGTACGGACATATTAATAGCGAAATTGCATTCCTACCATTTTAGCCACGCTGCTCTCAAATTGTTCGCTTCCTACCTCCATAACCGACGACAGTGTGTTGTCATGAATGATAAGAGAACGGAGTGGAAGTACAAAGTTAATGGTGTGCCACAAGGTTCTATACTCGGCCCCCTGTTGTTTATTTTATATTTGAATGACATCTCTTCTAAGTTGAAGAACTGCAACTACCATCTCTATGCCGACGACCTTCAAATTTACTGTCACACAAAAGTGAATGACATAAATGCAGCTATTGAAAATATGAACCGAAACTTAGAACAGATCAGCTGTTATGCAGCTGAGAATTCTCTCTCCATCAACCCAACGAAAACACAAGCTATTATACTAGGCCAGAGGAAACTGCTTGCCCATCTACACAGTCTACAAATTCCAGTCATTCAACTAAATGGCGTTGCTATCCCATTCTGTAAATCAGTAAAAAGCCTTGGAGTCACTATAAATGAAACTTTAAACTGGGATGAGCATGTCACTAACGTATGCAGGAAAGTTCACTCATCACTTCATCCCCTTAAGATTTTTTTTTTTTGCTATGGGCTTTACGTCGCACCGACACAGATAGGTCTTATGGCGACGATGGGATAGGAAAGGCCTAGGAGTTGGAAGGAAGCGGCCGTGGCCTTAATTAAGGTACAGCCCCAGCATTTGCCTGGTGTGAAAATGGGAAACCACGGAAAACCATTTTCAGGGCTGCCGATAGTAGGATTCGAACCTACTATCTCCCGGATGCAAGCTCACAGCCGCGCGCCTCTACGCGCACGGCCAACTCGCCCGGTCCCCTTAAGATTCACCAGACCGTATTACCTCTCAACTTAAAAATAAAACTGGTTCAAACATTGATACTTCCAATTTTTAACTATTGTGATGTTGTGTTGCTGGATGCTACCAGTGAACAAAATAGGAAATTGCAGAGAGCTTTAAACTCCTGCATTAGATTTATTTTTTCATTGAATTTTGCCTCGCATGTATCCCCTTTTTATGCACAACTTTCTTGGTTAAAAGTAGAGAAGCAGAGGAATCACCATGTATCAACCCTTATCTATCGACTCTTGACCGAAAATATACCTGAATATCTCTCCAGTAATTTCCGTTTTCTATCCTCCTTTCATGACCGTGACACGCGATCTGGGTCAACAATTGCAATACCTCCACATCATACATCTGCCTTCAGTAATTCTTTCCTTGTGTCGGGCGCTAGAATATGGAATGCTTTACCCCCTGAAATTAGAAACTGTTCCTCATTAATTACCTTCAAAAGACAGTCTAAAGATTTCCTCTTGAATACGTAGGCTATATCATGTAGTTATGTGTGAATGTGAGAGTGAATGTCTGTAGTAAATATTTCCCAAAAGTTTACATAAATTACTGTTATATTTTATGATTTCCACCTAGAGTAGTTAATATTGAATTTATTTTTCTAAATTTAGACTTAGGATGTAATCTTTTAGTTTTAGAGTTTATTAAGTTATATTACTATTATATTATATACACTGTGTTAAGTTTGAATATTAAGTTTGGATTCAGTATTAGGCCGCATAATGTGGTTAAGTGTAAGAGAGGGCCAAGAGCCCTAACTTCGCCACAAATAAAGACATCAATAAATAAATAAATAAATATAACCAAATCGGAATGTGTTGCACGTTCAGAAACGTATAGGGACAAGATTTTGGCGACTAAAATCAAGCATGAAGCGAAATAAATGTAGTGATGGTAGAAAATAGAGGGTAAGAACAGATTGATTGATTCAGTTATTGATACTCACCACAATTACTATGGTCTGGCAATCAGGCAAAATAGCCTACTGATAATGTGGAAGCAATGAGGAAAGCTGTTTTGGCATCATACCTAGGTATTTCCACATTTATTCCAGTAATGAAAATCCTGTACATGGCTTGTGTCCTTCAGGGACAGACAGCTGGTGCAAACATAACAGGAGCAAAGTAACAGGGGAGAAATATAACCATCCTCATAGTTTGCTACCAGCCATTATGGATGAGATCAAACGAATTTTCAGGGATCTTTCTGACAAAATGCCTGCACGATAGGACACAAAACCCAAACTAATGTGTCAAAAGTGTCATCTGGAACCGCCTACCCAAAACAGTGTTTGTGGGTTTCAGCACACTTCATTTTAGTGTGTATGATGCTGTTTCAAGTTTTAACCAGGGAAACATCACAAAGTGCAAAGTTATGCAAGTGTTAGGGTTGAATGTTGTGTGTCAAACTGTTGATGCAATGTTGCGTAGTGACCTGCTAAGACTAAGGCCTGCTGAAAATACCATTGAAAATAGCCCTTCAAGCCAGAAACAGAAGAGGCGCTAAGAAGAGACTACAAGAGGAATTTAAAGAAGATCCAGATAATCTGAGCTATGAACCTGGCATGCATGGATGTGTTAACTTTGAAGCCCGTTTCCCGTAAGTTTACTTTTTTAATGCATAAGGTGCAATTTCTCAGCCAGTTTTGAATATATGAACTTGAAATTTGTAGTCCATACTGATAAATACCTCTTTCAACTACTGAAACAACAGTTTTTAATTTGTCTGTATATTACAAATTTTATTAGCAAAAATACATTCTAAAAATACCAAAAATATCTAGTTTCAAAATAAAAAATAATATCCGTCTTTAATTATGTCCTTATAAAAATTATGTTCATTTCAGTAGAAGACCAAGATATTCAACTATAAGCTGCAAAAATTTGAAGTGTCTACCTTCAGTGGTTTCAGAGAAAAAGTACAATATAAACAGCCGATTTTATCATTGGCAGCATAGGGCATTCCGTACCCCCTTAAGATACCTAGAAGAATGATAGACGGTAAGAGACGTAGTGGGAGACTAAGTTGATAAGTAGTGTGTCTTTAGAGCTAGCGTGTGGCCTGATGCAGGTCTGTAGGCGATCCTCGAATAGAATCAGAGACACCTTATGACAGAGACATGATCCACCTACCGGACATTCTTACAAACAGGTTATTTTAAAAATTAAAGAAAGATCTTCACTTATTTTCATTAACAAAAGAGATATTTCTTACGTACTGCTTACAAGAACCTATTACGATGGGCAATTCCATATTAGAAAGTGATGAAATTGCAATCATTTCATTCATCCAATGAATAATTTGGTGATTGATGAATATGCCAACCTCGTGTCGCATCTCACCAAGTAGGCTTCTCTAGTTTTGAAAGGTTGTATCCTCCTTTTTTTTTTTTTTTTGTAAATGACTTTATAATCATGCGCAAATTTCAGAACTTCGCCGGTATTAATCTGGACGTTATCTTTACGTACTGCCCCCTGCAAGTCCAAACTCCCCTTCTCTATTAATGATCCATGGAATGACCTTCTTGGAACCTGTTTCTGCCTTCAACTATTTGTGCATATCTATCCATTTTTCTTTAAAATTCACATGACTGCCAATTATGTTTGCCATCACGTTATTCTAATTTTTTTCAATCTCTCCTCACTTCCACAGCCACACCTGCACCTCCTTCTTAATCTCTGTATTTCTGTGCTAGAATATAGCGGGGTGGCCCCGCGGTGTAGGAGTAGCGTGCCTGCCTCTTAACCGGAGGCCCGGGTTCGATTCCCGACACGGTCAGGATTTTTACCTGGATCAGACAGCTGGATCGGGATCCACTCAGCCTACGCGATTACAATTGAGGAGCTATCTGACAGTTCTAGAAAGCCTAGAGTAACAGCTGACCGCACGACACCTCATAATATGCAGGCCTTCGGGCTTGGGGTGCCACGGCCTTTCGGGGCTCTTCCGCCATGGGTGGGAAATAGTGTCATACTAGAAATATTTATTTTATTATTGTTTACATGAAGAACTATACCAAAAAAATGGAGAGATTCAATAATAGCCCCACTGTACAAAGGGAAGGTTGATAAACATAAAACGGATAATTAAAGCGCAATACATTTGTTGCTTGTAAGCTCTCGAAAAGCATTCCTTCTTAGACATGTTTGTGAAATTAGTTTGATAGAAGCCAGTTCGGGTAACGGCAAAGGTTCAGCAAGATATAGCAGGTATTTTAGGTTCAGGAGGTATCGATCGAAGAGTTTTGATAGGGTAGATCATGGGAGATTGTTGACGGAAATGAGAGCTGTTGGAGTAGACAACACAGTGGCTACATTTCTAGGAAATGGAACTCAGTATATTTGATTAGATGAAGGATTATCTGACGTTGCAATAATAATTATGAGGAGCGTCCGCAAGGCAACAGGCTATGAGTAAAGAACTGGATGAGTGGCTGCAATGGTATAGCGGTGATAGTACCTCAACTACAGCACAGGGCATTAACCATGTATATTTCGGCTAGCTAGGCCATAAATTTTGCCTAAACATAAAGTGAGATTTATAACACGAGTTCGCGTGCGGTTGAGCTTTAGTAATTCAATAAATACATTTAGCTTGATACAACGCCAATTTACGCCCCAAAGTGAATAGCAGAGCAGGAGAATTCGAGGTGCATCGCAGACGACTGACTGGGTGTTTGATTGCACTGGAAACTACGACAAGAGCTGCCGATAGCATGAGACCTTCCTACATTCAACTTCAAGAAGAGGACATCACGATGAAGCCATCCCAGGAGCTGAGACCAGGACTGTCAACCGAGGATGACGACAGCCTGATGATGGGCTAAATACAACTAACGAGACCGAAATGGAGGGTTCATGAGGTCTATGGTAATAATATAATTTCAACAGGTTTTCTAACTTATGAATAAGATATTCTGAGTCCACCCAGCTTTCGCTCCCGTAAAGCAAAGTTGGTCTGAAAACAGACCGATGTAAAGATAATTTGTTCCGAGAGCTGACTTCCTTCTTATAAAATACTGTTGATCGCAACTGCGAGCTCACTGCATTTGCTTTACGACACCTTGATTCAATCTCACTATATTACCATCCTGGGAAAACACACATCCTAAATACTTGAAATTATCTACCTGTTCCAGCTTTGTATCACCAATCTGACATTCAGTTCTCTCAGATTTCTTACCTACTGAGATCAATTTAGTCTTCGAAAGGCTAATTTTCATACCATACTCATTGCACCAATTTTCAAGTTGCAAGATATTAGACTGCAGGCTTTCGGCACAATGCCATTAAGACCAAGTCGTCAACATAGGCCAGACTTCTTACTTACATTTCCACCTAACTGAATCCCTCCCTGCCACTTTATACCTTTCAGCATGTGATCCATGTAAACTATGAACAACAAAGGTGAAAGAGTACAGCCTTGTCTAGCCCCTGTAAGTACCCTGAACCAAGAACGCATTCTACCATCAATTCTCACTGCAGCCCAAATGTCAACATAAATGCCTTTGATTGATTTTAATAATCTACCTTTAATCCCATAGTCCCCCAGTATGGTGAACATCTTTTACCTCGGTACCCTGTCATAATCTTTCTCTAGATCTACGAAACATAAACACAACTGTCTATTCCTCTCGTAGCATTTTTTAATTACCTGGCACATACTGAAAATCTGATCCTGAAAGCCTCTCTGTGGTCCTAAACCACACTGGTTTTCATCCAACTTCCTCTCAACGACAGATCGCACCCTCCCTTCCAAGATGCCAGTGAATACTTTGCCTGGTGCACTAGTCACCGAGATACCTCGATAGTTGTTGCAATCCGTCCTGTTCCCTTGCTTATAGATAGGTGCAAATACAGCTTTTGTCCAATCTAAAGGTACCTTACCAACACTCCACGCTAATTTTACTACTCTATGAAGACATTTCATCCCTGCCTTCCCACTATACTTCACCATTTCAGGTCAAATTTCATCTATTCCTGCTGCTTTATGACAATGGAGTTTATTTACCATCCTTTCCACTTCCTCAAGCATAATTTCACCAACATAGTTTTCCTCATCCCCATGAGCTCCATTGTTCGCGACACCACCATGAAGGATTCCTTTTACGTTGAGAAGAGTTTCAAAATATTCCCTCCGCCTGTCCAGTGATTCCCTGGGATCTATTATGAGTTCACCTGAATGACCCAAAACACTGTTCATTTCCTTTTTCCCACCCTTCCTAAGATTCTCTATTACTGTCTAAAAAGGTTTCCCTGCTGTTTGACCTAGGCTTCCCAGGTTATTACCAAAATCTTCCCACGACTTCCTTTTTGGATTCAACAACTATTTGTTTCGCTCTGTTTCTTTCATATATGTAGCCAACAATTCGCTGTCTGCATTAGCCCTTTATAGGAGCCATTTCTGATAAGCCTTCTTTTTATGTTTACAAGCTGCTCTCACTTTTTCATTCCAAGATGTTCGCTTTTCCCATCTTTACACACAGTTGTTTCTATAAATTATCTTGCTGTTGCTACTTCAGCATCCCGGTATGCCACCCATTCACTTTCTATATCCTGGACCTGCTTACTGTCCAATGTTCGGAACTTCCTACCAATTATATCTATGTAGTTCTGCCGAATTTCTTCGTCCTGGAGAATTTCTACCGTTATTCCTTTACAGACACATTTCACTTTCTCTATTCTAGGCTTAGAGATACTTAGTTCACTACAGATCAGATAGTGGTCTCTATCATCGAAAAATCCCCGAAAAATCCGTACATTCCTAACAGATTTCCTGAATACGAAGTCGGTTAAGATATATTCAATTGTGGATCTGGTCCCCCTAGCCTCCCATGCGTAGTAGTGAATAGCCTTATGCTTGAATAATGTATTCGTAACTGCTAAACCCATTCTAGCACAAAAGTTCAGCAAACGCTTCCCATTCCCATTAGCTTCCATATCTTCCCCACATTTACGAATCACCCTTTCGTATCCTTCAGTTCTGTTCCCAACTCTCGCATTGAAATCGCCCATTAGCACTATTCTATCCTTGCTGTTGACCCTGACCATGATGTCACTCAATGCCTCTCCTCTAACAGGTTAGAGGCCACCGGTGGATTACATAGCCCTAGCCGCCTGAGCACAAGGAAGGCCATGACTCAGAATATGTCCGAGATGCCCACTCCCATTCCGTAGCAACTGGTATCCCGAGTCTCAGGTCCACTTACTAGGCCACTCAGCCGTTGCCCATGGTTCACAAACTAGGCCGTGACTACAGTAACCCACACCATGAACCATAGGTTTGTTGTCATGCAAATATTGTATTTTATTCCTTTGTGTGTGATAACGTAGCTGCTGCCTTATAGTGTTGAGTTGGAACTCATTTTGATATACTGGGTTCGCATGTATTTCACAGGAAGGGGCAGAGGAGCACATCAAAGTTGAATCAATCAGGGTTACCGAATTTGCGGGTGAGGCTTTCACACAACTGTGCACTTTATTTGAACGGAGGACTCAGGAAAAATGAGATATAATAGACGGATGATACTCCGTAGATTTTTATAGAAATGTGAGTATAAGGAAGAGTTTCCCGTGGATGAAATTAATAATAATAATGTTATTTTTTTACGTCCCACTAACTACTCTTTAAGGTCTTCGGAGACGCCGAGGTGCCGGAATCTAGTCCCGCAGGAGTTCTTTTACGTGCCAATAAATCTACCGACACGGGGCTGTCGTATTTGAGCACCTTCAAATACCACCGAACTGAGCCAGGATCGAACCTGCCAAGTTGGGGTTAGAAGGCCAGCGCCTTAACCGTCTGAGCCACTCAGCCCGGCGTGTGGATGAAATTGACCTGATATGAGTTCCGGCACGTATGCCTTGATGTGAATTAGAATAGAATGATTTCCATGTATATTATGAAGAGGCTCACAGAGAGAGAGGAGCGGAATGTGACAGTGTGTTACGTCAGGCCGAAGTGAAGCAGAGTAAAGGGGTGAAGTGTTTTTGTTTACCTTGGCTTGTAATTATTTTCAGATGTTGCAGAGTTTGTTTGTCGTACTGTATGATATTTTTGTGTCGTTCTTATTTGTTGAGTTGTCGTTTGTTTTGTTAGATCATGCAGTACTAGGTACGCTACTTAGGGGTTGCAGGTTCAAGTCCCATCCTTGTCTGTGATTGCGGGATCACACTTAACTTCTCTGATTCATTTTGGGGGCAACCAATGTTCCCGCAGTTATATTTATGTTTATGTGTAATTCAGTGGCGGCTCGTGGTTGTAACGTATGGTGAAGAGCTGTTACCCGTTCGGTTTCGAGCGACAGATTTAGGAACTTCTTTCTTTCTTTCTTTCTTTCTTTCTTTCTTTCTTAATCCGCTTATCCTCCAGGGTTAGTTTTTCCCTCGGACTCAGCGAGGGATTCCACCTCTACCGCCTCAAGGACAGTGTCCTGGAGCTTCAGACTCTGGGTCGGGGATACAACTGGGGAGGATGACCAGTACCTCGCCCAGGCGGCCTCACCTGCTATGCTGAACAGGGCCCTTGGTGGGGGATGGAAAGATTGGAAGGAAGAGGAAAGGAAGAGGGAAGGAAGCGGCCGTGGCCTTAAGTTAGGTACCATCCCGGCATTCGCCTGGAGGAGAAGTGGGGAAACCACGGAAAACCACTTCTAGGATGGCTGAGGTGGGAATCGAGCCCACCTCTACTCAGTTGATGTCCCGAGGCTGAGTGGACCCCGTTCCAGCCCTCGTACTACTTTTCAAATTTCGTGGCAGAGCCGGGAATCGAACCCGGGCCTCCGGGGTGGCAGCTAATCACACTAATCACTACACCACAGAGGAGGACAAGATTTAGGAACTACGTGTTGTTTTGTACTCGTACCTGTGACTGGCGGAGGGTCCAGCACGTGACCACGATTTATTGAATTTAATGTTTCGTCATGACCACGAAAAGCTAGTTCTTGCTTACTTAAATAGAGCACTGCATCAATTACCAACTGAAGGAAAAGCCTATTTAAATGTACATTTTCACGGAACTGTACAATTACAATATACAGTACCGGGCGAGTTGGCCGTGCGCGTAGAGGCGCGCGGCTGTAAGCTTGCGTCCGGGAGGTAGTAGGTTCAAATCCCACTATCGGCAGACCTGAAGATGGTTTTCGGTGGTTTCCTATTTTCACACCAGGAAAATGCTGGGGCTGTACCTTAATTAAGGCCACGGCCGCTTCCTTCCAACTCCTAGGCCTTTCCTATGCCATCGTCGCCATAAGACCTATCTGTGTCGGTGCGACGTAAAGCCCCTAGCAAAAAAAAAAAAATTAAAAAAATATACAGTCTGGCATTTTCCTTCAGGACATCAGAGATCGTATTTTGGTTTGTTTCCAATGTCTTGAAATCTAGCTGCCGTATTTTGTGTTCTGCAGAGTCTGCGTACTTATGTAAAGAACGTGTTATGTTCAAAAGGGCTGAAAATCCTTCTTTATTTCAAACTTTACTTTTATTGATGAAAGGCAAGCAGCAACTTCTGTAGAGCTGGAGAGGAGCACAACCATGGAAATTCCTTAAACCACGATCGTTTGAAACTAAGATTGTAAGATTTACCGGAATGTTTCACTTCTTTTGTAGCACAAATTTGCAGTGATTCAGTAGGACGATCAAAACGTAGAACATTTGATCTTCGTTTCTCCAACGTGAAAATGGTGTTTCTAATAAAATACACACTATGTCATAAACAGGATACGTGTTTAAATAAAACAGCACAACACTACGAATGAACCACAATGCGTAAGAACTCGTACTTCACACAGGATGACGCAGCGAGGACAAAACATTCCGATCTTCCCGCAACTTCACTTGTACATTTCGCACTGAGTTGAGTTCGCGGGTGACGTCACGGTTGTCATGGCAACCGCCAAGGCCAAGCGGCACTTGGGAGGTAAAGCCAGCTGCTGAATCTCTCGTCTTCACTCATGCTCACGCGCCGTACTGTGGGTGGCCAACAGCCGGCGCTTTCGTGAGTTCCCCTGGTTCTCATCAAGTAATGCGAACTCCTGGTGCTCCAAACGCCGTACAAAAAAACATTTTCTTTCCGTAAAACCAACAAAAAAATAAATGACACTTCACCTACTTCACCTGAAAAGCCGCCCCTGGTGTAATTTTATCCCGTGTGTGAGGAAATTGATATTATATTTAATTTACAAAGCTGCGATGTATTTCTGTTCCTAACATCATAAGATATAACTTATGGCAACGCGGACTCCGTAAAGTTTATTTTTTCGTTGCCACTTCATGGCCAAAGACTTAAAGGTTTTCATTGTGTAACGTATATCTTTGTGTTTCCTGTGATTTCTTTTTATATTTTCCGTTAATGCTTTTTATACATTAAATATATTTATTTTATCTAGTTCCACATTTACTCACACAAAGACGTTTCCTGTCCTGTTAGATCTTTAAGATCCTCTTTAATTATTAATTAACTACGAACCAGCCACGCGCTCTCCAAAGAACTAGCCAGGTGAATAAAGGACAGGAACGATGAGTAAGTTGCCCATCTCTGATTTATTATTATTATTTTCCCACATGTCTATGAAGGTAAGGAGAATAAATAGTGGAAGATATTCGTTTCATAGGAAGAGGAATTAGGGATTGGAATAGTATATGATACATTTCCAACTTCTTTGAAACCATTTAAGAAAGGATCAGGCAAACAACTGATAGGGCACCTGGGCAACAACCCTAAGTGCAGATTACTGACGATTTATTTATTTATTTATTTATTTATTTATTTATTTATTTATTTATTTATTTATTTATTTATTTATTTATTTATTTATTTATTTATTTATTTATTTATTTAATTTATTTATTTATTTATTTATGAGGCTTCCCGCGTCGTTTTGCTGCAGCTCTAGAATAGGTATGAACGTGCAAGTGGAACTCAGGATCATATTTGAGAGGCGTCTGCTCTGGCATACTCCAATGCATGTCCAGGAAATAAGGAATTTCTGTTTGAAGTGGAAAGAGCACCTTTTGAACGGATATGAACACCAACATCCTGTTTTCCAGTCATTGACCGGGTCAGGGATGGGATGAATGAAGCCCCCAACTTGAGGCGAGGATAGGAATTGTGCCGGCCTCCCAGGCCTGTCGCACTCCTCTAGGACAATGATTAATGACTGACAGATGAAATGAAATTATATTGGAGAGTGTTAATGGAATAAAAGAAGACAGGGAAAACCGGAGTACCCGGACAAGAACCTGTCCCGCCTCCGCTTTGTTCAGCAAAAACTTGACATGGAGTGACCGGGATTTGAACCACGGTAGCCAGCGGTGAGAGGCTAGCGCGCTGTCGCCTGAGCCACGGAGGCTCTCCGCCTTTTGAACAGAACTCCTCATTCATTCTTTTACCTCGTCAAAATCATCCTTCGCATGTATTGAGTTCATGGTTCATTAATGTGCCTTATAACGGAGTCCTGAGTTGTTAATCTTTTCCCGCTCCAGAGAGCATTAAACCTTTTGTGAAGAACACACATTTGAATTCATTTGTAGGTGGTCAGGTACAACGTCACTACAATTCACATTTTTGAATCGCACTTACTTTTTCTCGGATTTCGTAACGAAATTGATGATTTTGCAGTCTGTCGAGAGACTGAAGTACTTCATTTACCTGGGTTACAATAACTGAACAGCGAGCCAGTGTGGACCCATCCTGGAAATCATGACTACAATCAAATGCAGAAGGAGCTCTTACTTCGGCCACATACTAAGGAAAGAGTTTTACCATATCTGAAAGCGGCTATTAGAAACCAAATTTCATGGTCGAAGCGGTGTTGGGAGGAGGAGAATGTTGTGGACCAGAATTTCCAACAGTGAAGAGCTATTTTGATTACCAACAGGAAGAAGAATATCCAGAGAGCATTGCTGCAGTCTTCACGACGTAACTGGTGATGCGTGCTATGCAGCCACGGCCGGTTTCTTCACAGTCGTATCTGAATGTTTGTGAATATTATTTCGATGTCTGACCCATTTAATTTATTTGATGAATTACGCGAAAGATTTGAAACATACGGCCGAAGAACGGGACAAGGGCCAACTTCAAGCCTAGTCTTTCTGGTTGCGTGCAGACCATCCAAGGTGGATGCCTCGCCTACAGGTTTGCTTAGTAGCGCTTGTCCCGCTGTTCGGCTGCACTTTTCAGTGTCGACTTAGTAAAATGTAACTTAAAAGCTTTCCAGTCGGCCAAACACACTATAACACTATAAACACTACTATACAATAAATGGCATGTTTCGTTCTACAAGAAAATCCTCACATTCTATCAAATCACTTAAATGATGTCTGTGTTGCGTAAACTTGTCAATGATAGAGAGTTAGGTGGTAAAATGAAATGAAATGGCGTATCGCTTTTAGTGCCGGGAGTGACCGAGGACAAGTTCGGCTCGCCAGACGCAGGTCTTTAGATTTGACACCCGTAGGTGACCTGCGCGTCGTGATGAGGATGAAATGATGATGAAGACGACACAAACACCCAGCCCCCGTGCCAGCGAAATTAACCAATTAAGGTTAAAATTCCCGACCCTGCCGGAAATCGAACCCGGGACCCGTGTGACCAAAGGCCAGCACGCTAACCACTTAGCCATGGATCCGGACAGTTAGGTGGTAATGTGAACAAGTGAAAATCTACATCCTGTTTTTCACTCAATGACCGGGTCAGGGGTGGAATGAATGAAGCCCCATCTTGCGGCGAGGATATGAAATGTGCCGGCTGCCGAAGCCTGTCGAACTCGCCTCGGTCTATGATTAATGACTGACAGATGAAATGAAATGATACTGGAGAGTGTTGCTGGAATGAAAGATGACAGAAGAAACCGGAGTACCCGGAGTAAAATCCTTTCCCGCCTCCGGTTTGTCCAGCACTAATCTCACATGGAGTGACCGGGATTTGAACCATGGAACCCAGCGGTGTGAGGCCGGAGCCACGGAGGCTGGAGTTGATGGTTGAATACTCTACGTGTGTGTTTGACAGACTGGAAAGCTTTTAAGTTACATTTTTGTTTTTGTTTTAATGACCCCAGGTTTTTTGAGATTTGAGGGGTGACTCTAGATGAATACAGAATTTTTAACATGCGGATAGCTCCAGAGTTTTGTTTTCTGATTTGCTGTAGTGAATTAATACAAATGTTTTTTTCTAATTAACGAACACACATTCTTATACTCTTTACGTTATAAAGATCCTTTTTTTGAATGACCCCATATTTTTATTTCTATGCATGGGATTTGTATGAAATGACCCCAGATGTGTACTCGTACATGTTTGTAATTCTCTCTCAGTGGCGGCGCGTGACTTTTACAGTAAGGGAAGCACATTTCATTAGCTAAGAAAATGGCGGACCAGATGAAAACACGGATTGAGAACGCTCTCACAACGATAGTTAATATTACAGAAACAGGTGGTTACCTTAAGAATGAGAAGAAAGAAGAGATACTAAAAGCGGTAAGCGATCTGAGAAACTGCTTTGATATATTAACTAATGTAGTGAAAGACAAGAACAACGAAATGATTGTTTCTGAAAGCGAGGTTATGGAATACCAAAGAGAAGACGTATCAGAGGGAAAAGACAGTTTGATTCCGAGACAACTAGCGCCATCTGATGGCCACAACCAAGAACCTGCAAGTAACTCCAACTGGCAGCTACTTCCATCTAGCGGCCACACCCAAGCAGGAGAAGGTAGCTCGATCTCGGAACAAATAGCTTCATCTCCCGGCCACAACCAAGGACCTACAAACAGCAACAACAAGCAACTTCATCCATCTGACGGCGGAATGCAAAGCTCGCATTTACGTGAACGGACAAAAGAAAGCCGTGAACAATGGACCTACGGATCTAGCGGATTTAAAAGGAGAAACCGTAAGATATATGTTGGACTTCATAACGAATAAAATAAATATAATTATTGAAGAAAAAGTAACGCGGACCCTGAATAGGAATGCAGTGCTTACTCACAAGGATAATGAAGTACACAATAACAAAACAGACGGAAGGGATAACGATCATAACTATAGAGGAGAAACAGAATGGACAACTGTAGTAAATAAAAGAAACACACAAACCATCAGAGGGACAAGGGTTCAAGAAGATGATCTACAAGCTGCTGACAAAATGGCATGGCTTTACCTAGGCAATCTGAAAGGAAACGCAACAGAAGAGAAGGTTAAGAAGTACCTAGAGAAAAATGGAATTAAAGATAATATCCATTGCGAAGAACTTCACACACGAAGTGAAAACAAGGCCTTCAAAATAGGTTTCCCTTTCAAATTCCTTGAAGATGCTGTGCGACCGGAATTCTGGCCAAATAGAACAATCGTAAGAAGATTTCGTTTTCGGAGAGCAAACCGTGCTGAAGGAGGAGAACTACAATAAAAATACACATATGCTCCTATGGAACACTGAAGGCATAAAAAACTCTCTGCCTCTCTTTCCAATAGAGACATTAAGCAACTACAACGCCATTATACTGACAGAAACATTCTTAACACAGGATTTCAACATTCAAGGATATTACGGAATTCATTCGTTCGCTCGTCAGATCACAGGAAGACCATCAGGAGGGGTCTCCATCTTTCTCAAACCGAACTTAGGGAAAATAAAACAAATAATAAAAGAAGAAAACACAATTACCGTAAAGACCAGCCTACTATCAATCATTGGCATGTATGTTCAATCACATATGTCGACAGAGGACACAATCGAAAGAATAACGGAGGCCTTGTCACAAACGCAAACAGATGATAGAGTAATCTTCGCAGGCGACTTAAATGCAAGAATAGACAAACCAACCGTCAGAACAGAATTGATTAAAGAGGCTCTGGAAGAAGCCGGCTATGTTCTTGTTAACAGCCCCTACATGAAAACGTACATAGCCTCGAACGGAAGCAGCGCCATAGATTTAGTCTTTTACAGAGGTACAGACATTAAAATATTCAGTCAAAAAGCATTATGGACTTCAGCCATAGCTCCGATTAGGAAACATATACCAATCTCGACAGTCTTTGAAATTACTCATAAAGATCAATTGCCAATACAACCAAGAAAGAAAATATCCAGGAAATTAGATCCAGAGAAACTAAGACATATCGGTGATGAGATAGATAAAGCAAGGCTATTAGTTCAACAACATGAACTAACTGAAGCAGTGGAAATGTGTACAAGAACCCTTCAAGCATGTCAAAACTCACACGAAAGTAAGGAGATCACAACCATGGTACAATAAAGACTGTAAGAATGAATGGAAAAAGACCCTCCTGGCACTACATCGAGCGAGGAACACATCGAACCCGAGTCACCTGGCCCAATACGCCGAACAAAGAAGGAAATATAAATCACTAATCAAGAAAACAAGAAAGGAGTACATTGAGGAAGACGCCAGAAGACGTGCTGCAAAAGCCCAAAATGACCCATTCCTAGTGCTTAGGAAACCAAAAACTTCAGCATCAAATAATATCTCAATGGAGTCATGGGAAAACCATTTCAAAAGCATTCTCAACCTCCAACACCGATCAACAGCTTTTGAATTAACTCCAGTAACAATGACAGGAAATCACATCCCCATAACGAGGCAGCAAAACATGGAAAGGCCCCCGGCCCAGACAGCATTTGCACAGAACACCTGAAAGACTCTCTACCTGTCATGCTAGACTACTGGGTAGAACTATTCAACACATGCATGCACACTGGGGAAATTCCAGAGCAATGGAGATTGTCAACAATGAACATGATGTTTAAGAAAGGAGAAACTGACAATCCTGATTCATATCTAGGTATAGCCCTCGAAAATACATCATTCAAAATCTTCATGAAAATCTTAACAATCAGGCTTGCAGAAGAAATAGACTCCCAGATACCAGAAAATCAATTCGGCTTCCGAAAGGGAAGAAGCACACTACATGCCGTAAAATACCTAATAGAACAAGTCCAAGATAAATTGAGGCATCCAGGAAAGAAATATTTTGTAGTCTTCGCAGACTATCGTAAGGCTTTTGACCTTGTTGATAGAGCAACACTCATCCGGAAACTCAATTACCTAATAGGAGCTACACATCCGATAGCAATCATAATCTCGAATATCCTCAAATATAACTATGTCCAAATATCAGACAACATAACCCTATCCAAAAACGTAACCCAAACAAACGGAGTCCTACAAGGTGACCCAATCAGCCCAATTTTATTCAACATCATGACAGCAGACATCACATAAATAATCACAGATACCTCAGCATTGCTTATACTTTACGCAGATGATATGGCAATAGGCTCAGAAAACATAGAAGAGCTCCAAGAGGTCCTCAATAGGCTCACATCATGGGCAGAAAGAAACGGTTTGCAAATAATCCACAACAAAACTAAACAAATGACCTTTAGGAAAGGAGGAAAACATGCACCTAAAAATACAATAACCATGCACAACAAACCTCTGGAAGTAGTGCCAAAATTCAAGTACTTGGAGTCACCCTCCAAACTACTCTAACATCCTACGATATTCAAGTCAAAAAAAAGAGCAGCCGCAGCAATAAAAGCTATCTACAACATTAAACAACCTCATCAAATATCATTGGGTACAGCAATGCTACTGTTCAGGACAGCCATATCACCAATAGCAACCTATGGGATTAGTATCACCTGGGAAAAAACTCACACTCAGCGACCTGATGACAATAGAAAAAGTCAAGGTCCGATATCTCAAGAGAATACTATGCATTGGGAAGTCAGCCCCTTCAAGGTTAACGTATGTTCTAACCAAGGAGGACTACTTCATTGACGATATCAAAACACAGTTTTGTCTACCAAACACCAAGCCCTACGAGAATGCACGCCAAACTTTAAACGTGAAAAGGAATGCTATTTGGTCCGACTTCTATTCCACGGACGCTATAATGACGGAAGAATGGAAGCAAGCAAATTACGAGCTACGGCACGTAATTACACGTTACGCCACTCATGGATTTCACCACAGATTCTGCCAAACCAAAAACTTCCACCAGCCGAACGAAGACTGTATATGCAACCTGTGCAACGATCATTGTGAAAGATACCATGCACAAAACTGCAAAATGAGGACAACCTCAATAATAAGAATGGCATTGGCATAGTTGACCATCTGTACAAAAACTGTTTTTTGCACATTGTGCTAAGAAGATATATAGAGAGTAAAATGAATATAATAACTCACATTGTCTTGTGCTATTTGAATGTTAATTCCATCCGCCTCTCCCCCTTGACGAATTCTTCTATGACAAGGCTGTAGAATTCTTCTTCATTCTTTGATGACTTCAATATATTTTAGTAACTTTTTCTCAACCGAGGCAAGTTCCAGAGTCTCTGTTGTCCCTGTGCGTTTCTGCAGTAGGTGCCGAGCACTGGACGCACATAACGTAAACAGTTCAGAAGATGACAATTCACTACTTTTTAAATAAAACAAAAGTTTTAGAACTCCCATCGTAAGATACTCATCGGAGGAGCTCGCTTCTGAACGGGCGAAGTCAAAAAGAACAGAATGCTGCTTCAGGAAAAATTTTCTTTGTGTTACTTTGATCAACTAACTGCAAAAAAGTTAATTTCTCGTGTGCTTGGAACCGAACTTCTTGTTGGGTACGGTATGTATATTGTCGTATATCTCGCAATATATGCGACGGTAGTGTGAATTTATGTCGCAGGTTTCATTTTGACGTAGCCTCTTCTTTGGCAGCTCGTAGCTCTCTTGACATTTGTTCCATACTCTTTCAAATTCATTTCTTTTTCCCTCAATGATACTTTTTGTCTCCTCTATTTTGGAAATACATAAATTTAAATCCAGTGCTTTCGTTTGAAGAATTTCAAAGAGAGAAACGGTTAAGCAAAATATCTCCCTAAAAACTAATAAAATGAAATTGAACTGGGATTCTGAGAGAACGCTGTTAAAACCTCGAGCTTCCTGATACGTTTGACTACCTCATTGCTCTGGATTATCAAGGATATTCTCGAATAGCTGAACTAATTCTTCTCTTTGTTCACGAACTGTTTCAAAAAGTCTTCCGTTGTAATTCCATCCTGTGGGACATACTTTAGGATATCGCCTCTTGACTTCTTTATCTAATGCAGCGGTTCTCTTCGTCGAATTAGAAAAGAAAGAGGCCAAGCTACTCGGAGTCATGAAGAATATTTTACATTTCTTTATATTAGAAGTTGTCCGTGTAAGGACAAGGTTCAGTCTGTGAGCAAAACAATGTATGAATATAGGGTCCGGATATTTGTCTTTCAATCTTTTCTGTAAACCACTGAGGTCTCCTGACATCACTGCGGCTCCATCGTAACTGTACCGGGAGGTACACCTCAACTATCACTACTGATCTGCATTTAGGGCAGTCGCCCAGGTGGCAGATTCCCTATCTGTTGTTTTCCTAGCCTTTTCTTAAATGATTGCAAGGAAATTGGAAATTTATTGAACATCTCCCTTGGTAAGTTATTCCAATCCCTAACTCCCCTTCCTATAAACGAATATTTGCCCCAATTTGTCCTCCTGAATTCCAACTTTATCTTCATATTGTGATCTTTCCTACTGTTAAAGACACCATCCAAACTTATTCGTCTACTGATGTCCTTCCACGCCATCTCTCCACTGACAGCTCGGAACATACCACTTAGTCGAGCAGCTCGTCTCCTTTCTCCCAAGTCTTCCCAGCCCAAACTTTGCAACATTTTTGTAACGCTACTCTTTTGTCGGAAATCGCCCAGAACAAATCGAGCTGCTTTTCTTTGGATTTTTTCCAGTTCCTGAATCAAGTAATCCTGGTAAGGGTCCCATACACTGGAATCATACTCAAGTTGAGGTCTCAACGCCGCGCATTCAAAATTAGCGCCTAAATGAACTCCTCTATTGGTAAAACAGTGAAACTGAAACTACACCAACTTGGAACTTTAATCAGAAGATGTCACCACTAAAATATTGAGTGATTTTGTTATTGTGAAGTTTCCTAAACTGAATAAATTTCTCCTAGTTTTGTTTGCTATACATCAAGAAGTTTGGACATTCTTCCATAGATGACACTACCAAATAACTATGATCATGCACCCTGGTGCGAGGTGTAAGAACTTGTAATTTAAGGAAGTTTTGTATTTCTAAGTTTTTGTAACTGATTGATGTTCCTTTATTTTTTGGGTTGGCAATATTTCTTTCTCTTTCCGCCATTTTTGAATCTAGTCAATCACTAATTTCTGTAATTAATTTTCAACCTATCACAGGCTTCTTGTTCGATTCTGAGGGTAACGTTGAGATTAACCAATAAAATTGAGAGGGTGTGGCTAGTTTAGTCTTGAATGATCTCGAACCTTCCCTGAGGGTTTATAAACTGCGGCTTTTCTCGTTTCTTGGCCAATTGATCGACGTCTATCTGAGTGTGTGTGTTAAGCAGGAGGCGGGCGGGCTCTTTCGTAAGCAGCTAGAATATCTATAAGGTAATGGCCACATAACTTTATTCTTTCTCTCTACCTCCGCAGTTTAATGCGAGGTAAAGGTCCGAGTCCTTAATTATGTAACTGTACATTTCTAAAATGTAACTTTTCTTTTGGCTAATGTAAAATCTTCGAAAGTCTTTAACTGTAAATCGATCTCCCCTTCATATTGGTTTGAGGTAACCACGTTTTGTAACCTTTTCTTTCTTCTGTAAGGTGTTAAAGTAATTTCTATACGAGTCACCTCAGTAGTTTTGGAATTGTCCCTGTTTTATCCGCCTAGAGCCCTTCAGGTTTTTGAGTGTTCATTATCTTGGAGCGCGGTGTGCCTTCATTCACCTTGTGTTTGGGCCAGTTAAATAACCAGTTCTTTTTCATGAAGGCCCAGTAGGTTGGGTATTAAATACCCTTGTATTTTATTATCTTTCAATTTGTAAGTTGTGCCTTGAGGGGCCAGTGATTGTAATTTTATGATATTGCCTTGAAGAGGCTAGAAGATACTGAGAGCCTGTTCGCTCTTTTCAAAGTTTTGTAAGATTAACGAATGCCTCTGGGGGGTTTGAGATTGTATTTTGGGAGCAAGTGCTCCATGAATTAGGGGATTTCTGCCCTTGAATAAATTTGTGCTCTTTTGTAAATTTGAGCTGGGAGCTTAGAAATTGTTTAGCGAGGGGCTTGAAGCCCAGGATTTGTAAAAATCGCTAAATATTGGATTTTCCTTGTCTTGTTTCAAGTTTGTCTTTGTACCCGATATATTATAGTGTTCACTCAGTGAAAGATTGTTTCGTTTGAAGTTCTAAAAGAAAAATATAACCTTTTACAATTTTAATTCAATTCTTGATATTGAAGATAGACCCATTCACCCGGCACCTTCTGTAACCTCTTTCTGCTCCACGGATATCGCCGTATCAGTAACACTGAGCGACTAGTTTAGAAGCATAGTTGAACTCGTCCATTATGTGGAACACGTGATCTGCAAGAGCAGGAGCTTACGTTAGTAAATCCAAGAAAAACTCCTGTACTTCTCCATCAGCAGACGTGTACCTAACACCAGTTGAAAGTTGGGAATGGGCAGAAATATCAGTAGTTTCTTCAATAAAAATCGCCACGAATGGTGACTGTGATATTTCTTTCTTTATTTCGGTCAATAACACACTGGCTACTCCGTCAATTAAATCATTTTCTATTTGAAGTGAAAGACCTGTGAACACCGCTGCTTTCTGCAAATGATATGCCAGTGTGTCGTCATACTTGCTCAGCAGCGTTATGAGTTCTATATAATTTCCACGATTTAAGGAACTTTTATCTTCTGCATGCGCTCTGAAAGGAAATTCTTGTCTTATCTTTCTATTCTGTTTCACCAACTCGTTATATTTTATCGTCACCAGTTTATGCTGCTGATCGACTTGCAAATCCATGCTGGTCGTTCCGAAAGTTGATAACAGAATTTCAGCTCGGATATGTGTTTGTGATTGCTGATGACGCTGGGATGCTTTAAGCGAGCTGTTCATGTCATCGAAGCCTACAGTGTTCCACACCCCCTTTTCATTTGAATATAAAACGCAAGGCCAGCAGTAGAGTTTTGATGTTTTTTTGACAACCATATAACCAGCATACTGCTCTGTATTAAAGTGTCGAAAACAACGTTTCATTTTAGTTTTTACACCCGGTAAATCAGGCAGTGGTCTGCCACCGGAAATTATACTACTCTTCTCTTGAAAAGCCCTCGAACTCATGCCCTGGATTAAGAGAGATTCTAATACGCATCCACACAACCCTCACTCGGGCCGACAGTTACGGGGAATGAGCACAGTCAATGCAGTAGTGCACGTAAAGTTGGTGTAATTTTCACAAACAACACAAATGAAATTAAATGGTACAACTCACTGTACGATATTAAACTTCAGTTGAACACAATTAAACCTTCTTCTCACAAGTTTTATCACATACAAATACACTCGAACGGAATGACTAGTCAGTAGTGCGAACCCAAGGGAAAAATTACGAAGGAAGCAGAAAGAAGCCATGATCGAGTCTGCCAAGCCACTGGCCTGACGAACGGCTTTGATAGCTCTTGGAGACAGATGTATGTTTTCAACTCTCAACTGCCCATGCATCAATGTGACGTTAAAATAAAGTTAATTATACTTTATATAAAACGACACAAAATTTGAAATAAATACCGGCCGCAATAACATGCTTAACAATATTTTTTCTTTGTGTAATAAATTTTAAGGGAATGACTCATTTCCTTCATTCCATGGAATAACCGCCCCTCGGCAACTCTCGGGGGAGTAGTTTTGGCATAAATACTTTTGAGAAACCTCGTATTTTTCAGTAGGCCTAGTTAAGGACACTTTTATTCTCCGTCCCGTAGAGTAGGGAAAATAATAGTAATCCACAGCTGTAATATCACATAACCACATTTCAGTTGAGAATTGTAGTGAAGATAAGGTATATTAGATAGTATCTTGCCTGTTATATTCGTGTTTTTCTTTGAGTACGGCAATCCTTTCGATACTTAAGCATTCAACCAAACGCAAGGTTTTCATTTCTATTAGCGCATAGTAGGATAAAGTAATACTAAAGAAATAATCTTCTGTCTACGCAGTTAACTTTGTTGCTAATCCTTGAGTACGGTAGTCTTACGAATTTCAAACTTTAGGCCTAATTGCAATTTTCATTTCTTATTGTGCTTAATAATAACCTATTGTAATTAGGATACGTCTGAAAGTAGTTTTTAAATTATTGTAGTGACTTATTAGATATTGGAGTGCTTATTCCATTATTTTGAGTAGGCTAGTCTTGCGAATTTCGAACTTTAATTGTAATTTCAATTTCAGTTTGTGCTTAGTAATAAATAACCTGTTGTATTATAATTAGGATACGTCTGAACGTAGTTTAAAATCATTGTAGTGTATTATAGTAGGTATCTTATTATAAATTAGTGTGTTTATTCTATTTCTGTGAAATATGTGTGTAGTATAGTATCTGTAGTATCTATAGTACCCGTTGTATCTGTATTAACTCTCTTACTAGAATTCTGTTGCAGTAACTAGGGTAGACTTATCTGCCGTTTAGAAATGTGTAGACCTAATTCTTGTGTATTACTTTCGGTTTTCAGTAATTAACAGCAATTTTCATTCTGTTAGGGTATTGTAGAAAAAATCGTGCTACTAAGTAGTATTGTAGTGTAGTAGTAGCTTATATTAATTACCTTGTTGTTGTCTGATCTTTGTGAACTCTCCTAGACAATATTCCTTTCCTTTCATTTTCATAGGCAATATTTCTTTCTTTTCATTTTTATGTGTACAGAATAAGTTATTTTATTTTTTCCTTTCCTTCCCATTATTCCGTAAATAATGGCTTCGCAGAGCAAGTGTAGGAACTGTGGGTGTGGCCAGGCATTAAGTAGTATGAGGGAGGAGTTGGAGAGCTTGAGGGAGATAATTAGGATTCTCTCAGAAGACAGGAAGGAAAGTAGGCCTCCCTCAAATAATGTACAGGATATACACTAGGTGTAAATGAGGGATGGGAAGGAAAGGGGGGATTGTAGAAGACAGGTGGTCTAATGTTTTAATGGGAAGGAGATTGCAGGCTAAGGGCTCTGTACAGTATCAGAATTCAGGACAGGTGTCTGTGAGAAATCGGTATGAGTCACTGCAGGTAGAACATGAGGAACAGGGAACTGTTGCTGAGATGTGTGGAAGTAGGAGGAAGGGAAGAGGTAGGAAAGGGAAATGTAGTGTAGTGGAAAGGAAAAGTCAGGTGGAACAGGGTCATGAGAGGGAGAAAATGGAGGAGGAAGTAGCTTCTGCAGCAGTGAGAGAAGATAGGGCTGACCAGGAGGGGAGGGTTTCAAATGAGGTGGGTAGGGCTGAGGCTCTGGTCATGGGGGATTCCATCGTTAGACATATGGGGAAAGTGTGTGGAGGAAGGGGAACCAGGGCAGAGTGTTATTCAGGAATCAGGTTGAGGCAGATGTTGAGGAAAGTAGAAGATAAGGAAGAGGGAAAGGAGAAGGTGGTAGTGTTTCACGTTGGTACTAACAACGTAAGGCAAGCAGATATAAGTACCAACATAGTTGGGGATGTGTGGGATCTGGTAAATGCAGCACGGATGCAGTTTAAGGAAGCGGAGATTGTTATAAGTGAAATACTGTGAAAGAGGGATGCAGACTGGAAGGTGATTGGGGATTGAAATGATACTATGGAGTGGGTATGTGGGAAACTTTGAGTGAGATTTCTAGATCCTAATGGGTGGTTAGGAGATAGGGATCTGCGCTTGGATGGCCTTCACATAAACTGCAGTGGTACATATAAGTTAGGAAACTTGTTTAGAAGGGTCATAGGCAGGTACATTCAGGGAAACGGCGTGGCCTAGGGAGCGGTGTTAAGCAAATAGGGAACTGGAAATCAAGTAGGGATGACATAAAAATGTTAGTGCTCAATTGTAGAAGCATTGTAAACAAATCAAACGAATTAATTATTTTAATATATATATATACTTACCAGATATTGTAAAAGGAGTTGAATCATGGCTGAGAAATGATATAATGGATGCAGAAATATTCTCACGAAAGTGGAGTGTGTATTGTAGAGATAGGATAGGAATGGTAGGAGGGGGAGTATTCATTCTTCTGAAAGAAGAATTTGTAAGCTACGAAACGTTAAGGATGAAAAACATACAATTCTGTGTGTAAGGCTCATCTCTAAAGGCAATGGGCAACTTGATGTCCTTGGAGTGTATTAACCGGGAAATTGTAGCACTGACGCTGATTCATAATTATTTGATAAGCTAATCAGCTATGTGGGAAACGATAAGGAAAGGACCGTGATTGTAGCGGGTGATCTCAATTTACCAAATGTCAATTGGGAAGGTAATGCGACCGTCAGGAAGCATGACCAACAAATGGCAAATAAGTTAATATGGGAAGGGCAGCTGATTCAGAAAGTGATGGAACCAACTAGAGGGAAGAATATTTTGGATGTGGTGCTGATAAAACCAGATGAGCTCTATAGAGAAACCGTAGTAATAGATGGTATTAGTGATCATGAAGCTGTTTTTGTCGTAGTTAAAAATAAATGTGAATGAAAGGAAGGTATTAAAATTAGGACTATTAGGCCGTAACATATGGCTGATAAAACAGGCATGAGGAAATTTTTAAAAAGTAACAATGCTTCGCTGGAAAATGGTAAATAAAAATGTAAACAGAATCAGGGATGGGTTTAAAGCAATTGTTGAGGAATGTGAAAAAGGGTTTGTACCTTTAAAGGTGGTAAGGAATGGTAAAGATCCACTATATTATAACAGAGAAGTAACGAGACTAAGAAGGAGGTGCAGGTCGGAACGAAATAGAGTTAGAAATGGTTATGGAAGTAAGGAGAAATTGAAGGAACTTACTAGGAAATTGAATCTAGCAAAGAAGTCAGCTAAGGATAAGTTGATGGCAAGCATAATTAGTAGTCGTACACATTTTAGTGAAAAATGGAACAGTATGTATAGGTACTTTAAGGCAGAAACATGTTCCAAGGAGGACATTCCAGGAAACATTAATGAACGAGGGGAGTGTGTATGCGAGAATCTTCAAAAGGCAGAAATATTCAGTCAGCAGTATGTAGAGATTGCTGGTTACAAGGATAATGTCCAGATAGGGGATGTGAGTAATTCCAAAAGAGTATTAAAATTTACCTATGATAACAATGACATTTACAGTAAGATACAACATTTGAAAACTAGAAAAGCAGCTGGAATTGATAAGATTTCTGGGGATATACTAAAGGCAATGGGTTAGGATATAGTGCCATATCTGAAATACGTATTTGATTATTGTTTGGTTGAAGGAGCTATACCAAATGAATGGAGAGTTGCTATAGTAGCCCCTGTGTATAAAGGAAAGGGTGATTGACATAAAGCTGATTATTTCTGATTATATTAGACATGTTTGCGAAATTAATAACTGGTTTGACAGAAGGGAGTTTGGGTTTAGGAAAGGTTATTCCACTGAAGCTCAGCTTCTAGAAATTCAGCAAGGTATAGTAGATATCCTGGATTCAGGAGGCCGAATGGACTGTATTGCGATTGATCTATCTAAGGCATTTGATAGAGTAGATCCTTGAAGACTACTGGCAAAAATGAGTGCTACTGGACTAGAAAAAAAGAGTGACTGAATGGGTGGCTATATTTCTAGAAAATAGAACTCTGAGAATTAGATTAGGCGAAGCTTTACCTGACCCTGTAATCATTAAGAGGGTAATTCCTCAAGGCAGTATTATTGGACTATTATGTTTTCTTATATATATCTATATAAATAAAATTGTAGGGGGTCCGCTGTCTGTAATTTCTTTTGTTTTGCCAATTTTTCAGATATTTATCCGTTTTAGGTCAACTCAAGACCGAATCGGTGGTTTTTACGTTTCGTGTCTGTTTGTTTGTCTGTTTGTCTGTTTGTCTGTTTGTCTGTTTGTCTGTTTGTCTGTTGGTCTGTTTGTCTGTCTGTTTGTTTGTTTGTCTGTTCCACCATCACGTCGAAACGGCTGGATAGATCTCAACCAAACTTCATATTTAGAGTATACTCATCCCGGGGAAGGTTTTGATATGCATATTGTTTTAAAATCTTTGAATACACGGGGTTTTACAGGAAAAACAGAATGGTTTTCCTCCATTTTCTCTTATACTATTGATTTTCTGTAAACTTAGTTTACCGTACGTGAAACGTCTCTTCATTATAAACAACTTTCGTTATGTTCATAATTTACCTTACTCTTCACATGACGGAGAAATTTACAATTTTCCGCTGGTATCATGCTCTGCATTGAGTGACCGACAGAACGACAACGAACCTACAGGTTACCATGGCAACGTCTCTGACTGCATGCCAGCAGGGAAGTAACGTATTGCCATTTTCCTCATCATGCTTTTAAATTCGTGGTTGTTCCTCGGGTAGAAGGCAAGAGAGGCGTCAATCGGCCTATCTGCGGGATATTGGCGGAATATCGTTGGATGTTATAACCGCCCTCGAATAGATTAGGTAATAACACCATTAGTCATCTTCTTATTATTTGTTTACCTAGGAATCACTGGATCTAAATTTCTCCTCTGTTACCGCTTTATTATATCCATAACACACACTAGCATAATTTATTGAGGGGATTTGATTTTCCAATACGTTAACTTGGCATTTACATATTTGTCGTTATCCGGCTGTCCTCAGTTATAATCCATTTTCTATTACTTTCAACTTTCTTAACTGTATTATTTTCTTCCTTAATTACGCCGTATGTACGCGAATGCTACAAACTACTGGATGTATTTCCACCAAGACTCATATTTAGAATACACCTGTCCTTGATAGGTTTTAGGGAAAATATTGTTTCAAAATCCCTGAACTGACTGGGGGTTTATACGAAACCGAAACAGTAATTTTGCACTTCCACAAAATATACACAACCAACGTTAATTTAAATCTACCTGTCTTGGTAGAAATTAATTTATAAACTTTTTTCTCATGTGCATCATTTCGATACCAGGATTAATAAGGGAGATATCATTAACGGACCGTTTTTCTGTACAAGTCCCATCGGACTTAACTCACGAGCGGGTGCGTGTAAAGCTTATTCCTTACAACTTGAAAACTACTGAAGACATTCGAACCCAAATTTATATTTAGCATCCACCTGTCCAAAGGTAGGTTTTAAACGTAAATAACATTTCATGTTCCGGAATGGACTGGCGGTTTATAGGGAACCGAAATGGTGATTTTACTCTTCCACAATATATACAGAACAAGACCAACCTAACTGGAAATCGACCAAACGTGATGGAATTCCACCTCTAAACCTTTTTCTTCATGTGCATTTTTCATAAATGGTCACTTTTGCAGGTTAAGTCCAGCGGACATAGCCCAAAAGGTGTTTTACATGGAGCAGATTCCTTATCTATATAAATCAAATCGTAACGACTGTGTGCCTCTACACTGACTATTTTGGCGAAATTTTCGTACAGCATTCCGTTATACGGGGTAATAATGATCATCTCCATAATTTTTGGTTTAGTTTCCTGAAAGTCCTAATTTTTATCCGCCTCGCCCAAAATCCAGATTGCGGCATAATCTGCCAGAAGAAAAAGAAGATAATTGAAATTTGACAAAATTATACCTTTTCGCCTGTAACGAACGGAATACATTCCAGATCATTACATTTTTCACTTTTTATCCCCGAAGAATATCGAAATATGCAGGCAATTTTAATGATGGTGCAGACCTTCGGAAATTCCTATCACATAACGGATTGCACAATCTCCGTTCAATTTGGAATGATCTACAACCTTGGTCTTTTGACTTTTGCCGTATCTGTATCCCATTTACGTTTGATTTTTCT
Source organism: Anabrus simplex (assembly GCF_040414725.1). Classification (NCBI taxonomy): domain Eukaryota; kingdom Metazoa; phylum Arthropoda; class Insecta; order Orthoptera; family Tettigoniidae; genus Anabrus; species Anabrus simplex. The sequence goes on from NC_090266.1 coordinate 15,136,887, forward strand.
CTATTAATCGATGTTAAGTCAATTTGGAATTTTCACATGCATAATTCATACTTTCAGTTACATATATGAAATACAGAATCATCATACTCTTCACGAAAATCGGCCCACCCAGTAGGCATATGTGAGCCAAATGCTATGTATGTAGCTGTCACATAATTATCCGAAAGGTAATGTAATGTGAGATAATCTTACCAAACCTTTACCCTGTTCCACGTTTCTAACTCAATCTGACCCAAGAATAGATGACATATCATATGACCAGCCATTTAGGCCACTAAATCCGGCGTGTCTTATGGTATAATCCTTTGTCGATATGACGTACGTTTAGTAGCAGTTAATCTGTAAATGAAGGTCTTCAATATTGTAAACACGCATATACTTTCGTATGTCGATCTATATATATTCACTGATGTCGATTTTTAGCTATCGAGAAAGGGTGGGTCTGATATTGTAATCAGTACTCCCCACACCGACTTTGACTGGCAGTAGGAAAAGGTTCCTTCTCCAACTCCTGTGTAAGGAAGGCCTACAATTGTAATGAATAGTTCCCTTCTCGATTTGACTTGCAGAAGGCAAGTGAGCATGCAGTTTTGTTTATAACTCCCCTACCCGATTGTGTTTGGCAGTAGGCAAGGGTGCCCGCCATTATAAAGAAATGTCCTCATCTAAAATGTGACTTTCATTAGGCATAGTGGCCCGCTATTTTGATGGAAACTCACCAACTTGGTGTGACTGGCAGTAAGGTAGCTGGAAGTAGGAAAATGGACCTGGCATTATAATGATAACTGCACAACTCAACTTCGAGTGATAGTAGGGTAATTGCCTGCCATTATAATAAAAACTCCTCAACTGTAATCTGTCTGGAAGTAGGAAAGGGGGCTGCCATTTTAACGATACTCCCCAAATCGATTCTGTCCGCGTAGTAGGCAATGGGGCCTGCAATTATAATGTAAACTTCCCAACTCGATTGTGAATGGCAGTAGACAAGTGAGCCTGCCGTTATATCACAAATACATAACAAACTTTTTACAATGGAAACAACGTACGGGGACCTCCCCATGCTCTTTCTCGGATAACGCTAAGAGACATGCAATTTTAAAACAATCTTATTTACTGCATGTACACTATTTACGTCGATATTCAAATAAAATGTAGAATACCGTAGCGAAGCACGGGTACATTCGCTAGTCAATGATATGTGTAAAGAAGTGGAATCAGAGGTAAGGATGTTTGCAGATGATGTTATTTTGTACAGAATAATAAATACGTTAAAAGATTGTGATCGGCTGCAGGGTGACCTCGATAATGTTGTGAGATGGACGGTGCGCAATGGTATGATGATTGTACCGGGAGGTACACCTCTTCGCCGCACATTTAAATCTTGCGCCTGAAAGAACTCCTCTACAGGAGAAACACTGAACTTGATACTAGACCGATTTAAACATTTACTTAGAAGTTGTCACTACCATAATTTTGTTATTGTGAAGTTTCCAGTACTGTGTGAATTTCAACTTGTTCTTGTTTTCCGTTCATCAAGAAGTTTGGACACTCTCATAGATGTCACGGCTAGAAAACTATAATCATGCACCCTGGTGTGAAGTGAAAGAACGTTTTTGAAGAAGTTTTGTATTCATAAGTTATTTTCTTTTTACTAAATTATGTTCATTCATTTTTGGGTTGGCAATATTGATCTTTCTTTCCGCCAGTTTTGAATTTAGCCAACCACGAATTTCTGTAATTAATTTTCAGCCTATCACAGGCTTCTTCTTTGATTTTGTCTGTAACTTTTATATCCACCAATAAAACCCTGTGGGTGTCTCTTTATTCATGAAAGGTCTCGAACTTTCTCCGAGGGTTTATAAACTGCGAATTTTCACGTCTCTTGGCCTTTTGATCAACATCTAACTAAGTGTGGGTTTGTCAAGCAGGAGGCGAGAGGCGCCTCTTTCATCAGGCAGCAGTTCTTCAGCAAGGTAATGGCCAGTTAACATCTTTATTTCTTCGTAGCTCCGCAGTTTAACCTGAGGGAAAGGTCCGAAACTTTAACCATGTAACCTACATTTCTACAAATGTAATTTTCTGCCGGCTAATGTAAAAACTTCATAAATCTTTAACTGCTAATCGGGGATAGAGAGTGGTGCACCCTCTCGAGCTCCCCTTCATTTTGGTTTGAGGTGACTACGTTTTGTAACTGGTTTTCTTCCTTTCCGTAATGTCTTAAATTTCTTTCTTATACGAGTCACCTCCATAGTTTGGGAATAGCCCCTGTTTCATCGGCCTAGTGCCTTTTAGGTTTTAAGAATGCATATTTAGGAGTGCAAGTTCACGCCTCCGTTCAATTTGTGTTTTGGGCCATTTAATTAACCTGTTCTTTTCCGCTACGGCCCAATAGGTTGGGTACTAGATACCCCTGTTTCAATTTGTAAGTTGTGCCTTGAAGGCAAATAATTGTAATTTTCTGATATCGCCTTGAATAGGCTGGGAAAACGGAGAGTACGTTAGCGCTTTTTTTAAGTACTACAAAAGGCTTTGTTAAAGTTTTGTTGTTGATTGTTGAAATTCAAAAATATAACCTTTGTTAAGTTTTAACTTAACTCTGATTTTGTAGTTAGGCCCATTCACCCCGGCACCTTCTTTCACCTCTGCTGGTCCACGGGTGACCACGTAACAATGATAAACGGGGTTAAAAATCAGGTTGTCAGTTTCACAAATAATAGGAAAAGTCCTCTCAGTTTTAATTACTGTGTTGATGGGGCGAAAGTTCCTTTTGGGGATCATTGTAAGTACCTAGGTGTTATAATAAGAAAAGACCTTCATTGGGGTAATCACATAAATAATATGATTGTTAATAAAGGGTACAGATCTCTCTCTGCACATGGTTATGAGGGTATTTAGGGGTTGTAGTAAGGATGTAAAGTAGAGGGCATATAGGTCTCTGGTAAGACCCCAACTAGAGTATGGTTCCAGTGTATAGGACCCTCACCAGGATTACTTGATTCAAGATCTGGAAAAAAACAAAGAAAAGTAGCTCGATTTGTTCAGGGTGGTTTCCGACAAAGGAGTAGCGTTACAAAAATGTTGCAAAGTTTGGGCTGGGAAGACTTGGGAGAAAGGAGACGAGCTGCTCGATTAAGTGGTATGTTCCGAGCTGTCAGTGGGGAGATGGCGTGGGAGGACATCAGTAGACGAATAAGTTTGAGTGGTGTCTTTAAAAGTAGGAAAGATCACAATATGAAGATAAAGTTGGAATTCAAGAGGACTAATTGGGGCAAATATTCGTTTATAGGAAGGGGAGTTAGGGATTGGAATAACTTACCAAGGGAAATGTACAATAATTTTCCAATTTCTTTGTGATCATTTAAGAAAAGTTTAGGAAAACAACAGATAGGGAATCTGCCATCTGGGCGACTGCCCTAAATGCAGATCAGCAGTGATTGATTGATTGATTGATTGATTGATTGATTGATTGATTGATTGATTGATTGATTGATTGATTGATTGATTGATTGATTGATTGATTGATTGATTGATTGATTGATTGATTGATTGATTGATTGATTACACTATATATAATGAATGTTTTGTCTGTACATTGCTGAGAATTAAAAATATAGGTATTTCTGTATTGTCCGTAGCCACAGTGAGAAGGAAATGTAATTTATAATTTTCCCTCACATCTGTCTGTCTGTCTGTCTGTCTGTCTGTCTGTCTGTCTGTCTGTCTGTCTGTCTTCACGAGCATCACGAGAAAATGGCTGAACAGAATTTCATGAGGATCGGTATGTACAGTCTGGGAATAAGACACAACAATCTAAGTTACGGATAATTTTATTGACGCTGGGTGAAATGGTAGTTTACGGGAAGGCCTACAATTAATTCTCAAATAACTACGTTATTCGTGGTCTTACCGACAAATACTACTTAACAAATGTTATAGAAAATGCAATGTCCGATCATTTAAGTGTCATACCGTGTTAACGACTGTTGGTGGTGATAAACAAGGAAAGTGGTGAAGGTTACTATCAAAATGAGAAAAAAATTGTCATTACTTTAACAGAAAGTCGTGAAAGGAGAAAGAGGACATTGGATGCCCTAATATCACAGAGATGAATGTGAACGAAAGCCCATACAACACTTCTACTGCCTTAGTAGCATGCCATACACGTTCTTGCTATGAGGTGCTTTGCTGTCTGTGGACGGGACATTCCAGCTCTGGACCGTAGCGTAGCGTAGTACTGTTGAAGAGGGAGAAACAGTTTTGATCGAGCATTCCATTGATTTTAACCGTGATTTTCCAGTCGTAAGAGTTGTCTGCGTCTACTACAGCGTCACGTGACCCATAGAAGGTTGCTAGTTCGATATATCTGTAAGCTGCTGAAGTTAGCCTATCAGATCGCTTTTCGATGCGATGTTGCTGATTTACCAAGTGAGTTAAGACCGATTTGATAGCACACTCTGCCATGGCAGGGAACGTGTACCTGACAGTGTCGAGGTGCTCATATAGCGATATCACTGGCTAACAACATTGCGAGATAACCAATCATTTATGGGAATGATACTCGGTTCACGTTGTGCTACAAGCACCCAGTGTGAGGAGTGAGCTACAGGCACAGAGTGTGAGGTGTGAGCTACAGGCACCCAGTGTGAGGAGTGAGCTACAGGCACCCAGTGTGAGGTGTGAGCTACAGGCACCCAGTGTGAGGTGTGAGCTACAGGCACCCAGTGTGAGGTGTGAGCTACAGGCACCCAGTGTGAGGTGTGAGTTACAGGCACCCAGTGTGAGGTGTGAGCTACAGGCACCCAGTGTGAGGTGTGAGTTACAGGCACCCAGTGTGAGGTGTGAGCTACAGGCACCCAGTGTGAGGTGTGAGCTACAGGCACCCAGTGTGAGGTGTGAGTTACAGGCACCCAGTGTGAGGTGTGAGCTACAGGCACCCAGTGTGAGGTGTGAGCTACAGGCACCCAGTGTGAGGTGTGAGCTACAGGCACCCAGTGTGAGGTGTGAGCTACAGGCACCCAGTGTGAGGAGTGAGCTACAGGCACCCAGTGTGAGGTGTGAGCTACAGGCACCCAGTGTGAGGTGTGAGCTACAGGCACAGAGTGTGAGGTGTGAGCTACAGGCACCCAGTGTGAGGTGTGAGCTAGTCCTGGTACTTCAGCTAACATTAACAGGAGAGTGAGCTACAGGCACCCAGTGTGAGGTGTGAGCTACAGGCACCCAGTGTGAGGTGTGAGCTACAGGCACCCAGTGTGAGGGGTGAGCTAGTCCTGGTACTTCAGCTAACATTAACAGGAGAGTGAGCTACAGGCACCCAGTGTGAGGTGTGAGCTACAGGCACCCAGTGTGAGGAGTGAGCTAGTCCTGGTACTTCAGCTAACATTAACAGGAGAGTGAGCTACAGGCACCCAGTGTGAGGTGTGAGCTACAGGCACCCAGTGTGAGGTGTGAGCTACAGGCACCCAGTGTGAGGTGTGAGCTAGTCCTGGTACTTCAGCTAACATTAACAGGAGAACGTGCTACAGGCACCCAGTGTGAGGAGTGAGCTACAGGCACCCAGTGTGAGGTGTGAGCTACAGGCACCCAGTGTGAGGTGTGAGCTACAGGCACCCAGTGTGAGGAGTGAGCTAGTCCTGGTACTTCAGCTAACATTAACAGGAGAGTGTGCTACAGGCACCCAGTGTGAGGTGTGAGCTACAGGCACCCAGTGTGAGGAGTGAGCTACAGGCACCCAGTGTGAGGAGTGAGCTACAGGCACCCAGTGTGAGGAGTGAGCTAGTCCTGGTACTTCAGCTAACATTAACAGGAAAGTGTGCTACAGGCACCCAGTGTGAGGAGTGAGCTACAGGCACCCAGTGTGAGGGGTGAGCTACAGGCACCCAGTGTAAGGAGTGAGCTAGTCCTGGTACTTCAGCTAACATTAACAGGAAAGTGTGCTACAGGCACCCAGTGTGAGGTGTGAGCTACAGGCACCCAGTGTGAGGAGTGAGCTACAGGCACCCAGTGTAAGGAGTGAGCTAGTCCTGGTACTTCAGCTAACATTAACAGGAAAGTGTGCTACAGGCACCCAGTGTGAGGTGTGTGCTACAGGCACCCAGTGTGAGGAGTGAGCTACAGGCACAGAGTGTGAGGTGTGAGCTACAGGCACCCAGTGTAAGGAGTGAGCTAGTCCTGGTACTTCAGCTAACATTAACAGGAAAGTGTGCTACAAGCACCCAGTGTGAGGAGTGAGCTACAGGCACAGAGTGTGAGGGGTGAGCTACAGGCACCCAGTGTGAGGTGTGAGCTACAGGCACCCAGTGTAAGGAGTGAGCCAGTCCTGGTACTTCAGCTAACATTAACAGGAGAGTGTGCTACAGGCACCCAGTGTGAGGTGTGAGCTACAGGCACCCAGTGTGAGGAGTGAGCTACAGGCACCCAGTGTAAGGAGTGAGCCAGTCCTTGTACTTCAGCTAACATTAACAGGAGAGTGAGCTACAGGCACCCAGTGTAAGGAGTGAGCTAGTCCTGGTACTTCAGCTAACATTAACAGGAGAGTGTGCTACAGGCACCCAGTGTGAGGGGTGAGCTACAGGCACCCAGTGTGAGGTGTGAGCTACAGGCACCCAGTGTGAGGTGTGACCTACAGGCACCCAGTGTGAGGAGTGAGCTACAGGCACCCAGTGTGAGGTGTGAGCTACAGGCACCCAGTGTGAGGGGTGAGCTACAGAAACCCAGTGTGAGGAGTGAGCTAGTCCTTGTACTTCAGCTAACATTAACAGGAGAGTGTGCTACAGGCACCCAGTGTGAGGTGTGAGCTACAGGCACCCAGTGTGAGGAGTGAGCTACAGGCACCCAGTGTGAGGAGTGAGCTAGTCCTGGTACTTCAGCTAACATTAACAGGAGAGTGTGCTACAGGCACCCAGTGTGAGGGGTGAGCTACAGGCACCCAGTGTGAGGTGTGAGCTACAGGCACCCAGTGTGAGGTGTGAGCTAGTCCTGGTACTTCAGCTAACATTAACAGGAGAGTGAGCTACAGGCACCCAGTGTGAGGAGTGAGCTACAGGCACCCAGTGTGAGGTGTGAGCTACAGGCACCCAGTGTGAGGTGTGAGCTACAGGCACCCAGTGTGAGGTGTGAGCTACAGGCACCCAGTGTGAGGTGTGAGCTACAGGCACCCAGTGTGAGGTGTGAGCTACAGGCACCCAGTGTGAGGAGTGAGCTACAGGCACCCAGTGTAAGGAGTGAGCTACAGGCACCCAGTGTGAGGAGTGAGCTACAGGCACCCAGTGTGAGGTGTGAGCTACAGGCACCCAGTGTGAGGAGTGAGCTACAGGCACCCAGTGTGAGGAGTGAGCTACAGGCACCCAGTGTGAGGAGTGAGCTACAGGCACCCAGTGTGAGGTGTGAGCTACAGGCACCCAGTGTGAGGAGTGAGCTACAGGCACCCAGTGTGAGGAGTGAGCTACAGGCACCCAGTGTGAGGAGTGAGCTAGTCCTGGTACTTCAGCTAACATTAACAGGAGAACGTGCTACAGGCACCCAGTGTGAGGTGTGAGCTACAGGCACCCAGTGTGAGGAGTGAGCTACAGGCACCCAGTGTGAGGAGTGAGCTACAGGCACCCAGTGTGAGGTGTGAGCTACAGGCACCCAGTGTGAGGAGTGAGCTACAGGCACCCAGTGTGAGGAGTGAGCTACAGGCACCCAGTGTGAGGAGTGAGCTACAGGCACCCAGTGTGAGGTGTGAGCTACAGGCACCCAGTGTGAGGTGTGAGCTACAGGCACCCAGTGTGAGGTGTGAGCTACAGGCACCCAGTGTGAGGAGTGAGCTAGTCCTGGTACTTCAGCTAACATTAACAGGAGAACGTGCTACAGGCACCCAGTGTGAGGAGTGAGCTACAGGCACCCAGTGTGAGGAGTGTGCTACAGGCACCCAGTGTGAGGAGTGAGCTACAGGCACCCAGTGTGAGGAGTGAGCTACAGGCACCCAGTGTGAGGAGTGAGCTACAGGCACCCAGTGTGAGGTGTGAGCTACAGGCACCCAGTGTGAGGTGTGAGCTACAGGCACCCAGTGTGAGGTGTGAGCTACAGGCACCCAGTGTGAGGAGTGAGCTAGTCCTGGTACTTCAGCTAACATTAACAGGAGAGTGTGCTACAGGCACCCAGTGTGAGGTGTGAGCTACAGGCACCCAGTGTGAGGTGTGAGCTACAGGCACCCAGTGTGAGGAGTGAGCTACAGGCACCCAGTGTGAGGAGTGAGCTAGTCCTGGTACTTCAGCTAACATTAACAGGAGAACGTGCTACAGGCACCCAGTGTGAGGTGTGAGCTACAGGCACCCAGTGTGAGGAGTGAGCTACAGGCACCCAGTGTGAGGGGTGAGCTACAGGCACCCAGTGTGAGGAGTGAGCTACAGGCACCCAGTGTGAGGAGTGAGCTAGTCCTGGTACTTCAGCTAACATTAACAGGAGAGTGAGCTACAGGCACCCAGTGTGAGGTGTGAGCTACAGGCACCCAGTGTGAGGTGTGAGCTACAGGCACCCAGTGTGAGGTGTGAGCTACAGGCACCCAGTGTGAGGAGTGAGCTAGTCCTGGTACTTCAGCTAACATTAACAGGAGAGTGAGCTACAGGCACCCAGTGTGAGGTGTGAGCTACAGGCACCCAGTGTGAGGAGTGAGCTACAGGCACCCAGTGTGAGGAGTGAGCTAGTCCTTGTACTTCAGCTAACATTAACAGGAGAGTGTGCTACAGGCACCCAGTGTGAGGTGTGAGCTACAGGCACCCAGTGTGAGGGGTGAGCTACAGGCACCCAGTGTGAGGAGTGAGCTACAGGCACCCAGTGTGAGGGGTGAGCTACAGGCACCCAGTGTGAGGAGTGAGCTACAGGCACCCAGTGTGAGGAGTGAGCTACAGGCACCCAGTGTGAGGGGTGAGCTACAGGCACCCAGTGTGAGGAGTGAGCTACAGGCACCCAGTGTGAGGAGTGAGCTACAGGCACCCAGTGTGAGGTGTGAGCTACAGGCACCCAGTGTGAGGTGTGAGCTACAGGCACCCAGTGTGAGGGGTGAGCTACAGGCACCCAGTGTGAGGTGTGAGCTACAGGCACCCAGTGTAAGGAGTGAGCTAGTCCTGGTACTTCAGCTAACATTAACAGGAAAGTGTGCTACAGGCACCCAGTGTGAGGGGTGAGCTACAGGCACCCAGTGTGAGGTGTGAGCTACAGGCACCCAGTGTGAGGGGTGAGCTACAGGCACCCAGTGTGAGGTGTGAGCTACAGGCACCCAGTGTAAGGAGTGAGCCAGTCCTGGTACTTCAGCTAACATTAACAGGAGAGTGTGCTACAGGCACCCAGTGTGAGGAGTGAGCTACAGGCACCCAGTGTGAGGAGTGAGCTACAGAAACCCAGTGTGAGGAGTGAGCTAGTCCTTGTACTTCAGCTAACATTAACAGGAGAGTGTGCTACAGGCACCCAGTGTGAGGTGTGAGCTACAGGCACCCAGTGTGAGGAGTGAGCTACAGGCACCCAGTGTGAGGAGTGAGCTAGTCCTGGTACTTCAGCTAACATTAACAGGAGAGTGTGCTACAGGCACCCAGTGTGAGGGGTGAGCTACAGGCACCCAGTGTGAGGTGTGAGCTACAGGCACCCAGTGTGAGGTGTGAGCTAGTCCTGGTACTTCAGCTAACATTAACAGGAGAGTGAGCTACAGGCACCCAGTGTAAGGAGTGAGCTAGTCCTGGTACTTCAGCTAACATTAACACGAGAGTGTGCTACAGGCACCCAGTGTGAGGTGTGAGCTACAGGCACCCAGTGTGAGGTGTGAGCTACAGGCACCCAGTGTGAGGTGTGAGCTACAGGCACCCAGTGTGAGGTGTGAGCTACAGGCACCCAGTGTAAGGAGTGAGCTAGTCCTGGTACTTCAGCTAACATTAACACGAGAGTGTGCTACAGGCACCCAGTGTGAGGAGTGAGCTACAGGCACCCAGTGTGAGGAGTGAGCTACAGGCACCCAGTGTGAGGTGTGAGCTACAGGCACCCAGTGTGAGGTGTGAGCTACAGGCACCCAGTGTGAGGAGTGAGCTACAGGCACAGAGTGTGAGGTGTGAGCTACAGGCACAGAGTGTGAGGTGTGAGCTACAGGCACAGAGTGTGAGGAGTGTGCTACAGGCACCCAGTGTGAAGTGTGAGCTACAGGCACCCAGTGTGAGGGGTGAGCTAGTCCTGGTACTTCAGCTAACATTAACAGGAAAGTGTGCTACAGGCACCCAGTGTGAGGGGTGAGCTACAGGCACCCAGTGTGAGGAGTGAGCTACAGGCACAGAGTGTGAGGTGTGAGCTACAGGCACCCAGTGTGAGGAGTGAGCTACAGGCACCCAGTGTGAGGAGTGAGCTACAGGCACCCAGTGTGAGGAGTGAGCTACAGGCACCCAGTGTGAGGAGTGAGCTACAGGCACCCAGTGTGAGGAGTGAGCTACAGGCACAGAGTGTGAGGTGTGAGCTACAGGCACAGAGTGTGAGGTGTGAGCTACAGGCACCCAGTGTGAGGAGTGAGCTACAGGCACCCAGTGTGAGGAGTGAGCTAGTCCTGGTACTTCAGCTAACATTAACAGGAGAGTGTGCTACAGGCACCCAGTGTGAGGGGTGAGCTACAGGCACCCAGTGTGAGGTGTGAGCTACAGGCACCCAGTGTGAGGGGTGAGCTACAGGCACCCAGTTTGAGGGGTGAGCTAGTCCTGGTACTTCAGCTAACATTAACAGGAGAGTGTGCTACAGGCACCCAGTGTGAGGGGTGAGCTACAGGCACCCAGTGTGAGGGGTGAGCTACAGGCACCCAGTGTAAGGGGTGAGCTACAGGCACCCAGTGTGAGGTGTGAGCTACAGGCACCCAGTGTGAGGAGTGAGCTACAGGCACCCAGTGTGAGGTGTGAGCTACAGGCACCCAGTGTGAGGAGTGAGCTACAGGCACCCAGTGTAAGGAGTGAGCCAGTCCTGGTACTTCAGCTAACATTAACAGGAGAGTGAGCTACAGGCACCCAGTGTGAGGAGTGAGCTACAGGCACCCAGTGTGAGGAGTGAGCTACAGGCACAGAGTGTGAGGAGTGAGCTACAGGCACCCAGTGTGAGGAGTGAGCCAGTCCTGGTACTTCAGGTAACATTAACAGGATAGTGTGCTACAGGCACCCAGTGTGAGGTGTGAGCTACAGGCACAGAGTGTGAGGAGTGTGCTACAGGCACCCAGTGTGAGGTGTGAGCTACAGGCACCCAGTGTGAGGAGTGAGCTACAGGCACCCAGTGTGAGGAGTGAGCTACAGTCACCCAGTGTAAGGAGTGAGCTAGTCCTGGTACTTCAGCTAACATTAACAGGAGAGTGTGCTACAGGTACCCAGTGTGAGGTGTGAGCTACAGGCACCCAGTGTGAGGAGTGAGCTACAGGTACCCAGTGTGAGGAGTGAGCTACAGGCACCCAGTGTGAGGAGTGAGCTACAGGCACCCAGTGTGAGGTGTGAGCTACAGGCACCCATTGTGAGGAGTGAGCTAGTCCTGGTACTTCAGCTAACATTAACAGGAGAGTGTGCTACAGGCACCCAGTGTGAGGAGTGAGCTACAGGCACCCAGTGTGAGGAGTGAGCTACAGGCACCCAGTGTGAGGTGTGAGCTACAGGCACCCAGTGTGAGGTGTGAGCTACAGGCACCCAGTGTGAGGAGTGAGCTACAGGCACCCAGTGTGAGGTGTGAGCTACAGGCACCCAGTGTGAGGAGTGAGCTACAGGCACCCAGTGTGAGGTGTGAGCTACAGGCACCCAGTGTGAGGTGTGAGCTACAGGCACCCAGTGTGAGGAGTGAGCTACAGGCACCCAGTGTGAGGAGTGAGCTACAGGCACCCAGTGTGAGGAGTGAGCTACAGGCACCCAGTGTGAGGAGTGAGCTACAGGCACCCAGTGTGAGGGGTGAGCTACAGGCACCCAGTGTGAGGTGTGAGCTACAGGCACCCAGTGTGAGGTGTGAGCTACAGGCACCCAGTGTGAGGAGTGAGCTACAGGCACCCAGTGTGAGGAGTGAGCTACAGGCACCCAGTGTGAGGAGTGAGCTAGTCCTGGTACTTCAGCTAACATTAACAGGAGAGTGTGCTACAGGCACCCAGTGTGAGGTGTGAGCTACAGGCACCCAGTGTGAGGAGTGAGCTACAGGCACCCAGTGTGAGGTGTGAGCTACAGGCACCCAGTGTGAGGAGTGAGCTACAGGCACCCAGTGTGAGGTGTGAGCTACAGGCACCCAGTGTGAGGTGTGAGCTACAGGCACCCAGTGTGAGGAGTGAGCTACAGGCACCCAGTGTGAGGAGTGAGCTACAGGCACCCAGTGTGAGGAGTGAGCTACAGGCACCCAGTGTGAGGAGTGAGCTACAGGCACCCAGTGTGAGGGGTGAGCTACAGGCACCCAGTGTGAGGTGTGAGCTACAGGCACCCAGTGTGAGGTGTGAGCTACAGGCACCCAGTGTGAGGAGTGAGCTACAGGCACCCAGTGTGAGGAGTGAGCTACAGGCACCCAGTGTGAGGAGTGAGCTAGTCCTGGTACTTCAGCTAACATTAACAGGAGAGTGTGCTACAGGCACCCAGTGTGAGGTGTGAGCTACAGGCACCCAGTGTGAGGAGTGAGCTAGTCCTGGTACTTCAGCTAACATTAACAGGAGAGTGTGCTACAGGCACCCAGTGTGAGGGGTGAGCTACAGGCACCCAGTGTGAGGAGTGAGCTACAGGCACCCAGTGTGAGGAGTGAGCTAGTCCTGGTACTTCAGCTAACATTAACAGGAGAGTGTGCTACAGGCACCCAGTGTGAGGAGTGAGCTACAGGCACCCAGTGTGAGGTGTGAGCTACAGGCACCCAGTGTGAGGTGTGAGCTACAGGCACCCAGTGTGAGGTGTGAGCTACAGGCACCCAGTGTGAGGAGTGAGCTAGTCCTGGTACTTCAGCTAACATTAACAGGAGAGTGTGCTACAGGCACCCAGTGTGAGGAGTGAGCTACAGGCACCCAGTGTGAGGTGTGAGCTACAGGCACCCAGTGTGAGGTGTGAGCTACAGGCACCCAGTGTGAGGTGTGAGCTACAGGCACCCAGTGTGAGGTGTGAGCTACAGGCACCCAGTGTGAGGAGTGAGCTACAGGCACCCAGTGTGAGGTGTGAGCTAGTCCTGGTACTTCAGCTAACATTAACAGGAGAGTGTGCTACAGGCACCCAGTGTGAGGGGTGAGCTACAGGCACCCAGTGTGAGGAGTGAGCTAGTCCTGGTACTTCAGCTAACATTAACAGGAGAGTGTGCTACAGGCACCCAGTGTGAGGGGTGAGCTACAGGCACCCAGTGTGAGGAGTGAGCTAGTCCTGGTACTTCAGCTAACATTAACAGGAGAGTGTGCTACAGGCACCCAGTGTGAGGGGTGAGCTACAGGCACCCAGTGTGAGGAGTGAGCTAGTCCTGGTACTTCAGCTAACATTAACAGGAGAGTGAGCTACAGGCACCCAGTGTGAGGAGTGAGCTACAGGCACCCAGTGGAGTGGTGAGCTACAGGCACCCAGTGTGAGGAGTGAGCTACAGGCACCCAGTGGAGTGGTGAGCCAGTCCTGGTACTTCAGTTAAATTTAGCAGGAGAGTGTGATATCGCCATATATAGTGAGGGGTGAGCTAGTACTTCTATTTCAGCTAACTTAACACGAGAGGCTGCTACGGGCAACCAGTGCTAGGGGAGAGCCAATCCTGGTATTTCAGCTAACTTTAGCAGGAGAGGGTGCTACGGCCACCCAGTGTGATGGGTGAGCTAGCCTTGGAACTTTAATAACTTTAGCAGGAGATGGTGCTACGGCCAGCCAGTGTGAGAGTTGAGCTTGTACGGGTACTTCAGTTAACTTTAGCAGGAGACGGTGCTATGACTACTCAGCTTGAGGGATGAGCTAGACCTGGTACACCAGCTAACTTTAGAAGGTTAGGGTGCTATGGCCAACTAGTGTGAGGGGTGAGCTAGTCATGTTACTTCAGCTAACTTTAGCAGGAGAGGGTGCTATGGTCACCCAGTGTGAGGGATAAGCTAGTGCTGGTACTTCATCCAACATAGCAGGAGAGGGTGCTACGGCCACCCAGTGTGAGGGGTAAGCTAGTCCTGGTACTTCAGCTAACTTCAGCAGGAGAGGGTGCTACGGCCACCCAGTGGAGTGGTGAGCCAGTCCTGCACTTCAGCTAAATTTGGCAGGAGAGGGTGCTATGGCCCCCCAGTGTGAGGGGTAAGCTAGTCCTGGTACTTCATCTAACATAGCAGGAGAGGGTGCTACGGCCACCCAGTGTGAGGGGTAAGCTAGTCCTGGTACTTCATCTAACATAGCAGGAGAGGGTGCTACGGCCAGCCAGTGTGAGAGGTGAGCTTGTACGGGTACTTCAGTTAACTTTAGCAGGAGACGGTGCTATGGCCACTCTGCTTGAGGGGTGAGCTAGACCTGGTACACCAGCTAACTTTAGAAGGTTAGGGTGCTATGGCCAACTAGTGTGAGGGGTGAGCTAGTGCTGGTACTTCAGCTAACATTAGCAGGAGAGGGTGCTACAGCCACCAGTGTGACGGGTGAGCTAGTCTTGCTACTACATCTAACTTAGCAGGAGAGGGTGCAATGGACACCCTGGGTGAGGGATGAGCTACTCCTGGTACTTCAGCCAACTAAAGCCCGGGAGGATGCTACGGCCACCCAGTGTGAGGGAGGAGCTGGTCCTGGCACTTCAGCTAAATTTAGCAGGAGAGTGTGCAACGGCCAACCAGTGTGAGTGGTGAGCTAGTCATGTTACTTCAGGTAACTTTAGCGGTTGAGGGTGCTATGGCCACCCAGTCTAAGGGGTGAGTTTGTCCTGGTACTTCAGCTAAATTTAGAAGTGAGGGTGCTATGGCCAAGCATTGTGAGTGGTGAGCTATTCCAGGTACTTCAGCTAACTTTAGCAGGAGTCGGTGCTATGGCCACCCAGTGTAAGGACAAGAGAGCGACGTGTACTAGACCTAGTCCTGGTACATTTTCGAACTTTAGCAGGAGAGGATTCTACGGCCACCCAGTGTGAGGGGTGAGCAATACCTAACATTAGCAGGAGATGGTGCAATGTCCACCCAGTGTGAGGAGTGAGCTAATCCAGGTACTTCAGCTAACTGTAGCAGGAGAGTGTGCTATGGCCACTCAGTGTTAGGGGTGAACTTGTCCTGGTACTTCAGCTAAATTTAGATGTATAGGGTGTGAGGCCACCCAGTGTGAGGGGTGAGGTAGTCTTGGTTCTTCAGCTAACTTTAGCAGGAGAGGATGTTACGGCCACTGATGTGAGGGGTGAGCTAGTCCTGGTACTTCAGCTATATTTAGCCGGAGAGGGCGCAAACGCCACCCAGTGTGAGGGGTGAGCTAGTTCTGTTACTTCTGCTATCTTTAGCAGGAGACAGTGCTATGGCCACAGAGAGTGGCGGGTAACCTAGTCTTGGTATTCGGCTAACTTTATCAGGAGAGGGTGCTACGGCCACTCATTGTGAGGGGTGAGCTTGTCCTGGCACCTCAGATAATTCTGAAGTGTAGGGTGGTATGGCCACCCAGTGTGAGCTATGAACTAGTCCTGGTAATTCAGCCAACTTTAGCAGGAAAGTGTGCTAAGGCCGCCCAATGTGAGGGGTGAGCTAGTACTGGTACTTCAGCTAACCTTAACCGTAGAGGGTGTTATGGCCACTCGGTGTGAGTCGTGAGATAGTCCTTGTACTTCAGCTAACTTTACCAGGAGAGGGTACTACGGCCACTTAGTGTGAGGGGTGAGATACTCCTGTATTTCAGCTAACTTTAGTGAGGGGAGGGTGCTATGGCCACCCAGTAATAGGAATCAGCTTGTCCTGGAACTTCAGCTAACTTTACCAGGGTTGGCTGGTACGGCCACCCAGTATGAGAGGTGAGCTAGTTGTGTTACTTCAGGTAATGTGAGCAGGATAGGGTGCCACCCAGTGTGAGGGGTGAGCTCGTCCTAGTACTTCAGCTTATTTTAGCACGACAGGGTGCTATGTCGACCCAGTATGAGGGGTGAGCTTGTCCTGTTACTTCAGGTAAATTTAGCAGGAGTAGGTGCTACGGCCAGCCAGTGTGAGGGTTGAGCTAGTGCTGGTACTTCAACTACCTTTAGCAGAAGAGTGTGCTATGGCCACCCAATGTGAGGGGTGAGCTATTCCTAGTACTTCATCTAAATTTAGCAGAGGGTTTGCTACGGTCAGCCAGTGTGTGGGCTGAGCTAGTTCTGTTACTTCAGCTAATTTGTGCAGGATAGTGTGCTACGGCCACCCAGTGTGAGGAGTGAGCTAGTTCTGTTACTTCAGCTAATTTGTGCAGGATAGTGTGCTACGGCCACCCAGTGTGAGGAGTGAGCTAGTTCTGTTACTTCAGCTAATTTGTGCAGGATAGTGTGCTACGGCCACCCAGTGTGAGGAGTGGGCTAGTTCTGTTACTTCAGCTAATTTGAGTAGGATAGGGTGCCATGGCCATCCAGTGTGAGGGGTGAGCGTGTTCTGATACTTCAGGTTATTTGAGCAGGATAGTGTGACACCCTGTGTGAAGGTTGAGCTAATCCTGGTTCTTCAGCTAAATTTAGTAGGGGAGGGTGCTACGGCTACCCAGTGTGAGGGATGAGGTAGTTTTATTACTTCAGCTAATTTGAGCTGAATAGTGTGCCACCCAGGGTGAGGGGTGAGCTCGTCCTTGTACTTCAGCTAATTTTAGCACGAGAGGGCCTATGGCCACCCAGTGTGAAGGGAGGAGAGCGACATGTACTAGAGCTAGCCGTGGTACTTAGGCTATAGAGGGAGAAGGTGCTACGGCCAGCCAGTGTGAGGGCTGAGCATGTCCTGGTGCTTCACCTAACTTTAGCAGGAGAGGGTGCTAAGGCCATTCAGCGTGAGGGCTGAGCTAGCCCTGTACTTCAGCTAACTTTAGAAGGATAATTTGCTATGTCCACCCAGTGTGAGGGGTGAGCTAGTCCTGGAACTCCACCCAACTTCAGCAGGAGAGGGTGCTATGGGCACCCGGCGTGAGGTGTGAGATAGTCCTGGTACTTCAGCTAACTTTAGCAGGTGTGGGTGCTACGGCCACACAGTGGAGGGGTGAGCCAGTCCTGTCACTTCAGCTAAATTTAGCAGGTGTGTGTGCTATGGCCCCCTAGTGTGACGGGTGAGCTAGTCTTGCTACTACATCTAACTTATCAGGAGACGGTGCTATGGCCAGACAGTGTGAGGGGTGAGCTAGTCCTGGTAATTCAGCTAACTTTAGCAGGTGAAGTTGCTACGGCTTCCCAATGTTAGGGGTGAGTTCGTCCTGCTACTACAGCTAGCTTTAGCAGGAGACTGTGCAATGGCCGCCCTGTGTGAGGGATGAGCTATTCCTGGTACTTCAGCCAACTTAAGCCGGGGAGAGTGCTACGGCCACCCAGAGCGTGGTGAGGTAAACCTTATAGTCAAGCCAAATTTAGTAGGTGTGGGTGGCACGGCCACCCAGTGTAATGGAGGAGCTGGTCCTCTTATTTTAGCTCAATTTAACAGGAGAGTTTGCTATGGCCACCCAGTATGAGGAGTGAGCTAGTCCTGGCACTTCAGCTAAATTTAGCAGGAGAATGTGCTACGGCCACCCAGTGTGAGGGTGAGCTAATCATGTTACTTCAGCTAACATTAGCAGTTGAGGGCTCTATGGCCACCCAGTGTAAGGGATGAGCTTGTCCTGGTACTTCAGCTAACTTTAGCTGGTGAGGGTGCTATGGGCAAGCATTGTGAGGGGTGAACTAGTCCTGGTACATTTCCGAACTTTAGCAGGAGTGGATGCTGTGGCCACCCTGTGTGGGGGTGAACTAGTCCTGGTACTGCAACTAACTTTAGCTGCAGAGGGTGCTACGGCCACCCAGTGGTTGTGCTGAGATTGTCCTGGTATTTCATATAACTTTAGCAGGAGAGGGTGCTACGGCCAACCGGTGTGAGGGGTGAGCTAGTCTTTGTACTTCAACTGACTATAGAAGGAGAAGGTACTACGGCCACCCATTGTGAGGGGTGAGCTAGTCCTGATACATCAGCTAACTTTAGCAGGAGAGTGTAATGTGGCCACCCATTGTGAAGGGTGAACTAGTCCTGGTACTTCAGGTAACTTAAGCAGGAATGGGTGCCAGGGCCACCCAGTGTAAGTGGTAAGCTACACCTGGTTCTTCAGCTAAATTTAGAAGGGTAGGATATTATGGCCACCCAGTGTGTGGGGTGATCTTGTCTTGGTACTTAAGCTAACTTAAGCAGGAGAGGGTGCAACGGGCACCCAGTGTGATGGGATCTAGTCCTACTACTTCAGCTAAGTTTAGCAGGAGAGTGTGCAACGTCCACCCAGTGGAGGGATGAGCTAGTCCTACTACTTCAGCTAAGTTTAGCAGGAGAGTGTTCCCGGCCACTGAATGTGAGGGGTGAGCTGGTCCTGGTACTTCAGCTAACTTCTGCAGGAGAGGATGCTATGGCCGCCCAATGCGAGGGGTGAGCTAGTCCTGGTACTTCAGCTAAGTGTAGCATAAAAGGGTGCTACTTCCACACAGTGTGAGCGGAGAACTAGTCCTGGTATTTCAGCTAACATTAGCAGGGCAGGCTACTACGGCCACCCCGTGTGAGGGGTGTGCTTCTCCTGGTATTTCAGCTAACTTTAGCATGATAGGGTAGTACGGGGCCCAGTGTGAGGGGAGAGCTGCTATTGGTACTTCATCCTGCTTAGCAGGAGAGGATGCTACGGGCACCCAGTTTGAGGTTTGATCTAGTCTTGATACTTACACTAACATTAGCAGGAGAGAGTGCTACGTCCACCCAGTGGAGGGGTGAGATTGTCCTAGTACTTCAGCTAACTTTAGAGGAGAGAGTGCTATGTCCACCCAGTGGAGGGGTGAGCTTGTCCTAGTACTTCAGCTAACTTTAGAGGAGAGAGTGCTACAGCCACCCAGTGGAGGGGTGAGCTTGTCCTAGTACTTCAGCTAACTTTAGAGGAGAGGGTGCTACGGCCACCCAGCGTGAGTAGTGAAATTGTCCTGGTACTTCAGGTAAGTTTAGCTGGAGAACGTGCCATGTCCACCCATGTGAGGCGTGAGCTTGTCCTGGTAGTTCAGCTAACTTCAGCAGGACAAGGTTCTACGGCCACCCAGTGTGAGGGGTGATCTGGTCCTGGTACTTCAGCTAAATTTAGCAGGAGAGTGTTCCCCGGCCACTGAATGTGAGGGATGAGCTAGTCCTGGTACTTCAGCTAATTTTAGTAGAAAGGGATGCTACGGACACCCATTGTGAGGGGTGAACACTTCCTGGTACTTCAGCTCACTTTAGCAGGAGAGGGTGCTATGGCCACCCAGTGTGTGGGGTTGGCTAGTCCTGGTACTTCAGCTAAATTTAGCAGGGGTGGCTGGTACCGCCACCCAGTGTGAAAGGTGAGCTAGTCCTAGTACTTCAGCTAACTTAAGCAGCTGAAGGTGCTACAGCCACTGAGTGTGATGGGGTCAGCTAATCCTGGTACTTCAGCTAACTTTACCAGGGGTGGCTGGTACCGCCACCCAGTGTGAGGGGTGAGCTAGTTGTGTTACTTTAGGTAATGTGAGCAAGATAGGGTGCCACCCAGTATGAGTGGTGAGCTTGTCCAGTTACTTCAGCTAACTTTAACAGGAGTGGGTGCTACGGCCATCCAGTGTGAGTGTTGAGCTAGTGCTGGTACTTCAGCTAACTTTAGCAGGAGAGGGTGCTATCTCCACCCAGTGTGAGGGGTGAGCTAGTCCTGTTACTACATCTAAATTTAGCAGAGGGTGTGCTACGGTCACCCAGTGTGTGGAGTGAGCTAGTTCTGTTACTTCAGCTAATTTGAGCTGGATAGGGTGCTACGGCCACCCAGTGTGAGGTGTGAGCTAGTTGTGGCACTTCAGCTATATTTAGCAGGAGAGGGTGCTATGGCCACCCAGTATGAGGGTTGAGCTTGTCCTGTTACTTCATATTACTTTTGCAGGTATGGGTGTTACGGCTATCCAGTGGGAGGTGTGAGCTAGTCCTGGCACTTCAGCTATCTTCAGCAGGAGAGGGTGCTATGGCCACCCAGTATGAGGGTTGAGCTTGTCCTGTTACTTCATATTACTTTTGCAGGTATGGGTGTTACGGCTATACAATGGGAGGGGTGAGCTAGTCCTGGCACTTCAGCTATATTTAGCAGGAGAGGGTGCTATGGCCACCCAGTATGAGGGTTGAACTTGTCCTGTTACTTCAGCTAACGTTAGCAGGAATTGGTGCTACGGTCACCCAGTGTGAGGGGTGAGCTAGTCCTGGTACTATAGCTAAATTGAAAACACGCACAGCTTAGCGATTTGTGTGCGATTACCTGAGTGAGTGAGGAAGTGTGTGTTTACTGCTGTTGGCATTGGACAAACCAGAACCACTGTGTTGGAAGAGAAATTAGTCCTACTGTCCTGATGTTCCGTTTTGTGTTCTTTGTATATATTTCACTAGCCGTCGTTTGCCTGCTAGGAGCTAGCGAGACACGCCGTTTATGGACTTGTGTGTATAGCTCGTAACGTAAAGCTGAATTACATACTATACAATGAAAATAGAATTTTTGCATCATCTTTCGTAAAAACCAGTCTCTGCCTTAGTAGGAAACATAAAAATTTAGGAAGACAATTTTTCGCATCTTCCATATGTTACAGATAGAACATACACTTCAACAGCAACATCCAGTTTCCAGAAATTCCACTGAACCCTTTTCCTGACATGCCGACACAAACAAACAAACATAGAACTGAACCAACTTTTCATATTTGCAGTCGTAGACTCGAAGTGGTGGAAAGATTATAAATAAAGGGAACAGATCTCTGCACATGGTTATGAGGGTATTTACGGGTTGTAGTAAGGATGTAAAGAAGAGTGCATATAAGTCTCTGGTAAGACCCCAACTAGAGTATGGTTCCAGTGTATGGGACCCTCACCAGGATTACTTGATTCGAGAACTGTAAAAAATCCAAAGGAAAGCAGCTCGATTTGTTCTGGGTGATTTCCGACAAAAGAGTAGCGTTACAAAAATGTTGCAATGTTTGGGTTGGGAAAAATTGAGAGAAAGAAGAAGAGCCTCTCGAGTAAGTGGCATGTTCCGAGCTGTCAGCGGAGAGATGGCGTGGAATGACATTAGTAGACGAATAGGTTTGAATGGCGTTTATAAAAGTAGGAAAGATCACATTATGAAGATAAAATTGCAATTTAAGAGGACAAATTGGGGCAAATATTCGTTTATAGGAAGGGGATGTAGGGTTTGGAATTACTTGCCAAGGGAGACGTTCATTGAATTCCCAATTTCTTTGCATTCATGTATGAGAATGCTAGTAAAACAAAAGATAGGGAATCTGCAACCTGGGCGACTGCCCTAAGTAGAGATCAGTAGTGATTGATTGATTGATTGATTGATTGATTGATTGATTGATTGATTGATTGATTGATTGATTGATTGATTGATTGATTGATTGATTGATTGATTGATTGATTGATTGATTGATTGATTGATTGATTGATTGATTGATTGATTGATTGATTGATTGATTGATTGATTGATTGATTGATTGATTGATTGATTGATTGATTGATTGATTGATTGATTGATTGATTGATTGATTGATTGATTGATTGATTGAACGAACCTATCTGTGTTTTAATATCGTAGTCTGTCACTTACAGTATTAATTGTTTACCTACTGGCCGAGTTGGCCCTGCGGTTACGGGCGCTCAGTTGTGAGCTTATATTAGGGAGATAATGGCTTCGAACCCTCCTGGCGGCTGCCCTAAATGTGGTTTTCCGTGGTTTAACATTTTCACACCAGGCCACGCACCGTGTTGTTGCGACGTAAAGCCAATGTAGTCCTTTTTTAAACGATTTCAGAGAATTTGGAAATGTATCGAGCATTTCCCTTCCTCCTCCTCATCTCTTGTAGTCGCTCACAATCCTGGAACTCACGTTTTTCTCCATATCATTTATACATATAAGGAAACATAAATGACCCATAGTACTGCCTTGAGGGAGCCCTCTCCCCCTTAATCATTACAGGATCGGATAAGACTTCACCTACTCTAATTCTCTGAGTTATATTTTCTAGAACGGTAGCCACCCACTGAACCACTCTTTTGTCTAGCCCTCATTTACATCAGTAATCTCCTATGATTTACCCTACAAAAGTCTTGGACTGGTCAGTAGCGATTGACTTCCTATATCTTGCTGGAATCCTACGGGTTGAGCCTCACTGAAATACTCTTTGCAAAACCCGAACCATGTTTTATTAAACCAGTTAGTGTCTAATGTACTCGCAAACTGACTGGCCTCTAATTACGAGATTACCGTAGCAACTGGGGACTGTTCGAGTCTACATAGAATACAATTTCCTATAAAATAAACTGAAAACCATTCGTGTAGTTTTTTGTTCTAACTCTGCCTACAGAAACCAGAATAACGTGAGCGAGGTAGAGCTTTCTGGTTTTGGTTGTCCATTAATCGTTATGCAAACTACAGGAATCACGACCAACAAATGGCAAATAAGTTGATATGGGAAGGACAGCTGATTCAGAAAGTGATGGAACCAACCGGAGGGAAAAATATTCTGGATGTCGTGCTGATAAAACCACGTGAGCTCTATAGAGAAACCGAAGTAATAGATGGTATCAGTGATCATGAAGCTCTTTTGTGGTAGTTAAATATAAATGTGATAGAAAGGAAGGTCTTAAAATTAGGACTATTACGCTGGCGAGATGTAGTGTTTACAGTGCGCTATGTCTTCTGGTATGGGCTAGAGCAATTTGTTACTTTCATTGACCTGTCTCAGCTCATCCTTGGCTTTGACAATGTGAAAGTGACCGAGGTATGAGCGATGCTAGTAATACCATTCCTTATGCGGCCAGTCCCTGTTATGAATGGTGTGAAAATATCGCCCATAGGGTCGGCTGATGCATGCATTTCAGTGGGCTTGGCAGACTGATATGCAATAGCAACTTCTGGCTCGGTGAGGAAAGCAACGGGGAAACTAATTCACTCCTCATTTCCCTAGTATGCCTCTTCAGTGACGCCTAGGCTGTCTGTGATAGCCTTTGGTGGAACTGTGGAGGACCAGACCAGCCTTCGGGCTGAATACCCAACATACACGCAGTACCATATGGCTGATAAAGCAGGCATGAGGGAGTTTAAAAAAAGTAATTATGATCGGTGGAAAACGGTAAATAAAAATGTAAACAGACTCTGGGATGGGTTTATAGCAATTGTTGAGGAATGTGAAAATAGGTTTGTACCTTTAAACGTGGTAAGGAATAGTAAAGACACACCTTATAATATTAGAGAAATAAAGAGACTAAGAAGGAGGAGCAAATTGGAAAAAATAGAAATAGCTGTAGAAGTAAGGAGAAATTGAAGGAACTTACTAGGAAACTGAACCTAGCAAAGAAGTCAGGTAAGGAGAACATGATGGCAAACATAATTGGCAGTCATACAAATTTTATTGAAAAATGGAAGCTTATGTATATGTACTTTAAGATAGAAACAGGCTCCAAGAAGGACATTCCAGGAATCATTAATGAACAAGGGGAGTGTGTATGTGAGGATTTTCAAAAGGCAGAAGTATTCAGTCAGCAGTATGTAGAGATTGTTCGTTACAAGGATAATGTCCACATAGAGGAGGTGACTAATACTAAAGTAGTATTAAAATTTAAATATGATTACAATGACATTTACAATAAGATACAAAAGTTGAAAACTAGAAAAGCGGCTGGATTTGATAAGATTTCTGGGGATATATTAAGACATGGGTTGGGATATAGTAGCATATCTGAAAAACTTATTTGATTATTGTTTGCATGAAGGAGGTTTACCAAATGAATGGAGAGTTGCTATAGTAGCCCCTGTGTATAAAGGAAAGGGTGTTATACATAAAGCTGAAAATTACAGGCCAGTAAGTTTGACGTGCATTGTATGTAAGCTTTGGGAAGGCATTCTTTCTGATTATATTAGACATGTTTACCAAGTTAATAACTGGTTCGATAGAAGGCCGTTCGGTTTTAGGAAAGTTTTTTCCACTGAAGCTCAACTTGTAGGATTCCAGCAAGAAATAGTAGATATCTTGGATTCAGGAGGTCAAATGAACTGCATCGCAATTGACCAGTAAGGCATCTGATAGGGTGTATCATGGGAGACTACTGGCAAAAATGAGTGCAATTGGACTAGACAAAAGTAACTGAATGGGTTCCTATGTTTCTAGAAAACAGATGTCAGAGAGTTAGAGTAGGCGCAGCTTTATCTGACCCTGTAATAATTAAGAGGGGAATTCCTAAGGGGTGAAAGTTCCTTATGGGGTTCACTGTAAGTATCCAGGAAAGATCTTCATTGGGGTAATCACATAAATGAGATTGTAAATAAAGGTTACAGATCTCTGCACATGGTTATGAGGGTGTTCAGGGGTTGTAGTCAAGATGTAAAGGAGAGGGCATAAGCAACGGATAGGGAATCTGTCAGCTGGGCGACTGTCCTAAATGCAGATCAGTATTGATTTACAGCATGCTTTGCCACTCCGAGGGAAAGTTTGTTTATGTGGAAGGCGAAAGAAAATGTTGAGCAGGCTAAGGTGAAATGTGTGTCTGGAATTCTTAATAGATAAAGTGTTGTTTCGTGATGTAGAGGATAACTAGAGACGGACAGGTTCACTAGCATTGTGGGTGTTTGAAGCAGATAATAATAATAATAATAATAATAATAATAATAATAATAATAATAATAATAATAATAATAATAATAATAATAATAATTATAATGAAATGTGATTATTATCATCATTTTATACCGGTTGGTCCACCAGCCCCTTGCGATCAAGTTTTATGCATTGCTTCACATTTTTAGGCCACGGCTGCTTCCTTCCCTCTTCCTAATCTATCACTTCCAATCTTCCCATCCCCCCGCAAGGCCCCTGTTCAGCATAGCAGGTGAGGTCGTCTGTGCGAGGTACTGGTCATCCTCCCCAGTTGTACCCCGACCCAGAGTCTGAAGCTCCAGGACACTGCCCTTGAGGCGGTAGAGGTGGAATCTCTCGCTGAGTCCGAGGGAAAAACCGACCCTGGATGGTAAACAGATAAAGAAGAAGAAGAAACTTGACATTTACTACAATTCTGAAGGACATCGGTCCCTCTCTCTAAATCGAGATGTGTGTTCACAGCAGGAATCGTGAGCGCCACTATTAATTCATTGTGGGTGCCTCAAATGAACACGTACTTTAAAACAGGTGGTGGAGAACAGGCTGGAAAGTGGGCCATGTAACGCAATGGTGATGGTGAACAGTGCTCGATCTACGAAGTTCGAGTCCCACATAAGAATTTTTTAACAGCCAGTCCAGCGATGTGGTAAGGTTGCATACTTGAGAGCTTCCAAGGGCTGATTTAACCCTGCAAAAGACCATGTGTATCGTTGTTAGGTTGGAGATGACGTAAAAGAAATTGTAATGGGCGATAACACTGGCCTGAGAAAACTAAATGTAGTGACGTAGAATTTGCTAGATGGCGAGTCAATGGCGTAACGAACGTGAATACGTCGCACCGACACAGTGAGGCTACGTGAGAAGATACAGGCTGGTGTGAAAATGGGAAACCACGGAAAACCATCTTCAGGCCTGCCGACAGTGGGGTTCGAACCGACTATCTCCCGGATGCAAGGAATACAGTTTAAAACAGTGAATAACTTAATATCAATGTAATGACACCAGGTAGAATTAATATTATATATTGTCAAATTATATGTAGGATTATTATTTGACTGCCTGCGTGGTTTAATGACGAAGTTGCTGATCTGCCAACCACGCACCATTTGACTATTCGTACTTAACTTTAATTAGTTTGACTTTTCAGTAATTACAGAAGTATACCCTGCAGCCGATATAACATCACAGACTGTTCTGCGCACTACACTGCAAGAAAATAGAATTTTGTAACTCAAATATGATATTATGGAATCAATTTTCATTGCTGTAATTATTTTAATTAAAAAGTGATACGAGGGCTGGAACGGGGTCCGCTCAGCCTCGAGAGGTCAACTGAGCAGAGGCGGGTTCGATTCCCACATCAGCCATCCTGGAAGTGGTTTTCCGTAGTTTCCCACTTCTCCTCCAGGCGAATGTTGGGATGGTACCTAACTTAAGGCCACGGCCGCTTCCTTGTCTATCCCTTCCATCCTCCCGCAAGGCCCCTGTTCAGCATAGTAGGGCGAGGTACTTGCCATTCTCCCCAGTTGTATCCCTCACCTAGAGTCTGAAGCTCAAGGACACTGCTCTTGAGGATGGGATCCCTCGATGAGTCCGAGGGAAAAACCGACCCTGGAGGGTAAACAGATAAAGAAGAAGAAGAAGTAATTATTGTTCGTGAAGCAGGTGTGGCGTGTCACAGTGGCATTAGGCTACTGACGGCCGAGGTTTGAGTCCAGTTTGCAAGCCCCTGTTTGTAACTAGCTGTGTGGCAGCTACTTCTCTTATTTCATGACAGAGTCCATTATTCTCCTAAGTAACCTATCCTCCTCCATTCGGCTCACATGACCCCACCACCGAAGCTGGTTTGGGCGTACCGCTTCATCCATAGAGTTTTTTCCCCTATCTTAGCCTTTATTTCCTCATTCCGAGTACCCTCCTACCATTGTCCTCACCTGTTTGTACCAGCTACTTTCAGGTCGTGAAGCAAAGACTCACTGCAGTTGTATTCCGGCCTGCCATTACAGTACTCCTACCTAACTGCCACTTTATGCCTTTCAATAGAATATCCATGTAAACTAGGAATAACAAACTTGTTGTCTAGAACCTATAAGCGCCTTAATCCAAGAACTCATTCTACCATCAATTTTCGCTGCAGCCCAATTGTAAAAAAAAATGCCTTTGATTGGTTTGAATAATGTACCCGTAATCTCCCAATAGCACGAACATCTTTTCCCTCGGTACTCTGCCAAATGCCTTCCCTAGATATAAGAAACAAACATAACCGTCCATTCCCCTCGCAGTATTTGTCAATTACTTGGCGCATACTGAAAATCTGATCCTGGCCGTCCCTCTGTGGTCTGAAGGTAATATCGCATGCTATATGAAGCCATTTCATCCCTAACTTCCCAATGTCTTACTTGATGTTTTATGACAACTTTCCGCATGCGCTCGGTTGTTCGCGACGTCGCCAGAGGAAATTCTTTGATCCGTTGAGATTTTCAAAATATTCTTAACTCTTGACCAATGATTCCCTAGGATCTACTTATGAGTTGGCAGGATTTTCCCTAAACACTGTTCATTTCCCTTTTCCCGTCCTTTCTAAGATTCTAGATTACTGTCCGGAGAAGTTTGCTTGCCTTTCTAGGTTCTTACTTGTGTTTCTTTCATCTGCGTCAGTCCTGTTCTCATACGCCTTCTGTTTACGTTTTCCCCATCTTTACACACAGTTGTTCCCTGCTGCATGCACTGATCATGTCCGCATCCCGTATTCGCTGCAATCAGATTTGCCTCATCTTTACATAGCTTTTTCTTAAATATTTTCGACAAAGTTGGAAATTTATCGAACATTTTCCTTTATAATTTATTCCAATCCCTCACTCCTCCTCCTATAAATGGATATTTGCCCCAATTTGTCCTCTTGAATTCCAACTTTATCTTCATACTGTGATCTTTCGCCAGTTTGTATCCAAGGAGTCCCTCGCCTGTCAAATGTGAGTGGGATTCCGTTACTTCCATAGGTTCGAGGCTTGCTTAAAATGTTCTCAGTGCGTTTCGTAAAAATTCTGTGTAGCAGGATGGTAACCCGCTTACACATAGTCCGGTGAATATCTCACCTCTAACGGGTTAGGGACCACCGGTGGAGTGTACAGTGCTAGTCCTTTAACACAAGCAGGGCCATGACTCAGTTTAAGTCTGAGATCCTCACTGGTATCCCGGCTCTCAGGCCACAAACTAGGACTTGACCGCAGTCATTCACAGCACGAACCACAATTATGATCATCAGGAAAGCTACCAGCCTCAACTATCTGAACAAAGTATTGATTATTATTATTATTATTATTATTATTATTATTATTATTATTATTATTATTATTATTATTACAAAATATTTTACTCAGGAAGTATCATATACACAAAAGAACTTCACTTTCAAAATGATTGAGGAATCTAAATAGAGACATGTGGTGGCCGTGAGAGTAAGCCAAGCCACCTGAGTAGCTCACAAACTATAGAAATTGTGCCAGTTTAACTGATGAGCAATTGTGTCCACGCCTCCCATATCTCCAGATAAGAGGGATGAGTGTGCGTTTACCACGCAAACAAATAATTCTTGGAGAAGGCTCAACACAAATATCGTACACGAAATACGTGCTGTAAACGCACCAGCTCGATAGGTCAGGCCCATGTGAAGATCGGAGATCGAACACCGCGCAGTTACACGACCAATAAAAAATGAAACGCCGTATGGCTTTTAGTGCCGGGAGTGCCCAAGGACAAGCTCGGCTCGCCAGGTGCAGGTCTTTTGATTTGACTCCCATGGGCGACCTGGACGTCGTGATGAGGATGCAATGATGATGAAGAGGACACATACACCCAGCCCCCGTGCCAGAGGAATTAACCCTGCCGGGAATCGAACCCGGGACCCCTTTGCACGCCATGGAGCCGAACACATGACCACTAAAGATCCGACATAAGAACACTTTTCCTGTGAGAAACTCGATTCCATTTTCAAGTCACAAAACCATAGAAATGGAAAGTAACGTCACAGTTGGCTGCAGCTCTAGCGAGAGCTCCACCATATGAAACCCCGGTTACAATTACAGCTTCAGTAGCATCGTCACGTAGGAACAGTTGAGTGTCACGCTACTGGATTCACTAAGAACATGAGATGCATTGAGCTCACCTGTTTGCGGGCCGCCGTGCGCTGCCGCGTTCGGTACAATGACCGACGCCCCGGCGCCGGCGCCCCCGTGGACGATGTTCGGCAGCATCACCTGCTGTGGATTCTGGTGGTCGTTCATCGGGTCAAAGGTCACGTGGAGATCACGTCCGCCACATCCAAGCGATCGACCGAAGACACGAGTACTTGTGATAAGGCTCAGCGTGAGCGCTGGTTTACTGCGTCTTGAGATGCGCGCGCAGTGTTGCTTATCAGCCGGCCGCGGCCTTTCACCACGTCTAGAACCGAACTCAGGTGTGTCAGTATCATTATTGTTAACAGAATTCAAAAGAAACTTGCATTAGACAACAACAACATTGATAGAAGTTTAACTATGGTTCTCGAGTATCTATTCACAATGTTATCAACAGAGATGTTGTGACGCTCTGAAAATAATGCTCATTTTCCATCACAACGATAACAATATTCTTCACTGGCTATGGTTACTTGTGTACACCTCTGCACTCTCACCGTCGTAGTTACAATAATAATCGCTGGAACTCAGAGTGAGAGTGGAAATTCACTTCCC
Source organism: Anabrus simplex (assembly GCF_040414725.1). NCBI lineage: Eukaryota > Metazoa > Arthropoda > Insecta > Orthoptera > Tettigoniidae > Anabrus > Anabrus simplex. Next base: position 15,166,373 of record NC_090266.1, read on the forward strand.
TTAGATTTTGCTGTTTACAATTTGCTTTACCTCGCACAGATTTCATGGCGACGTTGGGACAGGAAAGGGCTAGGAGTGGGAAGGAAATTACCATGGCCTTGATTAAGGTACAGCCCCAGCATTTGTCTGGTGTGAAAATGGGAAACCACGGAATACCATCTTTAGGGCTGCCGGCAGTTCGAACCCACTAAATCCCGAAAGTCCGGCTCCATGGCTAAATGGTTAGCGCGCTGTTTGGTCACAGGGATCCCGGGATCGATTCCCGGCAGGGTCGGAAATTTTAACCATAATTGGTTAATTTCACTGTACGGGGCTGGGTGTATGTGTCGTCTTCATCATCACGACAGGCAGGTTGCCTACGGGAGTCAAATGAAGAGACCTGCATCTGACGAGCCGTACTTGTCCTCGGACACTCCCGGCATTTCATATCCCTAATGCAAGCCCATAAATATGATTAAGGGGTAGTTAGTGATGGCTCGTTTTCACACAGAGCAGGAATACTCTGCTGACATCCAATGAGCAGTTGGTGCCCCTAGGCAGAGAATGAACCACTAAGTAACTTACATCTGCATGTACCTGAATAATAATAATAATAATAATAATAATAAATAATAATAATAATAATAATAATAATAATAATAATAATAATAATAATAATAATAATTGTATCGGGAGGTACACCTCAACCCCGTGCTATCTAACATACAAAACTTGAAACACCTAGTGCAAGAAATTGGGACGTTGATCAATAGACGCCACTACTAAAGTGATAGAGTAATGTGTTATTTTACGGTTTCCTAAACTGACTGGATATTTTTCTGGGGAACCACTGGTTGCAACATCTATTTCAAGAAGTGTGGATGTCTCTATTAAAGAACTGATGTCAGGCACTCTGATGCAAAGTGCAATAACTATACATTTAAAGAAACTTTGTATTTATTTAGGTTTTCTAAACTGAATCTATTATTCCTTGTCTTGATATTTCAAAGGATGCAAGACTTCTAGCTCTTCCCGCCGACTTGAGATTTCAACCAACAGGAAGATTCATATATGTATTTTTCCGCCAATAATAGGCTCCTTGTAACTTGTCGGCTGTCCAAGAAAAATGAGAGCGTGTGTCCCGATTTAGTCCAGAGCCTTCTCGAACCTTCCGCTCGGGTATAAAAGCTGACGCCTTTTCGAGCTGAGTTGTCTTATTGATCGTCGTGTAACTAAGTGTTTGTGTGTTAAGACAGGAGGCGGGGACCTCATTCTTCGGCAGGAAGAACACCAGCCCAGGTAATGGCCACCATAATTATATCTCAGTAGTCATCACCGCAAGCTGATTCGAGGGGAAGGTTCCTATCTTAAACTATGTAACAGTCAATTTATTAAAATGTAAACTGTCTTGCCTCTCATGTAAAAGTTCAAGTAAGTCAAAGTACTTAACTCAAAGCCGGGGATAGAATGTGCCCTCTCGAATTCCCCTTCAATTAATCTTGAGGTGACTAAGATATTGTAACTGCTTTCCACTTGTAAATCGTAAATTAACTTGTCCATCTAGTCTTGCGGTCTCCTACATTCTTACTACAACCCCTAAAAACCCTCATAACTATGTGCAGAGATCTGTACCCTTTATATACAATCATATTTATGTGATTACCCCAATGAAGATCTTTCCTTATATTAACACCTAGACACCCAAAAGAAACTTTCACCCCATCAATGCAGTAATTAAAACTGAGAGGACTTTTCCTATTTGTGGAACTCACAACCTGACTTTTAACCCCTCTTATCAACATACCATTGCCTGCTGTCCTTCTCACAACATTTTCGAGGTCACGTTGCAGTTGCTCACAATCTTGTAACTTATTTATCACTCTATAAAGAATAATATCATCCGCAAAAGGCCTTACCTCCGATTCCACTCCTTTAATCATATCATTTATATATATAAGAAAATATAAAGGTCCAATAATACTGCCTCGAGGAATTCCCCTCTTAATTATTACAGGGTCAGATAAAGCTTCACCTACTCTAATTTTCTGAGATCTATTTCCTAGAAATATAGCAATCCATTCAGTCACTCTTTTGTCTAGTCCAATTACACACATTTTTGCCAGTAGTCTCCCATGATCCACCCTATCAAATGCTTTAGACGGGTCAACCGCGATACAGTCCATTTGACCTCCAGAATCCAAGATATCTGCTATATCTTGCTGGAATCCTACAAGTTGAGCTTCAGTGGAATAACCTTTCCTAAAACCGAATTGCCTTCTATCGAACCAGTTATTAATTTCACAAACATGTCTAATATAATCAGAAAGAATGCCTTCTCAAAGCTTACATACAATGCACGTCAAACTTGCTGGCCTGTAATTTTCAGCTTTATGTCTATCACCCTTTCCTTTATACACAGGGGCTACTATAGCAACTCTCCATTCATCTGGTATAGCTCCTCCGACCAAACAATAATCAAATAAGTACTTCAGATATGGTACTATATCCCAACACATTTTCTTTAGTATATCCCCAGAAATCTGATAATTTACAGCTGCTTTTATAGTTTTCAACTTTTGTAACTTATTGTAAATGTCATTGTTACCACATGTAAATTTTATTACTTCTTTGGCCTTAGTCTCCTCCTCTATCTCGACATTATCCTTGTAACCAACGATCTTTACATACTGCTGACTGAATACTTCTGCCTTTTGAAGATCCTCACATACGCACTCCCATTGTTCATTAATTATTATTGGAATGTCCTCCTTGGATCATGTTTCTGCCTTAAAATACCTATACATACCCTTCCATTTTTCACTAAAATTTGTATGACTGCCAATTATGCTTGCCATCATGTTATCCTCAACTGCCTTCTTTGCTAAATTCAATTTTCTAGTAAGTTCCTTCAATTTCTCCTTACTTCCACAGCCATTTCTAACTCTATTTCTTTCCAGTCTGCACCTCCTTCTTAGTCTCTTTATTTCTCTATTATAATAAGGTGGGTCTTTACCATTCCTTACCACCCTTAAATGTACAAACCTGTTTTCGCATTTCTCAACAATTTCTTTAAACCCATCCCAGAGTCTGTTTACATTTTTATTTACCGTTTCCCACCGATTATAGTCACTTCTTAGAAACTGCCTCATGCCTGCTTTATCAGCCATATAGTACTGCCTAATAGTCCTACCTTTAAGACCTTCCTTTCTAACACATTTATTTTTAACTACCACAAAAACAGCTTCATGATCACTAATACCACCTATTACTTCAGTTTCCCTATAGAGCTCATCTGGTTTTATCAGCACCACATCCAGGATATCTTTCCCTCTGGCTGGTTCCATCACTTTCTGAATCAGCTGTCCTTCCCATATTAACTTATTTGTCATTTGTTGGTCATGCTTCCTGTCGTTCGCATTTCCTTCCCAATTGACATCTGGCAAATTCAGATCTCCCGCTACAATCACATTTCTTTCCATGTCGTTTCCCACATAGCTGACTATCCTATCAAATAATTCCGAATCCGCGTCAGTGCTACCCTTTCCCGATCTGTACACTCCAAATATATCAAGTTGCCTATTATCTTTAGAAATGAGCCTTACGCCTAGAATTAACAGCAGTTTTTATCCTGTTAGGAGTTGTAGGATAAAAAATAGAGCACGACTAAGTAGTATTGTAGTGTTGTAGTCGTATATTAATTACCTTATTGTTGTGTGATCTTTGAGTAGGTACTATCCCAGACAATATATCCCTACGTTTATTTTTGCAAATAAGTTATTTTATTTTAAATTTCATTTTTCCCCCGTAAAGAATGGCTAAGTAGCAAGAGTGTACGAACTGTGGGTGTGGCGGGGCATTGAGGGGTATGAGGGAGGAGTTGGAAAGTTTGAGGGAGATAATTAGAATTCTCACAGAAGAGAGGAAGGAAGATAGGACTCCCTCAAACAATGTACAGGTTACAGTAGGTGTACAAGAGGGAGGGGAAGGAAAGGGGGGAGTTGTAGAGGACAGGTGGTCTAATGTTCTAAGGGGAAGGAGATTGCAGGCTAAGGGCTCTATTCAGGATCAGAATTCAGGACAGATGTCTGTGCAAAATCGGTACGAGTCACTCCAGGTAGAACAACAGAGGAAAGATGAGGGACAGGGAACTGTTGGTGAGATGTGTGGAAGTAGGAGGAAGGGAAAAGGTATGAAAGGAAAATGTAGAGTAGAGGATAGGAAAAGACAGGTGGAACAGGGTCATGGGAAGGAGAAAAGGGAGGAGGAAGTAGCTTCTGCAGCTATCAGGAAAGATAGGGCTGACCAGAAGGGGAGGGGATCAAATGAAATGGGTAGGGTTGAGGCTCTGGTCATGGGAGATTCCATCGTTAGACACGTGGGGAACATGTGTGGAGGAAAGGGAACCAGGGTGGAATGTTATCCAGGAATTAGGTTGAGGCAGATGTTGAGGAAAGTAGAAGAGAGGGAGGAGGGGAAGGAGAAGGTGGTAGTGTTTCACGTCGGTACCAAACATAAGGCAAGCTGATATAAGTACCAGCATAGTTGGAGATGTGTGAGATCTGGTAAATGCAGCATGGGTGAATTTTAAGAAAGCGGAGATTGTTATTAGTGGAATACTGTGTAGGAGGGATACTGACTGGAGGGTAATTGGGGATTTAAATGAGACTATGGAGTGGGTATGTGGGAAACTGGGAGTGAAATTTCTAGATCCTAATGGGTGGGTAGGAGATAGGGATCTGCGCTTGGATGGCCTTCATTTAAACCGCAGTGGTACGTATAAGTTAGGAAATTTGTTTGGAAGGGTAATAGGAAGGTACATTCAGGGAAACGGGATGGCCTAGGGAGCGGTGATAAGGGAGCAGGGAACTGAAAATCAAGTAGGGATGTCATAAAATTGTTAGTGTTGAACTGTAGAAGTATCGTAAAGAAAGGAATAGAATTAAGTAATTTAATAGATATATATTTACCAGATATTGTAATAGGAGTTGAATCATGGCTGAGAAATGATATAATGGATGCAGACATTTTCTCACGGCACTGGAGTGTGTATCGTAGAGATAGGATAGGAATGGTGGGAGGGGGAGTGTTCATTCTGGTGAAAGAAGAATTTGTAAGCTACGAAAAGTTAAAGATGAGACACATGAAATCCTAGGTGTAAGGCTCATTTCTGAAGATAATAGGCAACTTGATATATTTGGAGTGTACAGATCGGAAAGGGTAGCACTGACGCGGATTCGGAATTATTTGATAGGATAGTCGGCTATGTGGGAAACGACATGGAAAGAAATGTGATTGTAGCGGGAGATCTGAATTTGCCAGATGTCAATTGGGAAGGAAATGCGAACGACAGGAAGCATGAAAACAAATGACAAATAAGTTAATATGGGAAGGACAGCTGATTCAGAAAGTGATGGAACCAACCAGAGGGAAAAATATCCTGGATGTGGTGCTGATAAAACTAGATGAGCTCCATAGGGAAACTGAAGTAATAGATGGTATTAGTGATCATGAAGCTGTTTTTGTGGTAGTTAAAAATAAATGTGATAGAAAGGAAGGTCTTAAAAGTAGGACTATTAGACAGAACCATATGGCTGATAAAGCAGGCATGAGGCAGTTTCTAAAAAGTAACTATGATCGGTGGAAAACGGTAAATAAAAATGTAAACAGACTCTGGGATGGGTTTAAAGAAATTGTTGAGGAATGCGAAAATAGGTTTGTACCTTTAAGGGTAGAAAGGAATGGTAAAGACCCACCTTATTATAATAGAGAAATAAAGAGACTAAGTAGGAGGTGCACACTGGAAAGAAATAGAGTTAGAAATGGCTGTGGAAGTAAGGAGAAATTGAAGGAACTTACTAGAAAATTGAATCTAGCAAAGAAGGCAGCTAAGGATAACATGATGGCAAGCATAATTGACAGTCACACAAATTTTAGTGAAAAATGGAAGGGTATGTATAGGTATTTTAAGGCGGAAACAGGTTCCAAGAAGGACATTCCAGGAATAATTAATGAACAAGGGGAGTGTGCATGTGAGGATCTTCAAAAGGCAGAGGTATTCAGTCAGCAGTATGTAAAGATTGTTGGTTACAAGGTTAATGTCGAGATAGAGGAGGAGACTAAGGCCAAAGAAGTAATAAAATTTACATATGGTAACAATGACATTTACAATAAGATACAAAAGTTGAAAACTAGAAAAGCGGCCGGAATTGATAAGATTTCTGGGGATATACTAAAGATAATGGGTTGGGATATAGTACCATATCTGAAGTACTTATTTGATTATTGTCTGGTCGAAGGAGCTATACCAGATTAATGGAGAGTTGCTATAGTAGCCCCTGTGTATAAAGGAAAGGGGGATAGACATAAAGCTGAAAATTACAGGCCAGTAAGTTTGACATGCATTGTATGTAAGCTTTGGGAAGGCATTCTTTCTGATTATATTAGACATGTTTGTGAAATTAATAACTGGTTCGATAAAAGGCAATTCGGTTTTAGGAAAGGTTATTCCACTGAAGCTCAACTTGTAGGATTCCAGCAAGATATAGCAGATATCTTGGATTCGGGAGGTCAAATGGACTGTATCGCGATTGACCTGTCTAAAGCATTTGATAGGGTGGATCATGGGAGACTACTGCAAAAATGAGTGCAATTGGACTAGACAAAAGAGTGACTGAATGGGTTGCTATATTTCTAGAAAATAGATCTCGGAGAATTAGAGTAGGTGAAGCTTTATATGACCTTGTAATAATTAAGAGGGGAATTCCTCAAGGCAGTATTATCGGACCTTTATGTTTTCTTATATATATAAATGATATGAGTAAAGGAGTGGAATCGGAGGTAAGGCTTTCTGTATAGAGTGATAAATATGTTACAAGATTGTGAGCAACTGCAACGTGACCTCGAAAATGTTGTGAGAAGGACAGCAGGCAATGGTATGTTGATAAACGGGGTTAAAAGTCAGGTTGTGAGTTTCACAAATAGGAAAAGTATTCTCAGTTTTAATTACTGCGTTGATGGGGTGAAAGTTCCTTTTGGGGATCATTGTAAGTATCTAGGTGTTAATATAAGGAAAGATCTTCATTGGGGTAATCACATAAATGGGATTGTAAATAAAGGGTATAGATCTCTGCACATGGTTATGAGGGTGTTTAGGGGTTGTAGTAAGGATGTAAAGGAGAGGGCATATAAGTCTCTGGTAAGACCCCAACTAGAGTATGGTTCCAGTGTATGGGACCCTCACCAGGATTACCTGATTCAAGAATTGGAATAAATCCAAAGAAAAACAGCTCGATTTGTTCTGGGTGATTTCCGACAAAAGTGTAGCGTTACAATAATGTTGCAAAGTTTGGGTTGGGAAGAATTGAGAGAAAGAAGAGGAGCTGCTCGAGTAAGGGATATGTTCCGAGCTGTCAGCGGAGAGATGACATTAGTAGACGAATAAGATTGAGTGGCATTTATAAAAGTAGGAAAGATCACAATATGAAGATAAAGTTGGAATTCAAGAGGACAAACTGGGGCAAATATTCATTTATAGGAAGGGGAGTGAGGGATTGTAATAAGTTACCAGGGGAGACGTTCAATAAATTTCCAATTTCTTTGAAATCATTTCGGAAAAGGCTAGGAAAGCAACAGATAGGGAATCTGCCACCTGGGCGACTGCCCTAAATGCAGATCAGTATTGATTGATTGAGAGGAATTTCATGTGTCACCTCAGTCACCTCAGTAGTTTCGGATTAGCCTCTGCATCATCGGGCCGCAAGCCCATGTAGAGTTTTATCCTTTGATTTCAAGGAGCGCAAGTGTTTGAGTTTGGGCCAATAATTGAACCTGTTCTCTTTCACGAACGCTCGGTAGTATGGGTACTAATTGCGGCCAGTATCTAGTATTCGGGTGATATTGGGTTCGAATCCCACTGTCGGCAGCCCTGAAGATAGTTTTTCGTGGTTACCCATTTTCACACCAGGCATATGCTGCGCTGTACTTTAATTAAGGCCACGGCCGCTTCTTTCCTACTCCTAGCCATTTCCTGTCCATCGTCGCGGTAAGTCCTATCTGTGTTGGTGCGACGTAAAGCAAATTGCAAAACAAACAAAAAAGAAAAAGAAGGAATGGGTACTCGATACCCCTGTATTATTTATTAAAATACAACTGCAAATGTAGGTTGTGCCCAGAGAGGCCAGAAATTGTAAACTTTATTGAGCAAATGCAAAAGTTAAAGGTTGCCTTGAGTAGACCGTAAGAGTTTGGGAGCGCAGTCTCCGTGGTATAGGTTGTAGAGCATGTAAGCTCTTTATTGTTATGTAAACTGGGTGCCTTTGGAAGGCCGTAACATGTAATATTTCGGACCAAAAGCGCTCTTGATAATTAATATCCTGTAAAAAAGGTTGGGAGGTCTTTCTCCCTGAATGTGAGCCTCAGTGCTCAGGCCCCTGCCGTGTACGTGATCTAACACTACTTTCGCAAAGCGAATTGATTGTTAAATTCAAAAAAGAAATATAACCTTTGTTTTCAAAGTTTATAATGAGTCTTCCAGCTCGCACCTCCTTTCTCCTCTGCGTCAAGTCAGGCAACGAGTGTCTTTGTTACAAATTCGTCGAGTGGAAGGAAAGAGGAGTCCTACAAGCAACAGGAGGTTAGCAGAGCAGAACACAAGCATTTTATTTCGGAAATAGAAGACATAAGGAGAATTCAAAAAGTCAATGTGAATTTGAGGCGATTTGCTTGTTCTTAACATCTCCTGTGTTTGCAACTGTCCACTTCCCAAAGAGTGTTTCATGTCTATCTGGAGTATGAAGTCAAAAAGGGAAGAGAAGATGTATGAATCTTCATCTATCTATCTCAGTGACTCGTGTAACTTCACTTTCTTTCGGTTCCTCTTCACATGAGAAAAAACCGTAACTTTCCCTCTAAGGGGCCATTTCTATCGTGAGAACGATACGTGTACCGGGAGGTACACCTCAACCCCACACATGTAAAAGAAGCGCCTTCTCTCGAACAAATCTTGAAACAGCTAGTGTAGGAAGTTGGGACATTGATCAGAAGATGTCACCACTAAACGACAGAGTAATGTGTATTTTAAAGTTTCCTAAACTGACTGGATCTCTTTGTTTTGTTTTGGTGTATCACTAGAATTTCGCGCTTTTCTCCAAAACTGAGGTCCTGCACTCTGGTGCAAGGTGGAATTATTAGTGATTTAAAGTTTTGTGTTTTCTGGTTTTCTCAACTGAATTGACTTTTATTATCTTGAGACTTCAAGGTTTACAACACTTCTCTCTCATCCCACCAACGTTGGCTTTTAACCAATAATACATTTTCTGTACTTATTTTTCAGCCAATCATGGGCTTCTTGTAACTTTTTGATCATCCAATAAAATGAGAGCGTGTGTTCGGAAGTCCAGAGCCTTCCCGAAACCTCCTCTCGGTTATAAAAGCTGCGGCTTATTCAAGTTAACTTGTCTTATTTATCGCCGAGTTACTGAGTGTGTGCGTTAAGAGAGGAGGCGTCTAAAATGTAAACTTTCTTCTTTCTCATGTAAAATTTTTAAAAGAAACAGTAAATCGGGGATAGAGAGGGCGTTACCCTCTCGAATTCCCCTTCAATTTATCTTGAGGTGACTATGATTTTGTAACTGTTTTCATCCTGTAAATCATTTATTAACTTTTCCTTCTAGTCACCTCAGTAGTGTGGGATTAGATTCTGCACCATCGAGCCGCGAGCCCAAGTAGGGTTTAAAACTTGGTTGTCAGGGAGTACAAGTGTACACCTCCGGTCATTTTGAGTTTGGGCCAGTAATTTAACTTGTTCTTCTTTTTCACGAAGGCCCATTAGGATGGGTACTAGATACCCCTGTGTAAATTAAATTGTATATCGTATGTTGTGCCTAGAGAAGCCAGAGATTGTAAGGTTTTGTGTAAAATTGCCTTGAGTAGGCTGTATGGGAGCGCAGTCTCCTTGGTTGAATTCGGAGAGCATGTAAGCTCTTTCCTGGTATTTGTGTAATATTGAGTGTTGCCTTTGGAAAGCCTTAATTGTAACGTTTGGAGCAAAGCGCTCTTGAGAGATGTCTCTCCTTATCTAACTAAACACAACATAATGCGACGTTGTAAACTTGCAAATTTGGAGCTTGAAGCTCAAAACTTGTTAATTACCAATCCTTGGATTTTTCTATTCTGGTATCGAAATTGCTATGTACCTCATATTTTGTACTTTCACCTAGTGAAGAACTTTGCTTTTTAACATTTAATTTCTAAAAAGAACTTTAAGTTTCATTTTGAAGTTTTAGATTAATCTTTCATATCGTAGATAGACCCATTCCCAACAGCACCTTCTTTCACCTCTCTCTGCTCCACGGAAACTCCGTAACAATATGAAAATGGGTTTAGTAAATCCAAACGCCAAGGCAATTTTTCCTAGTGCCTGAGTCTCTATCATCAAAGTTCCTTATGCCGATCACTGCAAGTACCTAGTTCTTCGTTTGGGGTAATCACATAAATGGGATTGTAAATAAAGGGTACTTATGGCTCCACATGGTTTTGAGGGTACTTAGGGGTTGTAGTAAGGATGTAAAGGAGAGGGCTACTTTGGAGAAATTATTGTAAACAACCTCATATTTTTCAACATTTAAGGACACTTTTATTCTCCGTCCCGCGGAGTAGGGAAAATATTAGTAATCCACCATCTGTAAAGATCACATAACCACATTTCAGTTGAGAATTGTAGTGTAGATACAGTATATTAGATAGTATCTTGCCTGTTATGTTCGTGTGTATTTTTGTGCAAACGGCAGGTTTCATTTCTATTACAGCATAGTAGGACAAGTAGTACTAATATTAATCTGTGTACGTGTTCAACTTTATTGGTAATCTTTGAGACCCGTACCTACCGGTAGTTTTGCGAATATCTAAATTTAGGTCTAATTGGAATTTTCATTTCTGTTTGTGCTTAGTAAGAAGCTAGGATACATCCGAACGTAGTTTAAACATTATTGTAGTGTAGTATAGTAACTTATTAGAAATTAGGGTGCCTATTCTATAATTTTGAGTAGTTTTTCGAATTTTGAACTTTAATGGTAATTTTCTTTTCAGTTTTTGCTTGGTAATAACCTGTTGTAATTAGAATACGTCTGAACGTAGTTTAAAATTATTGTAGTGTATTGTAGTATCTGTACATATTCTGAACGTAGTTTAAAATTATTGTAGTGTATTGTAGTATCTGTACTTAGTCTGAACGTAGCTTAAAATTATTGTAGTGTATTATAGCACCTTATTAGAAAGTAGTGTGTTTATTCTATTACTGTGAAATATTTGTATAGTACCGTTTCTGTGGTATCTGTAGTAACTCTCTTTCTAAAATTATGTTGTTGTAATTAGGGTAGACTTAACTGCAGTTAAGAACTGTGTAATTCTTGCATATTATTCTCTGTTTCCAGTAACTAACAGCAATTTTCATCGTGTTAGCGTGTTGTAGGAATAAAAATGTAGTATTGTAGTGTAGTAGTAGTCTATATTAAATAACTTACTGTCGTGTGTTCTTTGTGATCTAACCAAGACAATATCTCATTCCTTTCATTTTTATTTTGCACAGAATAAGTTACCTTATTTTTCTTTTCTTTTCATTATTTAGAAAAAATTGCTAAGCAGTGCCAGTGTAGGAACTGTGGATGTGGCCAGATATTAAGGAGTATGAGGGAGGAGTTGGAGAGCTTGAGGGAGATAATTAGGATACTCTCAGAGGACAGGAAGGAAAGTAGGCCTCCAAACAATGTACAGGATATAGAAGGTGTAATAGAGGGATTGGAAGGAAATGGCGGAATTGTGGAAGACAGGTGGTCTAATGTTTTAAGGGGAAGGAGGTTGCCGGCTAGGGGCTCCATTCAGGATCAAAATTCAGGACAGGTGTCGGTGAGAAATCGGTACGAGTCACTGCAGGTAGAACAACCGAGGGAAGATGAGTAACAGGGAACTGTTTCAGAGAAGTTTGGAAGTAGGAGAAAGGGAAGGGGTAGGAAAGGGAAATGTGGAGTAGTGGATAGGAAAAGACAGGTGGAACAGGGTCGTGGGATGGAGAAAAGGGAGGAGGAAATAGCTTCTGCAACTGTCAGGAAAGATAGGACTGACCAAGAGGGGAGGGGATCAAATGAGGTGGGTAGGTTAGAGGCTCTGGTCATGAGGGATTGTATCGTTAGACATGTCGGGAAAGTGTGTGGAGGAAAGGGTGCCAGGGTAGAGTGTTATCCAGGAATTAGGTTAAGGTAGATGTCGAAGAAAGTAGAAGAGAAGGAGGAGAGAAAGGAGAAGTTGGTAGTGTTTCACGTTGGTACTAACAACATAAGACAAGCAGGTATAAGTACCAACATAGTTGGGGATGTGTGGGATCTGGTAAATGCAGCACGGATGAAGTTTAAGGAAGCAGAGATTGTTATCAGTGGAATACTGCGTAGGAGGGATACTGACTGGAAGGTGATTGGGGATTTAAATGAGACTATGGAGTGGGTATGTGGGAAACTGGGAGTGAAATTTCTAGATCTTAATGGGTGGGTAGGAGATATGTATCTGCGCTCAGATGGCCTTCACTTAAACCGCAGTGGTACATATAAGTTAGGAAATTTGTTTAGAAGGTTTAGAGGGAGGTACATTCAGGAAAACATGGTGCGCTAAGCAGCGGTGTTAAGGGAACTGGGAACTGGAAATCAAGTAGGGATGACATAAAACTGTTAGTGCTCAACTGTAGAAGTATTGTAAAGAAAGGAATAGAATTAATTTAATAGATATATACTTACCAGATATTGTAATAGGAGTTGAATCATGGCTGAGAAATGATATAATGGATGCAGAAATTTTCTCACGGAACTGGAGGGTGTATCTTAGAGGTAGGATAGGAAAGGTAGGAGGGGGAGTATTCATTCTCGTGAAAGAAGAATTTGTTAGCTAAGAAAAAGTTAAAGATGACAAGCACGAAATTCTAGGGGTAAGGCTCATTTCTAAAGATAATAGGTAACTAGATGCCTTTGGAGTGTACAGACCAGGAAAGGGTAGCGCAGATGCTGATTCAGAATTATATGATAAGATAATCAGCTATGTGGGAAACGATAAGGAAAGGAACGTGATCGTAGCGGGTGATCTCAATTTACCAAATGTCAATTGGGAAGGTGATGCGAACGACAGGGAGCATGACCAACAAATGGCAAATATGGGAAGGGCACCTGATTCAGAAAGTGATGGAACCAACTAGAGAGAAGAATATTCTGGATGTGGTGCTGATAAAAGCAGATGAACTCTATAGAGAAACCGAAGTAATAGATGGTATTAGTGATCACGAATCTGTTTTTGTGGTAATTAAAAATAAATGTGAAAGAAAGGAAGAGATTCAAATTAGGACTGTTAGGCAGTACCATATGGCTTATAAAAAATATGAGGGAGTTTTTAATAAGCAACTATGATCGGTGGAAAACGATAAATAAACATGTAAACAAACTCTGGGATGATTTTAAAGCAATTGTTGAGCAATGTGAAAATGGGTTTGTACCTTTAAAGGTGGTCAGGAATGGTAAAGATCCAGTATAGTATAACAGGGAAGTAAAGAGACTAAGAAGGAGGTGCAGGTTGGAACGAAATAGAGTTAGAAATGGCTGTCGAACTAAGGAGAATTTGAAGGAGCTTACTGGGAAATTGAATCTAGCAAAGACGTCAGCTAAGGATAACATAATGGCAAGCATAATTGGTAGCCACACTAATTTGAGTGAAAAAGGTAATAGTATGTATATGTACTTTAAGGCAGAAACAGGTTCCAAGAAGGACATTCCAGGAATAATTAATGAACAAGGCGAGTGTTGAATGCGAGGATCTTGAAAAGGCAGAAGTATTCAGTCAACAGTATGTAAAGATTGTTGGTTACAAGGATAATGTCCAGATGAGGAGGTAACTAATACTAAAGAAGTATTAAAATTTACCTATGCCAGCAATGACATTTGCAGTAAGATACAAAAGTTGAAAACAAGAAAAGCAGCTGGAATTGATAAGGTTTCAGGGGATATACTAAAGACAATGGGTTGGGATGTAGTATCATGTCTGAAGTACTTGTTTGATTTTTTTGTTTGCATGAAGGAACTTTACCAAATGAATGGAGAGCTGCTATAGTAGCCCTTGTATATAAAGGAAAGGGTGATAGGCATAAAGCTGAAAATTACCGGCCAGTCAGTTTGACATGCATTGTACAAAAGCTTTGGGAAAGCATTCTTTCTGATTATATAAGACATGTTTGCAAAATTAATAAATGGTTTGATAGAAGGCAGTTTGGGTTTAGGAAAGGTTATTCCATTCCAGCAAGATATATCAGATATCCTGGATTCTGGAGGTCAATTGGACTGTATTTTGATTGACTTATCTAAGGCATTTGATTGGGTAGATCATGGGAGACTACTGGCAAAAATGAGTGCAATTGGACTTGACAAAAGAGTGACTGAATGGGTGGCTCTGTTTCTAGAAAATAGAACTCAGAGAATTAGAGTAGGTGAAGCTTTATCTGTCCCTGTAAAAATTAAGAGGGGAATTCCTCAAGGCAGTATTATTGGACCTTTATATTTTCTTATATATATCAATGATATGTGTAAAGAAGTGGATTACTAGGAGTCTCCAAAGAACTTTTATTTGTGCTTATTGTCAATGTTTTTCTTTTCATTTCTTTATTTATACAGCTGAAGAGGACCACTAAGTGGTCGAAACATGTCCTGTAAGTTTTAATTTTATTCAATTTTGCCTGAGGCATTAATAAAGTATCGATTAGGTGGTTATTTATACTTACTTCTTAAAGAAGTGGAATCAGAGATAAGGCTTTTCGCAGATGATGTTATTCTGTACAGAGTAATAAATAAGTTACAAGATTGTTAGCAACTGCAAAATGACCTCGATAATGTTGTGAGATGGACAGTAAGCAATGGTATGATGATAAACGGGGATAAAAATCAGGTTGTGAGTTTCACAGATAGGAAAAGTCCTCTCAGTTTTAATTACTGCGTTGATGGGATGAAAGTTCCCATTGGGGATCATTATAAATACCTAGGTATAAATATAAGGAAAGATCTTCATTGAGGTAATCACATAAATGGTATTGTAAATAAAGTGTACAGATCTCTGCACATGGTTATGAGAGTATTTAGGGGTTGCAGTAGGGATGTAAAGGAGAGAGCATATTTGTCTCTGGTGAGACCTCAAATTGAGTATGGTTCCAATGTATGGAACCCTCACCAGGATAACTTGATTCAGGAACTGGAAAAAATCCAAAGAAAAGCAGCTCGATTTGTTCTGGGCGATTACCGACAAAAGAGTAGCGTTACAAAAATGTTGCAAAGTTTGGGCTGGGAAGACTTGGGAGAAAGGAGACGAGCTGCTCGACTAAGTGGTATGTTCCGAGCTGTCAGTGGAGAGATGGCGTGGAAAGACATCAGTAGACGAATAAGTTTGGATGGTGTCTTTAAAAGTAGGAGAGATCACAATATGAAGACAAAGTTGGAATTCTAGAGGACAAATTGGGGCAAATTCGTTTATAGGAAGGGGAGTTAGGGATTGGAATAACTTACCAAGGGAGATGTTCAATAAATTTCCAATTTCTTTGCAGTCGTTTAAGAAAAGGCTAGGAAAACAACAGATAGGGAATCTGCCACCTGGGCGACTGCCCTAAATGCAGATCAGTAGTGATAGTGATATAAGTCTCTGGTAAGACTCCAACTAGTGTACTGTTCGAGTGTGTGGGACCCTGACCACGATTACTTAATTCGAGAACAAACAGCTCGATTTGTTCTGGGTGATTTCCGACAAGAGTTGTGTTACTAAAACGTTGCAAAATTTGGGCTGGGAAGACTGAGGAGAAAGGAGACGATCTGCTCGACTAATTGGTATGTTCCGAGCTGTCAGCTGAGAGATGGCGTGGAATAACATTAGTAGATGAATAAATTTGAGTGTTTTTCTTTTTAAGTTGGAAAGATCACAATATGAAGATTAAGTTGGAATTGAAGATGACAAGCTGGGGCAAATATCCATTTATAGGAAGGGGAGTTAGGCATTGGAATAACTTACCAAGGGAGATGTTCAATAAATTTCCAAATTCTTTGCAATCATTTAAGAAAAGGCTAGGAAAGCAACAGACAGGGAATCTGCCACCTGGGCGACTACCGTAAATGCTCATCAGTATTAATTGATTGATTTACTTTTTGATCAAAACCGCTTGTCAGAAGCCCTCACAGTCTTGGTGTTAGAAGAACGTCTTGGCTGAGAGAAGTCCGTCTCCATGGCAACGACATGACCAACCAGAAGAAGCCTCACCCTAACGTAACCCATAGACTTACAAGCGTGGTAAGGAGCCAAGTGACGGACGTAATAGTTACTAAAGTAATGGATAAATTGTTGTAAAAATATGGTACCGTGCATTTCAGGGGCTTCAAAAATGTCCATTGTTTATTTGTTACACTTGTTATTTTACAAATTACAATGAAAATACACAGTAATACAGAGATCAAAGATAGTAGTTCACCGGGCGGTTGGGGACACGCAGCTGTGAACTTGCATCCGGGAGTTAGTAGGTTCGAACTCCACTATCGGCAGCCCGAAGATGGTTTCCCGTGGTTTCCCATTTTCACATCAGGCAAATGCTGGGGTTGTACCTTAAGGCCAAGGTCGCTTCCCTCCCACTCCTAGCCCTTTGTTATCCCACCGTCGCCACAAGACCTATCTGTGTCGGTGCGACGTAAAACAAAATCTAAAAAATATAGTAATTCAGTGCAATGTGCAATGAGTCCCTTGTGTATGCGTGGTTAGAAATATATAAATATATATTGCTTTATTGTATGTTTAAATTCCATAGTGAAGATAAGTTATATATTTATAAGTATTGTACCAAGATTTGTGAAATTTGTGGACTTTAAAATCGGTAAAAGAACAGGTTGTACGACGTCTTGAATTTTAAATTTAGTAAAATGTTGGTGAGCCCCTTCAAGTCTGTTGACTAGATCTTGCGGCGAACAGTATTCGTAATGCAGTCTGTAAATGAGGACACTGTTGTTGAACAACACTAAGGAAGATGTTTTTATTTCGTTGCTCTTAATATTAAATTGAGGCTAGCTGATCACTCGTGAATTCTTCGAAGTCGTCTTTGTGACGCTAGAACATTGGGACAGTTGAGTGCGCTCTCGTCCAGGCAAATATTTAAGAATTCAAATTAGCTAGAAAACTCTTCACAACTGGTTGATCTTTCGTGAGTTTCCAGTATTGAGAACCCCTAAGCTTTTCTGACCGTCAGTCTTAAAAATGTATAAATCACATAGGTCCTCTCCATTTCTAATTAAACTGAAGTGTCTGCTAAATGACTGGTGCTGCCCGAACACAAATATTACACGATACAGTGAACATTGGTTACAAAGAAATAGTTTGTGAACTTAAACGCCTCAGAACAACTTGACAGTTCTTTTTCGTCCACTAAACTACTTTTACGGTTTTCGGAGGTGGTGATATCCCGCAGGATTCCTTAATGTGCCAGTAAATCTACCGATACGAGGGTGACGCATTTGAACACCAGACTGAGCCAGAATCGAAACCTGTCAACGTCCGAGCTACTCAGGCCAGTGCTCTCATGGCGTCACCCATCACAAAGATTATCATTACCCAGCAAGTCGGCCGTGCGGTATCCCACCATCGGGAGCCCTGAAGATAGTGATCAACGAGCTGTGGCAATTAGTATTGTATTGTATTGTATTGTATTGTATTTTATTTCGTCCAACTGATCATACAGTGATATGAGACTCGTCAATAATCATATTTACAGTAACAAAGGATAAAAAAGTAATATACATACCATGATAAATAAAGAGAAATATACAATGTGGTAAAGAAGCACTATTTTTTAAGTGATACATAAGTTAATTTTCAAGAGATAAGTATTCTTCAATAGAATAAAAACAATGGTTAGAAACAAATTTGAATAATTCTTTCTTAAATTTTGAACATGGTTTTATCTGCTTAATGTAGTCTGGTAATTTATTAAATAAATGTACACCTGCATAACTCAAACTTGATTCATATAGATTAGTTTTGTGTGGTTCTATGTGCAGACTGTGTCTATTTCTAGTATTATACCTATGTACATCAGAGTTTATGGTGTAGCTGTTTACATTCTCCTTCATATATACAAGTGTATGGAAGATATAAAGGCTAGGCAATGGTAAAATAAAATAAAGTTTAAAGTATTTCTTGCAGCTTGTCCTCCTGCCGACACCAGCCATTCCTCTAATTATTTTCTTTTGTAACTTAAAGATGACTTCGCTATATCGTGAATTCCCCTAGTAAATGATTCCATAGTACACCCGTCCATTGCCCGGGGATATAGAAGGTTCGTCGGTTCTTGTGATAAGCCTCAGCTAAAGTCAGTCGTGACGCATAATTCTCCACCCAGGGCATGGACATCCAACTACTGTTTATGCAGTTGGACTAGTATTTGACGCAAGACGTTCAAGATTATGGTAATAATAGTATTCAATAAACTTCGTAAGGCTAAATATATCTCATTTAAATAAGGAAAACGAATGTTAGTTTCTTGGAAGGACCTTTTTCCAATTTAATGAAATCAAAACCTAACTTAATACAATAATAATACATTGTATGATGATTGGATAATAGCTAGATAGACGAACGAAAATCTCTGTTGGCTAAATACTTAAAAAACATCATTATTTAAACCTTGATTGAAAATACTAACTTGATGGAAACGAATATGGAACTTGCTGAAGGCAAATCATCATTATTTATCATTAATTGTCCGCCCGCAATAAATAATAGGATCGAATAAAATTTCATTCAAAAAAAAGTTTTTATAAACTACACTTGCTTTTATCTTTACTTATCCAAGATTTCATTTCAAAGTACCCTACATTTTATCCATTATCTCAGAAATTACCTAATTGCTAACCAACTTGAGTTCTCTAATGGTGACCAGTTTCAATATAAATATCCATAAAGTGCACACAGTGTAGGAAAACCCACATAATAATTGGATCTCATATCGACATAACTCAATCAACAACAGCATGTTCCAGGAATCCGTATCAGCCACCTAAATAGAACACAATATCTAGCCGCTACAAAATCATTAATGATCCAAAAGAATGATTAACAGTAACTGCTTCCACCGGCACTGCCCTCCTGAAAGAAAATCTTGAAGGCACACTATCTACGGGAAACATACTATAAGCAACTACGCAAGAATACAATCTACTACCAGGTGACAATAATTCAATAAATACGACCTTCTACTTCACACATATTATGCTTATTAAATGCTGAAGACGTCTAATTAGTGACCATTTCCTCAAATTAAATGGTATCTGCATCGTATCCCGTCGCGAAACAGTGTTTCGATGATCATATAACAATCCCTACGCTCGACCTTCGGACATCTTACATCACCAAAAATAACAACGACACAATTGCTTGCCTATTCTGGGTTCTTAATTGTGTGACGAGCGCTTAAATCCTTCTCTAAATCTCAAATAATTATTTATTACACTCCCATTATCTATTTTTCAACGAAACACTTACCATAACAACATTAATTCATCATAAAACACTTTATGGACGACCCTGTCCTTATTATTCCCCATATTCAAGCACATCATACATATTCACACATTACTTACCCAAGAGAATTCACAAGCATTCCCGAATAATCTCTTTTATCATCACCAAAGTATCGCAATCAACGCAACACTAATTTCACGAAACATTCGCCACTACGCAATAAACACGTATTGTATTATCATGCAGAAGACCTTCTACAAATAAATATTAAAATAAAGTCACCTCACGAAGTATTCGTGCAATACAAGTATGGTTCACTAATGAAGACACCGCATTCCTCCATTCACCGTAAACGTGAAGAAAATTCCGAGTAACTCGCGGTAAGACACGTATTTACAAGCTAAATCTTGCGTATAATAGATGATCTTAATATTACAACCTCGGACATAACCGTAATCACAAGTAACCGGGCACTAAATGATAGTCGCATTAGGTCACTCAAGTTGTTTAAATTTACGTCACTTCATTATGAAAGAAAAAATACATTCTACTCTACAGCTATGCAACTACAAGAAAATAGGGTAAAGAAAATGAAATCTTGGTACTTATCAGTGAAGATTATGTGATACCGCTCTCAGTCCTTTGCTCCATTGGTCATAGTTTAGGCCCTCACTTCGGCATTATCTCCCGGGCCTGTTAGGATATCGGAAAGTTTAAGCACTCATATTCATTTCCATCATTACATCATTGGAAAAATCTTCATACATTTTTGAGTCCATGGACCTGAAACTTAGAAAAACAAAATTAACACAGTGACACAGGCGTTTTACAATATCTCACAATTATTCTCGAAAACTCTCCTTATTCAGTATTAGAATCTCATATCACTATTCGATACAGTAATATTATCTTTTATAACGTCCTCTAATATTTCTTCTTAAGTCCTGCTAACGTAGACGTTCCCTTTAAAGACGTGCTAATTACTATCAGTTCAACCTTCAATCTCCGTTTTTATATGCCATACCATTATTCATAAAACAAAAGTTCATTAACATTGTTATGCTATTAATATCGGTCTGCATTCCATACGTTAGGCTCAACTCACTGACTTGTAACCTCTCTTCCATCTGTTTTTCACAGTTCGAATTCGAATTCCAAGATAACGTGATCCCATCTGACTGGAAAGTTGTACAAAGGAACACTTCACCATTGTCTTTATGACGTATGTAATCGACCTAACCTCTTCAGCGCCGCCTTGATCCTGTAACATATGGAATCAATTCATGGCCTCCTTCATGACACCGCTGGACCTGAATATCATATAGTCGACTTACTTCTTAATACTGTTGAGAATGTAAAATTATTTTGCTAATCTCTGCTCACATATAAGATAATATTTCGTGACTGTAAGCGTGCGGTGACCACGGGGTTTTGAGCTTAGGAATTTCATTCCTCATCTTATATCCATCCAGCTGGATGTATTTCCGAGTAATTCCTGTTAACCATTCCTTTAGCATGACCTTCAATGGCTCAACAGCTGACTCACTTGCCATTGGACGGTCATAATAGGTTAGTATGGGATAGACATATGCAAAATACATAATTTGGCAAGCCTTTAAATTAAAACTATTTTTCAAAGATATTATCATGAAATAAATTCTACTAAGCTTTTTCCCTATAAACTCTGTATGTTTTTCCCAGGTTAATGATTCATCCATCCACAAGCCAAGAAACTTTGTTGATGATGAGTACTCAATTATGGTCTCTTTAAATGATATTGGACTAATTTCCATATTTAAATTAATTTTATGGTGAACTCTAATTACAGAAGTTTTCTGTTTACTTAAAATAAATTTATTATCTTCAAGCCAGCTCAGGATATTACTCACTATATTGCCTGCCTTTAATTCTAACCCTTCAGAACTTTCATCAGCTACAAAAACAGTAATATCATCAGCAAAAAAAGTTATTTGCACTCCTTGAATATCATCGACAATTTGGAAGATATCATTAATAAATACATACATACATACATACATACATTATCATTATAGACTGTTATGCCTTTCAGCGTTCAGTCTGCAAGCCTCTGAGAATTTACTAAACGTCGCCAAAATCCTCGATTTGCTAGTGTTGTGGCCTCATTTAGTTCTATACCTCTTATCTTTAAATCGTTAGAAACCGAGTCTAACCATCGTCGTCTTGGTCTCCCTCTACTTCTCTTACCCACCATAACAGAGTCCATTGTTCTCCTAGGTAACCTATCCTCCTCCATTCGCCTCACATGACCCCACCACCGAAGCCGGTTTATGCGTACAGCTTCATCCATCGAGTTCATTCCTACATTAGCCTTTATCTCCTAATTCCGAGTACCCTCCTGCCATTGTTCCCACCTGTTCGTACCGACAATCATTATTGCTACTTTCATGTCTGTTACTTCTAACTTATGAATAAGATATCCTGAGTCCACCCAGCTTTCGCTCCCGTAAAGCAAAGTTGGTCTGAAAACAGACCGATGTAAAGATAGTTTGTTCCGAGAGCTGACTTCCTTCTTATAAAATACTGTTGATCGCAACTGCGAGCTCACTGCATTTGCTTTACGACACCTTGATTCAATCTCACTATATTACCATCCTGGGAAAACACACATCCTAAATACTTGAAATTATCTACCTGTTCCAGCTTTGTATCACCAATCTGACATTCAGTTCTCTCAGATTTCTTACCTACTGAGATCAATTTAGTCTTCGAAAGGCTAATTTTCATACCATACTTATTGCACCTATTTTCAAGTTCCAAGATATTAGACTGCAGGCTTTCGGCACAGTCTGCCATTAAAACCAAGTCGTCAGCATAATCCAAACTGCTTACTACATTTCCACCTAACTGAATCCCTCCCTGCCATTTTATACCTTTCAGCAGATGATCCATGTAAACTATGAACAGCAAAGGTGAAAGATTACAGACTTGTCTAACTCCTGTAAGTACCCTGAACCAAGAACTCATTCTACCACCAATTCTCACTGAAGCCCAATTGTCAACATAAATGCCTTTGATTGATTTTAATAATCTACCAATTCCATAGTCCCCCAGTATGGCGAACATCTTTTCTCTCGGTACCCTGCCATATGCTTTCTCTAGATCTACGAAACATAAACACAACTGCCTATTCCTCTCGTAGCATTTTTCAATTACCTGACGCATACTGATAATCTGATCCTGACAGCCTCTCTGTGGTCTGAAACCACACTGGTTTTCATCCAACTTCCTCTCAACGACTCATCGCACCCTCCCGTCCAAGATGCCAGAGAATACTTTGCCTGGTATACTAACCAATGAGATACTTCGATAGTTGTTGCAATCCTTCCTGTTCCCTTGCTTATAGATAGGTGCAATTACTGCTTTTGTCCAATCTGAAGGTACCTTACCAACACTCCACGCTAATTTTACTACACTATGAAGCCATTTCATCCCTGCCTTCCCACTATACTTCACAATTTCAGGTCTAATTTCATCTACTCCTGCTGCCTTATGACAATGGAGTTTATTTACTATCCTTTCCACTTCCTCAAGCATAATTTTACCAACATCATTTTCCTCCTCCCCATGAGCTTGGCTGTTTGCAACACCACCATTATGATTTCCTTTTACATTGAGATGATGTTCAAAATATTCCCTCCACCTCTCCAGTGATTCCCTGGGATCTATTATGAGTTCACCTGAATTACTCAAAACACTGTTCATTTCCTTTTTCCCTCCCTTCCTAACATTCTTTATTACTGTCCAGAAAGGTTTCCCTGCTGCTTGACCTAGCCTTTCCAGGTTATTACCAAAATCTTCCCATGACTTCTTTTTGGATTCAACAACTATTTGTTTCGCTCTGTTTCTTTCATCTACGTACAAATCCCTGTCTGCCTCGGCCCTTGTTTGGAGCCATTTCTGATAAGCCTTCTTTTTACGTTTACAGGCTGCTCTCACTTTATCATTCCATCAAGATGTTCGCCTTTTCGCATCTTTACACACAGTTGTTCCTAGGCATTCCCTTGTTGTTTCTACTACAGCATCCCTGTATGCCACCCATTCACTTTCTATACCCTGAACCTGCTTACTGTCTACTGTTCGAAACTTCTCACTAATCATATCCATGTACTTCTGTCTAATTTCCTCAGTAGTATAATTGGACAGTTCTGCGGCCTCCTCCCGCGGGAAATTTGAATTCTGGCAGGAAATTTGAATTTTGGCGCGAGATTTGAATTGTAAACAAATCCACGTGCTTTTTGACAGCTGTCATCGACAACAACGAATCGCTAACCTCACTGCTGCCATCTTGACGGGCCTAAACCTCAGTAGTGCCAACTTAAACTAACTAGCGTGAGGTAAACAAAGCCACGTGTTTTTTGACAGCCACGTGCTTTTTGACAGACAACAACGCATCGCTAACCTCAGTACTGCCATCTTGACAAGCCTAAACCTCAGTAGTGCCAACTTAACCTAACTAGCGCGAGGTAAACAAAGCCACGTGTTTTTTGACAGCCACGTGCTTTTTGACAGACAACAACGCATCGCTAACCTCAGTACTGCCATCTTGACGGGCCTAAACCTCAGTAGTACCAACTTAACCTAACTAGCGCGTGGTAAACAAAGCCATGTGCTTTTTGACAGCCACGTGCTTTTTTGACAGCTGTCATCCGCCATCTTTAAACCACAGAGCACTGTGCTGCCCTCTTTATCGTAGTAGATGTAAAATTCGTCACCTGTCATCGGCAGTGCTGCCATCTTGGCGGGCCTAAACCTTAGTGCTACCAACTTAACCTCACTAGCGTGAGATAAACAAATCCACGTGCAGCTGTCATCCGCCATCTTTAATCCATAGAGCACAGTGCTGCCCTCTTTAGCTACTTACCTTTGAAATGTGGTACGTCACAGCTGTCATCCACCATCTTGCATCCGAAACCTCAGTGCTGCACTCTTTAGCTAGACACCTTTGAAATGTAGTGGTGGCAAATTCCACGTGCTCTTGTTTGGAAACAAAGCCACGTGCAGCTGTCATCCGCCATCTTTAATCCAGAGAGCACCGTGCTGTCCTCTTTAGCTACTTACCTTTGAAATGTGGTACGTCACAGCTGTCATCCGCCATCTTGCATCGCAAACCTCAGTGCTGCATTCTTTAGCTAGATACCTTTGAAATGTAGTGGCGGCAAATTCCACGTGCTCTTGTTTGGAAACAAAGCCACGTGCAGCTGTCAACCACCATCTTTAATCCAGAGAGCACCGTGCTGCCCTCTTTAGCTACTTACCTTTGAAATGTGGTACGTCACAGCTGTCATCCGCCATCTTGCATCGCAAACCTCAGTGCTGCACTCTTTAGCTAGATACCTTTGAAATGTAGTGGCGGCAATTTGAAAAATTCTTTATGCTCCTGTTTGGAAACAAACCTATGCGCTTTTTTGTCAGCTATCATCCGCCATCTTTAATCTAGAGAGCACCGGGCTGCCCTCTATGTGGTGGTGGTAAATTCTACGTGCTCTTGTTTGGAAACAAACCCATGTGCTTTTCTGACAGAGGTCAATCGCTAGAGAGCACCGTGCTGCCCTCTTTATGCCGGTGGCAAATTCCACGTGCTTTTTGACAGCTGTCATCCGCAAGAGAGCACCGTGCTGCCATCTTTAGCTAGATACCTTTGAAATGTGGTGGCGGCAAATTCCACGTGCTCTTGTTTAGTAAACAAAGCCACGTGCTTTTTTGACAGCTATCATCCGCCATCTTTAATCAATAGAGCACTGTGCTGCTATCATGCGGGTAATTTCGTCAGCTGTCATCCACCATCTTTAATCTACAGAGCGCCGTGCTGCTCTCTGTAGTAGCGGGCAATTTGAAAAGTTCTGTTACTTGTCATCCGTCATCTTTAATCAACAAAGCTTCGTACTGCTATGTTTAGCTACATACATTTACTATGTGGTAGCGGATAATTTGAAAATTAAAAATAACTTTCGTTAGCTATCATCCGCCATCTTTATTCAACAGAGCATCGTGCTGCTATCTCTAGCTACATACATTTAACATGTAGTGACGGCAATTTGAAATTCTATCTAGATGCCATCTTTAATCAACAGAGCACCGTGCTGCTACCCCTTTGAATTGTGGTGACGGATAATTTGAAATTCCGTTAGCTATCATCATTAAACATTAGTGCATTCGCTAACCTAACCTCTCATCTACTATCTTGAAGGAGATTATACGACACCTCCCCTACCACCTCCGCCTCCTCCTCCTCCTCCTCCTCTTCCTCCTCCTCCTCCTCTGTCAAGGCATAACTTTATCGAACACGCTTCGCGAAGGCCAGAGTGTGCAGCGATATGCATGTTTAGACTTGCGGATTACGAAAGAAACATAACAAGACTTGAATCGAACCCTGCACTCGATGTCGTTAACTTCAACATGTGATTAAAACATTGTCTGGTGTGTTCAGAACACTACATAAGTAGAATCGAACGCTGTACAACATGTTAGGGGATACCTTTGTTCTAAGAAGATCAGATTGAAACATAACAAGACTAGAATTGAACACTGCACTCGATGTCGTTAACCTTAACATGTGATCAGAACATTGATTGATGTGTTCAGATCACTAAACAAGTACAACCGAACACTGTACAACATGTTAGGGGATACCTTTATTCTAAGAAAATTAGATTGCAGAATAACAAGACTAGAATCGAACACTACACTCGATACAACATGTGATCAGAACATTGATCGATGTGTTCAGATCACTAAACAAGTAGAACCGAACACTGTACAACATGTCAGGGGATACCTTTGTTCTAAGAAAATTAGATTGAAACATAACAAGACTAGAACCGAACACTGCACAACATGTTAGGGGATACCTTTGTTCTAAGAAGATCAGATTGAAACATAACACGACTAGAATTGAACACTGCACTCGATACAACATGTGATCAGAACATTGATTGATGTGTTCAGATCACTAAACAATTAGAACCGAACACTGTACAACATGTTAGGGGATACCTTTGTTCTAAGAAGATCAGATTGAAACATAACAAGACTAGAATCGAACACTGCACTCGATGTCGTTAACCTTAACATGTGATCCGATACAACATGTTAGGGGATACCTTTGTTCTAAGAAAATTAGATTGAAACATAGCAAGACTAGAATCGAACACTGTAAGAACATTGTTTGATGTGTTCAGAGCAAAAGTACAACTTCAATGATTTACCTAGTGTAAAAATCAAAAACACACACTGTGCACATATCGCATAGCTATCTCGCCTATCACTTGCCTAGTATGAAAATCAAAAACACACTGTGCACATATCGCATAGCTAACTCGGCAACACTTCAAATGATTTGCTTAGTACGAAAATAAAAAATCTATACCGCGTAGCTAACTCGTTCATCACACTGCTAAGACGCTTAGTAATTGCAAATACACTGATATATGTCATACGAAAATCAAGAAAGCATACTGCGTAGCCAACTCGCTCGGGTCACTCGCTTAGTAATTGCAACACGACTAGAACACTGATACAAGTTACTCTTTCTTTTCTCGAAACAAACACACACACACACACACGGATAAGAATGTTAGATACTACATATTTACATGTTTTTTTTAAAAAAAGGGGGATGAAAGATCATAAATTATACGTACACATGTTGTCTCCTCCAAGTTGTAAGACGAAATAGACGCAGTACTGCGAGTTTCCGCTCTAGCTAGCGAACGGAAGTAGCATGATATCTCAGCAAAAAAAAAGATACGCGTGAGCTTGCATACATGCAAGTCAGACACAATGATGGATACCGCGATTCAAATCCTGGCAACTTACGCCGTCAGGAAGGGCATCCGGCGAGCATCTAGCTGTAAATCCCCGATTCTCATGTTAGAAAGGGCAACTTGTTGTAAAACATTCTTAATCCCAGTTCTTTGACGTCAGGAAGGGCAACCGGTCGAAAACAATAGTGTATGATGTAAGAGGCTAGATACTGCTAGTTTTGCATCAGGAACGGCAACTAGCCTTAAAACAAATTCTTGCGATTTAAAATCTTAGTTTTGCGTCAGGAAGGGCATCCGGCTGTAAAACAATAGTTCATGATACAGCGATTTAAAATCTAAGAAGAGCATCTAGCTGTAAATCCCCGATTCTCGTGTTAGAAGTTGTAAAACAGATTCTTAATCCGAGTTCTTTGACGTCAGGAAGGGCAACCGGTCGAAAACAATAGTGTATGATGTAAGAGGCTAGATACTGCTAGTTTTGCGTCAGGAAGGACAACTAGTCTTAAAACAAATTCTTGCGATTTAAAATCTTAGTTTTGCGTCAGGAAGGGCATCCGGCTGTAAAACAATAGTTCGTGATACAGCGATTTAAAATCTAAGAAGAGCATCTAGCTGTAAATCCCCGATTCTCGTGTTAGAAGTTGTAAAACAGATTCTTAATCCGAGTTCTTTGACGTCAGGAAGGGCAACCGGTCGAAAACAATAGTGTATGATGTAAGAGGCTAGATACTGCTAGTTTTGCATCAGGAGGGGCAACTAGTCTTAAAACAAATTCTTGTGATTTAAAATCTTAGTTTTGCGTCAGGAAGGGCATCCGGCTGTAAAACAATAGTTCGTGATACAGCGATGTAAAATCTAAGAAGAGCATCTAGCTGTAAATCCCCGATTCTCGTGTTAGAAGTTGTGAAACAGATTCTTAATCCGAGTTCTTTGACGTCAGGAAGGGCAACCGGTCGAAAACAATAGTGTATGATGTAAGAGGCTAGATACTGCTAGTTTTGCGTCAGGAAGGGCAACTAGTCTTAAAACAAATTCTTGCGATTTAAAATCTTAGTTTTGCGTCAGGAAGGTCATCCGGCTGTAAAACAATAGTTCATGATACAGTGATTTAAAATCTAAGAAGAGCATCTAGCTGTAAATCCCCGATTCTCGTGTTAGAAGTTGTAAAACAGAATCTTAATCCGAGTTCTTTGACGTCAGGAAGGGCAATCGGTCGAAAACAATAGTGTATGATGTAAGAGGCTAGATACTGCCAGTTTTGCGTCAGGAAGGGCAACTAGTCTTAAAACAAATTCTTGCGATTTAAAATCTTAGTTTTGCGTCAGGAAGGGCATCCGGCTGTAAAACAATAGTTCGTGATACAGCGATTTAAAATCTAAGAAGAGCATCTAGCTGTAAATTCCCGATTCTCGTGTTAGAAGTTGTAAAACAGTTTCTTAATCCGAGTTCTTTGACGTCAGGAAGGGCAACCGGTCGAAAACAATAGTGTATGATGTAAGAGGCTAGACACTGCCAGTTTTGCGTCATGAAGGGCAACATCTAGGTCATCGGCCCTTCACTCATATCATTTCTATACATACGAGAACATAAAGATCCCCTCTTAATTGTCAATATGATCAGATAATGCTTCACCTAATTCCATTCTCTGAGTTCTATTTTCTAGAAATTTAACTACCTAATAAACTACTGGTTTGTCTAGATCAATACTCTAGTTTAATACCTTATTTATATTTTTAAGTTTCTCAACACTCTGACACGAAATAAAATAATACTCTAGTTGGGGTCATACCAGTGCCTCTCATTTAAATCCTTACTGCAATCCATAAATACATTCATAACCATGTGCAGAGATCTGTACCCTTTATTTACAATACCGTTCATGTGTTTAACCCGAATAAGATCTTTCCTTATATTAACACCTAAGTTCGTACAGAGATACCCATAAGGAACGTTCACCACATCGGCACAGTAGTTGAACCTGAGAGGACTTTTCCTATTCGTGAAACACAACCAGACGTTTAGGCCGTGTTTCATCAGACCATTGCCTACTGTCCATCTGAGAACATTGTAGAGATCTTTTTGCAGTTACTCAGAATATTGTAACTTATTTATTACTCTATACAGAATAACATCATCCAAAACAAGCCTTATCTCGGATTCCACTTCTTTACTCATACTTATATATAAGAAAACATAAAGTTACAATAATACTGGCTTGAGGAATTCACCTCATCGATAACTTGAATTTTCTAGGAAAAAGGACTCGGAGAATTAGAGTAGGCGAAGCTTTATCTCTCACCCTGTAATAATTAAGATGGTGCCACACTTAAAATAACATCAGATGAAATTGAACAATCTTTTTTGTATATTATTGTACATGGGTGTTGTACCAATACCACACTATCGCATGTACTGGTCTGCTATCTCTGATGTAATGAACAGAAATACATTTGAATCGATATAGCTAACCATTCAGTCACTCTTTTGTCTAGTGCAATTGCACTCATTTTTTCCTAATGCACTCTATCAAATGCCTTAGATAGGTCAATCTTGATAGAGTCCATTTGACCACTTGAATGCAAGATATCTGCTATTGCTGGAATACAACAAGTTGAGCTCCGGTGGAATAACCTAACCCAAACTGCCTTCCATTGAACCAGTAACAACACTCAGACCACGAGTTCAATCAATCAATCAATCAATCAATCAATCAATCAATCAATCAATCAATCAATCAATCAATCAGTCACTACTGATCTGCATTTAGGGCAGTCGCCCAGGTGGCAGATTCCCTAGCTGTTGTATTCCTAGCCTATCCTTAAACGATCGGAAAGAAATTAGAAAATTATTGAACATTTCCCTTGGTAAGTTATTCCACTCCCTAATTCCCCTTCCTATGAACGAATATTTGCCGCAATTTGTCCTCCTGAATTCCAACTTTATCTTCATATTGTGATCTTTCCTACTTTTAAAGACATCACCCAAACTTATTCGTCTACTGATGTCCTTCCACTCCATCTCTCAAGTGACAGCTCGGAACATACCACTTAATCGACCAGATCGTCTCCTTTCTTCCAAGTCTTCCCAGCCGAAACTTCGCAACATTTTTGTAACACTACTCCTGTGTCAGAAATCACCCAGAACAAAACGAGCTGCTTTTCTTTGGATTTTTTCCAGTTCATGAATCAAGTAATCCTGGTGAGGGTCCCATACACTGGAACCATACTCTAGTTGGGGACTTACTAGAGACGTATATGCCCTCTCCTTTAAATCCTTACTGCAACCCATAAATACACTCATAACCATGTGCAGAGATCTGTAACCTTTATTTACAATACCATTTATGTGTTTACCACAATTCAGATCTTTCCTTATATTAACACCTAAGTTCGTACAGTGATACCCATAAGGAACGTTCACCCCCATCAACACAGTAATTAAAACTGAGAGGACTTTCCTATTTGTGAAACTCACAACCTGACTTTTAACCCCGTTTATCATCATACCATTGAACAACGTCCATCTCACAACACTATCGAGGTCACTCTGCAGCCCCTCACAATCTTGTAACTTATTTATTACTCTGTACAAAATAACATCATCTGCAAACAGCCTTATCCCTGATTCCATTTCTTTACACATATCATTGATATATATAAGGAAACATAAAGGTCCAATAATAATGCCTTGAGGAATTCCCACTCTTAATTATTACAGTGTCAGATAAAGCTTCGCCTACTCTAATTCCCTGAGTTCTATTTTCTAGAATTATAGCCACCCATTCAGTCACTCTTTTTTCTAGTCCAGTAGCACTCATTTTTTAAAATAGTCTTCCATGATCTACCCTATCAAATGCCTTAGATAGGTCAATCGCAATAGAGTCCATTTCGCCTCCTGAATCCGGGATATCTGCTATATCTTGCTGAAATCCTACAAGCTGAGCTTCAGTGGAATAACCTTTCCTAAACCCAAACTGCCTTCTGTCAAACCATTATTAATTTCGCAAACATATGTAATATAATCATAAAGAATGCTTTCCCAAAGCTTACATGCAATGCATGTCAAAGGCCTGTAATTTTCAGCTTTATGTCAATCACCATTTCTTGTATACACAGGGGCTACTATAGCAACTCTCCATTCATCTGGTATACCTCCTTCAACCAAACAATAATCAAATATATATTTCATGTATGGTACTATATCCCAACCTATTGCCTTTAGTATATCCCCAGAAATATTATCAATTACAGCTGCTTTTCTAGTTTTCAAATTTTGTATCTTACTGTAAATGTCATTGATATCATAGGTAAATTTTAATACTCCTTTAATATTACTCACGTCCCTATCTGTACATTATCCTTGTAACCAAACATCTTTATATACTGCTGACTGAATACTTCTACCTTTTGAAAATGCTCACCCTTGTTCATTAATGATTCCTGGAATGCCCTTCTTTGAACCTCTTTCTGCCTTAAAGTACCCATACATACTTTTCCATTTTTCACTAAAAGTTGTATAACCACCCATTATGCTTGCCATCGTGTTTTCCTTAACTGACTTCTTTGCTAGATTCATTTTCCTACTAAGTTCCTTCATTTTCTCCTTACCTCCATAACCATTTCTAACTCTAATTCGTTCCAACCTGCACCTCCTTCTTAGTCTCTTTACTTCTCTGTTATAATATAGTCTATCCTTACCATTCCTTACCACCTTTAAAGGTACTAACCTATTTTCACATTCCTCAACAATTGCTTCAAACCCATCCCACAGTCTGTTTACATTTTTATTTACCGTTTTTCAGCGATCATAGTTACTTTTTAAAAATCTCCCCCATGCCTGTTTTATCACCCATAAGTACTGCCTAATAGTCCTAATTTTAATACCTTCCTTCCTTTCACATTTATTTTTAAATACGACAAAAACAGATTCGTGATCTCTAATACCGTCTATTACTTCGGTTTCTCAATAGAGCTCATCTGGTTTTATCAGCACCACATCCAAAATATTCTTCCCTCTACTTGGTTCCATCACTTTCTGAACCAGATGCCTTTCCCATATTAACTTATTTGCCATTTGTTGTTCATGCTTCCTGTCTTTCGTCTTACCTTCCCAATTGACATTTGGTAAATTGAGATCACCCGCTACAATCACGTTCCTTTCTTATCGTTTCCCACATAGCTGATTATCTTATCAAATGATTCTGAATCCGTATCAGTGCTACCCTTTCCCGGTCTGTACACTCCAAAGACATCAAGTTGCCTATTATCTTTAGAGATGAACCTTACACCCAGAATTTCATGTTTTTCATCCTTAACTTTTTCTTAGCTTACAAATTCTTCTTTCACCAGAATGAATACTCCCCCTCCTACCATTCCTATCCTATCTCTAGGATACACACTCCAGTTCCGTGGAAATATTTCTGCATCCATTATATCATTTCTTAGCCATGATTCAACTCCTATTGCAATATCTGGTAAGTATATATCTATTAAATTACTTAATTCGATTCCTTTGTTTACAATGCTTCTGCAATTGAGCACTAACGTTTTTATGTCATCCCTAATTGATTTCCAACTCCCAGTTTGCCTAACACCGCTCCCTAGGTCACCACGTTTCCCTGAATGCAACTGCCTATAACCCTTCTAAACAAGTTTCCTAACTTATATGTACCACTGCGGTTTAAGTGAAGGCCATCTGAGCGCAGATCCCTATCTCCTACACACCCATTAGGATCTAGAAATCTCACTCCCAGTTTCTCACACACCCACTCCACAGTCTCATGTAAATTCCCAATCACTTTCCAGTCAGTATCACTCCTACGCAGTATTCCACTGATAACAATCTCCGCTTCCTTAAACTTCATCCGTGCTGCATTTACCAGATCCCACATATCCCCAAATATGTTGATACTTATACCTGCTTGCCTTACGTTGTTAGTACCAACGTAAAACACTACCACCTTCTCCTTTCCCTCTTCCTTACCTTCTACTTTCCTCCACATCTGCCTCAACCTGATTCCTGGATAACACTCTACCCTGGTTCCTTTTCCTCCACACACTTTCCCCACATGTCTAACGATGGAATCTCCCATGACCAGAGCCTCAACCCTACCCATCTCATTTGAACCCTTCCCCTCCTGGTCAGCCCTATCTTCTCTCACTGCTGCAGAAGCTACTTCCTCCACCAGAATGAATACTCCCCCTCCTACCATTCCTATCCTATCTCTAGGATACACACTCCAGTTCCGTGGGAATATTTCTGCATCCATTATATCATTTCTTAGCCATGATTCAACTCCTATTGCAATATCTGGTAAGTATATATCTATTAAATTACTTAATTCGATTCCTTTGTTTACAATGCTTCTGCAAATAACTATGACCCTGTTCCACCTGTCTTTTCCTTTCCACTACACTACATTTCCCTTTCCTACGTCTTCCCTTCCTCCTACTTCCACACATATCAGCAACAGTTCCCTGTTCCTCATCTTACCTCGCTTGTTCTACCTGCAGAGATTCGTAACGATTTCTCGCAGACACCTGTCCTGAATTCTGATCCTGAACAGAGCCCTCAGCCTGCAATCTCCTTCCCCTTAAACCATTAAACCACCTGTCTACTATAATACCCCCATTTCCTTCCCATCCCTCCTTTACACCAACTGTATATCCTGTACATTTTTTGAGGGAGGCCTACTTTCCTTCCTGACTTCTGAGAGAATCCTAATTATCTCCCTCAAACACTCCAACTCCTCCCTCATACTCCTTAATGCCTGGCCACACCCACAGTTCCTACACTTGCACTGCGTAACCATTATTTACGGAATAATAGGAAGAAAAGGAAAAATAAAATAACTTATTCTTTGAAAATAAAAATGAAAGGAAAGAAATAGTGCCTATAAAAATGAAAGGAAAGAAATATTGTCTAGGGCAGTTCACAAGAATCACACAAGAACAACGTAATTAATATAAGCTACTACTACACTACAATACTACTTAATTGTACTATTCTTTTCTACAACACTCTAACAGAATGAAAATTGCTGTTAATAATAATACACAAGAATTAGGTCTACACAATTCTAAACTGCAGTTAACTCTACCTTAATTACTGCAACAGAATTCTAGTAAGAGAGTTAATACACATACCAAGAGATACTATAGATACTACAGATACTATACTACACAAAATATTTCACAGTAATAGAATAAACACACTAATTTATAATAAGATACGTACTATAATACACTACAATGATTTTAAACAATGTTCAGACGCATTCTAATTATAATACAACAGGTTATTACTAAGCACAAACTGAAATGGAATTTACAATTAAAGTTTGAAATTCGCAAGACCACTCAAAATAATAGAATAAGCACTCGAATTTCTAATAAGTCACTACAATACACTACAACAGTTTTTAAACTAGGTACTTTCAGACATATCCTAATTACAATAGGTTATTATTAAGCACAAACAGAAATGAAA
The DNA here is from genome assembly GCF_040414725.1 of Anabrus simplex. Lineage (NCBI taxonomy): Eukaryota > Metazoa > Arthropoda > Insecta > Orthoptera > Tettigoniidae > Anabrus > Anabrus simplex. The sequence continues at coordinate 15,201,205 of NC_090266.1, forward strand.
ATTGCAATTTGGCCTAAAGTTTGAAATTCGCAAGAACTACCGTATTCGAAGATTACCAACAAAGTTAAGCGCGTAGACAGGAGGTTATTTCTTTAGTATTACCTTATCCTACTATGCTCTAATAGAAATGAAACCTTGCGTTTGGTTAATTGCTTAAGTATCGAAAGGATTGCCGTACACAAAGAAAAACATGAATATAACAGGCAAGATACTATCGAATATACCTTTTCTTCACTACAATTCTCAACTGAAATGTGGTTATGTGTATATTACAGCTGGTGGATTACTATTATTTTCCTACTCCACAGGACGGAGAATAAAAGTGTCCTTAATTAGGCCTACTGAAAAATACGAGGTTGTCTACAATAATTTCTCAAAAATATTTCAGTCAAAACTACTCCTACTACTCCAGGGATTTGAATTGCAATTACTGGGATATATGAACTTTATTACTATTAGCTAACCGCTCATAAATACTGAAAGATCGAGGGAGCAAAATATAAATTACGGGTACTTTAACTACCTACTCTGAACTACAAGTTATTGGAATACAAGATCAGCTGATTTTTATTTATATTTACTTGACTACGCTATTTTATACACCCTTTGTTCACGATTTAGCCAACAATGAAATATTTGAATATGAAGAGCGACAATAATCAATAACAATACAACGACTGTTAACTATTATCGTGTAATCTCGTTAACTTCTTTTTTAATGGAAGTTTACAAGCGTATCGTGTGGTAGTAAATTATTACCTTCGCGATAGTTTGAACGGATATCTATACGAAATACCGGAGAAGTTTCGGCGTAAGTTACGATACTATTATGATAATCTGCCTTTCTAAGTATTATACCAACGAACCTACAGATATTTACAAATATTTTTCAAAGTTAATCTTATTACATAAAGTATTTCCTAAAACTAAATTCGCAGCAAGGTACACCTAGCTAGCCTATTTAACCTAGAAAACGTAATTTACTGAAGACCAACTGAATTACTTGTTATAAAATTTAAATAAATATCACTACTCCCAATTTCTACCAACAAGCACTAAACACCACTATATAAATAGCACTAAATGAATCACAAATACACACAATTAAACTATTTTAATAGGTTTTAAGTACTTTATCACTGCAATAATGCAAGAGCTCTCTCAACAGCCAACTGTTCACAAGCGCATCAAACAATGCCAAGGACACTGCCCCCCTGATGGATCAACCGCGGATTCCCAGGACAAACCCAGCAAGGAGAAAGTGGTAACAAAATCACGTAGTGGAAGGACTGTCAGGTTTCCTACTCGCTATTTAGATGATGTTGTATATATTTAATATTCTTGTGATTATGGTATATTTGTTTATGTTTATATTGTCTTTGTATCGTAACTTGGTTACTGGAGGGGGAGCGGTGTAGGCCGCCCCTAGTGGACTTTGAGAGAACTAAAAACCGTAGATAACTCTTCTTTGCCTAGAGAAAAGCGGCAGAAAAATAAAGATGGAATGAACTGTTTTTGTACATTTGTGTAGCGATAATCGTGGTGTAAAATAAAAGTGTAGTTAAAGCAGATTCAGTGTGTTGTGTACTTCACTACACAACCAACATCACTGGTAGCAACAACATTTAGACCAGGAGCTTTTGAACGATTTGTAGATATTTTCACATAGCTGACAATGGAAAATCCAAACCAGCCAATGACCCTAAACATGATAAACTATTTAAAGTAAGGCCTCTGATTAATCATTTTAGAGACAATTTGTTGACCATTCCACCTTAAGAGAACTGAAAAAACAAAAGGAAAGCAGCTCGATTGGTTTTGGGATATTTCCGAAAAAAGTAGCGTTACGAAAATATTACAAAGTTTGGGCTGGGAAGACTTGGGAGAAAGAAGACGAGCTACTCCAATATGTGGTATGTTCGTAGCTGTCAGTGGAGAGATGCCTTTGAATGACAGTGGACGAATTAATTAGAGTAGTGATTTTAAAAGTAGCAAAGATCAAAATATGAAGGCAAAGTTGGAATTCAGAAATATAAATTGGGGAAAATGTTCGTTTATATGAAGAGGAGTTAGTGATTGAAATAATTTACCAAAGGCGATGTTCAAGAAATTTCCGAATTCTTTCCAATTATTTAAGAAATATCTTGGTAAAACAGATAGGGATCTGCCATCTGGGTGACTGCCCTAAATGCAGATCAGTGGTGATTAATAGATGATTAATACGAGTAACTATCACCCCAGCTATTTCAAACAGCTTTTCTACTTAAAACTGATCTATGTCTAATGAGGTGCATAACTGTATTTGTATTTATTTTCTTATATACTGCAATTAGCCATTTGAAATCCTATCCCTGCGAATATATGCAATTTCCTCATATCCTGATGGAATACAAAAGTCAGCCTCCTCCTTTAAAAGCCAATGTTCTTTCAAACACAAATTATCAGCAGAACATGAATTCAGGGTTATATCCATTTTACCTATCTTATTTCTTATACGGAAAACGGTAAAGGCCGTATTTTCATTATTATGTTTGCTGGCAATCTTAACTGTTCATGAAGATAGGTCCACTGAAACCTTTTCTCTAGTATTAACATCTGATCTATTTCCTAATGTTACATATATCTTGTGGTTTGTGACTCCCTTATGAACCGGATCCTTGTACTTAGATCTAGATTTGATGACCCATGTTTCCAAGTTGGTTTCCCTGTAGGGCCTACGTGCAATTTCAGTGGTATAGGATTACTTGCATTTAGATTCTTCTTCTTATCACTCCTCATAATTTTAACAATTTGTCCACTTAGAGATTACTTTCCATCCCTATTAAAATAATAGCCATGCTTAGTAAGCAAGTGCCTCCACAACCCCGAGACATCTATTAAATCAACATTTCTGAAATACTTACACAATCTATTACCGGTAACTTTAATATTTACATTCTGCACAGCTTTGATCAACCGCAAGTCTTTGATAAGATGATGGCTATGTGTATACTGATTACATTTAATTTGGAATCAGATAATTTGAAAATCTTACCTCTGAGATTCATAACTAATTCCTCCCTCTATAGCAATAAAAATAACATAGTAGTCCTCTTATAAAACAGGATCATTGTGTTTTACAAATCCAGACACCTCAATCCCTGGATTCTACAGATAAGACCTGACGTTTTCTGTCACTCTCCGGTGTACATAAATGGGAATTCCAAATCCATGGAAATCAAAATATCAAAAATGAATAATTATTAATATAATATTATAATTATGCCGATATATAATTATTATACTTATATTAAATTATTTTTCGCGAGATCACGAAAGAATTTACTGCACACTTCTTGTAGGTGGATAATTGTAGAATCATTCATTTTTAAAGCTATATTTTAGGAATGTTGTTGTGAATTTCATCTCCCTTTGTTATTTCTTCCAAACTAAAGTCAAAATCTCTTCATTTGCAAAGGAGGTGTCTGCCTCGGTAGCAAATGGTACACTAAAATACATTATTGTTAAGCACTAAATATTAAATTAACAAGAGAAGAAAATTTTCCTATAATACAATGTTATACAATTTATGCCAACAATTTTTTCTATTAAACACACAGCTCATCCTTAATAAATTTATATTGTTTACAAAATTCTACTTATAATATCTGCTGTACTACTTACAAATTTAGTCAACTAATATACAGAATGTGGAATTACTTCAAATGATACCCTACATGTGCTTCATGTGGGCTGTAACAATAAATATAGTTTGAAATCATTACAGGTTTAACAAAACAGAGCTATTCGTATTACTTTCCATACAGATTTAATCACACAACTGGATTTTGTTAGCTTTCTACTAACATTTTGAGCCTTTAATTTAGTAAGAGACTCTTTGTAGCGAGCTCTGAGGAATTTGTACTCATTATAATGATATGCTGAATTGGTAGATCTCAAAATCTCATGGGCTGCTTTTATCCCCTCTGGACTCTAGTTCATCTATAACGGTTATAAAATATCTACCAATTTTATATTTTATCCAAATTTCTTTTTTTCATTATAGACCTTTTTGTAGTGGATTTTGGAAATGTCATAAAATGCATCCCAACTATGAAGACTGGATACCTCTTTTCTGTTTCAGGGCTCTCTTTTGAGTTATTAATGTTGAGGGCCCTTATATACCTGTACATATATGTGCGTTTATGTTCTTATGCCTGCTTGAATTTTTACATGATATATCTGTTGTCTGACCAGTGTGAACAGAAATATGACAGTGTGTAACCTTATCATGGTAAGAACTTTAATCTATATTGCTTTTATGAAAAGTGGCATTCAGTTCATCTATAAATGGCTATGGATAAATAAACTTTCTTTAAATAGAGCACAATCACTCTTCATGACCTTCCATTAAATACATTCCAAAATTACATTTCCAGATAGTATCTCAGTTAATAATATTTGTATACACAGTGTAACATTCACAAGATTTATTAAAGACTAGAATTGATCATGGGATAAATTGGTAGACATAAGTTTGTCCCTAAGAACCAAATGAATGAGAGATTGCTATAGTAGCCCCTGAGTACAAGTATGACAAATATCATGCAGAAAATTACAGGCCAGACAGTTTGAAACCCTTTCCTTCCATAACTGTCCTCTTTTCTGTATTTGTAAAGGACATTTTCGTTCACAGATAAATTATTAAAACGACTTAAAATGTAAGAATGTTATTTCGCAGTAAAGTAATAAACCACATTGAACCTCCTAAAGCACTTTCCAGGAGTAAAGAGGCAATTTCCTTAGAATATCACAAGATAACTGTGCCTATTGGTTGTAGGCGGCTCCACATCATTACTATAAATATGTCAGTCCTCATGGATAACACAGTCACGACATACACTTGGCGTATGAGATACACTGACTGACAGAGCAAATGCAACACCAAGAAGGAGTGGTCAGAACTTTATGCCAATTGCAGGGTAGACTGACGTCGCTGAGTTATGCTCATGATGTGAAATGCGCCGCTGTGCTGCGCACGTAGCGAACGATAAATGTGACACGGCGTTGGCGAATGGCCCACTTCGTACCGTGATTTCTCAGCCGACAGTCATTGTAGAACGTGTTGTCGTGTGCCGCAGGACACGTGTATAGCTAAGAATGCCAGGCCGCCGTCAACGGAGGCATTTCCAGCAGACAGACGACTTTACGAGGGGTATGGTGATCGGGCTGAGAAGGGCAGGTTGGTCGCTTCGTCAAATCGCAGCCGATACCCATAGGGATGTGTCCACGGTGCAGCGCCTGTGGCGAAGATGGTTGGCGCAGGGACATGTGGCACGTGCGAGGGGTCCAGGCGCAGCCCGAGTGACGTCAGCACGCGAGGATCGCCGCATCCGCCGCCAAGCGGTGGTAGCCCCGCACGCCACGTCAACCGCCATTCTTCAGCATGTGCAAGACACCCTGGCTGTTCCAATATCGACCAGAACAATTTCCCGTCGATTGGTTGAAGGAGGCCTGCACTCCCGGCGTCCGCTCAGAAGGCTACCATTGACTCCACAGCATAGACGTGCACGCCTGGCATGGTGCCGGGCTAGAGCGACTTGGATGAGGGAATGGCGGAACGTCGTGTTCTCCGATGAGTCACGCTTCTGTTCTGTCAGTGATAGTCACCGCAGACGAGTGTGGCGTCGGCGTGGAGAAAGGTCAAATCCGGCAGTAACTGTGGAGCGCCCTACCGCTAGACAACGCGGCATCATGGTTTGGGACGCTATTGCGTATGATTCCACGTCACCTCTAGTGCGTATTCAAGGCACGTTAAATGCCCACCGCTACGTGCAGCATGTGCTGCGGCCGGTGGCACTCCCTTACCTTCAGGGGCTGCCCAATGCTCTGTCTCAGCAGGATAATGCCCGCCCACACACTGCTCGCATCTCCCAACAGGCTCTACGAGGTGTACAGATGCTTCCGTGGCCAGCGTACTCTCCGGATCTCTCACCAATCGAACACGTGTGGGATCTCATTGGACGCCGTTTGCAAACTCTGCCCCAGCCTCGTACGGACGACCAACTGTGGCAAATGGTTGACAGAGAATGGAGAACCATCCCTCAGGACACCATCCGCACTCTTATTGACTCTGTACCTCGACGTGTTTCTGCGTGCATCGCCGCTCGCGGTGGTCCTACATCCTACTGAGTCGATGCCGTGCGCATTGTGTAACCTGCATATCGGTTTGAAATAAACATCAATTATTCGTCCGTGCCGTCTCTGTTTTTTCCCCAACTTTCATCCCTTTCGAACCACTCCCTCTTGGTGTTGCATTGTCACTGTCAGTCAGTGTACATTAGTTACAACAAACAAGGCACAAAGAGACGTGATGCTCATGCTCATACACACTCGAATGACGCTCCTTCAAGAAGCTATATGACCTGATGCATTGTTGCATCGTGCATGAGGGTGCGTTCCGTACGTAGGGCAAGTTCATTCTTCCGGATGCCGCCACAACAACCCCCCCCCCCCCGCAAGAAGGAAAGTTCACAAATCGAATGGACGGGCAAAGTGAATTCTTCCTTCTGATCCTGCTGTGTACATTCTGGGTGGTGATGATGCACCGGGTAAGAAAGGTGTAAAAGAAGTACTAGGTTCTCTGGATGAAGTGGGGGTAGCAGATGTGTCAGGTGTGTTGGTGTAGGTAGGAACAGCAATGTTTGTCTCTATGAATGCAGGTTTCACACGGTCTGTACTCACAACTACTTCCCTGTTTCCAATCATTAGTGTCAAAGTCTTCTCATTACGGCTAACTACGGGGTAAGGAGCACAGTATGGGGGCTGCAGAGGAGGCTTCACATGGCCAGCCCTCAGGAAAACATGGGAGGCAGTTGCCAAGTCCTTGACTAAGTCTCTTGACTAGGGCGGGAGGCAGGTACAGATCTAAGTTCAGCCATTACCTTCTTTAAATGATTTGCAAAAACAGAAGGGTCAACTGAAGTGGAAGAACTGGGCGAAGAAGTAACCATTTCTCCAGGGAGGCGTAGAGGTTCCCCAAAAACTAGTTCGGCAGGGGAAGCGTTCAGATCTTCCTTTCGAACCGCACGCATGCCAAGCAACACTAGGGGGTAAGGCTTCAATCCACGTTGCACTGTGACGCATCAGTAAAGCTTTTAACTGTCTATGAAGACGCTCTACCATACCGTTAGCGGATGGGTGGTAACTGGTTGTACGGATTTTCGTTGTACCAAATTGTGTCATAAGTCTGCGAAACAGGGTAGACTCGAATTGTCTACCTTGGTCAGTAGTTATACGAGTAGGAAGACCAAATCGGGAGAACCAACCACTTATTAGGGTATCGGCTGTTTCTTCGGCAGTGATGCTGCGCATCGGCCATGTCTCTGGCCAGCGAGTAAATCTGTCAACGGCAGTGAGGAGATAATGATAGCCTGCACAGACGGGCAGTGGGCTAACAATATCTAAGTGAATGTGGTTGAAACGGCCTGTGGGTGCTCCAAAATTCCCCAAAGAAAATATATTATGCCTCGTCACTTTATTGCGTTGTCACGACAAACAAGCACTGGTCCAGGCGCAAGTGTCTTTCTGAATAGATGGCCAAACAACTCTATCTGAGACTAGACGAGAAGTGACTTAAGTTATGGAGCTTGTCAAAGAACTTAAATCGAAACGGAAGTGTCAAGAACGGACGGGGTTTTCCAGTTGACCTATCACTTATAATGATAGTCGGCGTGCCCCGGAGGGTTACTTTTTATAGTATCAGTGACATACCGCCACGCGATAAGGCTTTGAGTTCGTCATCATCCGCTTGGGATAGAGCCAGCGCAGCGTAGTTATCTTCTAATGAGATGTCTTCAACACGAGGCATTGTATCGGCGACAACGTTATCTGCTCCCTTTATTTGCTGAATATCAGTTGTGAACTGCGATTATGAAAGACAGCTGATTAAGTTGGGCTGGTGGGTAGTTTTTCTCTGCGTTGAGAAAATGCATAAAGCAGAGGCTTGTGGTCCGTTTATATGGTGCAGTGTTTTACTTTCAGTATATAGCGGAAATGCGGGACAGCCTCGTACACAGCTAATAGTTCCCTGTAATAGGCCGGCCATGTTATCTGACGTGCTGAAAGCTTCTTGCTGAAAAACGCTAGGGGCTGCCACTGATATCCAACTTTCTGTTGCAAACTTGCTCCAACTTGAGTATTCGATGCTTCGGTAAAGAGACCTAGTGGCGCACCTGGCAATAGATGAGAAAGTTGAGTGGTTTTCCCTAGGCTTTCTTTGCATTCGTGGAAAGCACGTTGCAATTCTGGAGTCCAGGGGACGGGTTTAGAGCCCTTAAGCTTCGAATTGGCTAGGACGTTCACCAATGGCGCCTGCAGTTCAGCCGCATGTGGCAGGAAACGTCTATAGAAGTTGACCACGCCCAAGAACCGGCAGAGGCCCTGGACAGTCTTCGGTAGAGGATATTCCAGGAGAGATTGGTCTCTGGTGGAGATTTCGTACCGTCCTTTGAGAGCCGATAGCCAAAGAAGGTTAACTCACTTGCACCTAATACGCAATTGGTTGGATTTATGACTACACCGTAATCAGCTTATCTCTGGAAATGCACGGGGAGATGGTACATATGCTCTTCAGCATCCCGTGAAAATACCAGGTTATCGTCAATATTCGGGAAACAGATGTTTACAATAAATCCCTAGTGACCTCATCCATAAAACGCTGGAAAGTTTGTCCAGCATTTCGTAACCCGAATGACATAGTGAAATTTAACAGCCTGAAAGGTGTCGTTATGGGTGTTTTGCAAATGTCACTAGGATGAATCGGGATCTGTTGGTAGGTCTTGATTAGGTCAACCGTACTGAAAATAGTTGACTCAGCAATTTTCTGGCAAAAATCTCCTATGAGTCGTACCGGGTAGCGGTCGAGTAATGTCCTTGCGTTCAACGCCCGGTAATCGCCACATGGACGCCATGAGTTGTCCCGCTTATGTGCAAGGTGCAAGGGTGAGGACCAGAGACTATTAGAAGGTCTCGCTGTACCGCACCTTACCATGTCCACGAATTCTCTTCGCTATCTGAAATTTTTGAGGTCCTAGACGACGGGGTCAACAAGAGACCGGTGGGCCTTCGGTTGTCCTGATGTGATGTACACTACTGTGTTTAATATCACTTTAGATCCCAGGTGGGCGAGTAATGGACTGAATGTCAGCGAGTAACATGCTAAAAGGTGAGTCGGTGGATACTGCAGCAGTCTTTATGCAGGCCTGTTCGATCGAGGGTGCAGATGCCTTAACGTGTAGGTCGGTGGTGCCGTCGACGACGCATCTGTTACGGCAGTCAGGGAGTGAGTTATAGTAAGCCAGAAAATCGGAACCAATGATGGCTGTGCTAATATCAGCAATGACAAATTGACAGCAAAAGTCACGACGTAAACCAAGGTTGAGGTACGTCCTGATAGTATTGCCGTTCGCAGCAGTCAGCTCATACCCGGAAGGTTTGCAAGTGCTTCCCAGAAGCTCACGCAGGACAGAGCAAAGAGCAGATCCGGTGTAATCAAAAATTTTGCATTGGTATTCTGATCAAAAATAAACAGACGGCGGTCCGATGTAGAACAGGCAGTTGCCGTCTTCACTTGCTGTTCGTTTCGTTTTCCACCTGCCAGGAACAAGGACTAGTACATTTTACAGTTTTATCTTGGTTCGTTTTGTGGCACCAACAAAACCGGCCCTGTGGCGTAAAGGAACGGTCGCGGCTTTTAGGTCTCCTCCTACTGTGAATCCTGCCTCGGGGATGGGTACGGGCCAGGGCACCGGCTTTACGCGTCAATTTCACCATCTGGGCAGCGAAAGTGTTCGGCGCAGTTGTAGCATGTACGGCCAAGCGACTATATGGTGGTATGACATTAGGTGAAAGTTCCAAGATCTTTTCAGCAAACTCTGCTATATCAGCGGGCCGCTAATGTAGCCTGCAAGTGCTGGGGTAGTCGACGCATCAAAAGTTGTTTTAATAGACTTTCGTGATGAAGTGAGCTACCAGCTAATGACTTTAAGTGACGTAAATACTGTAATGCTTTCCTATCACCGAGTTCGTGACCAAGAAGTTGGAAAACTCGCTGCTCTTCGGATACTGGAAGGCAACGAACCAGTTCAAATTTTAGTTTTTCGTTACTTCCTATGGATAGGGGTTAATAACAATGTCTTCTACCTCGGCTATGAAATCTATGTCAAGTTGTGAAATTACATTATAAAATTTAGTCTGGTCGGCCGTAATGCCCGCGAGCCTGAATTGAGTCTCAACTTGGGCGAACCAAACAGTTCGTCTGTCATACCAAAACGGTGGTAGCTTGGCAGAGATTTTGGCAACTTGGCCAACACTGCTAGACGTAGCAACGGCACCAGCAGACTCACGCTCCTGGAGCCGTGCTAGTAATGCTTCATTCTGCTCTTGCAAAGGCTTCGTCAAAGCAATTAGTTGTTGGAATTCGTTCTATAAGTGTTTATTTTGTCCCACTAAAGCTTTTAAGCGATCCTCCAGGATAATCAAGATGGGTACACAACTCCGGGGCAAAAACAAAGAGAATTCTGAAAATACCGGACAAGGTTAGAAAGAAGTAGTCAGAGGTACGACGAGTAGTTGTGTTCGTAAGTGAATTAGGATGTGCGAAGATGAGCACAAATTTATAAATAGCTTGAGACAGTCCTACAGGTTAGCTGGAAACGTGAAATATTATGCAGGTAGCATATGATAAGAGATTCAATCAATCAATCAATCAATCAATCAATCAATCAATCAATCAATCAATCAATCAATTAATCACTACCGATCTGCATTTAGGGCAGTCTCGCCCAGGTGGCTGATTCCCTATCTGTAGTTTTCCTAGCTCTTCCTTAAATGTTTGCAAATAAACTGTAAATGTATTGAACATCTCCCTTCGTAAGTTATTCCAATCCCTAACTCCCCTTCCTCTAAACGAATATTTGCCCAAAATTGTCCTCTTGAATTCCAACTTCATTTTCATGTTGTGATCTTTCCTACTTTGAAAGACACCACTCAAACTTATCCGTCCACTGATGTCCTCCCATACCATCTCTCCACTGACAGCTCGGAACATACCACTTAGTCGAGTAGCTTGTCTCCTTAGTACCAAGTCTTCCCAGTCCAAACTTTGCAACATTTTTGTAACGCTACTCTTTTGTCGGAAATCACCCTGAACAAATCGAGCTGCTATCTTTGGATTTTTCATGAATCAAGTAATCCTAGTGAGGGTCCTATACACTGGAACCATACTCCAGTTGGGGTCTCACGAGAGACAAATATGCTCTCTCCTTTACATCCTTACTGCAACCCCTAAATACCCCCATAACCATGTGCAGAGATCTGTGCCCCTTATTTACAATCCCATTTATGTGATTACCCCAATGAAGATCTTTCCTTATATTAATACCTAGGTATTTACAATGATCCCCAAAGGGAACTTTCACCCCATCATTGCAGTAATTAAAACTGAGGGGACTTTTCCTATGTAACCTGACTTTTAACCCCGTTTATCATCACACCATTGCCTCCTGTCCATCTCACAACATTATCGAAGTCATTTTGCAGTTGCTCACAATGTTGTAACTTATTTATTACTCTGTACAGAATAACATCATCTGCGGAGAGCCTTATCTCTGATTCCACTTCTCTACACATATCGTTGATATACATAAGAAAACATAAAGGTCCAATAATCCTGCCTTGAGGAATTCCGTTCTTAATCATTACAGGGACAAATAAAGCTTCACCTACTCTAGTTATCCGAGTTCTATTTTCTATAAACAGAGCCATCCATTCAGTCGCTCTTTTGTCAAGTCCAATTGCACTCATTTTTGAGGGTAGTCTCATATGATCTACCCTATCAAATGCCTTAGACAGGTCAATCGTGATACCGCCCAATTAACCTTCTGAATCCAGGATATCTGCTATATCTTGCTGGAATCCTACAAATTGGGCTTCAGTGGAATAACCTTTCCGAAACACAAACTGATTTTTATCAAACCAGTTATTAATTTTGCAAACATGTCTTATATAATCAGAAAGAATGCTTTCCCAAAGCTTACATACAATGCATGTCAAACTGACTGGCCTGTAATTTTCAGCTTTATGTATATCACCCATTCCTTTATATACAGCGGCTACTATAGCAATGCTCCATTCATTTGGTAAAGTTCCTTCATGCAAACAATAATCAAAAAAGTACTTCAGAATGGTACTCTATCTCAACCCATTGTCTTTAGTATATCACCCGAAACCTTATAAATTCCAGCTGCTTTCTAGTTTTCAACTTTTATATTTTACTGTAAATGTCATTGCTTTCATAGGTAAACTTGAATACTTCTTTAGTATTAGTCACCTCCTATATCTGGACGTTATCCTTGTAAGCAACAATCTTTACATACTGCTGACTGGATACTTCTGCCTTTTGAAGATCCTCGCATACACACTCCCATTCTTCATTAATGATTCCTGGAACGTCCTTCTTGGAACCTGTTTCTGCCTTAAAATACCTATACATACCCTTCCATTTTTCACTAAAATTTGTATGACTGCCAATTATGCTTGCCAGCATGTTATCCTAGCTGATTTCTTTGCTAGATTCAATTTCCTAGTAAGTTCCTTCAATTTTTCATTACATCCACAGCCATTTCTAACTCTATTTCTTTCCAATCTGCACCTCCTTCTTAGTCTTTTTACTTCTCTTTTATAATATAGTGGATCCTTACCATTCCTTACCACCTTTAAAGGTACAAACCTATTTTCACATTCCTAAACAATTGGTTTATACACATCCGAGAGTCTCTTTACTTTTTTATTTACCGTTTTCCAGCGATCATAGTTACTTATTAAAAACTCCCTCATGCCTTTTTATCAGCCATATGGTGCTGCTTAATTGTCCTAATTTTAATATCTTCCTTACTTTCACATTTATTTTTAATTACCACAAAAACAGCTCCGTGATCACTAATACCGTCTATAGATTGAAGGATGATATATATAAATATACAAATATACATATATACAAATATTCACAATTATAAACTATGATAATAAGTTGACGAAATAATCCTGCAGTTACTATACGTCGATTTACTTTACATACGAAGATATTTAGCATAAACCATGGGTTCCAATTTCCATTTTAAGTACTTAAGAAATGTCCATAGAATGCAATTGTATGTTATACCGGTAATGTAATTATTTAAAAACCACTGAAAGGCACGATTACGATTTATAAAAAACAGGTGCATCAATTCAATCACTTGTAGGCCTAATGCATGAAGTGTAGGCTATTATGAAGTACTTGTATTGGACTGTAATTCATCCAACTGATCATAAAGTGATATGGCACAAGTCAGTAATCATATTTACGATAACAAAGGATAAAACAGTAATATACATGCTATGGGAAATAAAGAGAAATATACAATGTATTAATCAATCAATTTAACAATCGATACTGATCTGCATTTAGGGTAGCCGCGCAGGTGGCAGATTCCCTATCTGTTGTTTTTCTAGCCTTTTCTTAAATGATTTCAAAGAAATTGGAAATTTATTGAACGTCTCCCTTGGTAAATTATTCCAATCCCTAACTACCCTTCCTATGAATGAATATTTGCCCCAATTTGCCGTCTTGAATTCCTACTTTATCTTCATATTGTGATTTTTCTGCTTTTAAAGACACCACTCAAACTTAATCATCTACTAATGTTTTTCCACGCTATCTCTCCGCTGACAGCTCGGAACATACCACTTAGTCGAGCAGCTCTTCTTCTTTCTCCCAATACTTCCCAGCCCAAACTTTGCAACATTTTTGTAACGCTACTCTTTTGTCGGAAATCACCCAGAACAAATCGAGCTGCTTTTCTTTGGATTTGTTCCAGTTCTTGAATTAGGTAATCCTGATGAGGGTCCCATACACTGGAACCATACTCTAGTTGGGGTCTTACCAGAGACTTATATGCCTTCTCCTTTACACCCTTACTACAACCCCTAAACACCCTCATAACCATGTGCAGAGAGTGAAGAAGCACAAAAAAGATGATACATTTGTTAATTTTCAAGAGCTAATTATTCTTCAATAGAATAAAAACAATGGTTATAATCAAATTTGAATGATCCTTTCTTCAATGTTGAACATTGTTTTCTATGCTTAATGAAGTCTGGCAATTTATTAAACAAATGTACTCCTGCATAATTCAAACTTGATTCATAAAGCTTAGTTTTGTGTGATTCTATGTGCAGACTGTGTCTATTTCTAGTAATATACCTATGTCTACCTGTGTTTACGGTGAAACTGATTACATTCTCTTTCATATATACAAGTGTATGGAAGACATAAAGGCTAGGCAATGGTAAAATAGAATAAAGTTCAAAATATTTTTGCAGCTTGTCCTTCTGCCGACACCGGGCATTCTTCTAATTATAATATTTTGTAACTTAAAGATGTTTTTTCTATATCGTGAATTCCCCCTGTGAATGATTCCATAGGTTAGTATGGGATGGACATATGAAAAATACGTTATCAATCAATCAATCAATCAATCAATCAATCAATCAATCAATCAATCAATCAATCAATCAATACTGATCTGCATTTAGGGCAGTCGCCCAGGTGGCAGATTCCCTATCTGTTGCTTTCCTAGCCTTTTCCTAAATGATTTCAAAGAATCTGGAAATTTATTGAACGTCTCCCTTGGAAAGTTATTCCAATCCCTAACTCCCCTTCCTATAAATGAATATTTGCCCAAAATTGTCCTCTTGAATTCCAACTGTATCTTCATATTGTGATCTTTCCTACTTTTATAAACGCCATTCAAACTTATTCGTCTACTAATGTCATTCCACGCCAACTCTCCGCTGACATCTAGGAACATACCACTTAGTCGAGCAGCTCTTCTTCTTTCCCTCAATTCTTCCCAACCCAAACATTGCAACATTTTTGTAACGCTACTCTTTTGTCGGAAATCACCCAGAACAAATCGAGCTGCTTTTCTTTGGATTTTTCCAGTTCTTGAATCAGGTAATCCTGGTGAGGGTCCCATACACTTTAACCATACCCTAGTTGGGGTCTTACCAGAGACTTATATGCCCTCTCCTTTACATCCTTACTACAACCCCTAAACACCCCCATAACCATGTGCAGAGATCTGTACCCTTTATTTACAATCCCATTTATGTGATTACGCCAATGAAGATCTTCCCTTATATTAACACCTAGATACTTACAATGATCCAAAAAGGAACTTTCACCCCATCAACGCAGCCTCTAAGCCTCTAAATTAAAACTATTTTACAAAGATATTATCATGAAATAAATTGTAGTAAGTTTTTCCCTATACACTCTGTATGTTTTTCCCAAATTAATGATTCATCCATCCACAATCCAAGGAACTTTGTTGATGATGAGCACTAAACTATGGTCTCTTCAAATGATACTGGACAAATTCCTATATTTAGCTTAATGTTATGGTGAAATCTATTCACAGAAGTTTTCTGTTTACTTAAGATTAATGTATTATCTTCAAGCCAGCTCAGGATATTACTCACTATATTGCCTGCATTTAATTCTAACCCTTCATAATTTTTCATAAGCTACAAAAACAGTAGTATCATCTGCAAACAAAGTTAATTGCACTCCTTGCATATCATCGGCTATTTGGACTATATCATTGGTAAATATAAAAAATAATAATAGTCCTAAAACTGACCCCTGTCGAACACCATGACCTATGTTTCTGGCACAGGAATACACATTCTTAAGTTCATTTTTGCTCAAATCAGTACCGGTATATGATGTTTCAACAATCTTTTTTCTATCCTCTAAAAATGATTTGAACCAGTTATAGGCCATTCCCCGAGTATAAATTTTCTAAAAACAAGCTGCAGTCAGTTATATCAAAAGCTTTTGTTAAGTCTTTTAAAGTTTTCCAGGAATATAAAATTATATGCTATTTTCTCCTTGGAATCCAGTAAATTTCACGTGCGGGGTTGCCTGTCCTGACACATGTTCATTTTCCCGCCATTCGTGTCACTGTGACAATATATGGGAGTGAAATAACTTTGTCTGAATCTCAGAAACTATTAGATTCCCAGAAATCACAGTTGGTATTTTGTATTCAAAATATATTCCAGGATCATATGTGAAAGTCTAGACATGCACCACTCCCAACTAGTGTGTTATATATGGTTCAATAAAGTTAATGAATGCTGTGGTACCGGTAGTTGATTTATTATTACGAAAGCCGTTTTGGCCACCAGCTGAATTATTATGCTACTCTAAGAATGACAATAGTCTATCGTACATAACTCTTTCCATTACTTTGAAGAATACAGATGGGAGGCAGACAGGTCTATATTTACCAGCATTTTCTTCACTACCTTTTTTATGTAGGTATCGGAATACCTTTGGTTACCGGTACCATGAATTTGTCTGGAAATTTACCAGTGGTCAGTGACAAATTTATCAAAGAACAGAGAGGCTTGATTATGTATTGGTAACAGCATTTAGTAAGGTAGATTGAATAACCACCTAAACCAGAAGAATTCTTTTTACCCATCTGTTTTATTGTCTTCTCTATCTCTTGATCAGTCTCTGGAGGAAAAACACGGATGATAATTCCTGTGAACTGTATTCAAGTTTGTTCTTATCGTTGATGTTTGAAAATTTTTCGTTAAACTCAAAACTGGTTCTAGAAAATAGTTACTACCGTAAAATGGGGTGAATAGGATCATAAAGTGATAAAGTTATTGACTTCACTTTTCAAGGAGTAAACGACTTTCTTTTAAAGTTCTCCAGGAATATAAAATTATATGCTATTTTCTCCTTGGAATCCAGTAAATTTCATGTGTCGGGGTTGCCTGTCCTGACACATGTACATTTTCCCGCCATTCGTGTCACTGTGACAATATATGGGAGTGAAATAACTTTGTCTGAATCTCAGAAACTATTAGATTCCCAGAAATCATAGTTGGTATTTTGTATTCAAAATATATTGCAGAATCATATGTAAAATAGGCAATATTTTGCATCTATTCGAGTTTCTGGAATTTAGGTTAGCCTCGCTTTGTAATATTTGTAGGCGTATTTGGGGTGAATAGGATCACTATGCCAAGAACTTCCAAACGAGATCCGTATGCAAGGCCTTAGAAGAATCATGATCCTGAGACTATACAATTGGCTAAGGATGCAGTTAATAAGAAATGGGTTAGCATAGGAGCTGCAAGTAAGCAGTTTGGGAAAGAGTTTTAAAAGTGTTGCCATTTTATGATGGGGTAAATGATCCTGATCACGTCAGAGAAATGTTGGACGATTCCTTCAAGGCTTTTCTAAGGAGCATGCGGTATGAAGATAACATAGTGCGGTAGCAAAAGAAGAAGCTGGATGTTGCTCCAGGCAAAAGCGTGACTTGTACTGAGAGTGACTGATCCTCAAATGCCAACGTGAGTGAATTTCAATGTGAAGTGGATGCTCCAGCAGCTAACAGTGATATTTCTGAACCTCCTTTGCACGAACATAATTCAGAAGAGAATGCAAGTAACATAATAGAAGTTCCTGCTGAGGAAGTTGAAAATGGGGACTGACTACTGGTTTCCTTTCTAACCAGTAAACCAGGCATTAGTTCCAGTATGAGTCACTCTTTCATTGGTGAAATTGTAGAGAAGAAAGAGAAGGATCAATTTGTGGCCAATTTTGTGAGGCCAAAGGTTATTCGTGATTATGCTGGTTACATTTACACTTGTCTGATGTTGAGGACATACGTGAATTTTCCTGCACTCATGTAAGAGGAAGACTAGATAATCCACATATGAGAAGGGGCCAATTGAAATTCAATGTGCACTCCCAGACTCTGTCATCATAGAATGCCGTTCCTTGATAAAACAAAAACAAATATTTCTCCTTCATATATGTAGTTGACATTACATAAACATAACAATACATTTGAACTATGTACTATAAATAGCATTATTTGTTATTATTTTTTTATAGAAGGTACTATTCCTGCTATAACTTTCACAGATATTTTTTACTTTGACATAAATGTTTTACCATAATCAGTTTTGTTTTAGTTATTTCAGAACATTAAACTATAATAGAAAGTGTAGTTATGTGTTTTAACTATCAATTAACCAATCCCATTGACCCCGGTTTGATGTGAATCGAATAACTTTCATAATAATATGCCTGATCCTATTGACCCCAGTCAAGGGGTGAATAGGATCACTTAAAAAATTGGTTAAAATTGAGGAAATATGAAGGAATTCTACAATATTTGTGCACAAAGTTATAAAACATAGTAGGACACATGTACTGAAACAAAAAAGGAGCATAATTCTGTATTTGTTCTGTTGGTAGCTTAATGTTCCTCGTGAAAGTGATCCTATTCACCCCATTTTATGGTATGGATTTCTGCAACTTCTTCTGGATCACTGACTTCCTTCCCTGCATTTGTAAGAGGAATATTCTTTTTTGTTGGAATTAGAGTACCTTTCTCCCTTTTTATAATGTTCTACATACATTTAGACCTGTTTTTAGACTTTTTAGCTCATTCTCATTGTGTAGTCTATTGGCAGCCTTCAAAACTTGTCGATATATGTTCTTATATTTCCTATAACAATCCCTCAATTCAGATACGGTGTTACTCCCTTTTACACATTTGCTTAAAAATCTTAATAATCTACTTTATGTTCTAATTCCTGTTATAATCCACCCATTCCCATAATTCTTTACAATTACCCTTTTTGACTGATATTGCCACATGGTGATAGCTGAACAAATCCAAAAACTCACTGAAGGCCTCATTAGTTGAGTTATTTCTATATACACTTTCCAAGTTTCCTTGGCCAATAACTGGTTAAAATATGAAATATTTTCCTTCTTACTCACACTAGTTTCCCTGTAAATTGCATTGTTACTTTTTAAATTAAGTTTTCCTACTACCCTAAAATTTAGATGCACAATTTGAGCAAAATGACCTGAAAAACCTGTATCATAGACTTGAATTTCATAATTCCACATTTCCTCTTTCAGTACAACTTGATCTTCTGCTGACTTGGTATCCCCAGATATTCAGGATGGTTGATTTACAACTGTCTTTAGACCATACAAGGAAAGCAACATTTCTAGCCTTTTCTTATATTGCCCAGCATTATTCTCTAAAAAATCTACATTAAAGTCGCTCATGATTATTAAATTCTTGTTCTTATTCTATTACCGGTGTAATAAATTATACCGCCTCTGTAAATACTTAAGTACTGGCCGCATAGCCGCTAAAATTCGTGCCTTTGACGTAATTTACTACTACGTTATTCATCAAGTGATTCGTGGTCACAGATAACCATGGTTTTCGTTATTTATAAACATGAACGTCCGCCGGCTTGAAAGTTATTAATCTGGCCACCTGTTGGGTATGACCTGCCAGTGTCTTCTCCAGCATACTCCTGCATTCTAGTGTCGTCGGTATAAACTATCTTGCCGCAGACCGAGCGAATATGCGAAGGAAAACATTGCGACTGTGGTCTGGGTAGTGATGGAAGGACGGCGTAATGGATGGAGTGCTCATAATGGATCCGGGATGAAGTTGCGCCCTCATGAACTTTGAATGTTTTTTAATTATTATTATCATTTAAACTACCTCGAATAGAATTTTTGAGTGCTTTCCGGCGACTACTTTTACCATACGTAAGTAAGGATATGATCAAGCAAACTCACGACTACGGCAAAATACTACACTGTAAGTGTTTTCCAAATCACCTTTTACTTATTCCAAGTGTGTGAACTGAATATTTCAAAATGTAAAGTGCGCACCGCGACAGGATGTAAATTGATATCAACTAAATTCTACGTTTTAACCTTGCGGTGTTTAAACATTTTTTGTGTCAAAGAAAAAACTTATACGTGAACCACTTTAGTTTACTAGGGACTTGCGTCTGCCGTGAATTAATATTAATTCTTATTCTTGGAAATTGTAAATGTAATACTTAATGTTTGGTAGTGGCTTTCTATCCCTAATAAGTAAGGGTTAACGCAATGTTTTGGCAGGGTTACTAACCAAGCGAGTTGCTACAAGGGTGTGGAATTTACGTTCTCATTCCATCTTTATTTTACCTTCTTTTCCTTCTTCTTTGTTATATTTAAAATTAATTTGTTTGGTATTTTCGTGATCTTCGGTGTCCTGTTTTTCTTTTGTCTCTTAATATGTATATGCCTATTGTTGTTTGGTGGCTTATGATTGGCCCTGTCCTTAACTAGCCTAGCGTGTATTCGTTGCCATGGGAACGCTAATGTTGATTAAGGATGATGCTGATTGTTGATGGCTGTTGGTGGAAAAGAATTGATGTCCCTGTAATGAATTTAGTATTGTGGGTGGTTTAATCTGTTTTTCTTTTAATTAATTTATGGCATTTTCCTCTCCTTGCTGGCATATTGTCCTGCCCTGGGTCACGGACCTTATTATTATTATTATTATTGTTGTTGTTGTTGTTATAGGGTAAACTTACTCTTGGAAACTTGATCGTAATATTCTACCCTTCCTTGTGGGAGCTCCTTGGAATATACCTCAAATAACGTTTCAGTATCAAGAAAATCACAATTTATCTCAAAATTGTTTCAAGGTTGGATAAGATATATGGTGGAAGTATGAATTTTTCAAAGAAATCTATTGGTATTTAAAGGATATCTCAGATCTGAAGAGGCGTTTCAGATTTTTACGTAGTCTTAGTTATTTTAATTATTTATTTATTTATTTATTTTTTTATTTATTTTCTTATAAACGGTCGACCGTAGGTTTTTCTGGTCTATTGAGCACTAAGCTTTTAAAATTCAATTTTCCAGCGAGGATAAGCTTTTAATTAAATTGTAAGCAACTTAAATCTTTCTTTGTTTCCAAATAAGAGGTTGTTGTTCTTTGAATGAGGGTAAACATTGCAAAATAATGACCAGGTCTCCTCTCTGGTGTCACCGGTTTAATTAATGTTTATTTTTCTTGTCTGATGTTTGTTTGGACTCAGATGTTTCCACAACTCTGATCTGTACTTATCCATTTCATGTATGATCAGAGCAATTGTGCTGTCACGTGGCGTAATCGTGTAGTTAATTTCGTTAAGTGGGACAATTCTGTAGGTCATCTAATATAATTTCAATATTATTATAAAAGTTTCAAAATTACTAGAAGGTTTTCTTATCATCCACTAGTTCAACAAAGCTATCCTCAAAATGCTCCTCTACATTCAGATACTCAAATTTATGTAACTGCTTACATTTGATATTATTCTTCACATATATAAATGAACGTTGTTATGGACGAAAGAAGATTCAATGGATCCATTAAAGAATTACATAGTGCCTCTACAGAAGAAGTGGACTGGCTGAAAAGGCTGGACATTAAGTTTCGAATGCTGACTTGTAAATTACATACTTATTTAAGAAATACGTATTTATATGTACTTATAATGTATCCTTGTTTTGCCATACGAAATAATAATAATAATCAGAGCAATCGTTGGACCTCGAGTGGGGACATCATTATTAAGAACCCAGATGGCAGTAAAATTAGAATTAACCGGCTGAGTGACATTCCTAAGGACAGTGACAGCAGTTAAATGTAACAATTCATTTAACTGAGTGCACCGAACTGAGTGTTTATATTCCTAAATTAGTCCATATTTATTTCTCTCAAGATCGTTAAATTTTATCTTAGAATAGTTTAGTGAATTATAATTTATTTTCGTTTAGCTTAGTAAAAATGTCTTTTTTGCAACTGTTTATCTATATATTTTACTAAATAATTGCATTTACTTTCTTATTTCCTTATGATTAATTTAAAACTTTCATTTTTAAATACTTTTAATTTTAATTTTATTAATTTAGACACAACACCCTTAATTTAGTCGCGCTTTAAAATAATAGATAATTATAGGCACGTGTTGTTGTGTGTTTGAGTCATGGACTGGTTTGATGCAGCTCTCCATGCCAACCTATATTTGCTAAAATTTTCATTTCTACGTAACTATTGCATCCTACATCTGCTCTAATCTGCTTATCATATTCATACCTTGGTCTACCCCTACCTTTCTTACCACCTACACTTCCTTCAAAAACCAACTGAACAAGTCCTGGGTGTCTTGAGATGTGTCCTATCATTCTATCTCTTCTTCTCGTCAAATTTAGCCAAATCGATCTCCTCTCACCAATTCGATTCAGTATCCCTTCATTCGCGATTCGATCTATCCATCTCACCTTCAGCATTCTTCTGTAACACCACATTTCAAAAGCTTCTATTCTCTTTCTTTCTGAGCTAGTTATCGTCCATGTTTCACTTCCATACAATGCCACGCTGGACACGAAAGTCTTCAAAAACATCCTTCTAATTCCGATATCAATGTTTGAAGTGAGCAAATTTCTTTTCTTAACAAAGCTCTTCCTTGCTTGTGCTAGTCTGCATTTTATGTCCTCCTTACTTCTGCCATCGTTAGTTATTTTACAACCCAAGTAACAATATTCATCTACTTCCTTTAATAATTTCCTAACTTAATATTTCCTGCATCAACTGCCTTCGTTCGACTGCACTCCATTACTTTTGTTTTGGACTTATTTATTTTCATCTTGTACTTCTTACCCGACTTTGCCCATACAATTCAGCAGCTTCTCGAGATCTTCTGCAGTCTCAGATAAAATAACAATATCATCGGCAAATCTCAAGGTTTTGATTTCCTCTACTTGGATTGTGATTCCCTTTCCAAATTCCTCTTTGATTTCCTTTACTGCCTGTTCTATGTAAACATTGAAAAGGAGGGGTGACACACTGCACCCTTGCCTCACTCCTTTCTGGATTGCTGCTTCTTTTTCAAAGCCCTCGATTCTTATCACTGCAGACTGATTTTTATACAGATTGTAGATAATGTTTCGTTCTCCGTATGTGATCCTAATCGACTTCAGAATCTTAAATAGCTTGGTCCAATCAACATTATCGAATGCCTTTTCTAGATCTACGAATGCCATGTACGTGGGCTTGTCCTTCTTGATTCGATCCTCTAAGATCAGACGTAAAGTCAGGATTGATTCACGTGATCCTTCATTTCTTCTGAAGCCAAATTGATCTTCTCCCAACTCAGCTTCAAATTGTTTTTCCATTCTTCTGTAAATAATACGTGTTAAAATTTTACAGGCATGAGATACTAAACTAATGGTGCGGTAGTTTTCACACCTGTCAGCACCGGTTTTCTTGGGAATGGGTATAACAACATTCTGCCGAAAATCGGATGGGACTTATCCTGTCTCATACATCCTGCACACTAAATGAAATAACCTTGCCATGCTGGTTTCTCCTAAGGCAGTCAGTAATTCAGAGGGAATGTCATCAATTCCAGGTGCCTTGTTCCTATTTAGATCACTCACAGCTCTGTCAAACTCTGACCTCAAAATTGGGTCTCCCATTTCATCAGCATCAACAGACTCTTCATGTTCCAGAACCAAATTAACTTCATCTTTACCTTGATACAACTGTTGGATATGCTCCTGCCATCTTTCTGCTTTGTCTTCTTTCCCTAGAAGTGGCTTTCCATCTGAGCTCTTAATATTCATGCACCTAGATTTCCTACCTCCAAAGGTTTGATTTTCCTGTATGCAGCATCTACAGTACCTTTCCCAGGACCATACAGCCTTCGACATCCTTGCACTTCTCCTTCAGCCATTCTTCCTTAGCTACCTTGCACTTTCTATCCACTTGATTCTTTAATCGCCTGTATTCTTTCTTATATTTTCGTCGTTCATCAATCAGGTCTAGTATCTTCTGAGTTATCCACTGATTCTTTGTTGATCATTTCTTCCTTCCTAACATTTCTTCAGCAGCCCTACTGACTTAATTTTTTTGACTCTCCACTCTTCCTCTATAGTGTTTCCTTCAGCCTTTTCATTTAGTCCTTGTGCAACATGTTCCTTGAAACAATCCCTCACACTCATTTTTTTCAACTTGTCTAGATCCCATCTTTTTGCATTCTTTCCTTTCTTCAATTTCTTCAACTTCAGATGGAATTTCATGACCAACAAGTTGTGGTCAGAGTCCACGTCTGCTCCTGTGAAAGTTTTGCAATCCAACACCTGGTTTCTGAATCTCTTCCTAATCATAATGAAGTCTATTTGATACCTTCCAGTGTCTCCAGGTCTCGTCCACGTATACAGCCGTCGTTTGTGGTGTTTGAACCAAGTATTGGCAAGGACTAAATAATGATCAGTGCAGAATTCAACCAGCCGACTTCCTCTTTCATTCCTTTGTCCCAATCCAAATTCTCCTACTGTGCTACCTTCTCTTCCTTGGCCTACCACTGCATTCCAGTCTCCCATCAAAATTAGATTCTCGTCACCTTTGACATATTGTATTAAATCTTCTATCTCCTCATATATTCTTTCAATTTCTTCATCATCCGCTGAAGTAGTAGGCATATAGACCTCCACTACTGTGGTGGGCATTGGTTTGGTGTTTATCTTGGCGACAATAATTCTTTCACTATGCTGGTCGTAGTAGCTTATCCGCTGCCCTATTTTCTTATTCATTATTAAACCAACTCCTGCATTTACCCTGTTTGATTTCGTGTTGATAATTCGGTAGTCGCCTGACCAAAAATCCTGTTCTTTCTGCCAACGTACTTCACTTATACCAACTACATCTAACTTTGGTGTATCAATCTCCCTTTTCAGTTTCTCTAACCTACTCTATCCTACCACAACGATTCAAACTTCTAACATTCCACGCTCCGACTCGCAGAATGTCGGTATCCATCCTCCTGATGATCGCCCCCTCTCGTGTAGTCCCCACCCGGAGATCCGAATTGGGAACTAGTTTACCTCCGGAATATTTTACCCGGGAGGAAGCCATCATCAGTACATCATTCATACAGAGAGAGCTGCATGTCCTCGGGAGTTAGTTACGGCTGTAGTTTCCCGTTGCTTTCAGCCGTGTAGCAGTATCAACACAGCTAAGCCATGTTGAGTATTATTACAAGGCCGTGTCAGTCAATCATCTACACTGCCGCCCTTGCAACAACCGAAAGGCTGCTAGCCCCCTTTCGATGAACCGTTCGTTAGTCTGGTCTCTCAACAGATACCCATCCGATATTTTTGCACCTGCGGCTCGGCTATCTGCATCATTGGGACACGCAAGCCTCCCCACCGCGGCAAGGTAACATGGTTCGCAGAGGAGGATTATAGGCACAGTTGATTATATTCCTGCACCTCAGTACTTCAATTGACGTTAAATTCCTCCTAGCTCTTTGTGTTTATCTGTATATTTTGTTAACTTTCATCGTTCCAAGTTGACAAGAGTTACAAGTGACAAAACAAATTCCTCTGACCTCACTAGTCGATTTCAACAGCCACCGTATGTCGCCTCAGACTAGCTACCCTCTCCCATCCTTCCGCTGTCGCTACTCCCCTCGCCCTCTAGCGCAAACCTTGACCAAAGTACCGCTAGTATCCTCAAGGATTTCGTCTCGCAACATGCCAGAGCCCTACACGTCTGTCATATAAACGCGCAAAGTATATTAGCAGCCAACTGAATGGACGAGATTGTAGAAATATTCACTCCACCTGTTTTCCATGTCCTCCTAGTGTCTGAGTCATGGTTAAGAGATAATAGCCAGTCTTCTTTGTGTCATCCTGAAGGCTACTCGCTTCTGAGAAATGACCGCACTCACAAACGGGGTGGAGGGGTATGTGGCTATTTCCTAACTAGCCTCAAACCTAAGCTGGTCGGTCATTCACCAGGCAGGTATGAGAGAAAACCAGAATTCATGCTCTTAGAAATAACAACGAACGGGATTGAAACGCTTGTAGGAGTAGTTTACAAACCTCCGAATACAGGTCACTTAGAGGATTTTGAAGCTGACTTAACTAAATTACTGCCGGACTACCCTCACACAATAATTATGGGAGATTTCAATACGGATTTAACTGACGCAACTTCTTCCGAATCCACACGACTCAAAACATTGTTTCAAGCCTATAATTTGGAAAGCTTACCTCTCTCTCCAACTCACCATACATCTCACTCGCACACACTATTAGATCTTATAGTTACCAGCAACTCAGACAGAGTTCTCAATGTTGGTCAAACCTCCGTTCCTGGTATATCTGCACATGACGCAATATACATCTCGTATAACCTCCGGCCACCGAAACCCTCCCAGAAATTTATCACCTATCGACCATTGAAAAATATAAACAAAGGTAGTCTCTTAGAGGACGCAGGCAAAATACCCTGGCATGACATAACGAACTATACTAATCTAGATGACAAAGTTGACTTCTTTAATAGCAAAGTAACGGAACTATTTGACAAGCATGCCCCAAAGCGGCGAGAGAGAATATCGAAAGGACCCTCCCCGTGGTTAAATGACGAAATTAGACAACTTATGAAACAAAGAGACTGCGCTCACAGACAGTACAAAAATGACCCTACCGTACAAAACTTTGACGAATATAGGAAGTTACGAAATAAGACAACACAACAAATACGAAATGCTTAACTGCGACATGCTTACAGTTCAATTACGCCTGACGGTAGAACAGCGACGACATTTTGGAAATCTATTAATAAGATTGGACTTACGAAGCACAAGACCAGAGAAGAAATAACAGTACCTCTCGAGACTCTTAACGAGTACTTTACTGGTAACTGCTCCGCAATACGACATGACGGCAAACAGAGACTTATGAATTATTATGGTACACACCCTACTCCTGACAGAGAGAAATTCTATTTCAGTCACGAGACGCCCCTCCAAGTCAGAAAAGCAGTCCTCAGAATAAGCTCGAAAGCAAAAGGAATTGATGACTTTGGGACTGACATGGTCAAACTAATTCTTCATTGTATATTACCAACCTTAACTCATATAATCAATTTCTCTATTCTATACTCCACATATCCAACTCTCTGGAAGAAGGCTATTGTGCTACCTCTTCCGAAAAGTAAAACGCCCTCGAACGAGGGAGACTATCGTCCAATCTGTATTTTATCAGCTTTATCAAAAATCTTAGAATATATAGTTCATACACAAATGTCTGAGTACCTTCGAACGCACAATCTCCTTAATCCTCTCCAGTCCAGTTTCCGACGAGGACATAGTACAACTACAGCGTTACTTAAAGTGACTGAGGATGTTAGACAAGCAATAGACAGAGGACGATTCACAGTTCTGGTACTACTAGATTACAGTAAAGCTTTTGGCAGCGTAAACATTGACATTTATCAGAGCACGATTGCTTGGATGCATTCTTATCTTCACGGACGTCAACAATGTGTGAAAGGTAACAATGGAATCGTTTCCTCGTGGCGCCACGTGAACAGAGGAGTCCCTCAAGGCTCTTTACTTGGTCCTCTTCCTTTCGCACTCTTTGTGAATGACATATCATCGAATTTAAAACACTGCAACTACCATATGTACGCTGACGATCTTCAACTCTACACCGACTCTACAGCACGAGACCTCCAGGTAAATATCGACTTACTAAACAATGACGTACAGTCTGTTAGTGATTGGTCTGCTGCGCACGGCCTGAAATTGAACCCTAAAAAGTCGCAAGTAATCCTTCTTGGCCATCAAAGTCAAATAACGAGTATAACTAAACGTTCGTTGCCAAAAGTAATCCTGCAGAATGTTCCAATTCCTTTTGTATCACAAGTGAAAAATCTCGGTGTTATCATGGACGAACGCATGACTTGGTCTGCACATGTCTTACATATCTGTCAAAAAGGTTTACTCAGCTTTACATTCTTTATATAAATATAAACATATATTTCCAACAAAGCTTAAAAAGAAATTAATTGAAGCCCTTGTAATGCCACATTTTGACTATTGTGGTGTTGTTTTCAATGACGTCAGACTGCAATTTTCCCTAAGGCTACAGCGCGCTCAAAATGCATGTGTGAGATATATATGCAATTAAGAAAATATGAGCACGTGTCGCCATCTTTCCTAAAATGAGAGTGGTCGCGACTCCATGTTCGTCGTAACCATCATACCTTGTCTCTCCTCCATCGAGTTCTTACTACATCTTCCCCATCTTACCTTTCTTCACGTTTCCATTACTTCTCAAATGTTCATGACAGACATACAAGGTGTTCCGTAATAATAAATTTGGAGCTTAATCTATAAGGAAATTAATTTATTGTACAGAAATAATTCCTAACACCATTATTGACAAAAGCACTTCCACTGGAACATAAAAACACATGCACTTGCGCACTTCACGCCAGTCATCTGTTTTGAAACAAAACTTAAGGAAGGGCTGTCATGATACCAACCACTACAAACACATAACAGGATAGAAATCAAAATTCTCTTAACATCCTCCCCACCTTGCAATTTTGTTTACACTAATCCACAGATAAAATTGCAACACAATGAAAATAGACAGCAGCATTCTACAATAAAACATTACAATCTTTCATTTGACACTGATTTTCATACAATGCTTGTCTCTTCTGGAGTATTTATAAGTCCAAACGTTTTGGTGTTTTCACTATTCTACCACTTCTTGTAGACTTCACTTGTGGATTTGCCACTGCATGCGATGATCCGTGCAAAGCCTTCTCTGGATGTATCTCCAGGATAGAATCTGGCCGACTGCTCTGCACTACTGCAGATTCATCTGATGAGGCGACTTCTAAGGGATAAAGCCTTTGAACTGGCCGCACCCTCTCGCCCGCAGCCGTTCTCAGTTTGACAACCCTGACAACGCCATCCTTACCAGGGTAGACCTCCTGGACGACACCCAGTGGCCAATCGGCTCGTTTGATGTCATCAGCTCCGATCAGCACAACGTCTCCAACGTTCACTTTGTTGGATGTCCTACCTCCTTGTTGAATAAGAAGAGCCAGGTATTCTTTGCAGAACCTCTGCCGAAGATCGTCCCGCAGTTTCTGTAGATAACGCCATCTTAATTCTATTCCTTTTCTGTCGATGGCATCCAAGTCTGGCACATCAGTGCTGGGTATTTCATGAAGAAAATCAGCTGGTTTCAGTGGTTTCAGATCGTGTAACTCATCGGATACATATGTCAATGGCCGTGAATTTATAATAGCTTCACAGACACAGAGTATCGTGCTTAACTCTTCGCAAGTAACCGAAGCCTTGCCCAAATTACGACGAAGTAGCTCTTTCAACATTCCAATAAGCCTTTCCCACCACCCTTCCCACCATGCAGCAGTGGGAGGGTTGAATTTCCAAGTTATTCTTTCTACAACACAACTGGAAACTATTTCTTCCCAGTTTACCCTTGCAAAGCGTGGTTAGCCCCTCTGAAGTTTGTGCCATTGTCGGAGTAGATAACAGACACCCTGCCCCTGCGAGCAATGAATTTTCGTAGGGCTTGTAGGAATACGTTTGTTGACAGAGACCTGACAAGCTCAATATGAATTGCTCGATAGACGGCGCAGGTGAATAACACGAGCCACGCCTTTTCTCCAGTCTTCAGATACAATGGTCCAGCAAGATCTACCCCGGTGACTTGAAATACTGCGGTGCAGTTAACTCGCTCCTTGGGAAGTGGGGCAGATTGTGTCTCCATTGACTTGGACCGATACCTCTTACATCTGACACAGCTCATTATGACTCGCCTAACCAATTTTCTTCCTCCTATGACCCAGAAGTCTTCTCTAAGCATTGTTAATAAAGTTTGAAGTCCAACGTGCTTAGACAGGCAATGTTTTTCCACCACCATTCTCTCAACGACGATGTTATCTGAAGGCAGCACAATGGGGCACTTGAAGTTTTCTGTATAATCACCGTAGGCTAACTTTGTACGCAGCCTTAGAATTCCCTGACTGTCTTCAAAAATCTGAGTTTTCCTTTTCATCTTTTGCTCTATGATCTTTCTGTTCTCTGTTTGAACACATCTTATCAGACACTTTTCTGCCTCAACTACTTCTTCTACAGATAGTTCTCCATTCCTTTTTGCATCTCGGTTTCGTAGGTTGTAGACAAATCTCAGTACCCAGCCAATCATGCATAACGTTCTATGGTAACTAGAAAAATAGCAGAGTCTCGATGTAAACTCTTCCTTATCGAATACTGCATTTGTTACGAGAATCTTTCTCTTCTCCTTGTTGACTTCATCCTCAGGAGCCGCAATGTCCAATTTAGGCCATCATTCAGTGTCATCCTTGAGCCATGTGGGACCTCACCATTTACTTTCTACCAGAAACTTTGCGCTCATGCCTCTGGATAGTAGGTCAGCAAGGTTTAAAAACCCTGGAACATGATGCCAATCCTTCGGGTTACTGAACTTGCGTATTTCCTCACAACGATTTCCTACAAATACACTCCAGTTTCCTTTCGTCTTGATCCAGGTGAGCACCACTGTAGAGTCACTCCAAAAGTATGTTTTACAGTCTTGGAGGTTTAATGCCCCTTTCACTTGTGTGCATAACCGAGTGGCTATGACCGCAGCTAACAATTCTAGGCGGGGTATAGTTATTGGTCCTAAAGGTGCAACCCTAGCTTTAGCTTGGACCAACTGTAATGACACAATAGAGTCCTTTTCTGCCCTTAGGAATATACACGTAGCATATGACAACTTGCTGGCATCAGCAAACACATGAATAGTTAATCCCCTGCTATCAAATTCCCATGGTACAAGTCTTCTTGGAAACCTGCATTGTTTCAACAAAGGTAAGTGTTTCACCCAAGAATGGAATTTGTTTGTTATTTGTTCTGGTAATTCCTCGTCCCATCCACATTTCTCTCTCCAGGCTTCCTGCATCAATAATTTAGGGATTAATGTTACTGGACACAGGAAACCAAGTGGATCAAAAATACGTTGTACAATTGACAGTAAGCTTCTCTTGGAAGTTGAAGGTGTGGTTAGCTCAACTGTATTAATGATACAGAACATCTCATCTGACCGAGCATCCCACATAAGACCAAGTATTGAAACAATGTTCTCTGACTCTGATTTTTCTGGTGAATTGCTTATCCACCCTCTTAATTCAAAATGTGCTGAACTCATCATTTTAGTAGATTTTTCAATGAACTCGCTCATCTCTTCTTTGGTTTCACAGCTAGTGACACAATTGTCCACGTAGAAAGAATTCTGCAGCGTCTTGGCCGTTTTCAGATCTTCAGCTGAAACTTTACTCAGGTGATGCGCTATCGTTGCTCCAATAGAAATGGGCTGCACGTAACCCCAAACACTACTCTGCAATGCCGCAATGTGATGACCTCGCCTTTGGAATAATCTTTCCACCAGAGAAATCTCAGAAAATCCCTGTCATCCTCATAGAGGCTTATCTGCAGGAATGCCTTTTTAATATCAGCCGTGACCCCTATGGCATGCTTTCGAAACTGCAACAAAAGTTTGGGAATAATCTCGATTAGATTTGGTCCCTTCTCCAAGCATTTATTCAGCGAATTGCCATGTCTGTCCTTTGCCGAGGCATCAAATACGGGCCTAATTTTGGTAGTTAAACTTGATTCCTTAATTACTGCTCTGTGCGGTAAATAGTGGCCTGATGCCTCGTCATTCTCATTTACAGTCTCCACGATTCCACATTCTATCCACTCCTGAATCACATCATCATAATCTTTAAGCTTGTCCAAGTTTACCAATCTTCTAGTGACTGCTTCCAACCTCTTCTCAGCCAACTTCCTGTTATCCAACAATTCTGAATGTCCATCCTTCCAGGGGAGACGAACCTCGTATCTCCCTTCTTCATTCTTCCTTACAGTTTCATTGAAGTGTTTCACGACTTCCTCTTCCATCTCTTTCTTTGACTGAGACTCTGCAGGGTCCTTTATGCCAATAGTTTCTAACTTCCACAAGTCTGATATATCCATTGCTTTACCACAAGTGAGACTGACTAGTGACTGATTGCCCTGAGCCAGATCTCGCTGACCCATCACTGTCCAACCTAACCTGGTTTCCAGTGCATACATATTTTCATCCAGCTTAATCAGAACTCCTGTAAGCAGCTTCCCCAAAACATCTGCTCCAAGCAACAAATGCACCTCTGGAACATTGACCCCAACATCTGTTAACTGAATGTTTCTAGTTGCAAGAACAGGGTAAACATGTTGAGTTTCTAACCTTGGAACATAACCACATATTTTCTTCTTATCAAGCACCGAGACTGCATTTGAAATCCCCTTTTAGCGCTTGTAGTGTTACATCATAAACATTATGGGTCTCTTTGCTAGTTTCTACACCCCCAAACAAACAATGAGACATCACTTCCTTTCCCAGTTTTTGTAGTCCTAACTTCCTGCCGCTTTCTTTGGTTATGTAAGACATTTGTGACCCAGAATCTAATAAAACTCGTGCAAGCTTGACCGGTCCTTCACTACCAGAAACCTTCACAACAAGAGTCTGTAATAGCGTCTCTGCATTTTGATAGGCAGTTAAAGTCTCAGTGTTTTGATTATATTGATTATCCTTTCCCTTTGAACTTTCCCTCTCCTCTTTCTTAGTAACTAGATCAGGACATAATATAGCACAATGATCCCTTTTTAAGCAAATCATACACTTCACAAATGCTTTACATTTGCTCGAGTTATGCCCCTTCCTCAAACAACGAAAGCAAGCACCCCTTTTCTTCAAAATATCCTTCTTCTCTCCATTCAGAAGATTCCTCACTTTAAAACAATCGGCAGATCTATGGGAACTCTTGTCACACCAGATACAACCTGTTTCAGTTTTCTGACCCTCACCTGAGTACAAAGCAGCAGCAGTGGGAAGTCTCTCTTGTTTACCTGGCTTGCATAACACGTCATCCCTCTTCACAATAAAACTAGAGCGAGCAAGTGACAAACGTTCTTCGCTCTCCACTTCTTGTTTTATAAACAGTAACAACTTGTTTAGGTGATGATCGTGATCATTTTCTGATATATGAGATACACGAACTCTCTCCCATGCCTTCATAACCTCGTCTGGTAATGCAGACTCCACCAAAGGATACAGCATTGCTGCATACTTATCACTAGTGACTCCTAAAGATTCCAAAGCTCTCAGTTGTGTTTCTAATTTATCATAGAGGATTCCAATACTA
Source organism: Anabrus simplex (assembly GCF_040414725.1). Lineage (NCBI taxonomy): Eukaryota > Metazoa > Arthropoda > Insecta > Orthoptera > Tettigoniidae > Anabrus > Anabrus simplex. Next base: position 15,234,258 of record NC_090266.1, read on the forward strand.
AGGGTACTACCTTCGGTAGCTTGAAGCAGAACAAGATTTAGAAGTTCTCGGACATATACTTCTATAAGTAATTCTTCCCTGGCATACCTGGATTTCAGGTGATCTATTGCTTTTTGATAGTTCGCTCCGGACGGAGGGAAACTCTCAACTAGCTCCCTGGCCACGGAACCTGGAACAGTAGCCTGTAGAAGATACTGAAATTTATCTTCCGGGTCGATATCACTATCGTCGTTTATTTTCTTAAACTGTCCCCAAAAACCAATCCAGTTTTTTTTATATCTCCGTCGAACAGTTTAAGCTGTAGCTTGGGTACCGGTAAACTGAAATTCCTTTTCTTCGTCGTCTCGATCTCACTCGCTAAGGCTTCACCTCCACCAACAGATAAATTCACTTGAAAATTACTTTCGAACCTAACCTTAGCTTGTAGCCACTTCTCGCGGTACGTTTCTGCCGTGTCGAATTCCTTGGCGTCGTCTTCTTCTGTCGTTTCTTCGACACCCCTAAGTGCTTGAATCTTTTCATCCAAAGATAACATCCGCATTGCCTTATCTTCTAAAATACGGAAGTATGTCAACATTTCTTCCGCATCTACGACTGCTTCAGATATTTTTGTTTGAAACTCGCCATGTGCTCTCGTAAACAGTCTACGTATTTGTGATCTTTCCTTATTATACTGTTTAAGCTCCTCCATCTTAACAAAGTCCTGTCACGGTCGCCAGAAAATGTTCCGTAATAATAAATTTGGAGCTTAATCTATAAGGAAAATAATTTATTGTACAGAAATAATTCCTAACACCATTATTGACAAAAGCACTTCCACTGGAACATAAAAACACATGCATTTGCGCACTTCACGCCAGTCATCTGTTTTGAAACAAAACTTAAGGAAGGGCTGTCATGATACCAACCACTACAAACACATAACAGGATAGAAATCAAAATTCTCTTAACACAAGGGCTCAAATATTCAACCTGCTCATCATCCCTCACCATCGAACTGCCGCATATAACAGCTCATTCTCGGTGTTTGCCGCGCGAGAATGGAATCGTTTACCGGACGACGTCAGAGGAATACCAACTACAGTGTCATTTAAAAGAGCGTTAAGAGGTACAACAGGATGCGAGTGACCTGTGAATTTCTGGCCTTTCAATGATCGTGCTACTACAATATCATTACTAGCTATTATTATTATTATTATTATTATTATTATTATTATTATTATTATTATTATTATTGATGTTGTATATATGTCCTACTGTGGTGGAATTTTATTTCAGTTGTATTTTGATTGTGTTTTAATTGTGTTATCTAGTATTAATTACGGTAGTATTACTTATGACTTTAATGTATACCAATTGGTTTAGTGTAAGAGAAGGCCCAATGGCCTTAACTACGCCAATAAAGACATTTATCTATCTATCTATCTATCTATCTATCTATCTAGCTATATGTCTATCTATCATTAGTGGCAGCACTCACCTCAACTACCAGGTAATTCCTCAACACTTCTTACTTCCATTACCTGCAAATTTTCAGCATCTTCCTCATCTTTATCGAACAGCAATAGTATGGCATTATTATGTTAGTTGTTCCTGGGGTCTCTCTTATTTTTTCTTATCACATTACATAGCTGCTTTCCCTCCTCTTCTGTTAAGATGCATGCCATGATTTGTGAAATATCCTCGATCCATATTGCCCATATCAATTATTTCTGTATTTTGAAAACATTTGGCACTCTTCTGTAGTCGCCTGTTTGTGTCATTGTGGAATATTACATAACATAACATTGCATTGGTGGTCTTTAATTTACAAAGTGTTTTCTTCACCCCAGAAATCATATTTGTTGCTTCATTTCTAGCATTCGTCCTTGTCATAATAACTACGTAATCACTCTCATTAACTGTTCTCACCTCTTCCACATCTGACTTAAGAACCTCTTTGAACAGAGCATCTGGCTTGACAAAACCCACAACTTCAGTCTCCGGTAGCATATCACCAAGTTCGACAGCAATACCCCGACCATGGCTATCCCCGTACACAACTACCTTACATTCTTTCTTCCTCAACCCCACTGCAGGTTTTCTTGTATTGGTTGGAAAGTTATTAGTCTTTCTTCACTAGAGGTAATTGATTCAAGGACCTGGAACATATTCCTTAGTTCAATGCCTAGCCTTACGCCCCGATAACGATTAGTTTTAGGCCTACTGTTGCAACTGATCGTAATTACCTACGACGATGTCTCAGTTTGCACTTCAATCACACCGTTTAAACTAAGTCTATTGCGTTTAACATTTTCATCGTCCTCATTTAACATTCCAATAATGTCATCCCTTGAGGCCCGTTCGGATAATAAATTAACACAGTAAACACGCTTTCCGCTTCCGTATGCACGATGCGTGCGTCAAATACACCAACACTTCCCGATTTTTTCCCTCTGGCCTATGTCATTGCTGTTACTATGATCCACACTTCCACTGGTATTTGACACCCTCGTTTTCCGTCATTAAATTCTATACACTCGCTACTTTCCATTAAACTATTACATTGTACTTGTACATGTTTGAACAGCAAATAAGGTAGGCCTACATTGTGGAGCAGTCTGTACCTTAGACCTTAATTAGCAAAAAGGGAAAGAAAATATTTCACAAAAGATTGCTGAATTAGGTACACCTCAACTGAACACCAAGATTGTAACTGTGGTTAGAAAACTAGGTACTGTCTATTGTATAGAGTTCTTTGTAATGTTCAAACAACTTCACAACGAATTTATGTTGTGCAATATTCCGGAACAAGTAGGCTATAACGTAGGTTATACTGCGATAGTCTGGTTATGTCTGATTGAGTGCTTCGGACAGACAGAGTGTTATATCTTCATGTTAGATGGCTTTGCACATGTGTCACTCTCGTTTGGCGAGTCGTCATTCTTGTTTTTATTTTCTTCCTGGTTATCTGATCTCTGCCGCTACATTATAGGCCTGTGTCGGCGGCAAATATAAAATATCGCTGGTGAAAAGGGAAAAGAGACGATTGCGATCGAAGTTACGAGAGGGTTGAAAGCCATATGCTAACGACGCCTATGTCAAGTTCAGCATGCGAGTTGTGTGATGAACAAATATTACAATCAGGGGCAAGAAGAAGTTCATTCTACTAATGATAAAATATATTGCACTTCTGTCACCGTCAATGCTTGTATTACGAGGTAGTAGCGTAGCCAGGATTTCAGATGGGGGGCGGGGGCATTAAGGTAGTTCTTCATCTAGAATATTATTTTGATAGGTGTCCAAACTTCCTGAGTTTAGGTGGAACAGAATACATAAAAAGGAAATGAGTGTCCTTGGATCCAAGTAAGAGTGGTGGATTCGTGCGGATTCCGGACGCTAATAAGTAATCTTCTTCTTCGGCTTTCCCCACATCTGTGGGTTCGTGGGTGCGAACTGTGTCGCACATGTGGATTTGGCCCTGTTTTACGGTCGGATGCCGTTCCCGACACTAACCCTATATGGACGGATGTAATCACTGTTGTGTGTTTCTTTGGTGGTTGCTAGTGTAGTATGTTGTCTGAATATGAAGAGGAAACTGTTGGGACAAACACCCAGTTCTCGAGTCAGAAGAATTAACCAGACCCGATTAAAATACCCGACCCGGCCTGGAATCGAACTCGGGGCGCTCTGAACCGAAGGCCGCAACACTGATCATTCAGCCAACAGGGCAGTATTCTAGGGTCCTTACTTTTCTGTATTTATATCAATGACATACCCTCTGTGGCAGGAAATAGTACACTCAACCTCTACGCTGACGATTTTCAAATATATCGACGCTGCAAGACAAGATATTAACAATGACCTCCGACGACTCAGTATATATATACAACGAAATTCTCTTATACTGAACTCCACATAATATCAGGCAATCATAATTGGATCACGAAATTTACTGAGCTGCTCAAGCAATGTCGCAATACCGCCTATCCTACTGAATGGTAACATTATTCCCTACAGTAAAACGCTTAAAAATCTCGGCGTAATTATGAATGAAAGACTTCATTGGTCTGATCACACGATAGAAATACGTAGAAAGATTTTTGAAGTGCTTCACCCTCTTAAATGGCAAAGAATGCACTTCCATTTGAGCTAAAGGCCAAATTAATACAGACACTCATTCTCCCCATTCTTGGTTATTGTGACGTTGTTTCAGTTGACATGACGAGAGAAGAAACACTTAAAATTCAACGAACACTGAATTCCTGCCTGCGATTTATTTACAATATCGGGTACGATGTTAATATCACCCCATACTATCAGGCTCTCGCATGCCTGAAGCCTGATAAATGTCGGCAGCTACACATTGTAGCGATGGTGTTTAGAGTGTTAGCTAAAAGTCATCCACTGTATATTTCTTCTAAATTCACATTTTTAACATCATTTCACAACTTAAATACACGTTCTAGATCCTTTCTTTCTATTCCACTGCACCCCACAAATAAAATTAATAGATTATTTGTGGTGACCGGCGCCAGATTATGGAATTCCCTGCGAGCTCAGGTCAGAGAAACTAGCTCTTTATCGAGATTTAATGTCACCTGCCAAGACTACCTGCTGAGGACAATGTGTGCGTGCTTGAGGATTAGTCACTTTAAGAGTTTTTAATATTAATTAGTTTTCATATTAATTTGTTTAGTTTATTTTTTAGTTCCGTTTGGGCCTGCTATGGACCACGTGGTTCTTATCTCTTGCAGCTTTCTTCTTTGACCAGTACTCCTTCATTCTTGCACTGTGAATGTCTTTTCGCTCCTGAGTCCATTTCTCACCTCCTCCCGGACGTACTGTTTTTTCTGTTAGTGACTGAAGAGAGTTTGATGTTTTGATCAACGTTCTGTACCTATGCCTGTCATAAATTTCACTGGGAGCAATGTCCAATTCTTGAAGGTCTTTTCTGACGAGTCTTGCTCACTTGGCATTAGTCGCTTTCCCTCTAGAGATGGTGTGGGAGATTCTGGAGGTGAGCTTCTGATTGTCCATTCTCATGACATGACCATAAAAGTTCAATCTCCTCTTCCTCATAGATGTTGTAATGCTCTCCAATTGTTGGTATAGTTCGTTGTTGTGCCTGTACTTGCCTTCTTCTTTAATAGGGCCTATGATTTTTCTCAAGATCTTCCTTTCCTTCAGCTCCAGTTTTCTAAGTTGCCCTTTTCTTACCAAGTTTAGGCATTCTGAGGCATATAGTACTGACGGTCTCACTACAGTAGTGTAATGCCTGATTTTCAGGTTAAGGGAGAGGGATTTGGATTTGTACATGTTCTTACATAGGTGGTACGTGCTTTCCAGTTTGATGCATCTGCTGTTTATGGCCTGATCTTCATTCATGTTTGGGGTTATCCATTTTCCTAGGTATTTGAAGGAGTTAGTCCTTTGTACTGATTTGTCCCCCAGTAGGATTGATTTGGGTGCATCTTTGATGTTGGTGATAAACTGTGTTTTGTTGATGGCGATCTTCAGCTCTACTTTAGCTGCTATGTGGTCGAGAGAGGATAGTTGATGGATAGCTTCCTCCACACTGGATGCCAGGAGTCTAAGGTCGTCTGCGAAGGCTAAACAGTTGACAGTTAACTTGTCCCTCTTCTAGCCTATTTTCAATCCAGAGTCATCCTTTAGCATTTTCTTCCACTCACGAATGACTTTTTCGAGAAGGCAGTTAAAGAGGATTGGAGATACGCCATCCCCTTGTCTAACACCTGTTTTGATCTCAAGCTCTGGGACAGTTCCCCTCTGAATTTGATTCTGGCTGTAGTGTTGGTAAGAGTTGCTTTCACTAGATTAAAGGTTTTCTTATCTAGTCCCAGTTCAGCAAGTGCTTGGAAGAGTGACTCTCTATCTACTGAATCGTAGGCCTTCTGAAAGTCAACAAATGTTGCTACGTAGGGTGAGGCGCTTAGGTTTTTGTAAGTGATGAAAGGGGTATGGGCATAGATATTGTGTTAGTCTGTAAAGCAAAATACATGTCACAAAATATGATAGGTAGGGTTTTCCTTGTCCTATTACTTTTCCTCGTGGTTAGGGCCACGCAGCTGTGAGCTTGCATCCGGAAGATAGTGGATTCGAACCCCACTGTCGGCAGCCTTGAAAGTGGTTTCCCGTGGTTTCCCGTTTCCACACCAAGCAAATGCTGGGGCTGTACCTCAATTAAGGCTACGGCTGCTTCCTTCAAACTCCTAGGGCTTCAATATCCACCGTCGCCATAAGACCTATCTGTGCCGGTGCGACGTAAAGCAAACTGTTAATTAGTTTCCCTCGCAAGCCTGGGATACAGAATATAGTAGTACAAAGTTACAGTTTATGACGCTAATATTCGTATGTAAAATTTTTTATTAACGTGCCAGAAACTAACGACATGGAGCTGTTCCCATTTCAACACCGTTTTAATGGCCACCAACACAAGCCGGGATTTCAACCTGCGAACTCGGACTCAGGACAGTAACTCAAAGGACTGAGCTACATGGAAAGGAGGCGTTTGTGATAATTGTTATAAATAGATGAAGTTAGTATTTTGACAAAGGTTTTATGAGGAGCATTTATTAAGGCGTTTGTTTTCAAACTGTCCTAAATGCACGAGACCGGACGGAAGAACTAGCTGGAAGCTAAAGAGCATTGCAGGGGTGTCGCTTCCTTCTCTGTTCACTATTCCAAACCAAACTCCATGGCGTAAGAGCCACGAAGGGCCATCGCCTACCAAGCGACCGCTGTTCAATCCGAAGGCCTGCAGATTACGAGGTGTCGTGTTGTCAGCACGACGAATTCCCTCCGCCGTTATTCTTGGTTTTCTAAACTGGGGTCGCCATCTCACCGTCAGATAGCTCCACAATTATAAGAACGTGGGCTGAGTGTACCTAGAAACAGCCCTCAGATCCAGGTAAAATTCCTGACAGGGAATCGAACCCGGGGCCTCCGGTAAGAGGCAGGCACGCTACCCCTACACCGCGGGGCTGGCTGGTTACTTTTAGGTCTCCTTATTTTGGAATTTGACTTAAGGCATCCTGCATTCGATTCCCGGTACTGACAGAGTTAAGAAAGGCATGGGATGGGGAAGATACATCCTTGTTTGTGGGTGCAGTAGAGTTGGCGTTAAGTCTCCCGTAATCGAAATACCTACAACCTTCACGGGGCGTAGTACCAAAGTGGTTCCTTTTTTCAAGAAGACAAATTAGATGCATATTCTACTTCCTCACAAACGTAGAACGATATTATCAATTTTACGAACAGTTTTAATTATGCAGCCGGTTTATATTAAGAGTACAGAAGCTATGATTGTACATGGTAACAGTCAAAACCATCAATATCTAGTGAAGATCCGTCACCGCATTCGGTAGGAACGGCTTTCTTTTCTTATCCACTGGGCTAGTTGGCCGTGCGGTTAAGGGCGCACAGCTGTGTGCTTGCATCCAGGAGACAGTGGGTTCGAACCCCACTGACGGCAGCTCTAAATATGGTTTTCTGTGGTTTCCCATTTTCACACCAGGCAAATGCTGGGGCTGTACATTAATTAAGGCCACGGCCGCTTCCTTCCCGTGCCTATCCCTTTCCTTTCCCATTGTCGCCATAAGACCTACGGTGCGACGTAAAGCAAATTCTAACTAAAAATAAAAAGTCTTTTCACAGCCCCTTCCAAGGAAGTGAGTACGGCGCTTTATCCACTCACCATTTAAGGTACAATTTGAGCCCGAAGAATGGTTGGATACTCAAAATACACCACCACCAATGATGCGGTTATGGCTCAAATGTACTAAAGAAAGTTAAGGGACGAGATCTAGTGTTTAAGTAGAATCCGAATCAATAACGGGGCTTCCCATTTTAAAATGTTTCATGCATCGACTGGGATTCAAGCCTCGGCCGTCATGATGAGAAGACAGAACCATTAGAACTGAGTTATCACGCCCACTAATTTCAAAATAGTCACCCACACTTTTGATGGTGCCATTTGAGGTTACAATCAGTCCCCGGGCATTCGACAAAATATATAGGCCTACCTAGAGAACTTAGGCACACATCCGCTATCTGTCTTGCTACTGTTAGAATTCATGACTTACCGAGGATGCACATAGTTTTGGCTTCTTAGTGACAAAACGGTCAATCTTCAAAAAACGATACTTATATGGCACAAAATGAGGAACTAACGTACATCTCACAATCATGTCACGGTACACAGTACAACCTCAGGATCGCTGGCCATTTTTGTTTCCCGGAACCGATGTGCAAAAGCTGGCACGATGTTGTAAGCTTGCAACTGTTTCTGGCCGTGGCCGCCGTTATCTCGGTGGTCACGTTCTAGACCCCTATTGAGTAATCCCTTGCTAATGTCCCTTTTCACCATCTCTTGACATTTGTCAACACACGGTTACAATCCCAATACTAAGGCCTCTACAGGGAAATATCCCCGAGCATCACAGTCCTAAATGTTTTCCTTTCATTCAAGCAATACAGATATGGAGAATTATATATGGCCCTACCGAGCCTTGCTAGTAGATTCTTTGTCGCTACGTTTATTTAACATTTCGGCGTAAGATTTTAAGTTGTTCGTACCGTACGTAAAACAACGGCTGATCGTCTCTCTAGGTTTAGAAAACATTTTGGGGGGAGCCCGGCCCCTGCCCCCCTTGGCTACGCCAGTGTTACGAGGACAATCGTTATGTGAGTGTATTTCACGTAATATTAAAATAGGACATGAACTCTATTACTACATCCGGCATGACCGGGCGAGTTGGCCATGCGGTTAGAGGCACGCGGCTGTGAGCTTGCATCCGGGAGATAGTGGGTTCGAATCCCACTGTCGACAGCCCTGAAGATGGTTTTGCGTTGTTTCCCATTTCCACACCGGCTGTACCTTAATTAAGGCCACCGTCGCTTCCTTCCAACTTCTAGGCCTTTCCTATCCCATCGTCGCCATAAGACTTATCTGTGTCGGTGCGACATAAAACCACTAGCAAAAAACGTTCAGCGTGTGTGTGTGATGTGCGCTGCGGTTCGACGACTTCACTCACTTGCCAGCTGTTAATCATTAGCTTGCTTGATGGATCCATCTTCCAGCCAACCTCAGAACGCAACTTTCCTACTTTCGAGTAACATCGCGTGTATTGTGACTTATCATACTGCTATTCACAGATTCATGCATAGCACTGTAGCTAACAGACGTCAACGTTATCGAGGCTGCTAAAGTACGTATTCGCCTGTGATATTGAAATGGATCCACGACTTGACAAGTTTACTAATATTTTTGTACAAGTTTCAGCTACGAAATCAAGACGACTTATCCCATCGATTCGACATGAACACATTACCTTCGTCGTGAGAGTTTAAACCCTGGGACCGCTGCCTACCACGTCAAGATGAGAGGATACCTGCCCTGATCACAGCATTGGGGGCAATCAATCATCGTCCAAAATGAAGGAGTCGAAAAGAGCTAAGTCGACACAAATCTTATAGTAATTATCTGTTCAGTAGTTGGTTAGTTGATTTCTTTGTAGTTGATGAATGGTCTTGTAAGTTAGTGTATCCTTGTAGTTCTCACTTTCTCATGTGTAGTAGATTTAGAATAGTCTTCGTGTACTTCCACACGGCACGGGCAATTTTAGATGATTTGTTTTAGCTGGAATCATTTAACGATCATAGTAATGGTGATTATCCACGAATATTATCATGACATTTTCTCAGTTATTCTTGTATGGTGTATAATTAATCGAAATTTCGGTGATTTTCAATTTATCAGCTTAGTGTAGGCGCGACTTGCGGTGAAATCTGTTCGTACGTTGACAGTATTATAATATATATTTTCTCGTTTCCGAAGTCATCATATTAAACAATTTTGGATTCTAGATTATATGCATTATAAACATTACGCGTGAGACATTAATAAATCACGAGATTCGAGTAACAGAATTGTAATAGATGGTATTACTGATCACGAAGCTGTTTTTGTCGTAGTTAAAAATAAATGTGAAAGAATGGAAGGTATTAAAATTAGGACTATTAGGCAGTACCATATGGCTGATAAAAAAGGCATGAGGGAGTTTTTAAAAAGTAACTATGATCGCTGGAAAATGGTAAATAAGAAAGTAAACAGACTCTTGGATGGGTTTAAAGAAATTGTTGAGGAATGCGAAAATAAGTTTGTTCCTTTAAAGGTGGTAAGGAATGGTAAGGATCCACTATATTATAACAGAGAAATAAAGAGACTAAGAAGGAGGTGCTGCAGGTTGGAACGAAATAGAGTTAGAAATGGTTATGGAAGTAAGGAGAAATTGAAGGAAATTACTACGAAATTGAATCTAGCAAAGAAGTCAGCTAAGGATAAGATGATGGCAAGCATAATTGGTGGTCGTACAAATTTTAGTGAAAAGTGGAAGAGTATGTATAGGTACTTTAAGGCATAAACAGGTTCAAAGAAGGACATTCCAGGAATCATTAATGAACAAGGGGAGTGTGTATGCGAGGGTCTTCAAAAGGCAGAAGTATTCAGTCAGTAGTATGTAAAGATTGTTGGTTACAAGGATAATGTTCACATAGGGGATGTGAGTGATACCAAAGAAGTATTAAAATTTACTTATGATAAAAATGACATTTACAGTAAGATACAAATTTGAAAACTAGAAAAGCAGCGGAAATTGATAAGATTTCTGGGGATATGCTAAGGGCAATAGGTTGGGATATAGAACCATACCTGAAATACTTATTTGATTATTGTTTGGTTGAAGGAGCTTTACCAAATGAATGGAGAGTTGCTATAGTAGCCCCTGTGTATAAAGGAAAGGGTGATAGACATAAAGCTGAAAATTACAGGACAGTCCGTTTGACATGCATTGTATGTAAGTTTTGGGAAAGCATTCTTTCTTATTATATTACATATGTTTCGAAATTAATAACCGGTTTGACAGAAGGCAGTTTGGGTTTAGGAAAGGTTATTGCACTGAAGCTCAGCTTGTAGGATTTCAGCAAGATATAGCAGATATCCTGGATTCAGGAGGCCAAATGGTATGTATTTCAATTGACCAATCTAAGGCATCTGATAGGGTAGATAATGGAAGACTACTGGCAAAAGTGATTGCAATTTGACTAGAAAAAAAAGTGACTGAATGGGTGGTTCTATTTCTAGAAAACGGAACTCAGAGAATTAGAGTAGACGAAGCTTTATCTGACCCTGTAATAATTAAGATGGGAATTCCTCAAGGCAGTATTATTGGACCTTTATATTCTCTTATATATATATATCAATGATATGTGTAAAGAAGTGGAATCAGAGATAAGGCTGTTTGCAGATGATGTTATTCTGTACAGAGTAATAAATAATTTACGAGATTATGAGCGGCTCCAGGGTGACTTCGATAGTGTTGTGAGATGGACGATGGGCAATGGTATGATGAAAAACGGGGTTAAAAGTCAGGTTGTGAATTTCACAAATAGGAAAAGTCTGTCAGTTTTAATTACTGCGTTGGTGGGGAGATAGTTACTTTTGGAGATCATTGTAAGTACCTAGGTGTTAATATAAGAAAAGACCTTCATTGCGGTAATCACATAAATATGATTGTTACTAAAGGGTACAGATCTCTGCACATGGTTATGTTGTAGTAAGCATGTAAAGGAGAGGGCATATAAGTCTCTGGTAAGACACCAACTAGAGTACGGTTCCAGTGTATGGGACCCTCGCCAGGATTACTTGATTCAAGAACTGAAAAATATCCAAAGAAAAGCAGCTCGATTTGTTCTGAGTGATTTCCGACAAAAGAGTAGGGTTACAAAAATGTTCCAAAGTTTGGGCTGGGAAGATTTGGGAGAAAGGAGACCAGCTGCTCGATTAAGTGGTATGTTCCGAGCTGTCAGTGGAGTGATGGCGTGGGAGGACATCAGTAGACGAATACGTTTGAGTGGTGTCTTTAAAAGTAGGAAAGATCACAATATTGTCCCCTTCTCCGGGGTCGCTCAGTCGGCGGAGCGAGAGTCCCAAAAGGGTGGACTGTTCGCAGGGCCGATTTGCTATTACGGGACCGACCTACAGAAAATTTCTATTTACAGGGCCATTGGTGACTGGATAGGAGACATAATGTGAAGTAAAAATCAGAACAAAATAACCACATCATTTATTAAAATATAAAAACAAAACTCAGTCTGGACAAAGCACCAAAAGAGAAAAAAAATGTTTTAACATCTTTTCAACATAATCAATTGCTTGATCTTCTCATTTACAAATAACTATAAGTCCTTGACATGCTTTGTCGCTTCATGGGATTCAGTAATATCTCCAATGAACTCCAATCGAAGCAATGATCTGTAACATTGATTGATCAAGCAATTAGTGATACCGTCGTACTAATATCAACGAAACAATGCCACATTGAACATGGAAATAACTATTTCTCATTACTGCTTAATCTTCACAAATTCTCATTAAATAATTTTTACTTTAACACATCTGCGACAAATTTTCTCTTTTAATTGTATTGGCATACTTGGAGAAAATTCTCTTGAGAAATTACTTTGACATTTCTGAAAAATCCTTCCTAACTCATTTTTTCCACACCACTGAGAATTTCTTTACAACTTATTCTCGAGGAATTCTATTCAAATTATTTTTGTGAAATGTTTTACAATTTGAGAAATTTTATACAATTTGAGAAATTCCTTTGAGAAATTCTTTGAAAAATTCTTTAAAAAATTCTTTGAAAAATTCTTTGTCGCATTTCTCCCCTCTCGCAGACTTCGTTCGATTGCATTCCTTTATAAATTATATCACAATTTCTATCTGATTGGTATTCTATGGATGGATAGAGCATCACGTAACACGACGCGTAATCAACAACAGCAACAACATCGTCGACCAATAAATCACATAAAATAAAAAAAGAATAAGCATTCCTGGAAAGACATGAATAATATTCACGAATGACTCAATCACACCAGTTGTTTATAGGCAAATTTACCATACAGCTGAACTTGTCATATGTTATTATTATCATCATTTATTATTATATTCACCTCTCAAATTTTATTGAAGACCCTTATAGCATGAATCGATCATAATCAGAATTCATTAAGACTGTTGTTACAAGACGACATAGGATGACTAAGTTAATCTCGAAGAAATAATTATCACCACCATCATCAGAAGGATGCGTCTGTGAGCCCCAGGTAAGCAAGTCGCACGTTATACAATATCGGTTGTTGAGCAAAGGAATGAACTATTATTAGTCCCTAAATATCATCAAATCACTATAAATCACTATCATTCACCATAATTCACCATAATCATTATGACTGATATGCACCCTAATGGTCCCATATAGTCAATTTCATCGTAAAATCTATCATCATAACGCCGTACATTTTTATTCTCAACAACCAGTGAAATACCCGACTTTCATTATTATTGTAATGAATTATTTTTATTCCTCCTATTATGGCTCCTAGAAACGTCTTCTTGATGAGCTGCTCCTAGTACACATCAATGCCCATCCCTTCTGATATCAATTATATCACATAAACTAATAGTTCGTTAAGACTTCGATTTACTGGTATTTACTCATATTTAATTTCATCCTCATCGTCGTGATTATTATAACCATATTTTAATATTATTATTATTATTATTATTATTATTATTATTATTATTATTATTATTATTATTATTATTAGGTCTTAATCTCCCATAATTCCTTTTGAGGATCGTAATTGTACATGACCTCATGTAACTTATTGACAACTGGGATTACTTATCTTCGAATCAAAAACACAAACATTGTTCTAAGGAAGTGCAAAGATTGAAAATGTAGAAACCATAAATTAAAGAATACATGAATACTCCACCATCACCATTTAAATACAACATTTCCAAAAGAAACTACACTGCTCTAAGCAAGAATACAATCTACTATTCATCTACCGAAAGAGAAGAAATTTTACAATGGTACTTAAGGTTCCGATGGAAATCCTTGGCGTCGGGATGCAACTATGGGCGTCGGCGTCCTCTTCTTGCTCTACGGAGGCTCATAGATGAACAAGGTCATCGCGCTGGCGTGCACACTTTAGCTTAACCCATGATGACTACGGCTATGAACAGCAGCGTTGTATCACTCCCACAATGTTCCAGAAAATTCCAGGATTTTCCTCCCGTTCATTGCATGCTGTCGGTTCCTCTTCACAATGGTAGTTGAAACTAAAATTTTGTATAAGAAAAGTGGTTCCACACTAGTTGTATTCTATTAAATTATTTATGACACTTAACTGGCACAATGATGTACGATCAGGTTCAGTTGTACCCCAAGCTTCAAATTCCGAGCACATTCACAAGATTACAGTGAGTCTTGAAACTGACGGAACATTATTACTAGTATTTTGACGTTCTATAGGCCAGGTTTCCTTTCGAATATCCGATTTATATAGCTCAATTCTCTTACAATATCCAAAGAGACACTCCATGAATTTCCACTGCAAAACTCGGCCTAAGTTAACGCATGAACTGTCTGTAGTTTCTCAAGTTCCACCCGGTGAATCGTGCTGCTATAACACTTCGCTCTACACCGAAATAGACTGAAGAAAAGTTGAAGTAGCACTCAAATTACATAGTGGCTGTGCCATACAAGAAATAGGCAGAAAGTAACCATATCTGCGAACGTTCATCTTCTTGCTAGATGGTTGAAATTATACGATGTTCCTCCTGAAGACTGTCTTACTTAACTTCTCCTCAGAGACTCTTCCGTTCGATTCTCTCGTAGAAACTATACTGTTCTTTTCAGATTTTCCTTAGAGACTTCTCCTCGAATTCTTTCTAGAATAATCTCAAGACCTTCCAGCACCTTCCTCGATGTTCATTGGCTGTCGCCCTCCTTGTGACGTAATTCGTCCTTCACACCGGCAAGCAGATGTATCCAGAGTATCCTTCCCCTCTCGGCGGTCGGCTCGCTACGTGACGTAATGCGTGACGTGGCGACCTTCACCAGCCTGGTGGCATAACACGTCCGCCTGCAGCGGCACGGCACAGTAACAGCTGATGTATACTTGCTTGTAACCCAATGTTCCGTAACAAAAATTACTCCAGCTTCCCCAAATTCAATCAGGCACCATTTAGACGGGTACAATATGAAGGCAAAGTTGGAATTCAGGAGGACAAATTGGAGCAAATATTTGTTTATAGGAAGGGGAGTTAGGGATTGGAATAACTTACCAAGGGAAATGTTCAATCATTTTCCAATTTCTTTGCGATCATTTAAGAAAATGCTAGGAAAACAACAGATAGGGAATCTGTCACCTGGGCGACTGCCCTAAATGCAGATCAGTAGTGATTGAGTCCACACTTTTGAATCAAACCTTATATCTATTGGAGTTCGATATTGGAAGAAACTATTGAGTTTTGAGCGTTACACTGGGAGATAGGCTGGATCTTCAACATGTTAGACGTAGTGTCAGAGGATAATATATACGAAGGATATTTTACGTGACTTTATATATGAGATTTGTGACATCCTGGGTGGATCACGAATGTGTTCAAATGTTTAAATGGGCTTGATATTGAAGAGGTCATGATTGTTACGTTATTAGTATAGCGTCTTCGAGATATAAATATGTCACACTTTGTGATAGACGTATTGATGAAATATTCGATATGAGATTTACGTCTTGATAATAAGGGGATTGTCGCGTACGCAGAATGGATGATTGTGGAGATGTTTAGAAATCCTCATATGATAGCAAATAGTTTTAAAATACGTGTAAGTGAATTTGGTCATAGATTCGATTCTTTCGCGTTCTGTGCCTTTTATTTCAAGAGTTCTCCGAACCCATCGTCACTTCATTATTTCTTCATGATATATTCGGAATGTTCTTCGAGATTGTTCTCCAATTTTTGATGACGTTCTTGTCGGAAGAACACGTTTAAATTAGAATAGGCTGACGTTCTTTCTTAGACCTGCTGACGGATTATCATGTTCGATAAGTGTTTAATTCGCGTGTCGTATGACCGTGTAAACATTGTAGAGTGCTATAGATATTCTGTAGAAATTAGAACTTTGGTTTTGTGAGACGGTGATTGATTTTGATTTCATTGACTGTTCCAGTCATTTCATATGTTTTACTTTGAAATAGTCAACTTCGTTTATACATTTCAGCGTTTCAGGCTTTTCATTGTTGTGTTGTGAGAGCTGAGATTTTCCTTTAATTTATGATGGACTATTTAAATTGATATTTCACAACTTAAGTTTTTTGAATTGGACCATAGGTGACTATAGTCATGAACAGATACTTATTTCTTTTGCGTCGATACAGCTTTGGAGTGAATTATCGTACCAATTATGTTCCTTAAATAATTATTGTAACGCTGAAAGGCATAACAGTCTATAATTATGTATATATTAATATCTCAGTAAGAGGGATTGTGATACGGTATGATTTTCTTACCGATTTTTTCTTATATTTTACAGATTTGATCGAGGGAACACAGATCTTTCGCAATTAAATTAAATGGAAATTGTTCGCTCAAATCTCAACAAGCAAAACATTGTATTTATTGATTTGTTAGGGTGAGATAGAGAAAAATCATATGTATCAATCAATCAATACTGATCTGCATTTAGGGCAGTCGCCCAGGTGGCAGAATCCCTATCTGTTGTTTCCTAGCCTTCTCTTAAATGATTGCAAAGAAATTGGAAATTAATTGAACATCTCCCTTGGTAAGTTATTCCAATTCCTAACTCCCCTTCCTATAAACGAATATTTGCCCCAAGTTTTTCCTCTTGAATTCCAACTTTATCCTCATATTGTGATCTTTCCTACTTTTAAAGACGCCATCCAAACTTATTCGTCTACTAATGTCATTCCACGCTATCTCTCCGATGACAGCTCGGGAGATACCAATTAGTCGAGCGGCTCGTCTTTTTTCTCCCAGTTCTTCTCAGCCCAAACTTTGCAACATTTTTGTAAAGCTACTCTTTTGTCGGAAATCACCCAGAACAAATCGAGCTGCTTTTTTGGATTTTTTCCAGTTCTTGAATCAGGTAATCCTGGTGAGGGTCCCATACACTGGAACCATACTCTAGTTGGGGTCATACCAGAGACACATATGCCTCTCCATTACATCCTTACTACAATGCCTAAAAACCCACATACCGGTAACCATATGCAGAGATCTGTACCCTTTATTTACAATCCCATTTATGTGATTACCCCAATGAAGATCTTTCCTTATATTAACACCTAGATACTTACAATGATCCCCAAAAGAAACTGTCACCCCATCAACGCAGTAATTAAAGCTGAAAGGACATTTCCTATTTGTGAAACTCTCAACCTGAATTTTATCCCCGTTTATCATCATATCATTGCCTGCTGTCCGTCTCACAACATTATCGAGGTCACGTTGCAGTTGCTCACAATCTTCTAACTTATTTATTACTCTATGCAGAATAACATCATCCGCAAAAAGCCTTACCTCTAATTCCACTTGTTTACTCATATCATTTTATATATATATATATATATATAAGAAAACATAAAAGTCCAAATATACTGCCTTGTGGATTCCCTCCTAATTATTACAGGATCGGATAAATCTTCAACTGCTCTAATTCTCTGAGATCTATTTTCTTGAAATACAGCAACTCATTCAGTCACTCTTTTGTCTAGGCCCATTGTGCTCATTTTTGCCAGTAGTCTCGCATGATCCACCCTATCAAATGCTTTAGACAGGTCAATCGCGATACAGTCCATTTGAACTCCTGAATCCAAGATATCTGCTATATCTTCCTGGAATCCTACAAGTTGAGCTTCAGTGGAATAACCTTTCCTAAAACCGAACTGCCTTCTATCAAACCAGTTATTAATTTCGCAAACGTGTCTGATATAATCAGAAAGAATGTCTTCCCAAAGCTTAGGAAGAGACCACCGCGCATGTGTTGTGTCAGTGCGAGGATTTTGCAAGCACTAGACATCGATATCTTGGCTCACATTTTGTGAGCCTGGAAGACATCAGGAATACCAACATCCCGACGCTGGTACTCTTTATAGGAGCACTAGGGCTGGACTAGGCAAACCCGTTTAAAGGACACAAAAGGTCTTCACAGACCTACGTGTGGAGCCCTGCGAAGTCAGGGCTCACCCATTCCTTATCTACCTGTCTATCTTCCGAAAGCTTACATGTCTATCACCCTATGCTTTGTACACATGGAATAACTATGGCAACTCTCCATTCATTTGCTATAAGTCCTTCAACCAAACAATAATCAAATAAGTACTTCAGATATGGTACTATATCCCAACACTTTTTATTTAGTATATCCCCAGAAATATTACCAATTCCAGCCGTTTTCCTAGTTTTCAACTTTTGTATCTTATTGTAAATGTTATTGTTATCACATGTAAATTTAATGCTCCTTTAGCAGTATTATCCTCCTCTAACTGGACATTATCCTTGTCACCAACAATCTTTAAATACTGCCGACTGAATACTTCTGCCTTTTGTAGAACCTCACATACACACTCCCCTTGTTCATTAATTATTCCTGGAACGGCCTTCTTGGAACCTGTTTCTGCCTTAAAATACGTGTATATACAACTCCATTTTTCACAAAAATTTATATGACTGCCAATTATGCTTGCCATCATGTTACTCTTCGCTGCCTTCTTTGCTAGATTCTATTTCCTAGTAAGTTCCTTCAATTTCTCCTTACTTCCATATTCCATATTAACCCTAGAACTGCTGCAGGTTTTTCTGTCAAATGTTGCAGTTATTTTTCTCAACATACACCATGAAAATAAAATCATGCCTGTAATCACATATTAATCCTAATAAATCCATATTATATACCAATAGAAAGCTAAAAGACTGTTCTAAATGAAGATAATACATATAACGAAAACTTTTTACACGACTTCTAAGTATCGTAAAATGAAATTTAAAAATGTTTTTGACAAAGAAAACTGTTGAAATATTTTGCTCAAATAAAGCAATTTGTGATAGATAATTTATTTCTGAAACATGATATTCTGAAACGAACATGTATTTTCTTACGTATTCCTCCACAGTTATTCACTTTTCATTTCGTTTGCAAAATACAACTCAAATTTTCTTCGAAACAAATTTTGAGTTCTTTTCACGAATTTCGAACCTACAGCTTATCTTAGTTTTCTTAGGTCAATTTCTTCTTTCCTGTGTTATGATCAAATTCCTTATAACAATCTGCAAAAATATCAACAGTTCACACTTATCCCTTCGCTGGTTTCTTCAAATATTGACGTACTGCCAATAATAACATAACCTGCACCGACTTGAACATCATTCCGGTCATCGGAAATTCCCATTACTTCCGAGGCACCTTGTACTTCGCTGTCACTTTCACTCTTTTCAGGAATAATTTTCTCGTCGGAATTAAAACAATAACCACTGTCACCATCAGTATTGTCACTAAGATCTTCGAAAATGGAGCGCTTGATTTCAGAATCGTCAACAAAGCGAGCTGCCATCTTGATTCTAAGAACATGTGAAAGTACTTTCACTTCTACAGCTAAATAAACTTGTCCAGACCGATGTTTGTGTTTCAAAGACTTTCAATATTGAAGATAAAAGTTTAGGTATTCAGCTGGTATCTATATTATTGCCATCTCGTGACCAATTACAAACCTACGGCGGAAGAAAGACACCGTCTCTCAGAAAGACGATCGCACTTGACAAAACAGTGCACCGTCTTCCAGAAAGACGGTCCGCAGTTCTAGGGTTAATGTATAGCCACCATCTTGTGCAATCGCTCATAGCCGACATCTTTCTTTATAAGAGCCCATATATAGCCGCCATCTTGCGCAAGCGCCTCTGGCCGGCATCTTTTTCCACAAGATCTATGAATAGCCGCCATCTTGTGCAATCGCCCATGGCCGGCATCGTTCTCCATAAGAGAATATGTCTAGCCGCCATCTTGCGCAATAGCCCATACCCGTCATATTTCTCCGTAGGAAGCCGTATATAGCCACCATCTTGCGCAAGCGCCCTTAGGCCGTCACGTAAAGAGCTGTGTATAGCCTCCATCTTGTGCAGTTAACGTCGGGAAGGGCATCTTGCCGTAAAACTACGTCCTGCAATTTTAATTCGCTCCAAAATAACGACTGTCCACGTCGATAAGGGCATCTAGCCTTAAAACTAAGGTTAGGCTCCTCCATGAGGTTAGGCTTGCTCTCTTGGGCGTCGGGAAGGGCAAATAGCCGTTAAAGTGTAGTTAGGCCCCTCAAGATAGCGACTGTAAGGTTAGGCTCGCTCTCTTATGCAAAAGTCGCCAAATCGGCATTGTACACCTACTATACTAGGAGTCAATGTCCTTAGTCGGTAATAGGTATTGCTATACTACCAGGTGCTGACAGCTGTCGAAAAGCACGTGGCTTTGTTTACAAATTCAAATTTCGCGCGCGACTAATTCAAATTTCCTGCGCTGCTGAGTCAGCAGTCACGTGACCTGCTCCGGTGCCTCTGATTGGCCCCTCCGTTGAACTGTCACATCCCTACTACTTGGGTAGTAAACAATTGGTTTCTGAAAATATGAGATTCTTATATTGCAACGAAAATTAGCATCTAATCTGGAGAAAGTAACATCCGTACCTGAGTGCCAGTTTGACTTCGTATGCAGAAGAAGCAAAATACAGTCTGTCACATGCTTACTGGAAGTAGATGAAGCCCTGATACATTCTAAGCGGAAATTCTATACAGTGTTCATGGACTATAAGAAGGCTTTAATCTGCACAACAGAGAAATCGTAATAACTAAGGTAGGACATGATCGGGAAAACACCTCCACTATTCAAGTCATTAGAAAACATCTTGGCAGTCAATTTTGTGCCAACTGATGATAGAGTTGACTAAATAATGAGCCATTTATTGTTCAATATATTCACAGCAGACATCACAGCTTACTGAAATTTACGACGGAAACAATAATCCTCCATTACGCAGATGACATGGCACAGGGTTAAAAAAATATAGAAGACTAGCAAGATACCCGTGCTTCGTTACGGTATTATACTGAAATTTTTAACTGAATGCTTATCGTTTTATACACTGACTGACAGTGACAATGCAACACCAAGGAGGAGTGGTTCGAAAGGGATGAAAGTTGGGGAAAAAACAGAGACGGCACGGACGAATAATTGATGTTTATTTCAAACCGATATGCAGGTTACACAATGCGCACGGCATCGACTCAATAGCATGTAGGAACACCGCGAGCGGCGATGCACGCAGAAACACGTCGAGGTACAGAGTCAATAAGAGTGCGGATGGTGTCCTGAGGGATGGTTCTCCATTCTCTGTCAACCATTTGCCACAGTTGGTCGTCCGTACGAGGCTGGGGCAGAGTTTGCAAACGGCGTCCAATGAGATCCCACACGTGTTCGATTGGTGAGAGATCCGGAGAGTACGCTGGCCACGGAAGCATCTGTACACCTCGTAGAGCCTGTTGGGAGATGCGAGCAGTGTGTGGGCGGGCATTATCCTGCTGAAACAGAGCATTGGGCAGCCCCTGAAGGTACGGGAGTGCCACCGGCCGCAGCACATGCTGCACGTAGCGGTGGGCATTTAACGTGCCTTGAATACGCACTAGAGGTGACGTGGAATCATACGCAATAGCGCCCCAAACCATGATGCCGCGCTGTCTAGCGGTAGGGCGCTCCACAGTTACTGCCGGATTTGACCTTTCTCCACGCCGACGCCACACTCGTCTGCGGTGACTATCACTGACAGAACAGAAGCGTGACTC